>NC_066859.1:25056536-25707536 GCF_025177605.1 Cucumis melo | reverse complement strand
GTTAAAAAAACCTACCCAACCCAAACTAGATTGGGTTGGGTTAAAAAATTGAACAAAAAAAATATGAGTCAGGTTATCGAGTTGGACAAGTAAAGGGTCGAGTTGGTCAACCCGACTTAGTTATATATATATAACCCTAAATACATTTAGTACTTCAATTTTAGCTTCTGTTTTTAAACTCGGGCCTTAGCCCGATATCATATTACATAATGCTCATTTTCTTTAGCTCGAGGTAACTTTGGCTCGAGATCAATAATGATGTTTTTTAGTTCATCTTGAGGTCATGATGGCCTGGGAACAGTTAACCTAAATGCTTCTGATCATTATTAATTCAATGATAATGTCATTATCTAACCCAAAACACATCACATTGAACACATATTGAATGACTAAGATTGTGAAATTCCCACTAAATTATGGAGAATGAAAAAAACACAACTCATAAACCCATTACGGTCCAACATGAAGTTTTTAGTACGATTGACCGTTACATATTGAACCGATAAGTTCATTTTTTGTCCATCTGAATACTTTGAATTGATCCATATTTTTCTCCAATCTAACTCAACCCGACCTAGATACACTCCTTCTCGACAACTTCAATTACTAAGTACATGTTTTTATATATTTGTCGTTATCACCGTTGCTAAATACGAAAGGGACAAAAAAAGGTTATATAGAATTCAAAGGTAGTAATTTTACTATTTAGTCATTTATTTTATGTAAACTTGTACGTAATTATTTGGACTTTGAAATCGGACTTATAAATATTATTATTCTTTTTAGGATTTAAAAATATTAAAACAGGTTAAGGTTTTTACTTCTAACATCCTTCATTTTCTCCTTTTATATATATATATTTTATTTGTGATGTTTCTTTCTTGGACTTGACTTTGCTTTTTAACTTTTTTTTTTCCACTTTTACTTTTCTTATTTTTGACATTTCGATCATATTTATCACGAAAGCGACACTAAGGTTAGAATAAAAATATTTAAAACATAATAAAATTAATTACAGTTGAACACGACAAATTTTATAATTTTCTTTTAAAGATCGACATACGATTCAAATTTCTAATTTTTAGTTGACAACGTATGTCTTAATTAACTCTTTAATTATAATTATATTGATCACTAAACTTACGATTAACGTTTCAAAGTAAACTAGTAAACGGTCATACGAGAGTTCAATGTCGTTTTCGAATATCGTGTCTACACAACATCTTCCATCACTCTTGCAATGACCATTCAATCTTCTAAACTACTATTAGTATCTTATAAGCATGTTACTTGCTCCTTCAACCATTGTTTACGTCATTATATGTTCTTTAATTGATAGTCAATGTTAGAATCTTTTCAAGACTTTTACTTTAGACAATAATATCTCTAGATGATGACTTCAATTTTTTCTTTTGTTAGAACAACTCCCACTTTTATTAAAAAACTTATATCGAGTAACGGTGATTATAAGTTACTTATCGATTAAATTACAAGTTTAGTCTCGAGATTTTTAAGTTTTACGTTCATTTAATTTAAATTTTAAAAATATATCTACCAGAGTCATTGAATTCTAACAATATAATAAGTAATTAAATTTTTAACTGTGTCTATTAAATATATCGACGTATTCAACGCTTTTTAAAATTTATAAAATTATTGACCACAAAGTTTAAAGTTTGGGATCATAGATGATATATATAGACGAGTTCATGTTATAAAAATTTGAATTTTGATCCATGTGTTTTAGGAATGGTTCAATTTTAATCTTTGTGCCGTCAAATGTTAAATTTAAACTAATATTTAAAATAGATCTTAAATATTTTCATCGTCACTAATTTAATGATGATTTTTTTTTGTAACAAAATTGCTACTTGTTACCATTTCCAATATAAATATGGAAAGATATTAGCATATCTTATTCTATTGTATGAAAAATAAATTATAAATTTTGTTGTATTTTAAATAATTAAACGACGTAAAAAATTATCTCATTCTCTCTGCTAAATATCATATAATTATTTAAAAATTATAAAATACTATCTTATAAATTCAAATAATAAAATGATACATTTAAAATGTGAAAACCTAAATACTCATATAATTACTTATTCAAAATCCAAACAAAAATACATTTATAAAATTTAGAGAACAAATGCTTCTATTTCAAAACTAAAAAAGGTGAGTAATTTTTTTTTTTTTTTTAACTATTTAAGAGGGAGATTGAATGAGTGGAGCCCAGTTGAAAATCTTAGACAAAAATTACAAACAAAATGAGTAAAAAGGACCAATGGGTTGACCTTTGTGGGGTTGGTTTTGTTACCTTTATGAGACATTTAATTACATCTGCCCCTTGATTTATACTAAACTTTGTACCACACAAAATGCCACAATAGCTAATGGTTTTATTTATATCAATGGGTTCTTTTATTAACATTTTTCTATTTTTGTTCCAATAAATAAACAAAATAGCTCAATATATTTTTCTCATAATTCACATTCATATTCAAAGAAAGATGTACTGTTCAAATCATTTAATTGTTTAATATGTTATCAGGATTTTGATTTTATACGTAATAGGAGTTTAATATGTTTTTTAACATTGACTAATCCTATTAGATATGGAGTTTAACGCATAACCGTAGACATTCAATTCTTTTTGTAGTATATTTGTGGATTTTAAAAATGTTGAATAGATTAAGAATTCGATAGATATCAATTTTAAAATTAAGAGAAATATTAGACATAAAATCTAACGGGGATTTATAATACAAACATGAGAAAATGCCGTTATGGATCGTAAGAAAAAAAAAAGACTTTCTTACCATTCGTTTTAAATTGAAAAATTGAATGAACAATTAATTTAAATTGATTTACTTGTAGCAACATCTGCTCGAATACAGTACAATGAATGAAAATATTTATAAAATATTAACAAACTCTTAAAGTCTATTGATATTAAAATTTAAATTTTTGTTATATTTTGTAAATATTTTCAGTAGCTTTGTTATTTATAATAGTTTTTTTTTCTTTCTAAAACTAGATCGTATTAAATGCTGATAATCAATAACAAAATAAATGACTATCCTCCATCGTAGATAAAACAACCAATGAACTATCAAATTCTACAAATCAAAACACTCCACTGCTTACAAGAAATGTTTAGATTAACATGTCTCCAATCCAGATAACGTACAATTAAACTACTTAAACAAGACAACCTCAATCAAGTTGCATGATTGATTACAAATTAATATATACAATATCAGATTTGTGATATCATATCCAAGTTTATTAATAAATCAAGGGGTATAATTAGATAATGGTATCGTGCAAGCCAGTCATAAATATCATACTCTAAGTCATATTATATAAAAAAAAAAAAACATAGATAGTACGAATATTTCGAGTAACACTGTCTTGTTGCATAATACAAAAAAAAAAAAAAAAATATACATTATTAAACTATACATGTTCATTATCTTATAACATAAGATTTTTTATTTTTTTCATTAAATGACGAGTTTTTTTTTTTTTTTTTAACTAACCTTTTGATTTTTCTGTGTATTTAATCATAAAATTTAGATTATGTTTGAATAAATTCATAAACTTTTAACTTTTTATTCAAATTGAGATTCAAACTATATTTCAAGGTTGTCTGCAAATTTTGTCTATTTAATGTGTTTTATCTCTTTTAACGTTTTAAAAGAATTACAGACACCAATATACATAAAATTGAAATAATTAGAATTCTATCAGATACATAATTCAATAGATTGAATAATTTTAAATTCGTCGAATATGCATAAATTTTTTATAGTTACTAATTAGATAGATTTTAAATTACTATAGACTAAATAAATAGGACTAAAGTTAAGCTGATCTGTTTAAATATCATTCACTAATATTCTATTGAAAGCTATTACATTTGTGCCAAATTAAAATACGTGTGTTGAATTTAATACTAATCAATTGTAAGGATTTTGTCGTATTAATTAATTGTGGATTAAACTGTTTTTTAATACAAAATAAATAAAATGAAATCTTTGGATTTATCTTAATTCCTACTCACTCACTTACTTACTTACTTAATTAATTAATTTGTATGCGATGGACGGTGGGATTTGGGAAGCTTCTTCTGCCTTTTCAAATTGATTTATTTTTATATTAATTATGGGCTAATTAAATACAAGATATAAATTATTATCTACGTGTCATACAATTTTTTAAACTTTTTTTTTTTCAATTGTTTTTGCCACTGTTACTGAAAATCCATTATTAAATAATTAAGTTGTTAATAAATATGAAGTAGAAGAGAAGTGTCAGTATTTAAATTTCTAGTTGGATCTTGACCGTTGGTCAAAGATGAGTGTTTGACCAATGAGAAAAGCAAAAGTGGAGGGTATTATTGTAATTAGGGACTTCACGCTATGAATAACTCGGCTATGTATTTTGAATAATTATGTCATTTAGTTTCTTTAGTCTATAATTTATTAGTCTCTAATTTTGATAAATTTTAGGGATAAAAATCAAGCTTATAATATATTTAAAAAAAATTATAAACGTAACATAATCGATGTATCAATGATAGACTCAATATTGTCTATCAATCATATATTTTCAATATGAACTATCAGTGATTACTTTTATTTATTATAATAAATTTCGGTAGAGTTTGCGATTTTTTTAAATGACATCGTATATGATAATATTTGAATTTAGTTTTTATTTTTGCAACTTCCTTTGTAATTTGGATGTTTTCAAATAACTAACTTATTTTAAAATATAGCAAAATTTTATTTTTTATCGGTTATTGTGAAAGACTCATACGAACATTTATCAATTTATTGATGGATGCCTATTTATGTTTATCGTGTTCTATCGTTGGTAAAAAAAAAATTAAAAGATTGCTATCTTTATTTTTTAAAAAAAATCCATCTAAAATGATTTTTCTTCGTATTTAACTTACATTTTTTTCCCTTAAATCGTCCTTACCACGTGAGCTAATCCTATCATCTTAAATCAATGATTGATTTAAAAGAAAAATAATAACCGGTGGGTGAAGTTAGGTGAATGATATACCATAAATCATAATCAAGATCACAAAAATAAAAACAACAAAGTAAACTAAAAAAAGGCATAATTCAAACGTGCAAATACACACACACACACACACACACACACATATATATATTACGAATTACAAATTTACCATCGTTGTTGCTAGAAAGGATGAAGATCGTATTTACCTCATCCAAATTTTTGCATCAACAACGACATAAAACTTTGTCAATTAAAAAGTAAATAAGATAGTGAAGTAGAATTAGGAGAAACATGTTCCCAAGTACACATTTTAAAAAACTCGATTATCAAAGCATAGACGTTTGTGATTCACGAGCTTCAAAATTCTTAGTTAAATTCTCATGCATTTGATTTCCAAACTTCTAACTTTAGATACATGTGCCAAGTCCACCTAGGCTGGCTAGATTAGATGATTAGTTAAGGATTAATCACAAAACTTGCAACCTAATTATGATCACCCTCAATTCTAAAAAAAATTATTTAATAAACCAAGGTTGTTGATATTAGTTATAGAACACATAACATTCCAATTTTCATCAACGGTTTGAATTTTTAATTTTCCTTCTCATATTTAATTAATAAAGAAACCAAAGGTTAACAATTGATTTAACAAAAGAAATAAAATATTTTAAGAATTTAATTTATACTATAAACTTGAAATACCATTCATTATTTATTCATAAATTTGAGAAGAATGGGAACAAAAGCCGGTGGTCGGTTAACATTTGTGTTTGTGTTTTGAAGCAGCTTTATTTGAGTTAGGTCCCGGTCTGTTCGGTTTCCCTTTTTTTCTTTTTTCATTTATTCTATTCTTATACCCAATCAAATCCTACCATCTGGCCAACTGCACGTGACTTGATTCCACACCCATCCCACCACGATCCTTCCACGTGCTCGTCTGCTTACCATTTTAAATCTCTTTCACCTTACCCTTTTCACATAATAAAATACATAACAGTTAGGTTCTTTGCTTATTCTTTCTTCTTCTGTCATCTTCTTTTTCATATATCAAACCATGCATACTTTGACCTTTTAACTCTTAAGTTCGTCTTGAGTTTGTTAATAGCTTGACAGTATATATATATATATACACGACTGATAGTGACACTACTACCATAGGAGGTTGTAACCATGTTTAAGTACATTTCTCACTCAACTTCTCAATTTTTGCTCTATGGTTCATTCATATATAGATAGATTTGCACAATTCTAAACTTATTTTCACTTTTGAGGTTTTCTTAGGTCTATTCTATGTCTGGTAGAGGTTATTTGGTTCTCGGTAGGTCATTTATGGGAATTTTGCATTTTTAATGGGTTTTTCTAGCTAGATCCTCCACGTGATTCCTTGATTTCTTAATGGGTCATCTAAGTTACTTTTAAGTTCCTCGTATGTTATTTTAGCTACCACGTTTAAACTCTCTCTAATAGATCATTCGAGCTCCAATGTGAGTCTTATGAGCATCTAGGCGCTTACTGATCATATAGGTCCTCTTAGCTACTTTTATACTCTCGTGGATTGATTTATGCATTCACTGTAGCTTTCGTCATATATTTCGTGTTGTCTTTGGTCTGCAAACTTAAGCTTTTGTCACTATCCATAAACCTTCTCTATAGCTAACTATCTAAACTTTTAGTCGTAGCCTATATCAATAAATATACCCACAACACTTCTTATATTGACCCGAACACAATTTACAGATGATGAATTGAATCAAAGATGGAAGAAGATGATGATGAAGGATGTAATTCTAAAAAAAATAATTATAATTAACCTGATCTTTTAGGGTGAAAGTTTTACCATATCTATGGTTAAATATATTTTCCCTTCCAGGTACTCGACTTTTACCATAACATCCCTGTATTGTGACAAATGATGAGACAAACCTCCTGACTAACATCATGGTTTGAATATAACGATGGTTGACATGCATTTTTAGAATGTTCTTAACGGACTAAATTTTAATTTTTTTGAAAAAATTAGATTAAAATAACATTTTCATAAATATAACAAACTACTAAAATATTTACTACATGTGTAACAAAGTCCATAAAGTTAGTCTTTTTAAAATATTCAGATTTACTCTTTCGTCTTTCTTCTCCTATTCGCTGTGATTTTTTTTTTTTGTTGCGATTTCAAAAGAATTTTGAGAAAAAATCAAAAGATCGTGTATAAATTTTTTTGGAAAAAATCGTTTAAATTGAGGTAGCTAAATCTAGACGATACTTAAAAAAAAAAATATAAAGGATCCTATACCAAAAGAATTTTTTAAAAAATTGTTTAGCACACCAAACAATCTTTAAAAAATAAAAAAGAATGTTGTTTAGTCAAATATAAACAATTGTGTACCAAAATTTGAGAAAAAAAAACTGTTTATATTAATTTGGGTAGTTAAATTTAAACAATCATATAGCCAAATCTCAATGGAAACAAATTAAATTAGTGTAACTAAATTAAACGATATAATTGAAAAATTAGTGAATCTAAACGATGGTTTACCAAATAATAATTAAATCTAAACGATCGTATACCAAATATAATATGTGCATTATTGATGACGTGGTTAACATGATATTTTTTATATTTTTAGATTTGAGATTATTTAATAAAGATAATTGGAATATAGTAATGATGAAAATTGAAATTAATAAATAGATAAAAGGAAGCGGAAAGCAATGGCAAATTCATTGTACCGAAATAATGGTAGGAAGGGACAAAGAGAAATTCTAAAACTTGTGAATGTACGGACATTATGACACGTCATTCCAATTCCAGTGGGTGCGCGCACATGGGATTTTACTCCGGGGGCTGAGCCTCCGGTTTTCTCGGCCGATATGTCTTATCATGTGTGCCCGCACGTACTCTTATCGACGTGCATCCGCTCGACCGCTCCACTCTTCCGCCCGGATATTTTATTTATTTCTTTTCATTTTAACGACTGGGACCCACCGCCACCTCAGAAAAATGAATATTCTACTAAATTATTCCTAATTTCACACGATAAAAAATGGTTTTCTTTTTCCATGAAACACAAAAATACATCTCACTTAGATTTTGAAATATTATGTCAAATTTTTTATTTTTTAACAAAATTTATAAAAATAAATCTAATGCTCAAATGTTTTCTATTTTCAAAATACAATTGGATCAAAATATAGAGTTTATCATTCATCACTTAAATTTTAATTACAAAGATAGGTGAATATGTCTACAGTGTTATGACCCCAAGTAGATTTATTAGTGTCATGACCCTAAGTAGATTTATTAACATAGACTGAGATTGAAAGTCTAAAAAGAAGGAAATTGTGGATAAAGGTAGCTCCAACGACCCACAATGACCCATTGAGAGAATAGTAAAAGCCTCGTGATAATGGTTCAAGGTCACAATCGTTCTGAGGGTGGAGTTGTGACTATTAAAGTGTAAGGGTCAAATGATTTTGTGGATTGATAGAGTGTTGTTACGATCCCTAGATATATGTTACATGATACCAATTGTATATAAACTATTAGAATCGCTCGTCATAACTACCTAAGTACATTGAAAACGTTCCATGGCACTCTCTGTTACATTCATCTCAACCCCTTGCTAACTAGAACATCAAACCTAGTGTCGGCAGCTAATACAAAAAACACTCTATACTCTCAATTAACAAAATTTATTTCAACCATCTATTGACTCTATCATCAAAACATTGATAACTATACACCACACACATGTGTTCAATTTCTTAATTTTGTACGACAATCGATCTAGTTCACCTGAACTTAATATTTTTAATTAAAAATTATATAATTAGTCTTTTACTTTTCAAACATGAAAATTTATAATAATATTGTAGGCTATTTCCAAACATACATTAGTTAACTTGAGGAGGGGTCCCGAGAAAAGTTAGTTTGATATTGTACGTCGAAACTTGATTAGTGCATCTTGTATTTTGGATCTTGACTTGTTTATTTTGTATGTTAGATTACAGTCTTATATTGAATTCTCAAGGATTCTTCAATCTTCAGGAGTTTAGGGAGTCCTTCTCATGATTGAAGAATTATCTATATGTTCTTTCTATAACATCCTATGGGTCCATGCAGGCTTGTTTTTGGTTTGTCCATGAACCTTAACATTTAGTTCAACTAACTAATTTTCAGGCCTGGTTGACATTTGAGCCTATTTTAGGCTCGATTAATCATGGACCGTGGTCTTAATTCCAAACTGGGCTAATTTAGCTTCCTCGATCCAATGATTGCAAACAAAATAAATCCTTAAATCATTTTTAATTTAATTGTTAATTTGAAAAAAGATGTGAAAATTTGTATCCACCAATATTTTTTATTAAATAAATATATATTTATGAGATTTATGGAGTAGGTGAACCTCGAGAAAGATGGACCAAAAGTCAAAATACAAGTTATGAAGACAAGGCAATGTATGCAGTGAGCCCCAATAAATATGATAAGATGAGAACGCGGGCTTGACGGATCCAACTCACAGGCCCAATAGGGAGCCCAAACTTATTGTTTTGGGTCGGTCCAAAAGATAGATCGGCCTAAAACGAGAAAAGTCACGAGCAAAGCGTGAGGTTAGTTGAATGGGATTCTTCTGACGGATGCATCCCACTGAAACTCGCTTGTGTTCGGCACCAGGCAAATCCGGCCGTCTAAAGCGCCCCCACGGCGGCTCCGTTCACCGTTAACTGCCTCTGTGCGGCGGAAGCTCTGCTGCTCAGCCATGGCTGTTACATCTTCCATTCCTTAACATCAAATCCCAGCCAAGTTCAACAACCTTCCCTTCTCTTCCCTACTCATTTCGTTCGGCATCCTCAAACAACACCGCACTTCGATTTTGTTGCTTGGCAGCGTCTTCGAATTGGTGCAATTCTGTAATTGTTCTGTTTCCGGAGCTGTACAAGGAGTTGAAGTCTCGGTACAGAAGGATTGGAGGCTTGGACTGGCCAACCTGAACAAAATCCAAGTATGAGAACGGGGAAAAGCAATCAGGAAGACGACGAGTACGATGAGGATGAGCTGGTTGGTAAAAGAGAAGGGCCTTCTTCTACTTCCAACGCTATTAGTAGCATCGGCAACAGCAAAGGTATCTTGTTTTTTTTCTCACACATGCCTATTTCTTTCCCTACTAGATCCATTTTTTTTTTCTAATTTCTGATGCCGTGCGATATCATGATGACATGCCTATTGTTTGCCTTTCTTATTTCGATGTTTATTTCTTATGCTGCTACCTTGTGTTCTGGTTTCGATTCTGTTCTTAGCTGTGAATTTCAGTTGACCATTTTGTGTATCTAAGTTTTATCCTTTGATCATGTCAATGAAACTTTAACGGGTAAATAAATTCGGAATCTTCTAATTCTAGCATCTGTTTTTTAGAATCGTGATATTAGGGAAGCTTCATTTCAAGGGATCGGTTTTTATTTTATTTTATTATTATTTAAATTATTTATTGATTTTAACTGAACTGAACTTGGGACCAGATGCGAAGAACAACGATAAGGCTAATGCCATACGGTCGAAGCACTCTGTGACAGAGCAGCGCAGAAGAAGCAAGATAAATGAGAGGTAATGCCCACAAAAAATCACTCTGGAGTTTAAAATTGTTAGAGAGATAATTGTGATTACATCTTGCAGGTTTATTTGTTTTACTGCCTGTGAATCATGCTGCATGATGTTTTTTTTTTCTCTGTGGTTATTAACATATTGTAGAGTATATGGAATCTATGATCTGAGAAGGATTTTCCTTTACTACTGGAGTTGTGCTTCCTTTATGGGTTTCACTTTTTCTCAAGCCTTAAAGGAACCATTCTGCCCTACACCTGACCAATGCATTTAAATTTCTTACTTCTGTCAATATTAAATGTACATCCTCTGATCAACCTCTATCTAATTTCAGATTCCAGATTTTGAGAGATCTTATACCTCATAGTGATCAAAAGAGAGACACTGCCTCGTTTTTATTGGAGGTATACAGTCACTTATTGAAAATGAGACATTGTTGAAGCTGTAAAGTCTCTACTTCTTCTTGTGCTACTCAGTAAAGTTTTTTTATCTTCCATTAAGTAAAATTAGTCCTTTGATGCAGGTGATCGAGTATGTTCAGTATTTACAGGAGAAGGTGCAGAAGTACGAGGGTTCATATCAGAATTGGAGTGGGGAACCTACTAAGCTAATACCATGGGTAAATACCAAAGGCTCTTTCTTTATTTTGTTTAGGAGTTATCATTCACTAACTTGTTTGTTTCCTTTATTTGTCTAATAAGATTGCATAAGATTAGATGTCTTATTAGTCGGTGGGATAACATGGGTACTGTGTCCCTCATATCTTTAATTGTGGAGCTACTTGTAAATCACTTTGTTTCTCTCTGTCACTTTATATTTCATATGACCTGTTTTGTTTCTATTCTGTTCCTGATAGGAATTAAGTTAGTTTCCAGTGTTGAGCTGGGCATAAGGCACATTCACTAGACTGTAACTGGAAGTGGGAAATGGAAGAAAAATGTTGTTTTGGGATGATTCATTGGTAGATGATTATTCTCTGTAAAGCTCATTCCTCAGCTCATAAAATACGGACTGAGTTGGTTGTGAGAAGGATTTTGGGGATGAATATCCCGGTGGAGAGTTGCCAAAGAAGTCTGGATGAGGAAATTAATTATCTTAGTTTTGGTAAAAACAATCTATGCCCAATGACCAGAGATGCTGAAGATGTAAAGGTTTGGACTGCGTGCCAATCTGGAACTTTCTCAACCAAAACTTTTATTTGTTAAGCCTACAGATTTAGATTTTGATCTTGATAAGAATGTAATTAAGTTGGTGTCGAAGGGAAGAATCTAGAAGAAAACTAAAACTTTCCCGTGGACTGCCTAAGTCAAATTTTGAAGTCCAAACCATTAAAATGTTTCCTTTGGGGGTTGTTTGGGGGGTGTGGGAATTTGTGAAGGTGACAACCTCACCGGATAATTTCTTTGTCTAGGTTAGTGTTTGCAAGAAAAAGAATGGGATTTATCCATATGTGCTTTCCACTGCGATAGTGGTGTTAGATAGTATATTAAATTTGTCTTCACCTACTAGCTTAAGGTTTTGGATTGAATTGGTGATTTAAGATGGTATCAGAGCAGGTGGTTTAGGAGGGTTTTGTATTCAAGTCCCTACAACGTTATTTTCTTCTTGTTTAATATTGTTTTTCACTTATTGTGTCATTCTTGATATTTTAGGCCCACAAGTGAGGAATGTTAGATATTATATTAAATTTAAGATAAAATAATATTTGAATGTATTATATGGCATCATTTAATTTATAATGGGTTTTCGTGTCTATTAGACAGAATATCCCATCATTACTGCATTTGAGTGTTTTCAGTTGGAAGACACAGATGGATGGGGTCAACCTATCTGCAGTTATGTGGGAGCTGTGGTTGCAAAGAAAAAGATATCATATGTTTAGCGGTGAGGCCTTTTGGTAGACACCAAGGTGGTAGGATAGAGAAGTCTAGAGTTAATGTTTCTCACTAACTTTTATTAGAGAAATAGAAATACTTTATACCCCATTTAATTCAGTCTGGAGAACCTTGTCATAAACTTCTAATCGGTGAACCAGAAATTTGTTATCTCATTAACTTCTAGAGAAAAAGAAGTTTGGGTACAGAAGTACAGCAACAGCATAATCCAAGAAGACAACAAGAACGAGCAAGAAACCTTCAACCATCTCCTAAACAACCAATTCCAAATTATTATAGAGGAGGAACAACGTTTTCATCAAAAAGACCCATTCAAGAATTGACAAGATGGCCGCAAGAAATACCAAGAATCCCGCAGTGACTAAACAAAGCAACTGGAAACCTATACAACCATGTAATGCTACATCAGAGGGGAATTCAGGGCTCCCTAACTACACTAAGGTCTTAATAATCTGTGCATGTGTGTGTTTCCCCCCTTTTTCTTTTTTAGGTAGTAATCTATGGTTTGAGTCAGACATTTACATGCAAGTTAATAAATTTTAACCGATTGCTCGATTATGTCCTTACCTTTTTTGACCTCATTTACATGCACTGGAGAATAGGGGATTCTTAATCTATTCTAGGATTTGATATTTCCTTGAATCAGGAATTTTCTTCTGCTGAGGAACTTCTCTATTTAGTATTCTTAACTTTACTGTGTCGTGCAGAGGAACAGTCATTGGCGCATGCAGACTTTTGTTGGGCATCAACAATCTGTAAAAAATGGTTCTGCTTCAGGACCAACGTATTCTGGGAAGTTTGATGACAACAACATTTCAATTTCACCAGCCATACTTGCAAGCTCACAAAATCCTCTCGAATCCCACTCTGGCAGAGATATTCTACAGGAAGCTGACATAACAAATAAAGTTCCACATCCTATGTCTCTGGAAGGAAATATGCATGCTTCTATCCGTAGTGACCTTGATCAATCTCTCCACATTCCAATTTCTGATGCACAGGCAACAGAGTGTCCCATCACCAACAATGCATCAAACCAACCGGAAGAGATGGGTATTGAAGGGGGGACAATAAGCGTTTCAAGTGTTTATTCAGAAGGGTTAGTTGTAAGATATTTATACTGATTTTGTTTCAAGTATTTTGGTAGGTTAAGAAGATTCCATGAGCAGAAGGTTTTATTCTTCTTCCTATTTTATAAATAGTAACTACAATGATTTAAACTTTAGTAGAGCTTATTTAAATCACAGCATATATAGGATTTTGCATAGTTTCTTTTGTAGGCGTTCACTTGCATGGTCTCTTCCTAGGATTTGGTAACAGCTTTGGACCTTGGTGCCGAGCAGGTTTATGAACAGCTTGGCTCAAGCTTTGCAGAGTACTGGACTGGATTTGTCAGAAGCGAGCATCTCTGTTCAGATTGATCTGGGCAAGAGAGCAAATAAGGGGATGCCTTTTGGAACGCCTATTTTTAAGGTATGAAGTTGAAATCTCAGTTCTTACTTTTCTGGTGTATGGTTCGATAAGGCAGGCTATATAGAATATATACATCCGTGATTGTTCGGGCTAGCTTACATGCCACCTCAACTAATTTCAAGGGACAACTTGTTTAACCTTACAACATTCGGATGTCAAAAAACATTGTAACCCTTGTTGGATCAAACCCACTCCCCTCTTAGTCCTTTATTAAATCCATGACCTTTTTCTACCATCAAGCCCGTCTATGATGATCGGGCAAGCTATTTCTATATTGCATATTTACTGATATTTTTCACTAATTTTAGTAGAAGCAAGCAAAAGATTAGAGATCATAATAATAACTTCAAATGAAGGAAAAATAAACTAGAAATTCAATCTGAGAACCTTATAACATCACCAAATGTTTGGTCTTTTACAATGTTTTAAGCTCTTCAATTTCTGATCAGGAAACTGGGAATCCTTCCTCCAACCACCCAGCAATGGCAAATGTAGGGGACCTGGGCAGCGGAGATGACTCAGAACAAGCGAAAAAGCGGCTAAGGACATGATAATCTGCACCACGAGTCCTCGGTTATTAATGTTGTGCGATTACTGTTTCTAATGTGAATTAGAATGTGATGTTTTTTGTACAGATTCGCTTCTTCTTCTTCTTCTTCTTCTTCTTCTTCTTCTTTTAATCTTCTTCCTTTGCCTTTTATACAATTTCTCCAAACTCGTATTGCTATGAGTTATGACCATCAGTGTTAGGAAATCCAAAGTTAAAATTTGGTACTCACTACTCAGATGTTAGATTCTCCACTCTCCATTGCTCTTATGTTTGTAGTTGTAATTACAATATTAAATATGAACCTCCCAAAAAGAGCTTTGAAAAGGAGATATTATTCGGTTGTTTCTACTTATTTCCCCCTTTTCTAATTTACTTTTTACATACATTTTTTTTAAGGAGAATGTGCAATAGATAGATGGTAATTGGTATTTGTTGTCTTGAGAAATTTTAATTAATTTTGAAGTGGATTTCGACGACTTTTTCTCTTTTTGGAAACTTTAGTTTGAAAACAAATGAAGTATTAACACTAAAAACTTGGTGTAGGATTATGTAGTACTTGTGGTTTATTATTATTTGGAAGAACGAAAAAATTAGTTGAATTTCTGTTTTAAAAACAAATTGAAAAATCACATGAATAATATCATTACAAAATTTCTAAAGAAAAATATTGGGAGATAGAGATAGTAATTTGCTCATGTGAATGAAAAGATTATGATGTATATTAGATTTTCAACCTTTTGTATCCTAACTAGTCCTACCTACTTTTAAGAATCCTACCTACTTTTAAAATTTTTTTAGAGTTAACGCATCAATTGATTCATTTAAAAAATTCTTAGAGTTAGCGCGTCAAATTATTCATTTATAAAAGTGGAGATCTTTAACGAATACAAAGTCTTTGTGTTGAAAATTTGTTTTCTCCCTACGACTCTTCACAAATAAAACTTTATCACAAATCTTATAATTAGATTCAATAATTACACGATAGCTATTTACTTAAGAATTCAATATCCTACGAATTTTATTGATACTCAAACATTAAAGAGTAGTATAAGTTATCTCGTGAGATTATTTGAGAAGAGTGTAAGCAAGTTCAATTAATCGATCAATGATAATAATAATAATAAAATATATATATATATATATATATATATATATATATATACGCATAAAATTGGAATCCCACAGGAGGTCCCACATTGCTAGAATTGAAAATACACATAATCTTTATTATTAGTTTGGCAACTTCTTTTATCGCCGAGCTCGGTAATGTGAGCTTGTAACTCAAATGAGGGCTTTAAAGTGGTTGAAAGGGGGCTAGGCCCAACGTGTAGGGTCTCTTTGTGGAATTACACCGGACCGCCCTATCCAAGAAAGAAGTTGGGCTTTGGGTTCTTGGCGAAGGCCCAGGGTTTCATTGCCCTTAGAGATCGAGGATACCGCGTGAGGCTGGTTCACAGAGCAGCGTCACCTCCCGCTTCTGTCAGTGGATGGATTACGGGCCGGTTCTCTTGGGCCCGAACATACCCGGTGGGAATGCCTCACAGCCTAACAACCACTTTTTTTCCTTTTTCTTTGTTTTTTTCGATCTGTTGCCAAAAACTTTAATACTTTTTTAGTTATATTAATTATTAAAATCAATAAGTTATATTAATTATTTTATGACTTGTGTCATAAGACTTATCTTCTTATAACACTAAAAATCGGGTGCCAATTTGAACCATCGCCGAGCTCGGTGATGTGGGCTTATAGCTCAAATGAGGGCAATAAAGTAGGAGTTGGAAGTGGCAAGGGCCCAAGCGAATTGTACTTCCTGGGCCGCCCAATTGAAGGTCGAAGTTTGGGCCGGAAGCTTAGTTAGCGAAAGCCCATTAATAAGTCATATACATAAAATTTGAGGAAAAGACTTGAAATATCATTAAGGATGTTGTTGGGAAGACATATTATGTATGGGACGACGTCGTTTTACAGTGCTGTAATCCATTGCAGAGTGTTCCAATGCATCATCTTCGTCTTCAATCCCCCATTCTCCATTATTATTATTATTATTATTATTATTGCCTGCAATTTGCATAATTTAATTTACATTAATCATCATCTCAATCTCATCACTTTTCCGGTCAACCTTAACCGATCCCAGAAAACTTCATTTTCTTTTAAAATTTTGAGCTTCCTATGTATTTCTAAACGATGAAGATCTATGATTGCTCGCTCGCTCACTCAATTCCTAACATAGTTAACCAAAAAACAATAATAGTTAAAACTGTTAGAAAATGTTTCAATAATACTAACTTGAGTTGACTAATTTTAAAATTACAATAATATATGAAATTTATAACACAAAACAAAACTAATTGATTAATTAATAATGGTTGAATAGATTTTTCTAAGTTAGCAGCGAGGACTACTTTATGATTTTTTTAAATATATTACCCAAACACATATTCGGAAAGAATTGAAAAAGATAGAAATTGTCAGTACAATGATTCTTAAGTTAAGAGTCCTGTTCTTTAAGTTTTTATAATACTAACTAAACAAACGCTAAATTATCGTCTAACTTAAAAACTTCGAAAAAGGAATACGTTAAATAATACCGAACCTTGGGGATGGAGCAATGGCTGAGACTGCATCAGTAGATTATTGAAGAGTATGAGACATAGCAAAGTTATGGCTACAACAGCCATCTCCTGGTGTTAGAGAGTTGTATTATTATTACTATTATTATTATTTCTTTATATATATTTGTAAAGACAAAGACAATGATACATAATAGACTTCACAAAGATGTAAGATAAAGATAAAGATAAAGAAAAAAAACGCAAAAACAAACTATTTTGTTGGTACTTTCACACCATTTGGGTTGGCTATGTTTTGTCATTTCTCTTGCATAAAAAATTAAAAAAAAAAAAGTTTTCATAAATGTTTGCATCATCCACCATGCAATTTCCTTACTTTTTATGGAAGAGCTTTTTTTTTCTTTTGTTATATCAACACTCAATCTCACCAACTTATTGTTTGTATTTTATTTAAAAAAAAGTTATTCTAAATGTCATATAATTATTTAAAATTTAAGTATAAAGTTATTTGAGAGATCTTTTAAATTCATTTTAAAAAATTCAAGGATTAAAAAGTTACATTTTAAAGTTCGGGGAGCAAAAGCACGTTTTCATCCAAACTTGAAAGTTAAAAAGGTTTTTTTTTCGAAATTCTTTTATCACATGCATTGCTCAAATCTTGAGGAAGGAAGTTGTTCTCTATCTCTAGAGGTTTTATTATAATACAATCTATGTCTAACCCAATCTTTTAAACCTTGAGAATTGAGAGTTTCCATATTCAAACGATTCCTAATTTCCATATTCAAATGTGATTCTATAAGAAGTTGTTCAACGCGCAGACGTGGATGGCGTAAGAAAGTTAAACGAGGCACAAGATTGATGTTTTTAGTCATAGAGCCCACAAACCTCTTGGACCAAACAAGAAGTGAAATTCACAATTATACTCCCCCAAATTCTTTAGGCCGAACACGGAGTAAGAGTTTTTAGAAGTAGTTAAATATAGTAGACATATATGATATATGCTACTTAGTTTGAGTTGATGTGCTTGACAAGATGGAAGTCATTAGAGACAAACACCTCTCAGCAATGCCTTGTTGTTGAAGAACAACATACCTGATAAGAATGTTATATGATCCCTCACCTCAAATGTCAAATGATATTTATATGATCACAAGAAAATTTTGATTTGACTGCAAAATGATGGTGGGAAGAAAATAGACACAAATCCTAGATTAACATGTAATTACATAGTAGTACAATAGAAATTTCAAAAAGCAACCAACTTAAACTTTATAGGGCTTTCTCAACAAATGATGACACCAAGTTAGCTTTATTTCTTGTCACAATGATATTGCATTGATTCTATACATTTCATCATTGTTACATGTTTGTTCATTTTGTTTTAAAAGAACAGTGATGAAAAAGAAAAAGAGATTCCTGGAAAAAGTAATTGGGAGCTACTACTAATTAGCAAGAAGAATTCAAACATTTATACATAGAGGAACTCATAAACAGAAGGTAACATATTTAAAAATTTGAACCTTTAATAGTAATTTCTTCTTGATCTCCCTCCTAAGATTTCCTCTCTCTGTCACTCTGTTCTTTTGATCTCCACTTTCTAGATTTCATCTCTCTATCATTTTCATTTGCATCTTTCACTTTCTCAAAATTGCTTTCACCACTTATCTTCCATATTCCCTCTCTCAAATCACTTTCTTCCATTTCTCAGTCTTGTCCTATCATTCCATCATTTTCCTCTTTCAAACTCAACCCCATTGCAGCATACACTTTCTCCTTTTTTTTCTCTCCTCTTTTTCTACTTCAAATTCAGACTCTACTTTCAAATTTTTAGACAAATAACCAAAAAAATAAAATCAAACCATGCTTGATGAAATGGTCAGCTTCGGTTTGGTTTAATTCTTTAAATCAGGATTTAGTTTGCTTTTTCTTTTTTCTTTTTTTTAATTGACTTTGATACGTCCTGAAAAGGGGAAAAAAATACTGATTTGAAGAGTAGTTTTGGTTTTTTTTAGTCCTGAAGTACTACTTTTGACTTTCTCCCAGAAACAAGCTATCCGACAATCTTCCAATCTTAGCTAGTCATCATGATTCGATTCAATTCAACTCAACTCAACAATCACACCTCTAATTGCTAATCTTGTAGGGTAAGGTTCCATTAAGACTGTACAGTCTATGAAGAGGTTAAAAATGGAAGTGGGATTCTTAGAGAAACCATACAAGTCTAAGAGAAAAACAAGAAAACTTCTATCCAATATCATGGCCATAAACAGAGCAACAGAGCAACCATTTCATGCTTTGCCATCCTTATATAAATCAAAGAGCCATGGTTTACAAGCATAATGGAGAAATATGGTCTACTGGAGAAATTTTCCAGAGAAAAGAAAGATATGAAGTATTACCAATACATTAAATTTCACATAATAGGCCAAACTGTAAAGAATGACTATGAATGAAATGCATAACCTCCAGTAAATAATACATCTACTTACATGTGTGTGAAAATAAATTTGGATGATGCACAAACAGAATCTAACTCTAGAGATAGCACGGAAGCAGTCAGAATTTGCAGCATAGAAGTCCCTCCCTCCAACCTCGATACTTTCGGTAATGCCTCCGTTCAGCTTTTACCATTTTAACCGGGCTACTATTCCATTCGGTCTGTAATCTGTAAACCCAGAGAGTAAATATAATTTACCTTAGATTACAATTAAGAAAAGGATATATAAAGATGAAGCTTGAGAGGTGAAGTTAGATTGTGACTTACATAGGGAAGGCAAAAGAACGTGTGCTTGTTGTGCTACTTTCTGATCGAAGCGAGATGCTTCCAGAATAGGCTACTGGCCCTGAGTAAGTAACAAGACTAGCTAGTGGATCTACGGCAGAGAAACTAGACTCGCCAATGTCGTTCATGTTTTGACTCGAAAGTAGTCTACTATCTGAAGTTCTATATTCCAGATTGGTTGAAACTTGAGTTCCAATTACAGAATCACTTCTTCCGCAACACTCCTGATGTTCTTCTCCACCATTCGCCACTGGAGAGATCGAGTTGAGAGTAAGTGCAATACTTCCATTCTCAAATTCATCATTATAACCTGAAGGATGCGCTGCGATGTTATGACTGGGTGGTTCTGCTGCAGAGCCCAGAGCAGGAGTGTCGTTGCAAGAATCAACAGATTTGGAAGCTGAAGAAGGGTCTTCCAAATTTGCTTTTTCACCAGATATCTGAAGTCAAAAGAAATGCAATCTACATCAAACATGAAAGTTGTGAACCACTGGGGCTAAGAATTGCTTTGTTAAAACGACCATCCTTCATATATTCAGATTAAAAATAGAACAAACACGTAGTGCAGATTAATAACTTGGCCAGAAATATGCATACCTGCACACCTATTTTATCTAAAGACTCGGAAGAGCAACTTTTCTTAACTAGCTTTTGCATCAAAACTTCTGGCTCGCTCAGATTGAGTTTTTCTTCCTCTATCTGTGTCAAGTCCTTCGCATCATTATGAGTAGTCCAATCCATGGCAAAGTGATCTTCTAAAGAAACTTTATGATCATCTGCTATGAACTTGGACACCTCAAAAGAAGTCTCTTTTTCTTTTATAGATCCTTCGTTCCGGTCTTCCTCCAGAGGGGAGATTTTACTAATCGACTTCTCGACCGTACTCTTAAAGAAGAAATTTTCCAGAGAAGCCACCCCTTCATCGATGCAGATATCCTTCACATCATTGACATTAATTTCTTGGTCACAGACTATCGTTTTTGACATTTGACATTCCATGACACTTTTGTCCACATATGAGAATGAGGGTTTCATATTGGATGATGCCCCAAATGCGCTAATACCTTCAGCATTATTATCAAAAACATCTGTAGAAGACCGGTTAATCTTAGTAATCATGCAAATATTCCCATCACAAGAAGAATGTGAAGATTGAATAACGTTTTCCTGGTTTATCTTCTCTTGACATGAGAGGCTAGTTGGATTATTACTCATGACCCGGTGTTGCAACACAGTACTGCTGTAATTGCATTCGAGAGATTCTGGAGCATCGTTCCGGCTGGTCATTGAATTGTAAAATGAAGAGTCACTTTCTGCATATACATAATCACAAGCCCAAGTTAGGACAACAAATTGGAAGAGCGGTGGATTGATGAGTGTAAATGACACCAAAATGATAAAGATCAAGTAGAATACAAGGCAATGGAAAATGTTAATACCCAGTTTCATAGCTAACAAAAATCATGGAGGCAAACGGACCTTCAAGAGATTTAAAACTTCATGAAAGATAGCATGAACCTGCCAAAAAAACATGAACTTATTGAAACAGAAATTCAACAACTTTCTAAATTTCTATGAATGGACGAACGAAGAAGAAAAAAACTGAGCTTAAAAGGAAGAGACAAATATACAACTTTGCAGTCCACCATAATATTGGCAATCAAACACAACTACTTCATTGCCAGTTTGATGTTACAACAAAGTGAAGGAGAAAAGTCACTCCAAGAAATGGATCATAATCTGTGACTGTGACCCATTACTCCATTAGCAGTTCCTATATATTCCCCTCAGATATTGTAATAATATCAATTATTCTGAAGCAGAACAAGCAAATCTATTTTAATGATAATAAAGAGAAAAGCTTGAGTTCAAACTGGCAAAAGCCAAAAGCCAAAAGAAGACCCCCCCCCCCCCCCAACTATTATAACAGTTACATACAATGAATAACATTGTCAGCTCCTAGGTGATTGAGCAGGTGCCAAGGTCCGGCCCCTCCTCACTCATTTAAGAACTACAAAGAATCAGCTAATTATTGTTAGCAATTTACCATAAAAGGCAGTGACATTTCATTGAAAATTAACAATAATCTCAGCACAGAACGCTTGAGTAAATCAAGAAAATCAGATCAAAGTCATTATTCCAGGATAACTTGGTTCAAAATATAAATTAAGAAAAGTTCTCTGGGCTATACGTGCTGGGAATCCAAAGCCCTGTTACCAATACTAAAAAATAATAACAAAAATAGAAAAAGACGAGTGGTAAAAAAGTTGGAAGAACTTTTCAAAAGCAAACAAAAACTTTCAACAGAAACATCATAACTTAAAATGATTATTCAAACAAAGAAAATTCCCCCACCAATTCTCCTTTATCTTCAACTAATGATGAAACGAAATCAACCCCCATCCTCCACCTCGCTGTTAATGGAGGAAAAAAAAAGTACACTAACAGAAAGAATTCAAAACATCAGAGAATGAGAAAAAGAAATATGAGCAGACAGGGAAGTCAAATATTCAAACCAGAATATAATACACAGAGTTAAAGAAGAAATTATGAAAAACAAAAAATATCAACCTCCATGTAAAACCCTGAAGCAGAAATGTATTGAGGCAGAAAAACCCCCTGATAGTATAAAAAGGAAGAGTGAAAAAATGGGGCAAAGGAGCGCCCTAGTTTGGTGATTGAATTTATGAACAGAGAGAGAGAAAAAAAAAGAGTGAAATTTGAATAAATGGTGGAACAGAGTCAGAGAGAGCTTGGCTATTTCTGTTATCAGCCTAAAAAAAGGTCACCTGCCATTGCAGATTATACAGAACGTCTTTCTCTCTCTCTCTCTCTCTCTCTCTCATTGCAATTAATAAAGGAAGAGAAAAACAAATGGCCTTACCAGACTCCGCTCCCTAATTAATATACCTTTCGCTTACCCTAAACCTAACTTCAAATTACTTACCAAAACAAATATCCGCTCCTCCTCCACCTCCTCTTCCTCCTTCACCGGATTTTCTCCCCTTCGAAACACCGCGTTAAGCCGGGTCGCCAATCACCGGAGCAGAACAATCGAAAAGACGTCAAATACTCTTCTCCGATATTTCTGTCGCTTGTATCGTAATTGAAGGAAGCTTTGTAATTGTCAACTTCTCATCAGTCACTTCGATTTCTTCAGGAATTGTTCAGGTGTTTAACAAAAAGCAAATACTAAATTCAGAACAGCGTCGATTTGTGTGGCAAAGGGAGATTTGGTGAGGTATTTCACCGGATAATTTGAAGTCGCCGGGAACAGCAGCGATTTGTTAACGCGGGTGCAGTTAAGGTTGGGAGTCCATGGTTTTGGTGCCAAATGTATTAAAATGATTTTGTTTTTATTTGATTTTTGTATTTTAAATCACCGGAGAGGGGGACCCACATGTATAGATTCATCGATCCCGCAATTTTGACCTTCTTATTTTAATATTATTATATTATCCTCATCAAATAAAAGGAGGGATCTGATTCCCAACGGTTTTGCCTACGCCTGCATCAAATCTTGACAGCCCAATCGCCACCGTTGGATCTTTCTTTTTTCTTCTTAATTTTAATCCCGTTTTTCATCTTCAACTTATACGTCCCCTTTTAAAACATTTCATGTTTCCTGTTTACAATTTTCTCTTCATGTTTGGTAATTATTAATGTCTTTTTATATAACGGAACTATATTTAATACTTATTTTTATTTTTTATTTCTTGTTATTTATTGTTTATTCTTTTTAAAAGAAGAAATAAGATTATGTTTGATAATTATTTTTGTTTTTAATTTTTAAAAATAAAAAATAAAAATATATATAGAAGTTTATCGTTCACTAAATAGAACATCTGGCTTATTTTTTTAATTTAAATATAATTCAATTATATAAAAAAATATATAGAATTCATTAAAATATGAAAAAAAATTACAAAATGTTAATATTATTAAGTTTACATAAACCTCCTTGTAAAATTAACAATTATAATACAATAATTTTTATTAATCACATGTTGTTCAAATTTTAAAATAAAAAGTTAATAACATATAGTTATGAAAAATTAAGAGAAGAAAACAATAAAAAAAATTAAGAAATATTAAACAGCTGCATGAAAGATTAATAAAGAAAGAAAAATATAGGTTAAGAAAATTAAAAATATAAATATGGAAAATCAACAAAGGATTAAAAAACCAAATAAATAAATAAATACATAAATATATATAAAGAAATAAAAAGAATCATCAAAGTTGGAAATCATAATCAAACACCTTTGAGCCAAAAGTAAATATAAAATTTCTCTCCACCAATTAGCCACCTGAAGATTTCAAGGAATAATGAAAATAGAATAAAATAATATGCGAACATAAATGATAATTTCTAAAAACGTTTTTTAAATTTTAAAAACGAAAAATAGAAATGAATATCAAACGGTTTTGTTTTTTATACATTAAAATACAAAAACAAAAACGTTATCGAACGAGTCTTTAAAATTTATTTGAATAAATAACAATATAGTCTTTCATCTTTATAATTTAATAGGATTTAGCAAAGCCTATTAAAAGAAAGTATACATTAAGATCTATTTAATCATTTATATATATATAGATTGAAAAATTAATAAGCTTATGATCAAATAATGTGTTATTTGATATTAACATATCAGAAACAGAAAGAACCATCTCTATTAAATGATTCGACTTTCCATCAAAACTAATAAACCAACCTAGTAAAAGTACTTAAAAGAATTAAAGAATGTAGTGTGTATATATATACTTTCCAAATATAACTTTTTCAACATTGTTGCTGTAAAAATATATATTCAACTATGAAAACTAAAATAGTATACATATATATAGTATATAGATTAAAAGTCAACAAATTACCTAAAACAAATCAAGATATATATAGGGGTGTTTAAAAATTGATAATTCAACCGATTTAGATTACTCAATCTAAACCATAAAATTTGAGTTGAGTTAAAAAATTGAAAGAAAAAAAAAAGTTAAGTTCGTAGGTGAATTGTGCAAGTTAGAAGTCGGGTTGATTTGACCTAAAAGTAAACATTTTTTGAAATGAATATTGTAGACTTAGTATTTTAATGTATAACATATAACGTCACCATGCCCTCCGAATGAAAACTTATTTATCTCGTATATTGAAAAACAATATGAAAATTTATCTAAATTATTATAGAGATGAAAAAGAAAAAAAAACCAATCCACCGGTTGACACTTATATATTGAATCGATAGATTTATTTTTGTCAACTCGAATACTTTAGATTAATCCATAATTTTCTTCCACCTCGACTTTTATATATATTCCTACCAAAATATAATTCATATACTTTCCCACATTCCTACTATTATTAGTCTTTAAGTTTTATAATTTACGATCATTTATAAATTTACGTGTAGTCGGATATATATATATTAAAATAAATTAAAATATTTATAAATACAGTGTTATTTTAGGTTTTATTAATTGTGGGTTTAGTTTTTAGGATAGAAATTAAATTTAACTGGGTGGCATTATGATTAACGTATGTCACGTGGCATTGGGTAGTTCAATTTGGCTCACACGTGTCTGAAAGGCACTCAGAGTGGATGGAAACTTTAGTGTGATGTATGATGACGTAAGTTGTGGGTACCGGAAAGTCAGCATTGTTCCATCAATTTGCAGCCGTTGATTATCTCTCTAAATCTGAAAAATAAAACATAAAATAGGATCAATAAATGAGTGGTTGAAATTGAAAGTAAAAATTATTTTAAATTTTAAAGTTCGTTTAATGCAATTTAGGAAGTAAGGAAAGAAAAATACGTAATAAATTAATGGAAATGCAAAACAAAAATCAAACGCAGAGAGGGATGGAGAAAATTGACAAATTTGATTATGATTGGCTAATTATTTGAAAATATAAGTCTGAAAACAATTGATTTGATTTGGGGAAAAGAATGCATTTATGTTTTCTTTGAATTGAAATACGTGTTTTAAATGATTTTAAATTTTGATTGGATTCCATTTTCTTTAAAATAATGAAACTTGTAAATTTAGTAAAATATTAATAAACTATACAAATTTAGAGGTCAATTTTCCAAATTTGTTGCAAATGTTGGGAGAATAATTAATTCCATTGATGATTCAATTTTCTTAATAATTCATTATTTGTTTAGACATAAAATTTCAATACAACATTTTTATTACATGTACTAAAGATATGGCAAATTTGTTTTTTTTTTTTTTTTTTTGTTTGAATTCATCGTAATAAAAAGAACACATTCTCTAGGTTATATTTCAACGGGTACTCGTAAAAATCGAGACCTTTATACTTCTAAAACAACAATCCGATATTTTAGGTTTGATGTGAAATGTTAAAGTTTAAAATTTGATGAATTAGACCCTAAGGTTTTTAGTAGCTTGTAGCATCAAAACTACTTTAGTCCAATCCAATGATGTTGACATAAAATTTAACTCATGATTCATACCACTTTCAGGGGGAAAAGAGACTTTATATAACGTATAGTATTTAAATGACTTCTTCCATTGAAAAAAAAAACTATAAACATGAATAAACATTAAGTTAAAATGTCTTGATTTTGCTATGATCAATCTAGTATGAATACTTTAGTGCAATATATACCTTTTAATGTTTTGGTGCTGTCTTATATTTGTAAATATTTTTTCAAATAACATTGTTGATCTTAACAAACACATTGTTAATAAATCATATACATATGTGAGTCTATCTTTGTATGTTAAAACATTCCTTTTCTTCTCTTAGAAGCATTTTATGTGTCAATTTAAAATATTATTAATTGGAAAAACTTTTGGTCAACAATCTTCATGTTGAGTTTTATTTTATTTTCTTTCCTTTTAAATGCTTAATAGCTGTCACTCTTGTTAACCAAATTCCACAAATAAAAAGCCAAAATAATTGTATTTTATTTTAGGTACATTAGAAATTTTAGTACAATCATAGGCCTTATGAAATCTTTTCCTTTCTATGTTAAATGAATATGTAAAATATTTGATATTGTTTTAAAATCTTCAACAACCTATTAAATAATAATTTTTATCTTACATAACATTTTTAATTTCGCATTTATTGAATCCAAATCAAGAAACTTTCAGAAAATGTAGAAATATGTGTATATTTTTTTTTCTTTGAATACAAACGATTTGAATCATAGTAAACACATTCGTATATCAATGAAACAAGTTAGGTTCGATTTGACCAGAAAAATTTATCTTATTGAAGTAACTAATTAACTATTATTTTAAGTTTTTACCAAACATAATTGCATATCTCCAAGATTCACATGCACGTCAGGTTTTGGACTTAGGATTACCGAATGTTCTAAACCATATCATATCATATGGAGAGAAATTGAAGACTAAATGATATTTTAAGATGCTAAACTAAAAAAAATTAAAAAACTAAACATACACAGTTTGGTTATATCATAATTAACTTTGCATGGATTTGGTATTTATGATCAAAGAAAAAGGGGGATTGAGTCCAAATAAATGACATAGACAACCTCAAAGGACAAGGAAAAGATTTGTTTTGAGGAGCATTCTTCCATACATCAATGTTCCAATTGGCAAGTTGAGGGTCCAATTGGGGTTTGCCCCTTAATTTTAAAGGGGTTTGTCTGCCCTTTGCTTCAAATTCTTAGTATAAAAACTTCAGGGGAAAATGATATTGTGACCCCTCCTACCCAATTGTAGATACCTAAAAATACCTTTTTTTTAGGTACCCATTTTATGGCCTATGGTTTTGAATTTAATTGTAATAGAAAAGGATGTCTCAACTGCCTTAAATGTTATTATTTCAATAACATTTAATTGTGAATTCAATGTTGCATCAATATTGAAAAGCCTACTCCTGAATAATATGATTGATTCACGGTGTTAATACCATCTTAGCTCAGGTTATGTTGTATATGAGTTTGGATTGATATCCATTTTGTAATTTCTATGTACAATTTCTATGGTATGTTTTTACTTTTATTTATAAATAATAATAATAATAATAATATAAAAAACAAAAAAACAAAGCTAAAATTGAAAACACAATTTTTTAGGCTATTTGGTTTTTTTTTTTTTTTTTTGAAAGATTAAGTTTATTTTCTCACGATGGATCCCTTTTTTTTTTTATTTTTTTTATTTTATATATAATTGATTTGGAAAAACAGAATTTAAATGGAAATGAAACCATATATTTTCCATTCATAATGTTCTTTTTCTTCTCTATATTAGATTTATTTAACCTTTCTTAACTATTTTCTTTAAAAAAAGTTCTAAAATATATTGACTATGCAACCCATTGACATTAAAGTTTTAAAGTGATTTTAATTAGTTGAAAACATTTTTGGACATTAAAAAAAGTCTTTCTTGAAAACTTCATAGACCCTTTGGCAGTAATGAAAAAACAAAAATGAAGTCCATTTTCATACCTTGGAGATCATTTTCAATAATCTTCAACCTTTCCTAATCAAGCAAGGAAGAACAAGATGATAAAGTAACATGTTGAATGCTGAATAATATATGATGATATAAATAATTCCTTTCATTAACTCTATGAACTAATCAACTGAATACTTAAAGTAAATCTCGAATGATGTTCTTCAGGAGAATGATAATCAGTAAAAGTCATTTGGTTTGCCAATTTTAATGCCCTGTTCACCCAAGAACCCTGTTATGGCATTCTTCTGCCAGCCCTTGAAGCTCCTGCAATTCAAACAATTATGATTTCATAGCTTATCAACCTCAAAGACAGAGTTTCGATGCTCGGAAAGCCATACGTTCGAGTTTATGAAATGGATTGAACTTACTTGTGATCAAGGTGTGCTATGATCTCTCCACCTGGGAAAGCCAATTTAGTAGCCTCATATGCTGCTTTGATTGCTTCTTTCCAGCTCCCGCCTATATCTTTGTTGTTTGTTCCGCCATTTGACTGATTTGGATCTTCCATTGGCAATGAATATCCTGAGAGCAAGTGGCTTACCCAAACTCCATCTTTTCTGGAAGTATTGAAAGAAAACCATTTCAACATAGAAATCATAACCTATCGCTTCCCTTTGAATGAAGAATGGGCAAATTTTCCCCCTTCTTTGTTCAGTTATAAAAAGCACAATAAAAAAGTGGTTGGGATGCACAGGAAGCAACAGATGAAGTATGAGAACAAGGCTACTTCCTTTCAAAGTGCATATACTTCCACTTAACCTGCACTTGCTTTGAAACTGAATGTGTTATTGCCTAGGTACATTCGATAATGATTTCGATAATTTCTTGTTTTTGAAATTTATGCTTCTTTCCACACAATTTGTTTGCTATTTTTTATCACCTTCTTAAAGAAAAAACCGTTGGACACTAGGTCAAATTCCAAAAACAAAAACTAGATTTTTTTAGTTTTTAAAACTTTGCTTAGATTTTGAAAATGTTTTTAGAAAGTAGATGGTAGAACAAATAATTCATAGGTAGAATTAGCATTTATAATTTTTTTTTTTCCAAAAATCAAATAGTTATCAGAGGAGTTAAGTGGTTCAATTTTCAAACTCTACTTTAAGCAAACTAGAACCGTAGAAGATGACACTTTGTATTTATAAGCTAATATATACTTAAGACATAAAGGTTAAGGAGAAAACCACCATAAGTTCCGACAGTTTTAATGTGTAAAAACTCTATCACTGTCATAATGGCAAGCAGGCTGCATTTAAGACAAACATAAAACTGTGCATAGAAAAAAAGGCAAAGCTAATTACTAGAATAAAGAAAGCTCCCTCTCATTTCATTTTAGCCTATTTACTTACAAATGTTAATTTTGTACTTAAAGAAAATGTCATTATTAGCCATCTTTCTATAAATTTTCAGAACATATCAATGCGTCTTTTCTTAGATGGAAATTAGAATCATAACTATGATCAAAATTAGACATTTGAAAACACAAGAACTAAAATGAAATGAGAACCAAGTATAAGAATCGGTGAGGCTTAAGAAATTGATCACATGAACTTAAAGGATAGCCTGACTGACCAATACTTACAGAACTATGTCCATGTGGCGAGGTGCATAATGTCCACCCCCGATGCCAAGAAGGACTTTATTGTTCTTGTTATGTTCCCTGCCTCACAATGAGAATATAAGATTAGATTATAACACATAAGCGTTTAGAAGAAAAGATAATCTTGTTCAAGAAATGGTATTATGATGCGAAGAATATCTTCAAGTCAAGGAAATTAGGAAGCTGTTGGTGCTTGATAGCGACTCTAAACACTTAAAAGCTTAAAGAGTCATGCATAGTTACTTACACAACTCATATATAGACAACTCTTCAACGAATGGGCTTACACATTATTTTGGATAATGCAAACCAGCACATCGGTGAGAAATGAAATGACTATGAAGAGAAAAAACTAGCTCCAGTAACGTCATCATTGATTCTATCAACACAATTGTAAGGTTAAGGATGACTTCTAAGTTGAATTTTAACAAAAGCTTCTTCTTTTGAAACTATGCAACATCAGCCACCAAGATATAGCGATTATATGATTAAATAAAGTTGGAAAGATCACAGAACTAAGTAGCTGAACAAAGGCTAGCCATCAAATTTCAACAATAGATCAGGTGGACAGGCTTGTTTAAAATGACTGATTAAAATTTAGAGGTAAATATTAGGAGAAAATAAACAGAAGTTAAGCTGCAATCCTAATTTGTTGTACTTATACCAATTTACCTGTTCCAGTTTCCTACATCGCTTCCTCCTCCAATAGCAAGTCCTTCCCAGACAAGCTGCAATTATCCAAAATGGTAATCCATAAGGAACAAAGTCATTGTCATGACACATCCTGTAAATGATGATAACTAAGACAGAAATAAATGCTCATCCAGGATTTACTCAACTAGAGCAATAACGCGAGCAGCATCTGGCCTCCTCCAATACTCGTCTGTACTGCCTATTACATGATCAGAAAAAGAAAATTTGGCCAGATGTAAAATATTAGATTTCATGGCAAATAATCCAATGAGCACTTCAACATATGCTGAATTGATATCTAGTTCGTCATCAGAGGAAAGAAACAATTCATTACTGTATCTCAAATTTTCATATGCAAATAAACCAAGTGAGCCCTTCAATATATGCGCTTCAAGGATTTGGTATTGGTATATCATTGTAAATAAATTGACAAGATTTATCCAATAAACCTTGGGTCACTCATTCCACCTCCCTAATTCCTTCGAATTTGATTGGAAAAGAAGATGACACATCCAGGTGAGACAAGATTCAAATGTCCAAAAAAATTCTACAAGAACACTCTTCCATTCCAAATTTCACTATATACCAGATTTCTCAACATATAAGAAGCTGTGAAGTTAACCTGAGCAAACCAAATTTCAAATTACAATGTTCTGAACAATAATCCATGATGGAAGGATAGATTTATCCCCATTTACAAAATTCTACAAGCTAAAACAAATCATAGGAAAATAGTTAATAACTAAAGTAAACCTCTAGTACTTTGCGTGAATCTCAATCAATCTAGAAATATACAATAAATAGTCGAACAAACAACAAATCAAGCTCTGAAATCCCACATTTTCATTGTGCACACATACAATCAAACAAAACACTCACCAATTTCCAGAAACAAAGTTGGTTTATTTGTCACAGGTCCATGATGAGTACCCTCCAACGTAATCTACATTCAGTTTCTAAATAAGCTAAAATCCCAAATGACCCAATTGATAAGTAAATGACGAACTACAAAAGAGAAATATGGTTAACCTCGAACTCTGGCACTAAGTTATGGGATTGTGCAATGGTTTTCAAGAGCCTCAACCAGGGACCTATACGAGGGCTCGGCGGCGCCGCCCATCCAGGCTTCCCTCCTTGCGGCGGAACTTCTCCATCTCGCAAATGAGGAACCCCTTTACGAACACAAAAATTCGCAACCGAAATTAACGTTCCCATTCATTAACCAAACGGATTAAAGAAACAGAGGAATCGTACCAATCGGATGAACGGTGAGTGCAGGACGATTTGAAACAGCAGTATGCCGACTAAAGAAAATGACCTCGTCCACGACCTCGCCGGTGAGCTCCTCCCAACGATTATCCAGATCATCTTCAACCACAATACTCCTGTCGTGTTGCAGCAGCCTCACGTCTCGATTGGCAAAGCTTTTCATTTCCTAATCAACAGAAGAATCGGATTAATCAAAGGAAGTAACAGAAACGGTTAAAATTGAAAATGGATGGAAGAGATCAAAGGACCTGAAGAGGAGGGCCGGGGCTCCATCCGGGCATGGCGAGGAGCTCGTTTGCAGGATTAATGGATGCTGGATCGAATGTTGTTGCTACCACTAGTGTCACCATTGTTGGTCCTGTTTGTTGCAGTTTCTGTGAATTGGGTGTTAGAGAAATAGATGGGTAATGCAAATTAATGGAGGTTTAAGGCTGATTTCTGTGGGCTGATCAGCCAACAGAATCTTGACGTTCTTCTGCAGGTGTTAGGATTTTCCGGCGGCTCCGTTTCAATTTTGCTTTGGCAGCGGTCACTGTGGCAACGGCATCCCGTTTCCCACATTGTTTGGCTTCGCCTCCGGTTGCCACTTGTAACTTTCTAACTCGGTGTCGTGTGAGTCTTCTTTAGCTAGATGCCTAAATCTAATATATACAATTTGGTCTATATCTTTGAAAATTTGCGTGGATGACCCTTTTTGAGGTACTAAAATCAAAATATGATTATCTTTTAGAAAATCAAGTTTTTTGACCCTTTTTTTTTCATTATTGTGCGGTGAAATTATCTTAAGAACTCTTCGAAGAAAGCATGGTGACCATTGATGTTTGGTCTTTGCGATTGATTCTCACGTTTAGTGACTCCAACACGTGCTTTTTGCTCTTGTGCCTGTTTTCATTTTTGGCTATGTGTATTGTTTTTGTATGAGTTAAGTTTTTTACTTTGATGACAATTAGTGGTGGTTGTATGAATGTATATTGTAATGGAAAGAACTAACGATTCCATAACTATTTTAAAGACACATACTTAACCTAAAAACATTTAAACAACGTTGAACTTAAAAAAACCCACCCCAAGGAGTTATAAGTCTTGAAATTTCATGCTCTAATGTTCTAATAGCTCTTGAACCATCCAATTCATTTTTCCACATCAAGTATATATTTGCGTAAACAACCCTTTTTTTGGTTGGTTGTGGTTGTGTATGTCGTTTCATTTAATCGAGAGTTAGATAATGAGATAGTGTTATAATCACAAATGAGAAGTGAGGAGTGAGTAACAAGACAAGTGAGAGAGACGTAGCAGATTAAGATTCAATACTTTTATGAGATAATCATTTATGGTGGAATTCTTTGATTGCAAAAACAATATTTTGTTCGTGGGAAAAATCTCTCAAGAATCTTTTACTTCTCCTATTTTGACTAAATTTGTGTCTCCTTCACGGAACTTCTTCAAGGTGAATTATGATAAATTTGTTGGAGATGGTAGGTCTTGGAGTTGTGTTTCGTGATTCCAACGGTGAAGCCTTGATAATTTTCGAGAAGAACCATCCCTTCTACTTGAAATTATTTTTAAGATCATTAAAGCTAGCATTCACTCCTGACTGAACTTTTTTTTTTTTTTTTTTGAAAAAGAGTGGACCATTTTCTAAGCATAGATAGTTTTTCATAATTTGTTGTGTAAAATAAATGAAAGTTAAAATTAAAATTGAGTTACCATAAAAAAAAAAAGATATAAAATTTCCCAAATGAATAGTAATTTCAAATGTATCTACGGCGGAATTGGAAGTGTGGTGTCCCATAGGGACAAATGTTCAATACTACCGGATTTCACAAGGCCGCTCTCATGGCTTCCAAACCCAAACCCCAGTTACTCCACAAAAGTAATTTCTCTCTCTCTCTGAACTAGGGTTTATAACAATTGAAATTTTCAATTCGATTTTAGTTTTATTCTTCTGGGTCTTTGTCACAATTTCAAATTGTGGGCAGTTGCAGAGACAGCAGTGCAGAGCTCAGTCAAAAGGGCGAGGACATTATCCACCCAATCCTCCATGAAAGACGCCTTCGCTAAATATGCTGAATACCTCAATAACCTTGTAAGTTCATCATTTTCCTTATAGTTCTTGTGTAAGGATGCGCCAATGAACCGTATACAATCTTGGTGTTACTTCATTTCTTTTTAGCTCCGACGATTTGGAGATTGATTTGGGAATTTAGTGTTTATTGTTGTTGTTGTCGTTGTGGGTTTCTTTAGTTTGTTTCCGTTGTGAGATTACTAGCTTATTTGGCTTCGATTACTGCCATTGAAATGCAATGTAGTTGGTCAAGTTAAGCCCATTAGTTGGCCATCCATTGTTAAGAGCTCTTCTGGATGATTAGTTATAGGTTTATGGGTAGAATAGTTCGCTATAATGCTTGAGTTTGCTTCAATTCGAAACCCTTTTTCCCTACTTTTTTGGTTGGTTAAATATGCAGAATGATAAGCGAGAAAGAGTGGTGAAAGCAAGCCGTGATATTACAATGAACAGCAAAAAGGTCATTTTTCAAGTACACAGGTAGGAATTATGATCCTGCCACTCAGTTAATATCTACGTATTCTTAGTTTTTTTTTTTTTTTTACTTTGTTGTATATGTTATTGATTTGGTTTTTTCTATTTTCGACATTTGGCAGTCTTGAATCACTCTATTTAGTCTTTCACTTGTCTCCATTTTGGATTTTCATGGTCTAGTTGTTGATAAGAACTCATTCTGAATACAATTATATGTACGTAGACTGTGGCTTAGTAGTGTGATTATTAAAACAGAATCAGTAAACAGAACAAAGAGGAAGTTCTGGAAAAGGCAGAGAAGGACTTGGGGGATGTAGCAACTCGGCATGTATCTCGACTTGTAAAAGAACTACAAGGAACTGATTTCTGGAAGCTAAGGCGAGCATACTCACCAGGGGTAACATTTCTTTCTTTTACCTTTTTAGGCCAGAAATTAAATGATAAGCCGATTTGCTCAGCTTTGACTCCTGCAGGTGCAAGAGTATGTTGAAGCTGCAACGTTATGTAAATTCTGCAAAACAGGAACCCTTCTGAGCCTTGATGAAATAAATGCTGGATTGTTACCCTTCTCTGATCCTTCACTTGAGCCTTTACAAATTAGCAATCTTGACTACCTCTTGGGGGTTAGTATACAAGTTTTGTTTCTTATCATGGCATTATTTTGTTCAAGATGAATTGGACCAAAATAAACTTTGTACTGGAGGTCAGTACCACACTCTGCCACATGTACTTATCAGTCAGTTAAGAATCTCTAAAATCCATCTCATTACTTCTACTATTGAAACGGATAAACAAGTGAGTTGGCAAATGGTTGTGTTAGTATACCTCAACTTTTTTAGAATAATAGAAGACTAATGTTCCATACAGCTTGCAGATTTGACGGGAGAATTGATGCGGTTGGCAATTGGTCGAATATCAGACGGTGAACTTGAGTATGCTGAGAAAATATGCCGATTTGTTCGTGACATTTACCGTGAGCTCACTCTTTTAGTCCCACATATGGATGATCCTTCAGATATGAAAATGAAGATGGATACCATGCTTCAAAGTTTGATGAAGATAGAAAATGGTATTTCTCAAAATGTTCATCTTTCTGATATTCTAAGCATGACCTACTTCATTTGTGCATTGCAAGTCAGAAACCCATTGATCAGTCATTTTCGTAATCAGTAGTCATAGAAACCTGTGAAGAGCCAGTTGGCAGATAAACAAAGAACGCGAACGATTTTTCTCATTTACGTAGATATGAGCAGCATGTGTGTGTATTTTTTTAAACAGAAACGGGTGTCTTTATTAATATTAATAAAAGGGACTAAAGCTCAAAATACAAGAGAAATATACCAAGGGGAAAAAGGACTAAAAGAACATATGCATCAAAAGCTTGGTGTAGCGGAAAACAATTTTCATTGGTTTACTCAAATATAAACCCAAGACTAGGGAACTTCTATTCTTATGTTCAGAATGCCATTAATATCTTCTTCTTGCAATTAGTTTTTCTTCTCTATCTACTTTTCTGGCGGATAAGCCATAGAGAAAGGATTTGGTTTTTCTTTTAGGGTTTTTACTTTCTGGTACTCTAATTAATTGAATCAATTTAACTTTTCCAGGCTATTCAATGTATAGTTGATGTGGCTAGCAATAGTGTAATGCTTTATTAGATGCATGATGGCGATGAAGATGGATTGAATAACTGAACATATTTGATTAGATGAGTCCTTTTGCTTCAGTTGTCAATTTATATCTTAACTTGTGTTTACTTTCGCAGCTTGCTTCAGTGTTCATGTTCGAGGATCAGAATACATGCCACTACTTGGGTCAGACGATCCAGGTTCATTCTTATCGGGGGTTCCTGATATCGAGCTTTAAAGTCATTTTCCCGTTCATGCATGCAAACTTGTTCTTAGTAGCTAAGATTAACTTTTGCAAAGTCATTTACTTTGCTGTTAAATAGGAGAACACTTAGAATGTAAAAGAATAGAAGACATTCCATCAACCTTGCCTGAAAAGATATATAAAACTTCAAAAGGAGAAAGCTTTGAACTTTGGAAATTTTGTTAAGTTAGCCCAAGTGGGCAAATCCCTCTTGTATGTTTGGCCATAATGCTAAGATGTGATTTTTGTTGAATGAAATTTCGTTGTTAGGCATAGACATTCTTTATACAATAAATATGGGCCAAAGGCAAGTAGGTTTTGTGGGCCAATCAGCCAGTGGGGAGACCATTACATGCGCAAGCATGGAGGTGATGGTCACAGGGAAACATGTTCCTCTTGTCCCTTTATTTATTTATTATTATTATTATTTTCTATATGTGAGAAAAAAATCTCTTTAAAAAAGGGTGATGAGGGTTGTGACTAACCATGTTTCCTCTTGGAAACTATAGTACAATCCAGACAGGAGGTGGGGACTCATTAAGATATGCTACAAAAGGTCGGTAGATAAGTTAAAAAGACAAATTTCTTGTCTGGTGTTGTTTGGGTTAACTCGAGCATAAATCGGTTGATTAAGACATATATCTTCAATTCAATGGTCAAAGATATGAATTTCTTTAAACATTTTAATATGTTAAGCTCGAGGATATGAACTTATGACCTAGTTGAGTTACGTATTGACTTTTAGGTATCAAGGAAACTCGACAAAATTCAGGTTTCTTTTTTTTTTCTACAGGAGTTGAACAATAATAATAAAATAAAAAATTCAATGTCTTATCAGTATACTGTAGTGAGACTTAAATTATATAAGAAAAAGAATCAATTTATACATTCAATTTATACTCCTTGTTTTGAGAGTTGAATCAGTTAAAATTTTTATTGAAATTTATAATACTAAATATTGATATCTATATAATATATAATATAGATTTTCAATTATAATTTTATTTTATAGTCATAAATGCAATTTTTTCTTTAGGAACAAGGAATGCAGCTTGTGTATAAGTTTTTAAAGAAAAATGCAAGAGTAAAATATCATGAATTTTTATTATTAATTTTTGCTACAGAAGTAAATATCACAAATTATTCGAAGTTAAAAACTAATTTCACAATAATATTATAAATTTATAATTTTTGTAACCTATATATTTCTAATTTAAAGGAAAGAAAAAAAAAATAAGAAAAAGACTGTTTGGGGCGAGCAATAGACCCAGTGAGAATCAGACACGTCTGCATGGCGCTCCTCAAAACGGGGGATGTGAACGTGCGTATGGGAACTCGAAACCCCTTCATAATATTCACGCAAATTAGGGACCAAAATTAATAATAATAATAATAATAATAATAATAATAATAATAATAATAATTTTCCCAATTTAATTTTGTGACGTGGACCTAAAATGATGACGTGGCAACAACCACGTGCTAATTAAAATATATAAATATACTTTTGATCTTTTGATTTTTATAGTTAATTTCTATTTTGTTAATTATCAAAAATCTTATTCGAATTTAGTTTTTATTACTTGAATTTGATTTATAATATATAGGAATCAAAAATCAAAATATAAATAAAATTTTGATCTCTTTTAACAAAAATAGCAAATAAATACATTTCAGTCCCTAAATTTGAGAAGTAAGAGCCAAAATTCATTTATGAAATGCACGTTTTTAAAACTCATAGATTGAAATGGTTTCTCGATTCGCCAACTTTATTTACTATTTCTTAAATAAAGTCTTCTTCTCACTGTATATTAATTATCAAGTTATTAATTCCTTTAAGTTAACTAATATTGACTAATCTCAGTGTCCATTTAGAAAGTAATTTCAAACGATATGCATTAATTGAGAATCAAATTCAAATACCAATATCTAATCTGTCATATTTGAAACTTCAAATGTCGAATACGATTTAACTACATTAAATTATAAATTTACTTTCTTAATTCCTTAAGCTTGTGTTTATTTGGCTTACGTATCTAAATTTTAGAATTTTAAGAGACTAATTTAAGAATATTTTTTTAAAAAAAATTATTTTTATTTAATCTCTTTTGGTAAAAACTATTTTGAATTATTACCGAATATTCTATTTTTTGAATGACGAATTTAAAAAAAAATACACTTTGGGAATTTATTCTAAATGCAACCTTGATCTATAATCTATCATTTGAAAATAGTTTTCGCTTCCTAATCACTTTTTTAAATTTAAACTTATTTTCTCCAAATTCCATAATTTATTTATTTCTAAGGGTTGTTTGGCGTAGGGTTATCACTATTAGATTGGGTCATGGTAAACTCAATGATTGTTTGGGAGAAGGGATATTATAACTTAGTTCTAGGGTTATCATAACCCATCTTGCCTCTCTCCTTCTTAAAACTTTTTCAACTCGCCATAACCTATCTCTTCAACCTTTCATAAAACTATATTTTTAAACTCTTTTCACAAACACATCTTATCTCAAAACAATCATTTTAAACTCTTCATCCAAACACATTTTATCAAAAACTAAGTTTATCATAACACTAGTTTTATTATAACATTAACTTTCCATAACGGCCCTTACAAGTTAAATATTTAGTCAAATTTATAAAAAGAAAAAAACAAAAACAAGTATTTTAAAAACTATTATTTTCTTTTTTTAGTTTGTAATATTTTGTTTGATTCTCGAGTAAAAAAAGTAAAAAGTAATGGTAACTCAAAAGGTTAACTTTAGAAAAGAGGGAAAAAGAAAAAAAAATCAAATGGTTACTGACTCAATCTTCAAAACTATATCTGTAATTAATCTACAAATTGAAAGAAGTTGACAAATTAGTATAAAAAGCGACAGAATATAAAATTAAGCCAAAATTTGACCATTATTACACACTTTAACCTAAAACGACCCTTCCCCACTTCCAAAAGACCAATTTTCAAACCAAAAAGAAATGAAAATTCCCAAAACAGCCTCCCCAGCTCCTGCGACGTCGTTTTCAGGCGGTGGCGCTGCCCCAACTGTCACGTGCGCTAACTGCAGGTCCCTCCCACTCCAGAACTTTGCATATATAATAAAACTCTAAAAAAACCTCTTTGATTTCCGGTCAAATCCTTTGACCGTCAAAATTTATGTTGGGCCCCACTCCACACGTAGGCTCTTATAGGTATATAGACGTAGAGACTTCCGTCCACTAATTACGATTAGTTCTTGATTTGATTGATTACTACTTATTTACGCAATAAACACATATTTTCAATACAATAAACAAACCCCACGGAAAAATATTTTACTAAAAGAAATATGATACTTATTTTCATTTATGTTGATGATAAAAATAGGTTTCGAATTTTATCTAATTGAATTAGCAAAATTTTAAAGTTCAATTTGTCTATATTAGAAATTAGTTTTATTTATTTTAAATAACAAAATTATGCAATCAAACAAATTAGGGAAAAATTATATTTGTTAATAAATAATTTTATATTTTTGTAAACAATTTAAGGATTTGTAGTTTTATTTGTTTTGTAAATCAAACAAGCTAATAAAATAGAATTGTTTTGTTTTTGTTTATTTTTCTATTTTTTTTTTTATTTTTTATATGTAGTTTTGAATATGACTTTAGCTTCATGGATTGCATTTCTAAGGATTTGGACAATTCAACTTGACCCTTTAGGTGTATATAAAATTAACTTTAACAACGATAAAAGACAAACTTTTGGGTTATATTTAATTTGTTAATCCGTGTTAAAAAGAATTAAATGTTAAAGTTAATCGAATAAAATAATAAAATAATTGTAAGGAATGTTTGAAACCAAGGTTACGTAAGATTATAATAATCACTAATTTGCTTTAGTAAACATTATTTTAAAACTTTAATTCGCTAACGTATTTATTATTTTATATTCAACATTTTTTTATTATAGTATTTACTGTTTCATAAATCAAACAAAAACAATTACACGTACTATTATAATCCAAATTGAAATAATTTACACTCAAACACAAGTTATTGTTGTAATTCAACTAAATCAATACAGGACTAAATCTTACTATTACAAAGTGCCTATAGAACATTTCCTAGAGGTAAGATAATTATCTTAGTACTGCGTTCTTAGATCCTCTCATTCATGATCAAATAAGACAGTGGTCGTCTTTTTAAATTTCCCACAACGATACATCACTAGTACTGCAAATTACTTCAAGTACTTTGAAATTGTTAAAATGAAAGTGATTTATAAACAAATTTTTCCTCTAATTTATCACACATGTTATTTACTAAAGTTTAATACGAGTTTAAGTAAAAAAAAACATTTTTCTCTAACGTCAATTTAAACAATGAAATCGAGAAAAATCTATTCAAAATTCAATGTCATGATTGACATAGTTTTTATGGTTTTTTTTTTAATCTTTGGCAAATGTAGCAATTATATTCAAAATAATTAAGTATATAGCAACATTTTTAAAAAATTGCAAATATAGCAAAATCTGTGATGATAAGAGTTTATCATTGATAGACCATGTATTAAATGTTGGTCTATCACTGATAAACTGTAAGGGTCTATCTCTATCATTGATAGACTTTGTTATATTTGTAATTTTTTTAAAAATACTGCTGCATACTTAATAATTATTATAAAAATTGCTATATTTTATAATTATCCAATTTTTTTAAAGAAAAGCTAGCCTTGATCATAGTTTTTGCATATTATATAAAAAAATCTTCCCAATTAATTTATTACCAAACTAGTAAGAAAGTTCATTAAATTTTGATTTTTATTGTAAATAGTAAATTATTACGAATGTTAATATCATCTAATTGTTACTAATTAAAGTTAAAATATTAAATTGTTACAAGCAAAGATTAAATTGCAACTTTTACCAAAAAAAAAAAAATATCCTTACATCTTCTTTTTGATTCAATCAATATTTTTAAATATATCAAAATGAATCAATTCTTTTTCTTTTAAATTTTATCGATAACAAAATGAATTAGCATATTAATAGACAATGGTGTGTGAAATCTAAACATTTATTTTATTTTATAATTATTTTTACCAAATTTTTTATTTATAATAACCTCCATCTTCAAAATATTTACTTTAGTCACATCTAACTCTTTTTAACTTTTAAAAAGTAACAATTCTAGCTCTTAAATAGATGAACATGAATGGTCACTTTTTATAAAAAGTGAAATGCCAAAATGGAGGAAATCCAAAAGTAAATTAAGCCAAAATAACATATAAACAAACTATTTCTTTTTTCTTTTTTTCTTTTTTCTTTGAGTTCATGAAATTAAAAATTCCTTTGATCGGTAAATTGGCAAATCTGAACACGAACAGAGGAGGATCAGATTGCCATTACCATCATCGAACGCCTTGTCTTTTCAATTCACTTACAAATTCGTACACTCAAAAAAAGCAATTCGATTCTCCATTGCAAACCCCGAAGAAGATCCCATTATCATCATCAATCAAAAACACAATGTTCATCAATAAAACTAAGACCCAAAACCAGCAAATTCTGCCCATTCTGAAGTTCAGCATATCAGTTTTTAATAATCTTTCTTCCTGTATGTAAACTTTACAACATACTTATATGTACAAGCATCTCTGGTTAGCCCACTCGGCTACGCCACTAACAGCCCTGAAATTGAACTGCTAGCTACAGCTATACGTATGCAGAAGGACAGAGGGAGAGAGAGAGAGAGAGAGACATTGTGTGCCCTGAATCGCACAAACAGGCATTGTAGAAATTTGGTGTGTGGGGGGAGGTGAAGGATCATGTGACAGCACCACGAGGCCGGCCGGCAGTCGCCTTAAGACACGCGTGTATGCGCGCGCACCAAGTGTTTGACAAAATGCCAAAACCAGCAGGTTAGTGTTTTGTTTTGTTTTGCCTATAACTATAATCTTACTCACTGCTAAACTAAGTTTAAATTTGTTGTTTGCGCTTAACACGCGAGTACGCGCTCCAAGTGTTTGACTAAACGCCAAAACGAGTAGGTTAGTCTTTTGTTTTGCCCAACTATAAGTAATAACAAACCCCCACTACTCATCTACATTTAATTATATATCTTTCTTTATTTCAAAATGTTCATTTTCATCCTCCTACCTTCGATGATGGATTTTAGGTTAAAGTAGATATAGTTGGAACTTTGCTGAGATTTTTAGTTTCAATCATTCAATTATGGTACTAAAAAAGGCAAAGTAGATTTTAGTTTCTATATTTTTTATATTTATTTTGATTATCTACTTTTAGAATTACTGGTTTAAGAAATGTACTTTTTTAAAACATGATGTTTTGGCCCTTTGTGATATAAATCATAACATAACAGAAAAAAATGCTAGGGCTAAATTATAGTTTAGTCCCCATGCTCAAGCTTGTGTCTAAACGGTATATGAACAAGTGTCTAATGGGTCGAGGGATTTATAATGTTATGTGTAATAGGTCTATGACATTTTTAATTTTTAAAAAATTAAATTCTATGTTATAAGTAAATTGGATCTTATGGCTGATAGGATCCTAAAGTTACAATTTAGTGTGATTTAGATTTGTGAGTTTTGCAACCATTCCAGAGGTCATCTTTTTTCTTATATATGAGAGTGAATGACTTGTTGAATTCAAAATTAAAATTGTAGGGACTTGTAGAGTATATAACTAGTTAGAGTAACAGTAAGACATTTAACTTATGTTTACCACATTGTTACAACAGTAAAAAAGAAATCGCGATTCATGCAATGACAACAAATTTAAAATAAACAAAGTGACAAAAATTATTTTTTTAGATGTCTTTAAATATATCAAAATGAACCGAAATATTTACAAAGTGACAAAATATTTACATATATAGAACAATCCCGAAAACGGAAAAAGCTCACAAGCCCACGATAAAAAATACAAAAAATGTCTCGTTAACAACGTGCTTAATATATTTGATATGCGATTGTTTGGATACACGAAATTTTTCAAGATTTTTATGGTACATGATCGTTTAGATTTGTTTACACCATCATTTATTTTTAAAAGATTATTTGGCACACAATCATTTAAATTTGGCTAAACGATTTTTTTTTAAATTACATGATCGTTTATTTTTTTTCAAGATTCTTTATACACGATGTTTTAGATTTGGTTATTCTTATTTAAACGAATAAAAATAAAGGAAGAAAGGAAGAAAGATGATGGAAGGAAGTTGCAATGAAAAAAAGGAAAAGAAAAAAGAAAAAAGAGGATAGAAAAATATCAAATTTAGATGACATAGAGAAAGAAGAGGAAAAAAGGAGAGACGATAGAAATTAATTACGACGGAGAGGAGAAGATAGATGGATGAGCAAACCTGAAATATTTAAAAATTTATTAACTTAATGAACTTTGTACCGTAAATATTTTAGTAATATGTTATATTTAAGAAAATTTATCATATTTACAATATACTAAAATTTTAAATTCTATGAATAATTGATATTAATACACGTTGACGCGCTTCTATATGTGTCTATCAAATGCATATTTGTTTATTATCGATGGATTCTATAATTTTATAATATTTTATGAGTATTTTTAACATTTTTGCCATTTAAGATAATATTTTTTTTTCTTCTAGATTATTCTTTTGGTAAAGGGACATAAATATTTTAAATGATGCAATAAAAGTTAAAAATGCAGGTAGTAAAAAAGAACTTTATGTTGGAAATTAAACAACCAAAATAGAACTTAATTAAACCATCTCAACTAACATCCCCTCCACAAACTGTTATCTTATTATATTATTAGCAATACGTTGCGTGCATTACGTTGAATGGGTTCGCTAGACACTGAAATTCTGGTAGTTGATTTTCTTCTGTCTCATGTTTATTGCTATCCGAGCTGTATTTGGGTTGTTCCTTCTAGTCCTACTCACTCTTTGCCAGGGATTTAATGTGTGTGTCACTTGATTTGATTTGATTTTATATAAGTGATATAAGTGAAGTTTGTCTAAATTCATTAATGGGAAATTATTGTTGGGTTTATTCATTTAAAGTAATAGGCATGCCGCATGCACAACTTTCTTCTTCTTCTTCTTCTTCTTCTTCTTCTTTTTTCTTTTTTATTTTGGGGGGAAGGGGGGGTAATGAATGCACATTTATCTAACAACTTGTTTAAGTCCAATAAGGATTCACTTAATCTTTACAATATGATTTTTTTATTCTTTTGTTTTCTCTTTCCTCCTTTGGACTAGTATGAAGTATTAATGTATCTTTATATGAGTGGGGTGGGGAAGAAATGCGTTATTGGGACTGCATTTCGATTCTATTTTAAATTTATGTGTGGATTTAAAACTGTTGTGAACTCATTTTGACTTTGTGACTCTCCCAACCATTCAAGATGCTGAAGATTTGGATGAAATAATGATGCTAATGGCGAGATAGAGTTTAGAGTTTTAGTTTTAAACACCCCATTCCGACAATAAATTCAACCATCCTCTTAAGACTTCAATGGCCAAGTTGTTGTTGAACTCTTTCTAATAAATTAGAAAACGATCATATATGATTATTTAGAAGTTTTTAAAAGATAAAAATGTTAAAAGGAGCAAGAGAATGAGTTCCATAACTATATTCATGTGATTCTTAATTAGTTTTATTTAATTATAACAATAATCAAATAGTTGTCTCTTGGGATTAGCTATGGTTGAAACAGTGAAGCTCCCTTTTCCATCATTATTTATAAAGTTTTTGTTAGAGCTTGATATAATATTAAATATATTTTGATGGAGATTTAAGATTTTTGGTAAATTAGTAATTTAGGAAAATAGTTGGTGTGAGGTTAAGAGTGTGCTGAAGTGTTGGATCAGTATTATATTTATTTGTGATGTAAATCTTAATAGTTAGAAAGCAACAGAAAAAAACTGACTAGCATAATTAGTTTAGGGTTCTGGTTCAAGATTGAATTTAATTGTAATGAACAATTACTAAAGTGAAGTATCGACCTAACTTCCGTAATAAATGAAATGGAAGCTGTCAGCTTTGCACATTTTCAATGAGCTACACCACATACAACTAACAATAATTATTACATCCTCAGTTGCCCCTCGATTTGTAAAAAAGGAAACACAAAACAGTTATGGGCGTTAATACACTCAACAAAATTGGCCATAAGTTGTGGTAAGATTTGGCGCCGCTCGGATTGGCTTAAGCTCCATAAACCTTGGAGCTGTTCAGGTTTTAAACCTCAAACAACACCTGTGTTGGTTCCGGCATTCAAAGATCCGGCCGGCCAGAGTCCTTTAGTCGTTTTTGGGGCTTCAGTTTCTGAGGAAATTTTCTTGGATGATGATATGAATGTGGAAGTGTAAACACAAGGACAAAGAGACCAAATAATGGAGATTAAATCTCCATTATAATTAAATAATTGGAAAAAAGGGGTTGAGAGAGAGAGAGAGAGAGAGGAAGTGGGGAAGAAGTGTTGTGTGTTTTCTTGTACTTTTTTCAAGTTGCAGGTTTTGGAGTATCGTGTCGGGAGGTCCTATTTTTTTACTATTATCCTTTTGGTAAAAAAATGAATTGATTTTTCAAAATACTTTGTTTCAATTTTCAAACCTTCTCAAAGTGAGCTCGAGATCCCCTTGGGCCTGTGTATATAATCTATGCCTTTGCTTTCTCCTTGTTGAATACCAAACCTTGTTTGCGGCGTTTCAGAGAGAACTAAGAAGAAACCTTGAACATTCTCAAATAGATTACTAATCCTCAGAGATCGAAAATGGGTATGTTCTCTTCTATTTTCTTGCTCTTTTGCTTGCCTTGCCTTTACTCTGTTCTTCGATTTCTCTTTCTTATTTCCGTCCTAGTCTTCTCTGGTTCCCTTGTCTGGATCTCTCTCTATGATCCGGGCTTTTGAACTTCTTTCCTCATTGGCCAAACAAAATTACCCAGGCGTATGCTATTTGTTGGTCTAATTACCGTTTTTCTCTTATTACAGCAATCGACATGAACTTCTCCCATGATATTGATGATGAATATGTGAAGTTGATTAGAAGAATGAATCCACCCAGGTACATAATTTCCTTCCTTTCTCTGAATGAATAAGTATAACTTTCTTCTGTACAAAGAATAAGTTTTAAGTTATTATCTATTTTCAGGGTTGTAATTGACAATGATGCCTGTAAGGATGCTACTGTAATAAGGGTATGGTTTTGATTTTGAACTCTGTTTCTTGTTTCCTGAGAAATTTTTCGTTTGGGTTATTTTTTATTCTCTTTTCAACCATTTTGTTGCAGGTAGATAGCGCCAACAAACATGGGATTCTTCTTGAAGCCGTTCAAGTCCTTACTGATCTTAATCTTATCGTCACCAAAGCCTATATTTCTTGTGATGGTTGCTGGTTCATGGATGGTAAGTTTCTTTTTCTCATTCTTTCTCTTATATTGATTCTCTTCCCCCATCAAGATTTTCATTTGGTTTTGGCTTCTTGGACAGTTTTTAACGTCACCGATCAAGATGGAAACAAAGTTACAGATGAAGGGGTTTTAGATTACATCAAAAGGGTATGTGCTTGTTTCTATATTTCTTTTGCATCTTTTATGTGCTTCATTCAGTTAATGCAACTCGGTTTTGTTTTCTTCTTTTCAGTCGCTCGAATCGGACTCTTGTTTTGCATCTTCCATGAGATCTGTGGGTGTAAAACCATCAGTTGATTACACTGCAATTGAGCTTATTGGCAATGATAGACAAGGATTACTTTCTGAAGTCAGTGCTGTCCTCACTCACCTCAAATGCAATGTTGTACACGCTGAGGTTTGGACTCACAACACGCGAGCGGCTGCCGTGATGCACGTTACAGACGATGAAACTGGTTCTGCAATTACTGATCTTGAGAGGTTGTCTAGGATCAAGGGATTACTTTCAAACGTACTAAGGGGAAGCAATAGCAGGTCCAATGGAGCTAAGACTGTTGTTTCTCATGGAGTCACTCACATTGAGAGAAGGCTTCATCAGATGATGTTTGCTGATAGGGATTATGAACTTCTCGATGAGGATGCCATGGAAGATCAACAAAGACCGAACGTCAAGGTTGTGAATTGGTGTGATATAGACTATTCTGTTGTTACCATTCGGAGCAAAGATCGGCCTAAACTTCTTTTCGACACGGTTTGCACTTTAACAGATATGCAATATGTCGTTTTTCATGCCAACGTAGTAGCTGAAGGGACAGAAGCATATCAGGTAAAAATGCAATCACTCGCCTCTTTAACAACCTTTTAGAGAGAACATGGATTGTTTTAATCTCTTTATTCTTGTATCTTATCTTATCATCTCTATTTTGTAATTCTAGGAATATTACATTAGACACATAGATGGATCTCCTGTTAAGTCTGATGCAGAGAGACAAAGAGTAATTCAATGTCTTGAAGCTGCCATTAGAAGAAGAGTGTCAGAGGTGAGTGAAGAACTAAAACATCATATCCTTGAAAAAAACTAACGAGTAATGAATAGATTTTTCAGCTTTGTTCAAATTCTTGATTTTCTTTTTCATCTCTTTTCAGGGGTTGAAGCTAGAGTTATGCACAACAGATAGAGTAGGCCTTCTTTCCGATGTTACCCGCATCTTTCGAGAGAACAGCCTGACCGTCACAAGAGCAGAGGTAACAACAAAAGCCGGTAAGGCAATCAACACGTTTTACGTTCGGGATCCATCAGGGTATCCAGTCGATTCGAAGACAATAGATTCAATCCGAGAATTGATTGGACAAACAATACTGAAAGTGAAAGGAAGCAGTAGTCCCAAAGAACAAAAACAAGCTTCTCAAGATTCACCTACCAGGTTCCTATTTGGTGGTCTTTTCAGATCTAGATCTTTTGTTAACTTTGGGTTAATAAGGTCTTAATCATGAAGAAGAAATATAATGCTGCTACTCAAAACTGACTTCAAAGCCCATCCATCATGTAAATGAACCTCACCATAAATACAACTTAGGAACAAAAACATAGAGCAGCATCAATTGCTTCTTTCTTGTACATATTCCTAATTAGACACAAGAATTAGGACCTTGTTTTAGCCTTTTATTTTTCTGATGTAACCAAAAATCAAGGGAAGAAGAGAGAGGGAGAGAGAGAAAAAAAAAAAGTTTAATTTTTATTAATTATGTATTTGGTTAGGGTAACATGGGTAGAATGAAGGGTTGACATTTATTTTGGATTTGAGCACAAATTTCTAGAAATATTTCCAAGGTCGAGGAACCAACAACGAAGGATCTTGTTAATGTTTATATATTTGGGTTATTTTTTAAGAAGACTTTGAAATTAAAGTTAACGAACTTTGATATTTTCAATCCCTCCAATATGGAATTAGAATAGTGGTTTGAACTTTGAATATTTATTTATTTATTTTTCTCTCTAAATATTTTGGTATCATTAATCAAAAGTCTATAGAGACTTTGATGATGGGTGGTGACCTTTTTAAAATCACTTTCAGATCAAGACAGACACCTACTATGTAATTTTACAATTATGTTAGGAAATTTTTTAGATTTTTCCTTAAAAGATAACATTAAAAGAATTGATTAGTGGAAGTGATTTTGATTATGACTTGTAAAAAGTATCCCACATGACGTTTATGAAAATCTATGTTCTTAGATCTAAATATGATGTATCAATAAAATTTTGTGATATATTTAATTGTAGGTCACTTTACATCCACTTAATTATATCTTAGGCTACAGAATTAACGAATAAGGAATAAGAAAACAAGTAAATAGAGATCGATCGATACATGAATTTACTTAGTTTCTTAACATTGTATCAATTTAAATCAAGATTGTGTTAATGTGTAATTTTGCAAATCGTCTCTTAATTAATGTAAATATTATAGAAAGATGTTAGAAAAAATATTTGGTCAGTTGTATAACTATATATGAGTGTAATTTGAGATGTTACCAAATATTTTAATTTTTTTTTTATTAATGTAGATAGTTTTGGGTGGACTTTCGTCTTCATTTTTCCATCTTTCTTTTCTTATTTACGACGAATTGCTAGATAATCTTTCCTACTAATTTAGTAAGATTTTGGTAAGAGAATAATTCTATTTCGACAATTTCGATAAAAGAATAATTCGAAGTTGAATTTAAACAATATGGTAAATTGTAGTTTTAGAGTAGAGGAGGGTACATGGATGCATTGCAACCAAAACATACAAACACGAACGATCTTGAAGATGTGATAGTATAATTTCGTTGGTTCAATCATAAAAATTTTAGAGTTCAACATGTTTGACCTAAAGCAAGATTACATAAGTGACGACCTATTTAGGGTAATGTCATAGGTAAAAGTTTTTTTTTAAAAACGATCCCATCTAAAAAGTTACGAACTAGGTTTATTAAAGGTAGGGAATTGCTTCACGTGATTATGTTAACTTGAAAGAATTTAGAGACAATTGGGAATTTCCTAATACGTTTTTGCCATAAATTCCAAGCTTTTTGCCAAAGTACTTTTGAATCTTTAGCTGTGAAAAAAAAAAGGAGAATGGGAAAAAGCAATTTGGTTATGGGAAGAAAGCTTAAAGAAGAACACTTTTATTTGTGGAAATGTTCTAAGAGAATATAAAAGAAACTTTATGTATTAAAAATTCATTATTTTTAGTTCTAAGAGTTCAAACTCCACAAGGAAATTAATGGGTAGATATGAATTATATTCTATCTTTAACGTCACATTTTCCAACTAATTAATTTCGATATCTATAATATATCATCATAACGACTATTAATAATGTTTTCTATCAACAATAGTTGATGGAAGATAAACTAATGATTTTAACGATAAATTTTTGTGTTGTAAACTTTGAAAAGAATAAATTAAATTAATATGAAACTTAATTAAGAGAAAATGAAATTAAAGGTGAAAGAAAAAAAGAAAGACAATTATGGGGAAATGATGAACATAAAAACTGTAATGTGTATAAATATATTTAAAAGGAAAGTGAAGTTAGGGCATGTGATTGCTGCAGTTTCTTCTCACTGAAAACGATGCGTTTCACTTTTCTTATTTTTATGTTTTTTCTTTCTCTTTCTCTTTATATGTTTTTGGGACAAAGGAAAGGGAAATAAATATTATAATAATAATAATAAACTTATCCGTAACTCTATGCATTTGCGTGCTATGATTCTTTGTCCCACATGCACACTCTTCCTTTTTTTCTTTCTTTTTTTTTCTCATTCCAAATTCAAAATTAAATCCTTTTTAACTTATTTAAATTTTAGAATTGGATCGTTAAACTTACATAATTATATAAAATTTCATCATTCGTGGATTCAATTTCTTATAATTATTGAAAGTTTAGAGGCTTTCAACTATCTTGATAATGTAAAGGTTACTTTTTGACAATTCTTTATACCAAACAACCCTAACAAAATATACAGATAATTCATTCATATTGATGAGGTCATTTGGTTAATCTAATAACACTTATAACTTTTCTTTTTTATTTGGATTAACAAAATATTGTTTTTTTATGTAACTAAGATAAAATTAGGGTTGATTTGTTTTTTAATAAATTGCTAATGACTGAGGTGAAATTTTGATCTTAAATGGAAAAAATCTAAAGAATATCAGATTTTATGATATCAATAAAGGTCGAAATTTCAGATTCTTTTGAAAACTAAAACTTCAAGAATTTGGTAACTCAGTTTTTATTAGAAACTATATGAAACTTATATTTTTATTAGTTATAATGTTAACAAACATGAACATGACTTTAATTTTAACCCAACAAAGAGATGACATCGCCTACCAAAGATTGGTTGCAACGATGTGCTCCCGACCTTCTCTTGTTGCCACACCCTACCTCTTTCCTCTTGTATGGTGGTGCATCGAAACAACCTCCTCCAGTGAGAAAAACAAAAAAAGTGGTTGTTAGACAGAGGCCTACCCATCGGGTATTATTGGGCCCTAAGGGAACCGGCCCGTTATCCTTCCACCGACAGAAGAGGGGGGTAACGCTGCTCTGTGAGACCAGCCTCACGCGGTGTCCCCGACTTTAAGGGCAATTAACTCTCGGCCTTCGCCCAAAGCCAAAGGCCCAACTTCCTACTTGGAATGGGCGGGCTAGTAAGTCTTCCCAAAGAGACCCTACGGAATGGGTTGAGCCCGCTTCCAACCACATTAATGCCCCCATTTGGATTACAAACTCACATTACCGAGCTCGGCGATGAAGGGAGGTCGGATGCGTCTTTATTAAAGAAACTCTACATCATCCTTCTAGCGATGTGGGATTCTTTGTGTTGAGACAATAATATAGACTCACAACTTTGGTTTGTATACTCTCTATTCTCCTATTGTGTTCGTGAGTCAAATGTGTTAATGGTTTTCATATATAAATATATATGTTGGGGTAATTTTAGTATGTTCCAATTTAATCTTTTTTATGGTATTTCAAATAGATTTTTTTTTTTTTATTTTGTGCTTATTTCAAATTTATCCAAGAAAGTTTCTTAAATTTTACAATTCATGTCTTGAGTTGCATGCTAAAAACATTCAAGTTGATTGACCATCCTATCTCGTGAAGTGTTCGAATTCGAAGCCAAAAAACTTGTCTTTTGCCTCATGGTATTTGATATTAGGAAATATCTGTTTAACCAAATTTTTAGATATTTTCATTATACTTTTAACAGTTTTAGATTTGTAACTTTCTTCTTAAATATCCTAAAATTATAATATACTTCATATCTAGATTTTGGCTTAATTATCGGACAAACTTATCTTTAATACTCGTTTTCTTACCTATTAAAAATTTTAAAATTCTTATCATTGATTTTTTTGAAAAAAATCAATAGGGCATTATTTAAATATTAAAAATATTTGAATTAACAATTAATACTGTATATATGCAATTCATATTTGAGATTTGACTTTATACAGTATTTATTCATTCAATCGCCATTCTTTATTGTTGGATTCTACAATTTATATTAGCATTATATAAATTAGAAAATTAAAATCTCTTTGAGTCACATCATTTTGAAAAATTTGAAGAAAAGTATTTAAGCCATACGATTTTCATTTTTTCTACATATTTGTATTTTTCTATCTTTTAATAAATAGACTATAAATAAATAGGATGTTATAGACTTTTTAGACCTGATTTTTATGTAATAGGATGACATATTAGACTATTCATAAAAAGACGACTATAACTAGGGGACAAATTTAAAAACCGATCCTAACTAGAGGACTAAGTATCCTTTAAACATGCACATCTGAATCACACTGATCGACAACCCTAATTTCCATAGTAGTCGTGCAGATGAACATTTATGTAGACTATCATTTTTCTAAACAACGTAACGACATTTTTCTAAACAACAACGTAACGACATTTCATAAAATCTAACAACTCAAATAAATTTATCACTGTATTAACAATAAGATATTTTTAATTTAAAATTACATTCTCAATGAGATATTAAGCCATTAAACACAAAGTTTGATAGTTGGTTCGTTCATATTTAGGAAGAAAAAAGTCCAAACCTATCTTTTCCTCAACAAGCTTTCTTCTTAATCTTACCTTATGCTAAACTCAAATTACTTAATCCCAAGAAGAAACTGTATGAAACCTAATTTCTTATCTTTTTATTAGTTATAATGTTAGCAAACATGAGCATGAATTTAATGTTAACTTAATAAAGAATTGAATAAGGAGAGAGACATTTTAAATTATATTTGCATATCTCATATGTTACCCTAAGAAAATTAATTTTATAATTTTATATCAACTCCAACAATAATAATAATTATAAATAAAGATGGGGCTTTCATTTTTTGGAGCAGCTGCAGCTGAGTTTCCTGGCTTTCAAACCAATGTTGCTCGAAACAACCTTCTCCTGTTGAAAAAACAATAATTGTTCTTTTTCTTCAACATCAAATACATCTCTTCATTCTACAGATCTGATCCATTACTTTCATCCCTTTTATCTTTGTCATTGGTAGAGTCGCACTGTGTCATTGGTAGAGTCGCACTGTATTAAAACTCTCGCTTATTCTGTTGAATTTTTTTTTGTTTGTGTGGATGGGAGAAAAAAAGTGGTTGTCAGTCAGAGGCCTACCTATCGTGTATTATTGGGCCCAAGGGAACCGGCCCGTTATCCTTCCACCGACAGAAGCGGGGGGTAACGCTGCTCTGTGAGACCAGCCTCACGCGGTGTCCCCCACTTTAAGGGCAACTGACTCTCGGCCTTCGCCCAAAGCCAATGGCCCAACATCCTACTTGGAATGGGCGGGCTAGTAAATCTTCCCTAACAGACCCTACCAGAAGGGCTGAGCCCGCTTCCAGCCACTTTAATGCCTCCATTTGGATTACAAGCTCACATTACCGAGCTCGGCGCTACAAGGCGGTTGAAAGTATCCTTATTTAATGCTATTTTAAACCATCTTCTACCGATGTGGGATTTCTTCATATCTCACATCTTTGATTTTGTGTACTCTTTATTCTCCTATCGTGTTCGTGAGTGAAATGTGTTAATAGTTTTTATATATAAATATATATGTTGGAGTAATTTTAGTATGTTCCAATTTAATCTTTTTTATGGTATTTCAAATAGAAATTTTTTATTCTGCGAGTTTATCCAAGAAAGTTTCTTACATTTTGCAATTCATGTGTTGTGTTGCAGGCTAAAAATATCCAAATGAATTGATCATCTTATCTTGTGGAGTGTTCGAATTCGGAGCAAAAAAAAACTTGTTTTTTGCCTCATGGTATTGATCTTAGGAAATATCTGTTTAACCTAATCTTTAAATATCTTTATTATATTTTTTTATCTTAAAAATATAAAGAAATAAAGTTTTAGATTTGTAACCTTCTTCAGGAATATCCTAAAATTATAGTATACTTTATATCTAGATTTTGGCCTAATTATCGGACAAATTTATCTTTAATACTCGTTTTCTCTCATATTAAAATTTTTAAAATTCTCATCATTTATTTTTTTAAAAAAATCAATAGGACATTAGTTAAATATTTGAATTAGCAATTAATATTGTATATCTTGCAATTCATATTTAAGATTTATCATTCGTTAAGTATAGTTTTATTATTTGACTTTATATGGTATTTATTCATTCAATTACCATTCTTTATTATCGGATTCTACGATTTACATTAGCATTATTATTATATAATGTGAGGTATATATATATATTTCAAAGGACTAAGCTTGGATACAAGCAACAAAGTAAGTGAAATATATATATTTTATCAGAAATAAAACTAAAATATGCAGTTGTTCTAAACATTTTTTGAAATACACCTACTATATGTTTGAAAACAAAGATTTAATACTATAATTTTTTATTAAATGCAATCCATCAAACTTTTAGATTTTAAATTTCAAGTCAAAATTCAAAATTCGTAAGATAAATTAGGAAATAAATAAAATCTATTTAAGCCACGTGATTTTGAAAAGTTTGAAAAAAACTATTAAAGCTGTACGATTTAAAATTTTTCTATAATATTTATATTTTTCTATCTTTTAATAAATAGACTATAAATGAGTGGGATGTTATAGACTTTTTAGGCATGATCTTTATGTAACAGTATAAAATATTATACTATTCATCAAAAGACAACCCTAACTAGGGGACAAACTTATTAATCGATCCTAAAACGATGATTAAGTATCCTTTAAACATGTTCATCAGAATCATACTAATCGACAACCCTAATTTCCATAGCAATCGTGCAGATGAACATTTATATAGACTGTCATTTTTTTAAACAACAAAGCAACAATATTTTTAATATCTAAAATTGTAGAACAAATATCATCAATTTCATAAAACCTAACAACTCAAATAAATTCATCACCGTAGTAACAATAAGATATTTTAAATTTAAAATAACGTTCTTAATGAGATATTAACGATTTTAGTTCAAATAGCGATTGGAAGCCATTATTTATCATTAAGTCATTAGAATAAAGTTTTGTAGTTGGTTTGTTCATACTTAGTAAGAAAAAAGTCCGAACCTAACTTTTCCTCAACAAGCTTTCTTCTTAATCTTACCTTATGCTAAACTCAAATTACTTAATCCCAAGAATTTTCAATTTCAGTCAAAACTTTCAGAACACGATCCACGAATGATTCAATGATTCTCCCACCCACCGCCACCGGAGCCCGCTCAAGGAATTTATGAGATTGAATTTTTCCGTCGCCGAAACCACCGCCGACTGCCACTTCTTATCTCCGTCGACGGCAGCTCTCTCTCTCCATCTTCTCCGTTTCAGGTTTGCGCATCGCCCAACCACATATTTCCCCATTCCTGCCTTGCCCATCTGACCTAATTTCTTGAATTTGTTTATTCTGCTTTAATCTGCCTTGTTTTTTACATGCTTGTGTGTATCGATGTGAATTCCTTTCCCTTTCCGTGTTTTTTCGCCATCTGTTTGCGGATTCAACTTTTGGTTCTTTTTATTGTTTCTTCAAAGGCGTCCGTTGGAATTGGATTGCCAAGAACCCGATTCCGACGTGGGATGACGTTTGTCTCCCGATTCATAGTTTCTGTTGGACTAGGGTGTGGTTGCTTATTTCAAAATAATGGAGACTATGGGAGTTGAGAGTTGTCGATTTCTAATGAAGAAACGTCATGATGGGGTTGAAAGATAATGATGATTTTGCTTTTCACATACTACTAGGAAGTTTGGGTATAAACTTTGCACTTTGCAGACGATGTTTGGAGGACGTGTTATGTAGCATGGATTTATAGAACTGGGGGTTATGAAATGTCATGATCTTTTTTAGACGGATGCCTTCTGCAATAATCCTTTTCCTTTAGAATTTAGTTTTTTATCAACCTTTCCTCACTTTGCATGTTGTCCCTAGGGTTTAAGAATTTTCCATCCATGAATTATGTGTAGTGAATCATAGTCTCTCTTGCAATGTTGGATGACTTTTGAAGACATTCACGTGTTATTTTGTTTCTATTCACCCTCGCTCGCACATGTGTGTGTATTTCATCTAGTAGTCTTTACCACAAAAAATAGATAGCATACAGCTTGTTAGCTTCTTATGATTTTCTTAATTTCCGTTGTATTCTGTCATGATGTTCAATTTTATTCTTACATAGGGCACAAAAATGATGGTGAGAAAAGTTCTGGTTTCCGTGGAGTAGACCTTTGCATTCGGTGCTCTCCTTTGATATTGGATTTTGAATCCCATAATATGATAAAGTTTCTTCTCTTTTATAAAGTTATTTTGCTTTGTGGGACATAACGGCTTTCTCTGTTTTCTATCAGAAAAGGGTTGTCTTTGTACATAATGATGTGAAGGAGATCAGTTGATTTAGTGGAAACATGGCGAAGGGAAGTCATGAGAATGTTGCTTATATAGATGTTGAGAATTATCGGTTGGATGATGTTATCATTATTGACGATACTCAATGTGTAACTAAGAATTTTCAAAGGGCCGATATATCAACAGAAAGCAGAAAAAGTCCTTCATGCATATATGTAGATGATTGCAGCTCAGATGAGGATGCCTGCTCACCTTCAAGAACATTCCGTCCATCCTCTCGGCGGCATTTTGTAGAGTTAGATGGTCGACAAAACCGAAAACAATATGCATTTTTTATGGGGAAGTGTATGCAAAGCAACTATGGGAAAGCACCTGCTAGAAATCATTTTGATTTACATGTCAGTGCCCACAGCAGTTCCTCAGATAGTGATAGTTCTGATTGTGAAGTTATGGAGGGGTCTTTTGAAAAGCTTCGACAACAGTGGGAAGAGGCTTCTTTGAGGAGAAAGCATGATGATCGTCGTACTTTCTTCACAGTAGAAGACCAAGATAAGGCATCTGCTTCTCATGGTGGTGATTCTGATACAAATTTTGATGTAGAAAATCAAATGAAGCAGCAATCTGAAGTACAAGCGTGTTCTAGTCCTGAAAATGCTGAAAATGGTGGCTGCTGTTTGTTGACTGAATTAAAGAGCAATTCAGCCGAAAATGGTCCTCCGGCACCCCTCAGTACGAAGGATTTGATTTGTGAACGAGAAAGGCTGAAGGAGACTGATGAATACAGACGAGCAATGGAAGAAGAATGGACTACAAGACAACAAGAGCTACAAATTCAGGTTTGGCCATGAATTGACCTTTTATATAAAATACAATTACATTTACCTCACAAGCTAAAGAAAATTTATTCATCTATGGATTTGTTTGTCACAGTTTATTGCAGTGTGATATTGTAAATTTAAGTTTGCTAGTTTCTGGTTGCTAAATGGTTTTGTCTGGTAATTTGTTAGTTTACTTGTTAGTAATTGGTTTACATAGTGGACTATTATCCTCTTTAAATAGTGTGTTAGTCTCTTGTATATTAGGATGACTTTTGTGTAATGATAAAAACTTGTGATTAGGAATTCATGGAGTTTAGGCTATTTGATGTTGGGTTACATTAGCTTAGGCGTTCCTTGCAGAGATAAAGAGAACATGGACTGAAAATGTAGTGTCATGATATTTTACAATTGTTAAGGACATGTTTCTGCATTCATCCTCTGAAGGCTTTCCTTTGCTTAACGACTTTCATTGCTCACCAACCTCAACCTTTGGTATTGCTCTACTTGTAACAATAAGTGATCTGGACATGTTAATAGGTTGAACTACTATGAAATTTTGAAAGGTCGTTTATGCCAGGAGAATGTGTTATCTTTGTGCCCTACTATTTGAAATTTAAGTAAAAAGAGTCTGTCTTCTAATGAGAAGATGTATATAAATGTTCATTAAAAATGAATTTTTCCTTATTTTGATCTCATAGATGTTTTTTCCCCAGCATTAAGTTACCATTCTTGAGAAAATAGGCTTCTGGGTTTTGATTCTAAGTACATAACTGTACTATGTTCTAGAAGGAATAATATCAATCCTCAAAACCAGTTCTTGTTATTGGAGTAAATTTCTGAAAATAACTCCTAAATTTTGTCCCCACTACTTTACAGGCTGAAGAAGCACACAAATTACGTAGAAAAAGAAAAGCGGAGAGAATGCGACTATTAGACATGCAAAGAAGGCAAATGAAACGTTTAGAAGAAGTGAGAGAGACACAAAAGAAGGTATTTGCACATACTCTTCTTTAGCCTTTTGGTTTCTGGCTAGATTTTCACCATCATGCAACACTGTTGGTAATGTTCTGTTTCTTTTTTCGTTTAAACCATACCTCTTGTTTTGTTGTTGTTATTCAAATTTCTGATTCTTAAAAAGCTATGGAACTGAGTTAGCATGATAGGATGTCCCCTTTTGAAATGGGAAACCCAATTGATTTGGCCCAGATTGGTTTTGTCCGTTTTTCATCTATTCTTTTTTGCTTCCAAATCAAGGAAAGCCATTCAAATGGTTTATTCTTTTCAATCTTTCATCTTGGTTGTCTATAAGTAAGCCAGGGCAAACTGATTACATATATGATATACCTACCAGAATTCATGACAGTTTATTAGAAGGATGCTTTCCTTCTCATTTAACATTTCTCATATTTCAGGATGAGGAGAATATAAACATGAAGGAACAACTTCGTGCGGATGTGAGAAAAGAGCTTAGTATGCTGGAAATGAATTGCACTGATATGGCCTCCTTGTTACGTGGCTTGGGAATTCAAGTTGGAAGTAGCTTACAGCCTTCCTCACAAGAGGTATGCTTTAAATTTGTTCTTGAATGAATATGAACATCGCCAGCCTGCTTTTTCAATAGATTAAAGTATCACAAACAATATGCTCCTTGCATATTAGTATATTTGTGTGGGAGTTTTATTTACTTGGGGGGTATGAGTGGCTCCTATTCCTTGGTGAAGCAACTAATGGAATTCAAATACCAGATATAAGAAGGGAAAGTGGAGTAAATTGTTTTAGGTCAGTCAGCCTGGCAAATGGATTATATAAAGCTATTTCTAAGATGTTAGGAACTTAGGTAGAAAAAGATGATCACTTTCGTGGTTTCTTTCAATGAAGCGGACTTGTTATGGGAAGACAAGAAGTAGTGGATTTGATTCTTATTGAAAGTACGATGGTGGATAAAGAAGGCAATGATGTGACTTGGAAAGTTCTCAATTTTGTTTCATAATGCCTCGGAGATGTAGATTACAGCCACACCTTACCACACGATTAATGAACTTGGGTAAATGAACTCTGAAGGCAACATATGAAGTAAACTTAAGCTGTGGGTCAAAACAAAAAGAAAACTGGGCAGTAACTTGGCAATGAGTATCTGGTACGTGTCAAACAAGTGTGGAGTGTCCAATGGTCCAATACGTGTCAAACACTTACACGTTAACTAGACTAAAATGTCCATGTTTCTTAGTTTTTGGAAGACAAACAAGTTAGTTTTGAAATGGAACTGAGATGCACCAAAGGGGGAGCCTCCTCGACCTCAAGCTCCTTGGGATGAGTTGTGACATCTTCACATGGTCACTGTTGCAGCAAAGGACGATCCGGTCCATGTGGGCAAAGAACTTATTTTTTCCAACTTATTGACCCAGAAAGGAATGTCTTTCTAAAGGGAAATAGGACCATTCAGGCTCAACAAAAAATGGATGTGTAAGTGAGTCTCCACTCAACCTTTTATATATATTTTCAATGCCTCCCCTTGCCTCCTTTAGGTCCATTGGCGTTTGACGGACTAGAAGCGAATGACAAAAGAAGTCACATATAGCACCTCATGGTAATGCCTGAGGGTCCATAACGCATGGATTCTGAACTGACCTCTTCCTCAAGACTTGAATAAGTTCAGGCTCATATTAGTACTAAACTAAGTTTTGGAGTACATAAACAAGCACCATAATGGCCCGAGGGCCCAAGATCCTTTAACAAGTCATACAAGTTATCTTGGTTGCTGACCACACTCATCTTGGACTTGACATTGCAAGTTTACCTCGTTCAAACTCACACATCAATAATCTATGTCTCAAGAAGAAGAGAAATATAAATCATATGTTTGTTTACTTATTGGCCTTTTGCTGCCAGCGGTTGGTCCTCTCGACTGGAAAACATTAAATCTCCTCTTTCACTTTGATGAAAGATGATGAAATGTTCGACCATTTGGCAACTCTCTTTAGATGGTGGTTGAAAGGCAAAGCTTCAGTTTACTTAAAGGCTATAGCGCAATAGATATAATAGGGAACTCAAAGAATCCTTCTTAATCTTCTAACTCCTATGATAGAAAACTACATAAGAATAATACAGTAAGTGTTGAGAGATACTTTTCTTTACCAACAAATCCTATTAGAGTAGATAAGCTGATTCAAATCTGCCATTTTCTTAGACATGATATAAGAGATTAGAAGCTCGTTGCGAGTGAAATTAATTAATGAAGGTATGTTTTTTGTTGTTGTTATGGTTCAGGTGCAAGCAGCATATAAAAGGGCATTGCTCAAGTTTCATCCAGATCGAGTATCAAGCACAAGCACAGACATACGCCAGCTCGTGGAGGCTGAGGAAAAATTTAAACTTATTTCTCACATGAAGAAAAAATTTATGTGCTAACAAACTTGTAATTGAATGTAACCTTCTTTTCTTTTCTTTTTAGGCTAAGGTCGTATACTTTTGTTGCTTTTTTTTCTTTTTTAGTTCTCACAGGTACATTAATTTCTTGGTGGGTCTCATAATACGTGTTAATTTTTTGTTTTTATTTTTATTTTTAGTGGTGAATAGTCGTAGGAATTCCTTGTTTGTACTATTTGTCTGACTAGATTATCCCACCCCACATTTTAAAAAATAATCAAATAAATAAATATTAAAAAAAGCCCTCCTTTGGTAGCTTCAAGGAAGAAAAGAAAAGTAGTTAAGAGTGAAATTATTTAAGAATATTCATTCTAAAGAATAAGGTGGATTGGGAAGCAAAAAGTTAACAGAATCTAAAGAGATGTGAACTTCACAATAAGATATAAAATTGACATTTTGTGGCCGTGAATCCACCTTCTTGGAATTTACACATTCTACTTTCCAATTATTTTGGTCAAACACATTGGATATACATTCAAATATTACAAAACGTTGGTCATTTCAATCGGTCTAAATCTTGTCATTTTGCTATAATTAAGTTTCCTATTTTGAAAACAATCTGATAAAAATGTATATCCAGGCTACAAATTTTGATTAAAATAGCAAAAAATTTTGACAGTAAAAACTTGGTAGTTAATAAAATGAATTTCTAAGTGTTAAATTAAACTCTAATAAAATGAATTTCTAAACATTCAATTGAACTCTAATAAAATAAATATCTAAGCGTTAAATTCTAAGTGTTAAATTGAATTCCTTTTATAGAGATTAAACTTACAAGTGATATAAAAATGATCTATAGAGATTAAACTTATAGGTGATAAAAATGAAACTAACTTCAATTTCAGCAATAGGAAGCTTGAGATTATAATTGCACTCTATAGAATAATATATATATATATATATATATTCATTTATCATCTGGATTTCCCTGATCTCGTCCTATCTTATGAGGGATGAGAGACGAAGCTACAATCAAAAAACAACCCAAAACACGGAAAGGCATTGCTACTTATGGACCTAATCAATGAAGTAGATGAGAAACAAATACAATAAAGAAACATGAATATTAGCTCCTACCAAAAATTTTCTACTGGTTCACTAGAGACAAGAGCGCATACGATCGAATCGAGTTGTGGCTGGCTTTCTTGTCCGTGGTTGGTTCAGTTTCATTGTGATCATATCAAAATTAGTTGCTTCCTCTTGGAGACCATGAAACACAAATCAACTTGACATTAGGTTCACAAATTTCATTTCCTTCTCTTTCTTCCGTTTCCCAACTGTCCAGATTTGAAAGCGTGTTCTTGCGCTTCAAGGAAAGTTCTTGCTTTCTTATACTTTTCTGCCCTTTCTTCATCCTCCCTAGCCTTATCTCTCGCCTTCACTTCCGACAAGAAATGGTTATCCTTGCGTAGTTCACGGGCTGCTCCTTTAGTTTCGCGTTTTAAAAGTTTCTGCATCTTTCTTCTTTCAGCTCGTTCCCTATCTGGATCGTAATCTCTGCCCCTAACAAAGCTATGGAAGAAGTAGTGACAAGTGGCAACAGTTTGGTGTCAGACAAAACTAAGAGAGCATGATTAAAACTTAAAAGAGAGAATAGAAAAGAGAAAGTACTTCTCCTCAAATTTTGGATTGAGTAATTTGATGGGGACGGCCTTTTGCTTCCTCATTCTAAGAGGTTGTCGCCCCATATAATGCTCCTCTGCTTTGGCTTCGATCGCTTCAGCTACTTTTCTGAATTTATTTTGTAATACATCAGGCATGTTCTCTTGCTTTGCCAATTCATGTAAAATAGTCGATATTGGCAAGAAGATTTCGGGGAAGGATTTCAATTGACCATATATATTAACAAATCCATCAAGAGTTTCGGTAACTGTTGACAGCAACCCGGCCCTGCAAATTTCAAAAACCAAACTTTTATGCTACCGTTGGAAGACGTGAAGTTGACATCATCCCACAGATTCAATTCTCATTGTAAATATATCTTCACTCTAATTCAGATATGCAAGTCGCAAACCAAAGTAAAAATCACACGGCAAAATTTTGAATTTGGGTACGTGTTCAACAGGGGAGACAAGTTTATTAAAACATACATCTTTGAAGTAGGTTGTTTTCGTTTTTTTTTTTCTCTGATGGACTCTTCTTTTACGCTTCTACTATTTAATTTTTTTCAATGGAAGCATGGTTATTCAGAATATGTACATAAAACAAATTTTAAGTATACATTTCTTTTCCATATGAAAATTTTATCACAGTAAGTTTATGCATTTGCGTTCTTTAAAATCACAAGTTTTGTCTTTTTTGCTTAAAATGTATACTTTTTCACTTGACTTTTTTTTTTTTTTTGTCTATTTAATATGCGTAACAAGTGTCTAACAAATATTGCACTCATACTGACATTGTACCCTCAGGGTCTATCACAGTAAGTTTAGGTTCTTTTCTCTTTATTAGAAAAAGACTTCTGCAGTGTACTTACGTTCCTTGTAAATACAATTTGGTGAGGTCTAGGCAACTCAAGAAAGGTTCATTTTACGAGAGCCGGGAGGCAACAATAAGATTAGGCTTGGGAGATGGTTGGTTTTCTGCATTCATCAACGAAAAGCGTGTTCAATTGAATCTCTTTGGTCCTTCCATAACAAAGAACTTGACCACCTTTTCATCTGGAACTGTTTAGGACCATTTCACTCTCAGGTCAAGTTCGTTTAGACGCTAGAATTGCTCATCTCCGCTCCATTCCACTCCAACCCCCCCCCCCCCCCCCCCCCCAAAAAAAAAAAAAAGAACAGAGAGAGAGAGGGAGAATACAGAGGAAAAAAGGTACCTGAAATTGTCGGAGCTAAAAACCAAAGAATCTTCAGTCAAGTCCATAATGAAGAAGAAGTTTAGGGGGGTAATTTCGTTTGTAGGATTCTGTATATGCAGCAACTTTCCAAGTGCTTGCGGATCCACTAGATGACATATCTGCTGAGAATGGAGAATTTTAAGAGGATGACATATCTATCGAGCAAAAAGAACTACTTAAAATAATGGTCTGAACTTTACAGTGTATACCTGAGAGTTTTGAGGGGATGATGAACTACTAACAGCTGCGGCCAACAAAGTCCTGAGAAAGTTTATTGCTTCAGGACAGAACTTCGACGATTGTCTGGCGACCTACATTTCAAAAGGGGTTCCTATGAAAAAGACAAATGGTAATTCTCGAAAAGGAATAGCTACACAAAACAATCCAAGAAATCCACTCAACAAATACAAAATAGACTAGAGGTTATGACAGGTAACTAAAAGAGCTACATCGATGTTATAATGCACTCTAGGGGAACTTAGATCATTCATGTGAAAATAAAAAAAAGGAAAAAAACAACAACAAAACTAAAATCCAATTAGGATTTTAACATTCAAGATGAATGATAGTAAACATTTATGCACAAAATAAAACAAAATCATTATAATTAACTCAACATACATAGAGCAGCAGAGAACATAAGAAAGCCCCTATTGCAATATCCCGACACGTTACAATGGGGCAACGCATCAAATATTCACACATCAACAATATTGTTGGTGTAATGACCACATGATTGTAGTCAGAGCAAGGAAAGATCATTGTCCACAGCCTCAAGAGGATCAGAGTCTTGGAAGAAGGCCACGAGCTAATCTCTGCAAGAACAATGGGAATTCAGTTCTGTACACGGGTGTTAGATGCATATACCAACAGGACCATGCAAATAATGGGTTTCATAATAGTAACCTGGACTCTTATTCTGAGCACAAAAGTGTTGATGAGTGCGGGATATCCTCATCCTAGCACATGTTGCAGCATAGAAAGGGATCTCCATACTCATTTCCATCAATGGCTTGAAAAGCAAATTGAGTAGTTCCACATTCAACGGCTTCTTATTTGCCGAGACGGCAAAATATTGCAAAAGTATACCATAGAATCTCTGAATGGACATTAATATCAACGGTTAGAAAGCAACCCAAGAACACAGAGAAGGTACTTCTATATTCCAAACAAAATAGGAGGGGATATCTGTTGCAGTTTGTGAGTGAAGGGAATATCACAAGCATCCAACAATGAGCAGGCTTTTCACAAGCAGAAGTATTTTCCATAATAAAGCTGACCACTAAACTTATGAAGATTCAAACATACAAATGAAGCTTGATGCATGTAGTAAGTGAACCAGTAAAAGCTATAGAAACTAAGACACATTCAAGACCATTTAAACGAGAACTGATTCAGTGTAATTAAACTACTTCCCTGTAAACACCTAGGTACTAGAGGACCTCCTTTTACACCAGATATAAAGATGTTCCTTTATAGTGACTCCCTTAGCCTATATTAATAGTTCAAATCAATACACTACACATATTCCCAAGTAGTTTAAAATCAATAACCTTTATATGTTTTAATATGCCCAAAAGCTTACAATGTGTTTCTGACTTCTGATAAACAAGTTCCAGCAGATATTATCGAATGTAACTTGATGTATTATGTGAACATATAAATAACAATTGGCCAATATAAATATAAATATAACTTGAATTCAACGTATAGACAAGTTGAATTCAAAAACAAAAACACGTCGATGTCTTATGTGAACATATAAAAATAAACAAAAAATGTACCTGCATTTTTTCCAGATTTTTTTCTGTTAACTGGATAGCATTACTTGCTCGAATTCGACCAATGATTAAGATTATATCGCTATTTGAACAATTGGCCAATAACGACAAAAATTGGTCAAAACTCTCTGGTGCATCAATTATATAAGGAAGTTCAGGTTTACTTTGATGCTTTGTATCCTTTTTTAATTTCTTCGTATCTTCAGAGATTCCATCGTCTTTACTGCTTTTAGCAATGGAGCTCTTGTGTGCCTTTTTAGGGCCATCGTGATCCACTATCCCTTTAGGATGAACTTCATCTTGCTCTTTTCCACCTTCACTTGCTTCTTCATCATCCTCTGATTTAGTGTCAAGAATGTCATCATCACTCTGTTCCCAATCCTTCAAAGAATGTTTTACTCCATGACTGCTATCATCTTCCTCGGATTCATCATCAGAATCCCCATCCTCATCATCTTGACTACCGTCAGAATCTTCTGCAGAATCATCACCTTCACTTTCAGTGCCATCAGCATCCTTTCTTCCAAGAATCTCATCGACCCAACCCTTCTTATGATTGTGCTCATCATCAAGTGTAAATGAATCACCAAGATCATCTCCAGAGATATATTTCTGTTTCCCTACAAATGCATTTTCAGCATCATCTTCTTCGTCACTAGAATTATCTGGTGCAAGCATCCTTTTCTGTCTTTCCTCCTGAAAAGTAAAATGGCATTAAAATTTGAAGTTTGAACAAATAATGTAGGTCTTTTGGCTAGTCCCAAGAAGAAAAGGAAAAGGTAAGTTAGAAATGTCAGATTCTCAAACATCAGATGTTCAATGTCTCGGGTGATAGATATCACCAACAAGATAGAATGAATGCCTATGCTTACCAATGACTAAAAGTGTGCGGTGTGCTACATCAACAATCCTTAAAAGAAGCTAAAATGTTCGTACAGGAAATCATGAATATTTGGATAATATAAAATTTGCCAATCACAATATAAATAGAGATTGTTAAATGAACTTATTGTACCTAAGTATAAAGATGACAACGCACCCGTAAACTACACTCCAACAAATTAAGTGGATTAAATTTTGAATCCAAATTCTTAATCTGATAAGGTTTCAAATAGGTAATTTCTTTTTTCTAAAACGAAAAACATAACTTTTTATTGAGGTAATGAAAAGAGACTAATTCATTGTTATAGTGAAGTTTACCGATCGGTAACTCATTGTTGAAGTTGGTAGAGTCTAGAGTGGAGTTATTTAACTTTGGGTTATGAAGTACGTAGGTCAAACAATGAGTTAGCGTTAACGTTGGTTGGCAACATGCCTGATAATAACACACTTCAGAACTAGAAAAAAAACTCCGTTTTCCTTTACTTAAACATGAATTCAGCTAGAACAGAAGCTGGACAAAAGAAAGTTCATATTACGGAATCGAGGACATCATCACATAGTAAAAAGAATTAAAATACCTCTAAGAGCTCAAGACGCTCTCTCTCCTCCTGGGCAATTTCTTCAGGTGACTTTGTCCTGTCGGAGGGGCGTGCACGAATTTCCATTGCCATCTCTTTAACAAGTCTGTCAAAAGCATCAGGTTTTTCCTGCATCGTGAAGAAATAAGACCTCATTTTTCATAGACCTAAATATTAGAAGTAGTCCGTAATTACATTAACTTTTTAAAAAAATCAAAAAAAGGAGAAAGAAAGTAATATTAAAAGGAAAAGAAGTTGATAGGTAAATAATAAAGGAGAAAAATTAAACATAACGCAAGGAGGAAAATGAATGCACTCTAAAAAAATCCTGAAGCTCGATAAGAAAAGTCAATAAAAGGGAGGAAGATGAATGAAAATCAGAACTACAGAATCAACTTGGTGGGAAATTAGACAGGCGATGGTGTTTATGTAATACCTGATTAAAATTTTCAGTCCTTCCAGCAGCAGGCAAATTATCCTTCTTTAAATGCTCGTTTGAAACACTCTTTTGAACAAGAGCCTTCAAGGCATTAGAGTTACCAGAACCAGTGAGAGATAACAATGCCTCAGACTGGACCAACGACTCAAACTTTTTGTCCAATTCTTCAACTAGTTGTTCATTTTCTTCCTTATCCTTTGCTTTTTGTGCCTGAGAAGAAAGGTTGAGACATTAAAAAAAAAAAAAGGATTCACCTAGAAAATGAAAATTGTAAAAATTTGACGCATTTCACCTAAAGACAGAACAAAAAAATTATTCACCTTAAAAAATTTGCTCTTTGCAATAACCTCTTCCATAACTTCCTTCTTGCTTTTGCGTTTCTGTAAGTTTAAACTACTGATTTCAGAGATACACAAGGCCTTGAAATTAATATATATAGATATGCATATATGAGCTAAAACATACTTGCAATAAGGTTATTCATCCAAGTACATTCATTTACAAACCTATAGCATAGCCCAAAGTATAAAAGTATTCATGTCATATTAACTTGTATGGGCAAACTGTGTTACAACAGTAAATTTAAAGCTTTCACATTTCTTGTTCCTGTAAAGAGATAACTTTAGAATTACAACAGGGGAGACTAATAAAATTTCAGTTACAACTTTCTGAAAGGTAAAATCCCACATTCATGTTTATTTCAAGCATGAAATTTAGAACAACAATTCGGCTCATATAAGAAATGATACAATAACATAAAAAGAATAGACAGCGAGCAATCTTACAATGTCCTCTCCTTCTAAAAGACGACCTTGTTGTTGTGTGTCACGATAAGCCCCTTCTGCAAAGTACAATGAGTGGTATCAATGTGAGTTCAATGAACCAAAAGTAGTAGTTAGTAAATGACTAGTGTTTGTTAACATTAGTAGAATTCCATACATTAGCAAAAGTTTTATACGTACTATTGGTTTCAGCAGCAGCTGCCTCATCGTCATCGTCATCCGGTATTATTTCGTCCTCAAAATCGTCGTTTGCAGGTAACGCACCAAGATTTTGGGTTCCAAAATAATCGTCTTCTTCTCCATCAGATAAGTTAAATTTGCTGCTCTTATGCAGTTTTCGCTAAAGAAAAGAAAAAATCAATCAAAACAGATAAAAGCAAACAATGTAGAATCATCAAATGCTCAAAGCAAGGCAATATATTCACCTTCAGTTCCCGCTGCGAACGTAAAATAGCCTTATCAAACTCCCCAAGCTCTTCGTCCCATTCCCCAATTCGCTTATCAGAAAATTCCGTAGACTTCCGACTTCGTTCGTACTCCTTCAATAGCGTCTTTTTCCTCTACCTCACCCAAAGAAAAAAAAAACGATCAAACAAAAGTGAAACGAAGCTCAATAAATCAATTCACATGAATTACCAAGGGAGACTACCTTTTCAATGGCGAGGGAACGAGCAAGGCCAATACGACGCTCTTCACCCTTACGTTTCTTCCCAAGGACATCAAATTTCCTGTGAGACCAAATGCTTTCGAATGGATTCGCCTTCGGAGCGCTGACCTTCATCGTCAAAGCTTTCGGACCGGAACTCTTCTTCTTCTTCTTCTTGCCCTTTTTATCATTGTTGCTTGAGCTACGGACGGATAGCTTGGCCATTGATTCACTAAGTCTAGGGTTTATGCAGTGCAGGGTTTAAGGTTGAGGAAGAAGAGGAGGAAGAAGAAGCTCTCGGCTTAAAGCTTTCGGCGGTTCGGAGTTAAGATGGTAGCCGGCGAAATCAAAAGCTTCGAGCTCGAGTTCTCGCTTAACCTTTGAATTGGGCTTTCACGATTCCAACGGCCCGTTTTCAATTGGTGACTCGGGCTCACTTAAATTTGACCCAAAATGGCCCAATGTGAAGGATGGCTCACACGAACTTTACAACTTACAAGCAAAAACTTACAGCCCATCCCATTCTATTTGATTTTTCCTTTGGGATTTAAGCATATGGTTAGACAGTTCAGTAAATATATAAACATGTGTACGTGAAATTGATTTAGACATTGACAAACTTTTATTAAAACCGAACAAATATTGATAAACTCCTCTATAGTAGATAGATTGATGTATACTAGTGTTAATCTGGATTGTATGAAATACATCTACATACATATCTATACGTATAGTTAATAAAACGTGACATAAATTATCTCTATCGACCCGGTAAAAGTTATTTTTATTGGTATTTTTGTTATAGGTAACTGAATCTCCGAGCCAAAACCTTCATCATATCTAAGGGGAGAATAACTTTAAATTTTAGGTTTGTTTAGAATTAAAACTGTGTAGATTAAGGAATCAAACTAGAAGAAATAAAAAGCAATTGCTCATAACTTTGATGAACATGTATATGTTTAAGTAATTAATGTCGCTATTTGTTCGCGACGCAGAGTAACCGACGTTATTTTTTTTAACAATCAATTAAAATAAATAGTTTTGTCACCAATCATATTAAAGGCATGATTAGATACCTAAATAAAAAATTATTGGTTTATGCAGAACTCATATATGCGTTCACAATTTATTTGTGTATAGAAAAGGTGACCGTGAAAACGGTTACCAAAATTTATCTATTATTATTCAATAAAAAATAGAAATAAAACATAAAACGGTTAATTATAGGTGGTTTCATAGCCATTTATTTATGGATTCAAAAAATAATTTTGTATATCACAATAATATTTTACCCGTGAGAAATTTCGTATATTTGAGGAATTAATAAATTTCAAAAAAAGAATACTTAGCAAACGTTTCAAATTCTCAAATTTAATTTTAATTAGAAATTTAATGTAACCTATGAGATTTTAGTCAAACACTACTCAACTTAAAACAAATACTAATTTAGTTGAATATTTTTTTTTTTTTTTATCATGAAACTACATGATTGATTGCCACATCTTTTATTAATAGTCAGCAATGTTACAAAAAAGGCTTGAGAATAGCCTTAATAGAAACTTTGTCCAACAATGTTTTGAAGTTTAGAGAAATAGTAGATGGATTGTAATCCATAAAAGCTGAGTTTTACCTTATTATTTTGAAGGTTATATTGAAAGACTATGCAAATCATTTATTCTTTTCACGTCTAAGTTCTAAGCTTTTATACGTGAAATTATAATAAAATACTTTTATACAAATGATTGAATAAGAAATTTTGGAACAAATTATAAAATTCTACGTCCATTTACTAAAATAATTGTATAGGGAATTAACTAAAAATTGACATGTGTCCCAAATTAAATTTAAAGACAAATTGCACAATTCTAATGATGTCAGTTTATTATGACAATTTGATCAAATTAATTATTTCGATTCTATTAAATATTATTTACATGACCTAAAATTCAATTGAGTAAAAAAAAAATTAAACTTAATTTAACCTAAAATTAAATATGACCCAAATCCATATGATTGAGTTTATAGGTATGGTCTATGGACCAGATAAGACCCAAGTTCATAAAAGCCCACCAGGAACTATATAGAAGACTCCTCAACTCCTGAAGTCGATCACTCTCAAAGATCGAAGCTCTGACGAAGATACTACAACTTCAAGAACATCGTATGTTTCGTTCCTTAAATCAAATGTAAACATCCAGTCGAGAGAGTCAAAAGATCAAATTCTAAAGATCGGACATAATCACATCAAATCAACGTAAATACAACATCAATACAAGTTCAATTTCACGAATCAAATTTTACTAAAAAAACTCGTGTGAACACAAATATTTGTACAAAACAATAATAATACACAAATATTTGTACAAAACAATAATAATAATATGCCCATGGACTAAATTTATGCTAATTAAAGGATAAAGCACAAATCACACTTATACATGTATTATAGTTACAAATTAAGCAAAACAACTGAATAACAACATTTTTTATACATATCAAGTATAGATTAAAAAAACATGAATATATAATTGTAGAAAAATTTAAACCTTGTAGAACGAGGACATACAGTTGGTAAATTGGAAAGATCTTAAATTTTGTATCAGTCAGATTTGATTTTCTCCTCACTTTATCCTCACCGTAAAATAATTGAAGGTAGAGATTTCCATATTTGGGTGCTATCTCCATTAAAGAATCTTTAATGATCTTCTCCTTGAAGAAATTTTAAACCCTAATGTGTAAACTAAAGTAAGGAGAGCCTAAATAATTTTCTAAAATCTTCAATTCAAATTAGCTTTTAATTTTCTTTTATGTTTTGTTAGGGAAATTATAATAAAACTTCAAGAATATGAGAATTGAGAAAATATATTATTTCCTAGTAAATCTATACAAACATGTTAACAACCATGTTTATTCTTAAAAATAATAAATCAAATTAATCTTTTTTTTTCTTTATTGCTTACACATTTGACACTATTATATTAATTAATCAAAAACCTCAACACAATATGAAAACATGTTCCTTCTTAGGTTAAACGATGAAAAACATGGTCCAAATCAAATCCAAAGCTTTTACAAAACCCTAATAAATAACCCTAGCTAGTATATCTCCATATAAATTCATTAAACTATAGAAACACGTGACTGAACCCCAAAAAAGCACTAGCTTTTTGAGAAAGCACTTTTCTTAGGGAAATACAAAACAACTCCATTTCAGTAGTATATTAGCAATCTGAATTACACTCAAGTTTTTAGTAGAAATCCCCCAAATACAACAAAGTTCAGATGTTTTTCTTTGTCAATTTAACAAAAGCTCAGAATAACCCCTTCATATATAATTAAGTCAAAGCATTACACTTGTAGGTATTAATTAACTAGTTCCATTTTCCCATTATTGAGTAGCTGCGTCCTCCCACCTCTTCTCTTCTTCCTCTGCCACACACACATCTCCTGTACTTATCCAATCGTTGCCGAAAATTCCGATGTGCAACAAGATTCATTGGTGACCATCAAAACTTGCAAGCCTAACATTGATTCAAACAATGCAAAGAGATTGATACATGTAACGTTAGTATATAGTTCCTAGAGTTTATTTTTAGTTAAATTAGGCATTTGGTCCCAGTCACTATAATCTATAATTAGAACTTAGTCTGTTTAACTTGACAACATCATCTTAGATTCTCAGGTATAGTTATGAGAGTTAGGTTTAACTAAATTCTAACTTTATTTTAGTCACAGGGAATTTGTAATTTAATTATGGTATAAAACACTTATATTACCCAATGTTTAGAGAGGGATGAGGAGGTGGTGGGAATAAGAAAGACAAAGCACTGTAACCATGGTGTTGCTGGTGCTCCCATTCTGCTTGTTGTGCCAATGCTACACTCTTCTCTTTCTCCTTTATCTATATACATATCACCAATTTGTTAATAAAATGTAATTATATCACTTATTAATAATTTAAGTTTGTAATAAACTGCTAAAAATCAAAACTTTAGTTAAGCTGATAAATAATGTTTATGTTTAATCTTCTTCACTTTTTAGTAGGTTGGATAAAAAATTAACATACAACATCCTATGTTAACTGAAAACAAATAACATATAACGCATAAATCTAACCAAACTGAAGTCTCCATATCTTTATTTGAAATATATCTGTGTGTTTTAAGATTTTTTTTTTTTTTGAATATTTGTTATTACCACCAAGATTGGTACAGATCGCCACTCCGTCTGGATTCACACCCAAGAATTTGCAGCGACCGATGTGCCCCCGACTCATCGGGGGCATGGCTCTTGTCCAGATGGCCGTTTTAAGAATTAAAAATGTGATTAAATTGAAAGGTAAGCAAAACTCACCTCCTTAGCCAGTTGGGCATTGTTCTCCTCTATTGTTCTTACCTGACATTTTACATAAGGATAAAAATATATATATATTAGGACGTAAAGTAAATAAGAAATATTTGTAAATATTACCATTTAGACTCAAAATAAATTAAATATATAATAATATTTTAAGAAAATTCAAATATAACATAATCTCAAAGTCTAAAAATGATATTTCTAAAATGACAGGATGTAAATTTTTTAAAATGATATTATATATTTAATTATTATTTCTACCGTCACTGCGATTATAATTACTCAGTAAATAAATAAGGCAAAGAAACATATAGTTTTAATTAAGATTTAAAAATTGGGAAAAGGAAAGAGTATTTGCCTTTTTTTGGAGGTCAGTGATGGACTCAAACATAAGTTGGTTCTGAAGAATAATCCAATAGAAACTTATAATTAATCAATGATATATAATTCACAAACATTTATAAAAAAAAATTAGTAGAAAAAAACCCTGACTTTTCTGGATCGAACATGTTTAAGTGCAGTGTCAATTTGTTGTTCCAAGTTTTGCAGTTCTTTGACACTCAACGAATCCAAATCTTCTCCCACATAATGACTGCAATTACAAAACAAACAAATATACACCTGAGCTTATTAACTTTCCCTCAGACACGTTAATATCATACAATAATTATATGAACTTGCAACATATTTGAAAAAGCAGTTAAAAACGTAACATAACAGAGAATCGACGAATGTATTTACGTGGTTTACTATTAACTATATCTACGAGTTAAATAATAAATGCGCTCTAGGTCAACAGTATATCAAAATTCTCATATATCCGATTGTTCGAATCCTCAACGTCAAGAAACAAATTCAAAACAAAAAAATTTAAAAGACAGTCATGCGTCAACAGTTAAATAAGATCAGACTGGTAAGAATGAAAGAGATTCTTCGGTTTAATAAACTATCTATCGATATGAACAAATATAACGTTAGTTTAATCATAGACATACCTGTTGTTTCGTTGTAGAAGTTCGACTTTGGACTTGAGTCTGTAGTATTCAAGAGTCCAATTTTCATGAGAAAAATGAGATTCAGAAGCTGCATTTTGTTGCCTTCCCACAAAAGAATATCTCTCGTATCGTTCAAGTATTTTCTCCATGCTGCATGCACCATAATTAAAGTTCAAAATAATGTATAATTAATTAAGCTTCATGATATAATTAATGAATACAAATTATAACACTGATTATGTGAAATTACGGTTATTAACTAAACCTAATTATGACATTCATTACCTATGTCACTCATTAAATATCAGAGACTCAAATTTTCCTAGAAAAAACAATTGTTTCCCAATGAAGAACTAGAACTCCTCTTAGTTTAGGGACTATATAAATTTTAAAGTTGTTCACAAATAATATATCTGCTTTACATGTATAATTAGACCTATTTCAAAATTTTGTCTAATTTCAATACTCCTATGGGTAGTTTTGCAAACTATTCCAATCATGATTTCATTGAGTAACAATTTGTTTTTTAGTTTTTATTTTTTGAAAATTAAACCTATAAAAAAAACACTTATTCAACCTTTAAATGTCTTTATCTACATTTAAATAATGTTCTAAAAAATGAAACTAAATTTAAAAACTAAAAAATAATTTCTAAAAACTTTTTTTTTTTTTTATTTTTATAATTTGGTCAAAAGTTGAAATCTTTTACTTAAAAAAATTAGGGTAAAAAGTAGGAGGAAATAGGCTTACTAGTTTTTTTTTTTTTTTTTTTAAATAAATAAATAGTTGTGTATGGAACATGACATAAACAATAACTCAAACAGAATCCAACCCATATATTAAAAAAATACTTAGACGGTAAAATATATGACAATATCATGAGGACAGAAAAGAAAAGTTAAAATACATATTTGTACTATTCATGAAACTACATAATTGAATTGACAAAGAAAAAAACACAATGACTTTGGACTAAAAGTATGTTAAGTCACCAAATGTACCCGAACAAAAATGATAGGGTTTAATTTTCACAACACACAACAACAATGTACTAATAACAACAAGACAAATGATGAAGGCCATCCAAGGTCACAATCACGTATTTATACTTTTACTTGTAAAAACTGAGCCTTTAAAATTGGGCTTATCCTCAAACTTATACGTAATGATGGTAGAAATTTTAATTAACTTTTATTAACTAAGGATCCAATTTAAGTTGGTGGATTGAATTTTAACACTTACATAAATTTAAAAGTAAAGGTGTAATTTCAAGAACTAATTATCATATTTTAGCGGTGGTTTTTGCAATTTGGACAAAATAACAAAGTTAATTAAACTTTGATTATAACATCTTTAAAACAGTATCAACACAATTAATGATCTCTCTCATTATCAATTCCATCTCTGAGTATCTCTCACACAAGAAGCAACCATTAATATAGTACATCAACTAACCACTGTTTGAAGTTTCAAGGTGATTTAAAATTGAATTGACAGCCAAATATTATATATATATATATATATATATATATATATATATATATATATATATATATATATATATAGATAGATATAATATGAAACAATTAAAAGGAATTTAATTTGGAATAATATTAAAAACAAAATCAACTTTTGAAAGTTAGGGCCTAGATTTGAAGCATATAAACACCAAAGTGTTACTGTTTTCTATCAAGTCTTATCCTAGACAAGAATAACAACTTTCCCATCAAATCCATTATCTTTTTCTCCCTTTTCCTTTTTTTCTGGGAAGTAAAAAAAAAATATATATATATATTCTTCATTCAACTTCTGTGTATTACTATGAATTATGAATACTCGTTAGTTCATTTTAGGGCTAGGGTTCAACCTTTTTTTTTTTTTACTCTGTCCTGTTGTCTATCATGTTGAACACTACTATTGTTCATAATAAACCCTAGATTTTTGGTCAAAAGAAGAGAGAGCAATTTTGAATAATAAGCTTTCTATACATATAAGGTAATAAATGCAATTAATATGTGATATAAATAAGGCCCACTAGAATTAGATATGAAGAAATCAATTTTAAATAAACTAATTCAGGTATGTAGATTGAGATCATAAGCAATCAATATGTGATAAATAAATGCATATAAACTTATTAAGTAATAGCTTTTAATGGCCATGTAGGAAAACATGACAAACAAGACGAAACTTACAATATATACAATATATATACACACACACACCTAGAACTGAGCATTTAAACCTTTAACTTATAGAAAACATAAATATCTTAATCAGAATATATATACATATATATATACACACGCGATGGTCACATGAAAAAATATTTTGGGAATGGAAGAAAAGCTTACAAGTTATGTTTAGTAATATTTTAATTTCTAATAACATTAAAGTTTGTTTTGTTATCTTAAGGTTTTTTTAGTGGCACACAACTTCTTCTTACCTTTGTTTATAAAAATTAAATAACTAAAGAGAAAAAGATCTTAATAGAAGAAATATTTTTTCAAAATATTGAAACTATTTACAAAATCTATCGAAATAGACAAACACTGTACGACCTATTTAAAAAAAAATGTAAATAGATTCAATATTTTATTATTCATCAACATTCACTTGTTTTTTTCCTTGAATTTCTCTAAGAATTCAAATACAGACTTAAAATATTAAAATCTATTATTATCAATAAAAAGCCATATAAAATGCCAAATAATTATCAAAAATGAATAATATAAAAAGTATTGGTTATGTGTAGTTTTTAGCTTATACGTACGAAAGCCACATTACATATATATGCATATGTATATACATATATCTATATGTATATACACATTAGAAAAACAAGAAAAACCCAGAAATTAAAAAAAAAAAAAAAAGCTATACGTTTTCTAACTTTAATATTTCGAGAATCTACAAGTTTTTAAAATGTTACCTCTCAAATATCATACAAATATACAGAAAACTAATAAAACCCAACACAAAATTTAGAATATTTTATCTAAAAGGGAAATAGTTTACAAATGAAATAATATTTTCTTACAAACTATATAAATAATTACTATATAGGTCCCTGTGTTCTGTATTTTAAATTTACGACTCCATTTCTCCTTTAATCTAATTCATATATATTTTCATATTTACACCCTAGCTTCAGAAGAATTTAATTTAGTACCTTCCAAAACATAAATAATTTTCACTACAAGTCATTCAAAAACAGTTTCAAAATCAAATAATAAAAGCCAATATTTTCCAAGGTACAATAATCTAATTTATTTCTTCTTCACATCATCATTTATCAATAAGGCTCTTCATACATATATAATCCATTTACCAATCAATAATTAACCTACTGTATATCTCCATTAGATCCTCATTTCCATGTCCAAAAAAGAACTAGGTTTTTTCAACTTAAAAAACAAACTAAGAAGAAGAAGATCAAAAGAAACCCTAAAAAACAAAAACGATGCATAGAGAGTCGAATCGAATCGAATCATCACTGAACTCAAAAGTTAAGTAACATCGTACGATTATCGTTTCAGATATGTGTATATATTTTTGAAACCCTAAGATGAAAAAGGAAAAGAGAAGTGGGTGTTAAGTGGTAGTGAGAAGTCAGAAACTCAGAAATATAGCTAGATTTGGGGCCATGTGAATTTATTTATTTTATTTTTTATTGAAAAAAAAAAAAAACAAAACAGAAACACATTCATATAACCAAAGGATTGAAATGAAAATAGAAAAAAAGATTAAGAAGAAAAAGAAAAGGGGAAAGAGTGATGACCTGGAATCAGAGGAGTATTCAAAGAGCTTTCCTTTGTGGGAGAAAACAATCAAAGCAACTTCAGCATCACAAAGAACAGAGATTTCATGAGCCTTCTTCAGTAATCCAGCTTTCCTTTTTGAGAAAGTTACTTGCCTGTTTATTTTGTTCTCAATCCTTTTCAATTGAACCCTACCTCTTCCCATTTTTTTATTATTATATTTTCTTTTTCTTTTTTTAAAAAAAAAGTAAAAATAAACCCTAAAATTACAACAGGGCTGTGGTATTCAAAAGGAAAAGGAAATTGAGTTTGTAAGAATCACAAGAACAGAAAGAGATTTCAAAAGGAGAAAGAGTTGGGGAGGCTTGAATTAGGTTTTGGGGAGATGGGGGTGTAGTTGTTATATAGGAAGAGGAATTAATGGGTTAAAAGATAAATAAATAAGAAATTTAAAAGTGGTTTTTGTGTGGAAAAGTGGTTTTTGTGAAGTAAAGTGGGTATTGATGAAGTGCTGTCGAGATATGATAGGGTGAAAGAACTGGCTGAATCGTTATGGAGATGTGGGGGTCACTCTTGTATAGTTCTACCCAACCTTCCACTGTTTTTTCTTCTTTTATTTTATTTTATTTTTTACTATTTTACACTTTAATATACTCATGTTATAAGTTCATGTCAATTCAACCATGTTTATATGTTTATATAATAAAATATCTTTTTTAGTGGTAATAAAATATCTCTTTTAGTTTTTAAATCTTTTAAAATAAGATACGAATCGATCAAAAATTACATTTAGATATCTTAATAAGATTAATACATTAACAAGTTTAGTTTAATTTTTACTCGGTTCTACGAGTCTTTTAAAAACCACTTTAGACTATTTAGTTGGAGAGAAACAACTGAATTTTAACAACAATCAGGGTAGCATCAACTCTTAGAAGAACATTTGCAATTTGATTGAGTACGTTACGTTTATGGTCCAGTAGACACTCTCTTGATCAAATACTACAATTCTTGCACAAATTCTCTCAACTTTAATGATATGTTACACTAATTGTTGCGTATCTATGGATTTAGCTCTAGTTCTTTTTGGACATCATAACGAAAGCTCTTCATTTAATAAATCATTTGGGAAGGTTTGTGCTAAGGGGATACCCACCCAATGGGGATATCCGAATGCACTGCCTGCTCCATCCGTTTCTTTCGTAAAAAATAACGAGTCTTTTAAAACCGTTGGTTTTTTACTAGTTCTAAATGCTAATATTTCATACTCTTACATTAATGCTTTTGTTTGAAACTATAGCTTTTGTTTTAAAAACTATAGCTTTAAACATTAATGCTTTAAACATTAATGTAAAACTATAGCTTTAAACTATAGATTTAAAAACTATAGCTTTAAACATTAATGTTTTTGTTTGATCGGACTTTTCTCTAGCCCTTTCTCTCCTTGCTTCCTGTACTGACTCGATCATTATTAATTATAAATGAAGCGGGAGTGATGAGGGTGCTAAGGGGGTGTCCACCTAGTGGAGATACTCAGGTGCACCCAACTGACCTTATGTATATTTTTCAAAAAAAAAAAAAATATATTTCATACTCTTACTTTTAAGTTTTTACTATGGATGAGTTTGATATTTAATGCTAATTTTAGTTCAATTGATTACTAAGTATGAATTTTAAGTAAATTTTTTAACAGTGACGGAAAATTATTGACAATCATTTCAGTTAACTAATTAAATTACTTTAATTTAAGTAATACACACTAAAAAAACTTAAAATGTATATTTAGTTAAAAAAATGTTGAAAATGTAAATCTTCAAACATAAAAAAAAAAAAAAAAAAAAAAAAAAAATCAAAATTTAGAGGTAATAAGGAAACATTTTGAAGTTTGAAGACATAATAAAAGATTAAATTCAAAACCCATTACTATTAAAATTTAAAATCTAGAGACCAAATATAAAAACTACTAACTCCTAAATTTAGGGGAGAAAAATGTATGTTTTATAAAAAGGGTTTTTTTTTTTAATAATTAATTTAGTAATTTAGTAATTTAGTAATATGTATATTTATTTTGAAGTAGAGAGTAGTGAGTGAGTAGGCGTTTATGGTTTGCGTTGACGGCGCCTGTTTATGTATAAGACCTTGACCACAAGACTCATAATAATGGACACATGTATTTATTTGTTTGGATGGGGATGGACCATTATCTGATTATATATATATATATATATATATATATATAAATAGATAGATAGAGGTTCTATCGATATCAATTCCAGTTTCATTTGTTTGATCGTGGTCGTTAAGGGTGTAAATGGGTTGGGTTGGGTTGAGTTGAGGGACACTTCCAACCCAACCCAATCTATATTTTCAGATTGGTTAGATTAGCAACCCGAGTTATATTCCCAATCCAACCCAGATCGGGCTGTGTTGGTGGATTGTATTATTTTTATTATTATTTTTAATGTTTGTATGGTTTAAAATCATGGTACGTCAATAAATATTCACATCCAAAAATCCAAAAATCTATAAATTTAAAGTTTCAATCATTTTTTACAGAAGTTAAACATTTCAAACATTATCCATAAATATTAAATAAATAATAAAATATCTATAATATGCATTATAGATATAAATATTAATAATTTGAGTTTGGTTGGGTTGGACTAACTCGAAGTTCTCAACCCCTAACCTGAGACGCAATCCAATCCGAAAAAAATCAAAATTTTTAACTCAACTCAACCCATGGGTTGAATAGTCCGGGTTGTCGAATTATTCGGGTATTTCTTACGCTCTTAGTGGTTGTAATAATTCATACTACTCCGTACAACCATATTTACTATGTAGGGTTCTAAGAAATTCAACGTGTTTGAACCCTTCAACTTTATACTCTTTCTATAATATATATAAAAAATTTGAAATAATATGATTAACAGTAGAGTTTTCTCCTTCACTTCGTGATCGATCGACAAAATTGATAGAATGTGTTTTAAAGTATATATCAAATATACATTAAAGTTATTATAAACTTTGAGTGCTTCTTTATTATTTATTTCAAAGTAAAAACATATTATGATTACTATTCTCCTAACAAGCTATACTGTTTTTTTACGAAATTAGAAATCAAATAAAAAAAAATTGACGAATAAACCGACAATGAAATATTGAAGATAAATTTTGGAGATGTAATTTTGTTATGTATTTGATTTCAATATTTTTATCATTAACACTTCAAAAGGTTTGAATTAATAATAATTGATCTTGCCAATGGGAAAATCATTCTTGAAAAAAAAAAGAAAAAAAAAAGAAGCAATGATGAAAAGATTTTGGATAAAATCAAAAACCTATATTTAGATACTTGTTTGCTAATTTAGGTAGCCAACCCTAGACTAGAGACTTTTCTTCCTTTTGTCACCCAAATATAAAATAACCCAAAGTTAAATATATACATTAACTTTTTATATGATAAGTAAAGTGAGATGCACAAACGTACCATTATAGAATTCATTTGTGTAAAGTAAACCATGTCACTTTTAACTTTGTCTTATGGTAACTATCTACTATTGTTTTAGTGCAATAAATATAAAACCACGATATTAAATAAAAAGATTATACGTCAATTATCATTCATTGTATCTCTTTATTATATACTTTTAGAGTTAATAATTAAGTATATGATATATCATCGTCCACACGATTTTCTTTTATTGTGCGTTTTGGGGTTGGTTGTAGGTGCTCAATTATATCAACCTAGTTGAGATCCTCGTATGTACTTCCTAATTTCGATCGCCTACTTATGACTTATTCAAAAAAAAATAGTGATAAATACTGTAAGTAATATAATCTATCGTCGATGAACTACAAATTAGAGATGAATTTAAATTTTATTATATTTGAAAATTCTTTTTAAACCGTACTATATGTACTAGTATTTTGGGCATGTGCATAAAGGTGGGGTGTATGTCGTCGATAAATTTGTATATTTGGTCATGTAAAAGGTTAAGTGGTTTAATTTGATAGGTAAATGAGATCATATAGAAAGAGGTTGTGGAATTCATGGACATAACATATTTTCTAATTAGAGTATAAAATTTGCAAAAACAATATATAAAAATGAAAAGACAATGAATTAATGGGGGTACTTTTTTTTAATTAAGATGGCATAAAAAGTTACATGGTGAACAGTACTACTGTTATGGGTTGCTTTTGTGTTTACATAAATCATTTATTACAATTATGAATGAAAGTTTTAAGTATAAGTTATTGAAGTGCATTGATTTGGTTTCAACATTTTTGTGTACCCTATACACACACACACACATATATATATATATTATAGTGTAAGCAATCCCCAAAAATGTCACTCTCCCCCAACTACACATATCATCTCTTTTCAATAATGGCCCAAAATATATATCATCTAATTTCCTAATTTTTTTTCTCTTTTAACCAATCATATGTGTAGAGAGAATATTTAATGAAGCACATTTTAATTAATTCTGAAAAATACCTTTTTAATTTGATTATTTCTTTTTTCTCTTTCAACAATCATGTCACTCTCAATATATCACACTTAGTTATTAATATTAAGAATTGTATCTATCTTTGAAACTATATAGTTTCTAAAATATTGAGAGAGAGGTTGAATATTAATGTACAAAAAAAAAAAAATCCTTTTGACCAAAGATTTGAATTCAATTCCATATTCAATTATATACGATGTGATTTCCTTCATGAGGTAAGAAGATAAATAGGGGATATATATATATATATATTAAAAAAAAATCGATTTAGATGTTTCGAATGAGACGTTAAATTTATCAATTTTTTATTATAAAAAATCAAAATTTTTTAACACAAAGTTTTTCAATTTTAAAAACTATTGAAAATCGAACCGGACTTAAATCTATATGTGACCATTTTTTAAAAAATTGATCTTCTTCCAATTATCCATTAAGATTTTTAGTTGCATTTTAATAAAGTTGTTAAATTAAGACCACATTGTTTTTCCACCATCACTTTTAAAAATTCGCACCAAATTCTTGACAATCTTACACAAAATGTTAAAAGTAAAGTGTCAATTTGTAACGTTTATCATAGTAGTACATATATGATGTGGCCAAACCCCAAAAAAAACCAAACAGATAGTTTTATATATACTACCAAGGAAAAAGTGATAGGAGGAAAAAAGGGTGCATTAATTTAGAGCAAAACTATAAAAAGTATTTTTGAAAAAATACTCTAAATTACAAAGAAAGAAATGCAATATAGAGTAGTAAAGACAAAAGAGAAATTCTCACTACATTGTAAGCTCATAAAAACCTAAGTCTACATATGCCCTATACAAAGGGTGGAACCAATTTTTGTACACCTTATTAAACAATGCCTTGGATTCTTGAATTATTGTGTTGAAGGTTTTTGACTACATTTATAGTAAAATTGAGCTTGCCCAAGTCTTTCATTTATGAATGTTTTTTTCTTTCTATCGTCATAAATTCATTATGTAATTTTGAACTTGAGATTTTTCCCATTCAACAAATTATATGTACTAAGAGATCATAAAAAGATAAAACTTTAAACCATTAACCTTTTTATTCCACTTCCTGTGAAATTGAGAATTTTATTTTAGAATTAAAATTACAGTGTTATTAAGAATTTATAGTATTATCTAAAAGAAGTAATAGCCTTTACAAGTAAAGCAATTGTTTCTTTGGGGACATTAAAAGAAGAAAAAAGAAAAATTATATTATTCTATTAAAAAAAAAAAGTAAAATGAAGTCAACTCCCAATCTTATTTTGATTTTTAGAGTTAAAAATTTTACACTTTAACTGTTGTTCTTTCTACTGTTTGTTTATTTTGGTTTTTCATATTTTCATATTTGGTTCATTTCAATTTTGTAATGAAATATGAAAATGAAAAAAAAATTAAGATTAAAATGTGAAGACTAAAATAATGACCATTTAAGAGTTATAGGACAAATAAGTAATCAACAGAAGCATATCCAGGATATAATTATATGGTTCATAAATACATTATTATTAGTGTTACAATATTGAATATGGATTGAAATAGACTTATGTTTTTTTTTTTCTTTTTCAAATTTATTTGGAATCATATATATATATATATATATATATATATATATATATATATATATATATATATATATATATATATATATATATATATATCAAAGCAGCATCCAATGTGAAGACAATCCATTGCCATCTGCCCCAGAGTTCACAACATTTTCTTCATTTGTAACTTCAGTTGGATTGTAACTAAGAAAATAAACAAAATTAGGAACATATAAATAAATAAATATTTTACTATTTCGAGTAATTTTAAAAATTTGACTAAGACTAACGAGTGTTTAAAGTCAAGTATACGCTAAAACTACAATAATCACTTATTAAATACTATTTAAAATTCATCGATTACATGTATATCAAAAACTCAAAAATACATTTTATTATAATTCACGCTCTAAACACAAACTATAATAACTTATAATTGTAATAATCGCTCTCTAAATATCTACAAATTTATGGATTATATATACATAGATATGATAAGAATAGTTAATTTACCTATTTTCCAATGCAATAATATTATTATTGAGTTGAAGAAAGGCCTCAGGTTGTCTGCAGTATTGCAAATTGTTGGCCTCTGAAGAATCCCACGATGTATGATGAATAGCTCCACTGCTTTCCTCTAACTGTTCTCATTTTTCATTCAACATTTCATACACAGTTTTATTTTATTTTATACATCTTACACATTTTTCTAGTTAATTTTTTATATCAAGCAATGAATTCAACATCGAACAGTATAACGTCTCGTTTCATTCATGATGCAACAATCAATTTAGAACACAAAGAATTTAGTAAAAAAGTTAATGATAAACTACTGAAAAAAACGTCCGATTTCGATTTTAAAATTTGCAATTTAAATTCAAAATTTGTATTTAATTGTAAATATGAAAATGCAGTAGTATATGTTAAGTTCATAATTTCTCAAAACATAATTTTCTTACTGGAAACATAAAAACGAAAATAAATCATAAAATCAAACGGAAACTAAAGTTTTTAGATTTGCTATGTTTGTATTTTTAAAAACAATTAAAACCATAATTATTGAATACCTTTTTCCTCAAAGCTTGATTTGTTTCCAGCAGCCTATCTTCCTACAGATTAGTGGAGAAAATTATTAAGCCCTGTTTAGTTAATTAATCTAAATTTTATTTCAAGATCAAGAAGAAACATTAGTATTTTATAAAATTACCTTTTTTTGGAGATCAGATAATTGATCAAACATCGTTTGTCTCTGCAAAAATTTCATTAATTCAACATATTTCAACGAAAATTTGTTTTCCAGTTAGTCTTTGAATTTTAATTTTGTGTTTATTATATTCATAAATTCTAATTTTGTATCTAAAATTCGGTCCCCAACCTATAAAATTTACAAATTTAGTGAACATAAGATCGAAAATTTAAGCTTCGATTGATAACCGTTGCATATTTTGTTCTTAGTTTTTTAAAATTAAATTTATAAGGCAATGCTTTACTTTTTCACTTCTAAATTTTTTATGTTATGTTATTTATTTTCGACTAAAATTTCATACAATAAAATAAAATATTTAGATATTATTCTTAAAATTCAAGAACGTATACTAGAAAGAAAAAAAAGAGTTAAAAGTTCATAAAACATACTAAACTACTTTTGTTTTCAAAAATCAAATCATAAATACAAACCTTGAAAATTTAAGCCTTGTTCAAATATAATTTTGGTTTTTAATTTTTCTTTTTCACAATTTCTTACTCATAGTTTTCGAATTTTCTACGTAAGCATTTTGAATTTTAATCGATTTTTGAATATATAAATAAGTTTTAGAAATTAATTTATTTTTAAATTCCAAAATTTAAATTTAATTTTAAGAACGCTCTTAACAAACAATACGTTAAAATTAATAATAAAATCGATGTTTATTGAGTCAATTTTAATTAAAAGTAAAATGATTACCAAAAATAGATAAAGTAACTAAATTTTATAGTTTAAAATATTTGAGTATAGATGTCAAATAATAGCATAGTAATAGTAATTTATTCATACCTTAGTAGATCTAATTTGCTTTAGAGACATCTCCAGTTGAATTTCTAGTTGGTCTAATTCCTTTGACTCCAAATCATCCAATTCTTCTCCAAGAAATCGTCTAATCAATTAAACACAAATACACAAAAACCCAATAATAATAATAAATAAATAAATAGGAAAATTGTTATAAATATATTAAAAAAAATATCTAGTACATATGTTTATTTATTTATTTAACTAATTAATTAGGAAGATAGAGGAAAAAGAAATAAAAGTATACATATTTATTATTAATTATTACTATTTAAGAGAAGAAAATAAATTAAAGGTTGAAAATTAAGAAGATGCTCCCATGGAAGTCACCTCTGGGAATATTGTAAAGCTTCCACTTCTGCTTTCAGCTTCAAATACTCTTGATACCATCTCTACCTTCAAAAAAATATTATCCACTAATAAATTCTTCAAACTCATCATGTTTTTTTCCCCCTTCAACTCTGATCTTATAATAAATCATTATAATTAACAAAAACTGTGTAAAATATTTATAAATCATTATAATTAAATTCATATATGTGTTTTTAAATAGATTTTATTTTGAGAGTCAGTTTTTTTTTTTTTTAATTTTTTGAAAAAATTACTAGAAATCAAGGGATGAAAGGTGCACCCACGTAATCAACGAGATAGATATATTTTCTACCACCATCTTACTTCGATTGAAAAAGTTTAAATGAAAATGTCTTTCTCTTGAAATATTTTTTTCTCTAATCAGTCTAAAGATGTAAGAGTATTTTAAAGTCAGAGTCGTAGTAAAAATAAAAAGAAGTAAAAGATGGGAAGTGACCTCAGTGTCCTTTGGAGGGTGGGAGGCTTCCAATGCACCATAGCTATGCCTTTCATACCTCTCCAGGGTCTTCCCTATACTGTAATAATCATCCAAAAACCCATCAAATTAAGCTTCGATCGATATCAATTTTGATTTTAGTTTTTTAGTCTAAAACTTTTTTTTTTTCTTTATTGCGTGCTTTCTTAAGTATATTTCTCACATGATCAATTTAACAATTATTTGCAAAGATAACAATTCTCGTGGAAATTTTGAAAGCGGATGGTGGTCTATAGCAAACAACAACATCCTCTTTTCTTCAATTACAATATTTCTTGGGAAATTGAATGATTAATGAATAACTGAAAAGAAGCTAATTGAAGAAACGATGGGTGAAAATCTAGGATATATCCACATATTTTTTTCGTATATTATTAACTTTTTTGAAAAAACCAAAAATAGTTATAAGTGAAATGAAACGTAGAAACGAAGTCAGAGATTCTAACAAGAAAGGACAAATGATCATTTTCAATAATTAATCATCCTCTGTTTTCGCTCCATCTCGAGACGTAGGGACGGACAAAACGATCGAGATAAAAGAGATTAATAAAAAGAAAGAAAATGATTGAAAACATGCCTGGAAGAGCTTGAGAATTCATAGAGTTTGCCACGAGCGGAGAAGACGATCAAAGCAACTTCAGCATCACACAAAATGGAGAGTTCATAAGCCTTTTTAAGAAGTCCATTTCTTCTTTTTGTGAATGTAACTTGTCGATTTATTTTGTTCTCTATCTTCTTCAACTCTACTCTTCCCCTTCCCATCCTTTTCTTTCTTTCTTTCTTTCTTATATCTCTCTCTTTAATTTTTCATCACAATTCTCCTATTTATAACTCTCTCTCTTCCTCACTTCCCAAAACCCTAGAGAGATAGAAAAAAAGATATATAAACAAAATCATGAAAGAGGAAGAGAGAACCCCACTCCATTACCTCCTTAACTTTATGTCGGTTGAGATATACATCTTCACCGTCATTTTAGGTCGATGGTTCGATACTTACTGTCTAATAGTCACTAAACTCGAAAAAAAAATCAATTATATGGTATAATTGCATAATGTACCCATAAGAGAATGTCTTGTTTTTCATTCTTTAACTATCATTATAAAAGATGAATAATCTTTTGAACCTATTAGTAATTTAACATAATAGCAGTGCATATAGTCTATAAAATAATCCTATCATCATATTCTCACAATTTCATTTTTTCTTCTAAAATAATAGTATTGTTTTTTACCGTTGAATTTTCTATATATATATATATATATATATATATATATATATATATATATATATTTCAAACATACAAGTAAAAGAGTGTCAATTAAGATACAATATATTTTATTTACCTTCATCAATTAATTTAAACTTTTCTTAATCAATAATTTAATAGAGTATAAGAAAGTTATTTAATCTTATATACTATCTCAATCTATAACAGAAAGAGATGGATAAAATTCAATCTTCTTTTTCTTTTGACATTTCTACATTTGTTCAATGATTAAGGTATTTCTCTAGTGATACTTTTTGGAAAAAAATTTAAAGTTTTAACCTAATGAAAAAACTTAGTTTATTTGTGAAAAATACTTTTTTTTTTTTTGTCTATCTCTCTCATATATATACATATACACACACATATATATATATATATAGTTTTATTCCTATTATTATAATCACAAGTAGAAATATTTCTTAACATTGAAATTAACCATCGTCTCACACTCTAAAAAAAAGAGGGAATGACGTAATAAAACTTAGAAGTGAAATGGATAAAATAATAAAATTGCTTTTTAAATCTAAGAAATGAAAAGGAAAAGAAAAGAAAGCCCTACTGTCAGGGGCTGTCAGTGGTAGCCCTAATCTGAGAAGCGTTTGAAAAACTTTTTGGCTCGCTACGTGTCGAGATATTAGTGGGTAGTAAGGATGAGCATATTAGCCAACATAGATTGTCTCAGTTTACTTTCGGACAATGACGATTATACCCCTGGAGAAATATCTTTATGGCTGTTTTTAGGAGGGGGACAATGGTGGGGTGGGTGGTAATTTCGTATTACATATTTGATCCCATTCCAAATACGAGCTTTTTGAGTGATTGATGTTGAAAAAGGGAAGAAAACTAGGTCAAGGGCTTTAAGCCTTAAATAGTGCCCCACTACGTTATCATGGCATGGAGGGGGAAAGAAAAATTAATTAATTAATTAATTAATGCGTCACATTTTGATTTAACACGTGAAACACAAAACATATATATATCAAAAGTTTAATAGCAATAATATATTTTTGGAGATTTTGAGATGTAATTAAGGGTACCGAAAATTAAATTTAAAAAGCGTTAGAATGAGATTATGAAGTGATCGGAATAAAATGAGTTTTGTATTATAAATTAAGTGCAAAAGGTTTAATCTAAATATGAGTTTTTTATTACATTACATTATAAATTCATTTTATTACGGGTCGTCATGGTTGTTTCGTAGACCTCCTCATGAGATATTTATTGGTTAAAATATTATTTTTTGTCAAATCGAGAATAACTCAATTGATATATTAGTGACATTCCACCTGAGATCTATGATTTGAATCTTCCTACAATTAAATGTACTAATAATTATAGTTCGAAGCTTATTAAATTTTAGTTTTTATACTTTCAATAAAACTTAAATTTGGTCTTTGTTTTGTTTAAAAAAAATTACATCACATCTTTACGTTTTTCATTTTCTTGCACAAAAATTATTATTATCAACATGCACTCGATTATGACAAAAGAAACTATGATTCAATATTTTTTTAAAGGTATAAAAAATAAAATTCCACAAATTCCAAATTGTAAGTATAAAATGATATTTATACATTGACATGTTTTTGTTTGATAAATGTTAGGTCTTGGCATAGTATGTTGAAATCTATTTTATTTTAGGATTAATTTGAGTTTTTATTTCTTTTTTAAAAACATCACTTTAAAAAAGGTTGATGGTTTGTTTGATTAATATATAATATGAACCAAACTAAACTTATATAAATTAAGCATGTTACATTAGCATAGTTATCAAAGATTTAATGTAAAGTATATAATAATCTCAACCAAATTTTAGGTAACATTAAAAAAAGCAAAAAAAAACTTTTCAAAACTCATAAACAAACCATATGCATATAATTGCTCACAAATCGCATAGCAAAAATTTATAATTTAACCAATAAGAAGGCCATTAGCCAATTTACATTGATATTATTAAGAAAAATTGATAAATTACAAATATAAAATATATAGTCAAATAGCTTAAATAACAAACCCAACCCATTAAAGATTATATTGTTTGGTGTAAGAAATTCAACAAGATGACCTCAAGGAAAATTAAAAGAAATTAATTAAATTAGAAAAAACAAAATTGTCAAATTGTGTCATGCCTTTGCTTTTTGCTTTTCCATTACTTTGGCTTCTTCTCTTCATTGCATCAAACAATAGGCAAAGAAAAGACCTTGTAAAAAAGCAATGTCTTGACACAAATTTGGCTCTAGACCTTCATGTGTTTAGGTTTTTGGACTCACTCAACACCACACACACACACGCTAGCTAGCTAGCTAGCTAGCTAGACAACCTGCTACCGAAGCAAGTACCCAATAGACCCCTTTACTATTCTAAACACATGCTTCATTACTACTTTATGAATTGTGTCACTCATGATCTCAATTTTATTTTTATTTTTTCAAGTCCATACTCTTCCCATGTGAAAAACGACATATAAGAGAGAAATTACATAAAGACATGTCAAATTCTGAGCAATAAAGATAGAGTATCATAATGAATAGAGATAAGATGTTTGATCTTGGTACACCAAGGGGGTTGCTAAGACAATGGTCTTATCTCAAGTTGTACCTTGGCTTTTGTGAAAGCCCTTGAAAATACAGTTGTTTTCTCTTCATCTACATAAATATTTCATATTACATATATCCAATAATTGGTATTGAAGAACAATAGATTCTTTTTCTTTTTCTTCTTGTGTCCTGTTCAATAGAGATATAATATCCTCACAAAAAGCATCAACGTTACAAGCAAAACTATAATTTATATCCTCAACGATTACAAAATTCGTGTTTATATATATATATATATATATATATATATATATATATATATATATATATATATATATATATATATATATATATATATATAAAAGTTTGAAGAGTTGTCTTCGATATTTTTATTTAGTTTTGAATTTTCTATGATTGAGTCATAAAAGAAAATTGAACGTTATTATAGTATATAAGATAGTAGCTATCGATTCTTGTAAACATTTGATCTTAGTCATATACATTTCATATCTACAAGATTCTTTTAATACAAGTGTGGTCTAAATTCATCCATAAAATTCACATAAAGTCGATGTTACATGAATTGTGATAAATTTAATTATTGATTGCAATATTGTGTTAAAAATGGTTTTAAAATGTCACTTTAGTCTTGATATTTTGAATTTCTTTTAAATCTCTAAGTTGTTTATATATTTTTAAAAATTATTAAATATTAATATTCTCTATAAAATTTAAAATATAAGAATCTTTTGAAAGAGGATAGAGACCAATTAAAAGATCTTAATCCTTTGGGTAGAACTTCTAAACATATAAATTAATTATTGAATTCATATCATATATGATGATTTAATTTCTTAAAACAATTACGTATATGCACAATGGATTTTATAAGGTAGCCCTAAAAAATATTGCCCTATTAATAATTATTGGGCATTCACATATATCATATATAGTGGTATTGGACTGTCAAAGTGGAATCTCTTTTAGCTTATTGTTCAAAGGGTCTTATCTCCTTTCTCATGCATTATATTCAAACCATTTCAATATACAAATCATTTCATGGCTATACATATATTATTTACATATTTGTGCCACATGTTATATTATTTTTCTTCACATTATCCCCTAAGCTAATTTGGTTCATTCAATTATAATTCCTATTAGTTTTAGTTTATGTTTTTACATCTCTAAAATACATATAGTATCATGTCGGTTTTTTAGTAAATTACTACTAATTTCTAAATTTTTAAAATGTCTAATTTATAACCAAACCATATAATATGAGTTTAGCTAGTTTAATATATGTTTAGTTCTAAAAACAAATGTGAAAAGATTAAATTAGGTTAATGTACCAATTTTACCATTTTCAAAAATAACAAAATATTGAAATTATTTACGAAATATAGTAAAATTCATTCCATTCTCTATAGTTCATTTAAGTTTTTCGTTGATTTATTAATTCTTTTGTCCATTACAGTTTTTTTAATTAAATTTTCAGCTAATGCTAATTTTCGTTCAAAAATCGATAATTCAGGGGACATATAGCCCCTACGTGGGCCTGCTACGGATGACCTTAAATTTCTTTGTTAAAGAAATATATTGGATTAAATACACTTTTGATCCTTTAAGTTTAAATTCAGTTTTGATTAAGTTTTGTGAACGAATAGTATATATGTTTGACTATTGTTCAAATTGTTTTTGCAAGACTTTCGAAGTTTGTTTTTAATGATTTTTATTAAAAGAGTTTAAATAAAAATAATTTTAAAATATATTTTTTCTTCCAAAACATGCCCTAATAGTAATTGAAACTTGAAAAACATTCATCACCAGATAGAGACTAAACCCATTCAAAAGTTAAAAATGCCTTTGTTTCCAAAAGTTTGAAAACCAAGTTGAAGTTCCATAGGCTAAAACCTACATTTTACCAATCTTTCAAAAAATGCTGTCCATATAATGTTGAATTCAATTTTCGTCGAGTAGTTTCTGATCGAATAGAAAAAGGAATTTTTTGAAGTTTTGCTTTTATTTTGGTCCAATTTCAAAGAGTCGTATATCATTTAATTCTTAGAGTTTGATTTTTAATTTAATTTTTAAATTTCAAAATATTATAATTTTACGTTTAAATTCAATTAAGATTTCAAAAATTATACTCTTAACATTCATTTTTCCACTATAATACTCATTTAACGTTCTAAAAATTTAGGGGTCGTTTGAAAAAAAGGTTGAGTTATGAGAGATTAGTGTTACGATAAACCTAATTTTATCCTAACACGTGTTTGGGAGAAGAATTTGAAAATATAGTTTTATAATAAGATATGTTTGGGAGAAAAGCTTAAAAATATAGTTTTATAATAATATATGTTTGGGGGAAGAGTTTAAAAATATAGTTTTATAATCAAATGTGTTTGGGTCATGAGAAATTGAAAAATATTTTACAAGAGAAGGAAAGAGCTGAGGGAAGAGGAATTATGATAACCCTAAAACAAGGGGTTATGATAACCCTTTCCTCAAACATTTGTTGAGTTACATTGATAACCGTTGGGCCAAACGATCCCTTAAGAATTAAACATATAACATTTTGAACCATATAGATAAAACGAAACCTAAATCACCGTACTTTTCCTAAATTATTTATACAAAGACCGCCATCATAAAATATATCTTCAAATTTTCAATAATTAATACTAAAAAAAGGAATCAAATTAGATTTTTTTATTCTAACACATGAGATAAATAACTTTAAACTCATTACCTAATTTTATGTCGGTTAAATTACGATGATATCGATAATAGACATTATTCTGTATACATATATATACACACACAAAAAATAGAATATTAGAACAGTAGTAAACATTTAAATAAACTTATATACTAAAGTTTGTTGATTTAAGAGACTAAATTGAAGAAGTTAATAAGAAAGGAAAACAAAAACATGGTAATTAATTAAATTAATAATGGGGGAAAGAATAAGGAGGAAAAGTTAGGATAAGGACAATATATAGAGAAAGGAAAGATAGAGAGCATAAAATAAAGAAAGTAGGTCATGGAGGAATTAGTTTGTAGGAAAGATGTCGAACGCTGATTGGTTACACGTCACAATCAGACACTTTTTTGGCCTGACAGAGGTGGGGGCCTACTGACATCATAAGCGAATGCTCCACTCCAGCTGTCCTTTGCAAACCGCGACACTGTCTCCATCATCCAATATTATCATTATTCATAACTCAAAAACAATTTCTTTTTTTCTTTTTTTTTTTTTTGAAAATTTTACTTTTAATACCTTTTCTTTTATAACAAATATATCCTATATATACATTTTTTGATTTCTTTTTTTTTTTTAAAGATATTTTTAATGTAGTTTTGTATTTTAAAACTCGATTTTTCAAAAAATTTTAATTCAATCAAAATATTGAAAATTGATTGTCCAAATTTTTATAACAAAAGTTAATAATTTAGTATGTTAACTCTTAAACTTGTAACAATTAGATTTATAACAATCTAATTTTTATCGTGAGAAATTCATCAAAATTAAGTGTGGATTTTAGTTACAAAACATCTTAATCTTTAGAGTTTATAAATAAATTTATCAATGTAATGAATTTCATTTTCAAATTAAAATAACCTATGTTTAATCAAGTAGGTAAACCAAAACCTAAATCAGTTGCTAAGAAAGTATATAACTCAATAACATAAAGTTTGTACTATCCATTTCAAAGTTTATACCTCCACAATCATATTATTGAAATTAAGAAAAAAAAAAGACAAAATTTAGTTATTAGAGTTTAAATGTCAAATTATAACAAATTTAAGGTTTATAAAGTAAATTATTGTCCACTAAATTTTAGGGTTAAATTACTAGTTCAAGAGTCAAAAACTTTTTTTAAAATTTAGAGAAATTATCGTAAATGATAAACTGTTTGAAAATATTTATAAAAGTTTACTATATATTTTTTTCAATATTTTGATTTATTTTACTATATTTAAAAATATTTTTTTTAATTTATACACGTAGAGTTTGTTTTGGATAATTTTTCAAAAGAAAAAAAAGAAGGAAAGAAAGAAAGAAAAGCTTCCATTTTCTTTTATTTGATTAGGTTAGAAAATATGTGTCCATCTTTGTACTTGAAATAATTATTAATATTTAAAAGTAGACGAAAATTTTGAATTTGTTCATTACTTATTTGGTAAATAAAATAGAAAAAATACTATATGAAATCAATAAAATTTTATACCAATAAAAGTGACGTTTGATGAACAATATCAAGGATAACGTTAAATAAGCACTTTGTTGTTATCTACATATATATATATATATATAGGTCTAATTTTTGCTTCATCTATGAGCTTCAAAATGTCGAACATTTAGACAATGTTAACCCATTCCTAATCAAGATTATTTTAATAACAAATTTAAATTAATTGTAATGAGTCTAGATCTACGTATTGATGTATTGTGTTAAACGTAATGAAATATGAATGATTACTCTGATATCGTTTCTCCATATTTTTTATAAGATTACAATTGATGAATTAAATTTAGAAGATGTACGACAAGGTTTTAGTTTTCAAATTTAAAGTTTGATTTCAGTATATATAGTTTCTAGGTTTTAAATTGTTTCGATTTTATTTTTTACATTTTAGTATTGTTTCAATTTAATCTTTAATTTCAAAATTTTCACTGCTTAACATGGATATTTCACAAGATATTTCTTTTCAATTTTGATATAAATATCCATTTTTGTTCATATTTAAAATATTTGTAAGGTAAGATTTTAATAATGAGTATTTAGTTAAACTATCATAAATGTCAGTATGAATTTAGATCAACAGACACTTATATGTATTCGAAGACGAGATTTCGAGTCTAAATACACTATCCCAAGTTGTATTATGATATATTTAAATAAAAATATCATGATTAAAAGTGTAATAGTTGAACTTAAAAGAATTTTTATAACTTCTAGATATATTGATTTAATTGAAAAATAAAATTATTTGAAATTTAAATTTTCTTGATAAATAGCTAATTAGACCTTCCATTTTTGTGTGACTCTCCGTTTTCTCTTTTTATTTCATTTCAATTGCTATCTCAAATTCTTTTTGCTTTTTAAATTATTTACGATGTGGGTAACAAACTACATAAAATTAGTCATTTTTAAATATTTCAGGTTTGTCTTCCCGTCTTTCTTCTTCTATTTGTTGCGATTTCTTTCATCGTTTTCCTCCTCGCTGCAATTTCTTTCGTCGTCTTTCTTCTTTTCTTCTTTTTTTATTTTTTCTGCTGCGATTTCTTTTTATCGTCTTTCTTCTTTTCTTTTCTTTTCTTTTTTCGTTGCAATTTCTTTCCATCGTTTTTTTTTTCTCTTCTTTTTATACGTCATTTAATCTTTCCATCGTTTTTATTCTTCTTTTTTACCTTGTTTAAATTTGGGTAACAAAATCTAAACTATCGTGTACAAAAAATAGCAGAATCTAAGAGATCGTGTATAAAGAATCTTGAAAAAATTATTTAGATTGGAGTAGCTAAATGTAAACGATCGTATAAAAAAACAATCTAAATAATCATGTAAAAAAGAGTAAACGATCGCGTACAAAAAAATTTAAAAAATCGTTTATTCAAATCTAAATGATCGTGTACCAAAATAAAAATGATTTGTCTACCAAACCTAAACGATCAAATCTAAACAATCATCTAACCAATTTTAAACATAACCAAATTAAACGATCGTGTAACCAAATTAAACGATATAAATAAAAAAACAATTATCAAATTAAATGACCAAATCTAAACAATCGTGTACCAAACAATAGCCCAATCTAAATGATCATATACCAAATATATTAAGGGCACATTGTTAACGGAGCACTTTTGGTATTTCATACGATGGGCCTTTGGATTTTTTCATTTTTCAAAATTGTTGTATACAGTATAAATATTTTGCAACTTTGTTCCGTTTGTAAAAAGACCCATTTCTTATCCACTCAAATTCACTTATTAAAGTTGGAATAAAAGTTGATTCAAACCAAAGCTAGAAAGAAGAAATTCCCACAGCCCAAAATCAAATACGATTACCTAGTTAGAGTTGGATCAAACAAAAATCCCCATTATTCCAATCAACTTCAAACACAATCTTCTGCCAAACAGTGAAACAAAAGGAAAACCAAGAGAAATAACGTTTGAACTTAGTTCGAAAAACATCCTGGAAAACTTAGTTCTTTCAAATTAAACTTATAAACCTTTATAATTAGTCTCCCAATTTAAGACTTTTTTTTTTTTTATTATTAAGGATTCAATTCTTATACATATGCACATTATATTTCTTCAAATTTTGGATTCTCAATTAATGGGTAAGTCTTAAAATAAATCTTATTTGTGAGTCTAAACGAAGAGTTCAATTGATTAAGTTATAAATCTCACACAATGTTATTAAAAGAGAAAGTGTGATGGAAGGTGATATATCATGAATTAAATTATTATTATTATTATTAATTTAGGGGTGTAAACTAATATTTTTCAATAATAATAATAATAACAATCATTTTCATTTATTGATTTTTTTTTTTTGTTGCAAATTGATTTTAATCAAAGTACTTTTACTATTATTGCTTTCCCAGAGGAAAAAGGAGAAGAAAATTCTCTTTAGAAGACTATGATTTATATTTTATAAATTTGCATGGGCCTCTTGAAAATCCACTTCCAAATTAAAGCTTAGCCCAATAAACATAAGAAACATAAAGTACTTTGGGCTTTGAATTTTATTAACAAGGCCCAAAAGAATAATGATATCATTTTAACCAAAGTTTGTAGCAACTTACAATTGAGTGAAACTTACTTCATGAATAATGATGAGAATGTGAAGAGAAAGTGCTAATTTTTATTATAGCTTATGGTCATGACTACACTTCCATGGAAGGCAAAGGCAGGGAAATATAATGTTTTTTTTGGAGTTCAATAACATATGCATACATGTTATGTTGTGTTGTGTGTGGGTAGAGGATTCAAACATTTGACGTCATCATGGTTTAAAAAATATAATGTTTTAATTAACCAAGTTATGATTGGAGTGAGATTTGAAAGTTACGCGATATCCATTTGTGATTGTGTCCATTTGGTATCGAAACCATTGAATTAGTCTCTCACAAGCTCGTGTAATCACGTGAAGAAAAAAAAATCAATCAACCATTTTTTAAGGAATACTTTGCATGCATGGAAAAGTTCTTTAATTTGTACAACTGTATTCTCTAAATCTTTTTTCTAGTGTACATTCAATAAATCTTAAAATTAATTTATAATGTTTTTGAAACATATTCTTACATGAAAACTATTGTTGTCATGTTTAATGGAATTAGATAAATGTTAACTTCAAGCTAACAATTAATACTATGCATTGTTTCGATATTTGAAAGTATATAAGAACTAAAATGAAAAATTTTAAAGTATAGAAGCGACTAAGATATTATTTTTACTCCATTTTAATCAAGCGAATGAAATAGAAAGACGACAAACACTACAAGAGAGCGGGGGATTTCCAACGAACCATTACGTCAAAAGAAGCTAAAACAACGTTGGGATCTCTATTCTTGATATCCTTCACTGCGTCGAGACGCACATCGAAAGAAACACGTTGGGAGATGAATTCCCGACGCATGACCAACACGGCGTCGAAAATACCTCTCCCGACATCGCTAATGTCGATGCATTAATATAACGCGTTGGGAATACCTTTATACCGACGCAATATCAGCATCGACAATATAAGGCGTCGAGAATACCGATAGAACTTTCCCGATGCGTCTCATCCTATTCTCGATGTTACGCTGCGTCTCATCCTATTCCCGATGTTACGCTGCGTCAGACATATCTTTTTTATATGTTTTTTTAAAATATATATATTTTTTTTTAATATATAACCTTCTAAGGATAGAATAACCTTTAATATTGAGATACAGTAAGTAATAAGATTAATATCTCAAAATAATATCTAACAACAATATCTTGGAGTTGATATGGACACATCAATATACACAACACACAATTGTATATATGGTAATAAGAGATAGAGAAGAAGATGGCCAAGGGGCATGTGTGGCAGGGGCACTACTAGCTTAGCTAGGGGGGAAAATCCAAATCCAAATAATAATCCCTAATGAAATTCAAAAGATCAAAGGAATACTAAAAGAGAAAGTGAAATAATTAAATAAGAAATTAAAATAGCCCAAACAAAACCCACTAAAAAGGAGCAACAAAATATTAGTGGGGTCTCACCCTAATTTTATGAGTCAAAAGATGACTTACCAAACAAAAACATGTACACAGCTTTCCTTTTCATTAAAGACATCAAAATCCCCATGCTCTCAACACAACACCACATTTTACCATTGGTTTTCTTTCCCATGTTCCCCCCTTTATCAATTCCCTATATTTCTTTGTTTTGTAGGCCTATTACTATAGCTACCTAGATTTCAACTTTTTTGGGAAAAAATTGTTGTCGTATATATCGGAAACCTTTAACGTTTTAAGTAAACGAGCGAGTATATGTAATTTTTGTATATGCATAATCAATGAGTATGTATTTTTCGTCACGTACAATAGTGACCTACTAGTAAACAAATACTTCTATATATACTATTACACTATATGTATCAACTCTTTTTTGTCACGTACAATGTGTATTATATGTATATATAAGAACCCACAAACCCCACTTAAAAGAAGGGGAGAGTCCCACCAAATAGAATCCAAAGTCTAGCAAAAACCCTCAACAAATTTAAAATCTTTTTGCATCATTATCATTATTATTATTATATGTTCAATTTGACCATTACTTCTTCATGTATAAGGGCAAAGGGAAGGCTGTTCCTTTTCCTCTTCCCCACTTTCAACTATATGCCTCCCAAAGCGCAATTCCCTTTCATTTTCATGTGGGTCTTCCTCTTAATTCCATCTCCCATTATTCTCACACTCTTCAATAACAACAATCCTTTCAATTCCAATATCTCCCAATATCTTCCTTTTACTTCACCCCTTTCTTCCCCCTAAGTTTCTCCATATATATATATATACATATGTATATATTACCTTTTCTAGTACTTTGTTTAGAGGAATAACAAAGCTTTCCCCATGTCTCTCTCAAGCTCAGAAACGATCAATAAGAAGATGTTCCACCATAGGAGAGCTTCAAAGGAACTTGATGTGTTCGAAGCTGCTCGGTATTTCTCCGATTATAACGAAATGTCCGCTTCAACGAGTAGTTTCGGCGCAAAGTTCACTCCGAAAATGAAGAAGAAAGATAAAGGATGGATCAAAGGGAGAATCAGCTTAGACATGCAGGTTTCGTTTCCCTAAGAAAGAAATGACATTTTGGGAGTTCTTCGTTTATATAAATTTGATCATTTTATATATCTATATGTTTTCCAACACAGGTGAAGAACATTCTTAATCTTCCCCAACATTTTCCTCAACATGATTCTTATAGTGTTGAAAAGCAAGTAACAAAGGAAAAAAAGTACAAGCAACCAAGCTCTCCTGGTGGGAGATTGGCAAGCTTTTTGAACTCTCTTTTCAGCCATTCAAGTTCCAAGAAGAAGAAATCGAAACATTTTGCGCAATCCATGGACGAAGACATGGAGGATGACGAAAGTCGAACATCGAAGAGAAGGATTAGCATAAGCCATTTTCGAACTTCGAATGCCACCGCCACAGATGCAAAGTTTATCTATTCTTCCTCTCCAAAAAATAATAATTCAGGTAAACCCAAATCAACCTAACTCTCAAATGTATAATTTATATACAGGGTATGTAAAATATAAATTTAATCATGTATATTCATATTGTTTAACGCAAATTAGGTTTTAGAACACCACCTCCGCACGTTCAAACCCCAACAAAAAGCTACAAGGAGCTATTGTCGTTTTCGAAGTTCAACCGACTCGTAAAATCAGCTGAAGCATTAGAGAAACCTACCATGGATGATAAGAGAATAAGGAAAGATAAAGGGGTTGTGGAGAAACAAAAGATGAAGAAGAATAATTGTTGTTCAGAAAAAGATAGGGTTTGGGTTGAGAAAAATTTAGTAGGTGAAGAAATGAAGAAAAAGTTAAGAAAATTTGATCATGAAATTAATAAGAACAATAATTCTGTTGGTGATCATAATAATCATAATGATGAAGAAGATGATGGTGGAGAAACAGATTCAAGCTCTGATTTGTTTGAGTTGCAAATTTATGATTTGGATTATTACTCCAATGGCTTGCCTGTTTATGAATCTACTGATATTGATAGCATTAAGAGAAGAAATTCTGTCTCTAATGCAGTTTAATTTGTTCAGATTGAAAGAACACGAAGAGACGAAATTATGGTTTTTTTTTTCTTTCTTTTGTTAATTTTGTTTAATTTGTGCAGTTAATGAATTCTTTTTCTTTTTTTCTTCTTCTTTTAATTAATGGGGGTTTTAGACCAAATTATTATATTATCACTTGTGTTTTGTGATAATATTTATGGGGAGTGTGACTATTAGATTGGTTTTAATGATTTGTAATTAAAAAATTTCACTATTTTCAAATGTATTGTCAATCTTAATTTATGATAATGCATTATTATCTATCTTTCACACCAATTTAAGCACAATTTACTGAATAAAACATTAACAAAATTATTATTATTATTATTATTTGAAAGTGAAATGGAGAATAATAATGAGGAAAAGAACGTGTTTTATGGTAAAAAAACAATGATGAAGAAAAGACTTTAAAAGAAAAGTTCATGGAAAAATAGGATAAAATCAAGAATTTACCCTACTATTCATAATTAAAATATATTTGAAAAATTGGAAAAAAAAAATGTATAATTACATGTTTTTTGAAGTGTGGACTATAATCATCTCCCACACAAATGTTCTCTATAAAACCACAAATCTTAGGTTTCTTTTTGGAACATTTTATTTAACTTTTTTTAACTTTAAATTTTGTGGGACATTTCAAATCAAATATCACTCAAAATGTGGGTCTCACCCCTAAATTTAACCAAAGTTATTATATAAACATTTCCACCTATACACAAAAAGCAAATTATGAGATAATTGTCTTGGATAATTAATTAGTCTTTTATAAATTGTGTTTTGGAGACTAAAAATATTAATTTTCTAAAATTAAAGTAGCTCAATTTAATCTTTTTTTTTTTTTTTTTTTTGGAGTAATTATACATATAGTACCATTTTTAATCAAATGTGTTTTTTTTTCCTACATAATTATTGAAATTTGCTCATGAATGATAATGATAATAATAAAATGTAATTTGGTGCAAAAATATATAATTTTCACTCTTTATTTTACTTTTCTTTTTTACCTTAAAACTCAAAATTATTATCAAATAAGACAAGACTTGTGTTATTATTGCACCCAAAAGCATGCTAGCTAGAATCTCATCTTTTTTGCAACAATATTGGTGATATATATATATATATGTGTGTGTGTGTGTATTGAATATTATGACACAGTCACTTTCATGCACCATTGCCATCCCTTTCCATATTTCAAAATAATTTGAAATTTGTCCTAAAAAAAGAACAAAATAATTTGAAATTTGAATTATTGAACATGTGTCTGCTTTCTTTAAAGAAAAAGAATTTTATGAACGAAGATTAGAGTCACCTCTCTTAGTCACTGCATCAATTAAACAAGAGAGAAAAATCCATCTCTTCAAAGCTTAAATACTTTTCATCTTAGCCACACATTGGCAATCAACCAAAAATGGAAAGATATCTAAATATTCAAACTTTTGAATGATATATAGTTGTTGGAATTGATCACTGTTCATCATTGTTTTTTTTTTTTTTCATATAATTTAATAAGCAAAGAGTTTAAGTATTGTAATGAACAAATTTTCCTCTTTAAGTCATATTATTGATATATTTATGGTGAAACTATGACACAAGACACATTAAGTTTAGGAATTCTTTTAGTTGTATTAGAGTATATATGCATTTACACAAGACACATTAAACTACGTACATGGTTCATCTAATTTAGAAGGCTTAGCCTTTGCCTCATTCTAATTGGTTGACCGAGGTCGAGGAGGTCGGTTTAGACTTTTGAACCAAACATAACTATCCCTTTATCAAGGTCCAAATAGGTCGTTGTATGCCTTTGAGGCCGAGTTCGAGGAGGTTAGTATAGACCGTGAACAAAATTATCCTCTTCTCGAGGCCCATTATAAGCCATAGTATGCTTATTCATCAAGTAGGCCAGATCGAGGCCGAGGTCCAAATAGATTGTTACGTTATAGGTTTTGACCCAAACTCCGATCCCATTTCTTTTCCATGTTATGTCAAGTCCTATGGTGAGGATATTTTTTATTTTTTATTAGAAGTTTTCTCGTTTTCTTGATAAGATAATTTGAAATTTCTAAAGTCACTATTTCATTCCTTCAAACAGTTTTAATTTGACTTATAACTCAATCCAAATTCCGAATGCTCATATTTGTTATATAGCTCACTTTATGGCATTTATATATTGATCCAAGTTATATATAGCTTCATGTAATATGATAACTAAATGGTTGTTTTTTTACCAAAGTTTTTTATTATCTTGAAAAGTTGGTGCTTGGTAGAGTATATTTTATTCTTCAATAGAAAGATAAATTTACTAAGAGGCAAACTTTTTATTGGGAATTTTTTTAAAAAAAATATCAATTTATAATATATCTATGCAATCAAACATAGCATATTCCAATTAATATATTAGAAGTTTGAGTCTCTCAACTTCACTATTTGTAATTGGTTCATTATGTCAATAATTTTGTATCTCTCTACTCCATTTTTTCAAAGAACTATATATATACTATATTATTATTTATCATTTCCACAATAATTCTTGCTCTTAACCTTAAACAAAACTAGGTCTTAAAAAATGTAAAAGACATGAAAAGCAAAAGTAATTTGTATACAAAAGAAAATGGGCATATGATTGAAGACAAAAACTAGAAATATGTCAGTGGTCAGTTGATGTGAAAAGAAGTTTAATTAATTAAGGTCCCTTTAGTTGCATATCCCTATATTAAAAGGTGGGAACAATTTAACCTAATTAAGCCTTTTAACAAAGGGAGGGAGAAAAAAAAAGCATATGATTTTAAGGTCCCATTAACATTTTGAAATCTTTAATTAATATTCATACCATTTCTAAGAATTTACCTCATTAAAACTGAGAGCATTCTTATTTAGACCTATTTGATTATTATTTTGTTTCTTTTCTCTTTTTTTTTAAATAATTCTTATAATTCCTTTACAAATTCTCAATTGTAATTTTCATCTTTTCTAAATATATATATATATATATATATATATATATATATATATTAATATTTTAAACTTTTTGCTAAGTTCTAAAATAAAAGACAAAATTTTCAATACAACAAAATCGAACCAAAACATTTGCCCTGGTAAATTGAAATTTTACTATATTTTATAAATATTTTAAATAGTTTTACCATTCGAAATAACCTCTCTTTTAAAAACCTATTACCACTTTCATAATTTGATTAAGAATTAAAAGGTTGAAAACAATTTCAAAAATTGAGACAAACAAGCATAATTTTTAAAAACAATAAATGAAATTATTATCAAAACGAAACTTGAGTTTTTCGATTCTAAAACTAAATCATTGTTTATTATTATTATTTTTTTAAAATATCAAATGTGTCAACAAAAGAAAACCCATTAAAATTTATCAAAACCGAAAGTTTATAGACTTATTAGACTCAAATAATCGGATAGAACAACCCTTGTTTTTTTCAAAAAAAAAAAGAAAAAAAAGTAGAGAACTGAAATTTATAAATTAATGAACATCAAAAGTAAAAAAAAAAAAAAAAAAAAAGATTAAAAAGAAAGAGAGGATGTTGGAATATGGATGTAAAAGGCTAGCTAGGGTTTTGAATTAGCATGGGGGATATGGGAGAGATGAAAAGTCCATATAAATAATAATCATTCACTCCCATTCTTAAAGTGAGTGGAGGGTCCTAAACCAAAAGATGCATCCTCTCTGTGCTTATATACTATATTATTAAATATAATTTTAATTATTTTCCTTCTCCATTCCCCTTCTCGACTAATAATTTTGATCCCTTGAAAATGAAAACGAATAAATTTTAAAAAATAAAAATAAAAATACAAAAACATTTCTAAAATATAAAGTCAAATAAATAAAAAGAAGTAGTTAAAATAAAATGAGTTAATTAGTTGAAATGGAAATGGAAATAGAAATAGAAATAGTAAAAGGGATAATTTGGATGCAAGAGGACAAAATAAATTGTGTTTGTTTAGGACCCAAAAATAAAGGAGGCGAATTGTAGGTGTTATGGGTCCTTGATTTGCGGACAATTAATCCCAACCTTTATTAAAAGCCTTTATTATTATTATTATTATTTATTCAATTCTCCCAATTTCACTAACATACATTTATTTTATTTTGCTCAAAGGAAAAAGAAAGGGATTAAAAGGTGTGTAGCAAAACAACATAAATCATTTTTCTTTCCTTGCGTGTAGATTTCGAGTAAAAGAAGAAGAAAAAAAAAAAAAAAAACATTTGAGGGTCTAGATTAAGACAAACAGAGAAACCGGTTGAAGTTTGCGAGAAGTTATTCTGAACTTTGGTCGAGATGACGATAAAGATAGCAGTATGTTCGATAATTAGGGAATGAATCGTTCTCACATCTATAGTTTAGAAAAAACTCTTGCTACAACCAAAAAATTGGAGGCACTGTGACGTGTCTCATATTGATATCCATATTATTTTTATTGTTTTATGCGTACGTCTTGTTTTGTAGATTTTTTTTTTAAAAAAAGTTCAACACAACAACGTGGGGTTGGACATTCGAATAATCTTTGGTCTTTTAAATATAATGCTATATCTAGGTTAATATGAGAATATATTTGGGAGTTGTTCTCGAATTCTTAATTTTAAATCATTCGAAAAATACATTTTAGTAGTATAAAATTGTATTTAAAAATGTAAAATTAAATATTTAATCGATTTGGAGGAATTAAATGTGTGTTTATAAAAGTAATTTTAATAATTTTAAAATAATCTCTTTTCCAAACACACATGTGAAAAAATGGTTAAGTAAAAACAAACAAATAAAAGAGGAAAGGAAGAAAGTAAGAAAGAAAAAGGATGAAGTTGACCAAATTATAGGGTTTTTTCAAACTTCTCTATAATTAAATTTGTGACCAATATAACGTAGGGTAAGATTTTATTCCATGTCTATAATAATAATATGATAGATATGAATTTTGATGTGTTAATATTCCTTTATAGTGTGTGTGCCATATGTAATAGATCATATATATAAAGAGGAGACAGAGAGTGATATGCTAGAGTTTAGAGGGACACCACATTTCTATACATCATTATTTCTATACTTCCACTCTCAATTAAATTTCAATTTTTATTTACATTGTACGATATTAGATTGATTCTTTAGTGGGTTGGATGAATTACGATATGTTTTATGACATTTTTTTACCATATGTGAGATAAAGAGAATGGGAATCGAACAACAAAAATATTGTGCTAATTAAACTATATTTGTTTAAACTTTGATAAGTAAATTTGGTCGACGGATTGAAGGTCAAACTCTTTTTTTTTTTACAATGATGGTCGAACTAATTAAATTAGTCCCAAATCCTAATAGAATTAGTAAATTTTATATAGAAGCTATGTAAGGAGAATATGGAGTCAAGAGTGAAATAGTGAAAAATAAGAATGTAAGTCAATAAAATATAAAAATGATATTTGTTTTAGTAGTAAGACCAACAAACTCTTTGAGTCAAACAAGGAGTGAAGTTCACAGTTTTTACGATTCTTACTTAAGAACTCCTTGAACTATAGTCTAAAGAAATAATAAAGATAGAACGGAAACTAATAGAGTTATTTTCCACTATTCTCATCCACTGAATTCAACCAAAAGAAAAGAAAGAGAATGATTATATTTTAGTTATTCTGCTTCCATAACATAAGGTCTCCTATTAAAAATGTTTACTTGCGTTTTGTTGTAGGAAAAAAAGTCGATCAATCCAATCCCAACTTAAATTTGGAGGAAGGCCACGAGTTTCATTATGGGCTTGGGCTCATCATAAAAGCCCATACACTGTCCATCAACATACCTCAAACTAGGGGTGTTTAAAACACAATTTGAAAATCGAACCGAAATCGAATGTATGCAGTTCGGTTCGATTTAAGTTTGTGAAGTAGAAGCTTTCATCTCGATGGTATTCGATGTCATTAAAATTCGAGATCTAATAACTAGATCCAATAACTAAAGATACAACAATATTTATGCATTTTGATTTTGATTCTAATATTTATACATAAACGGTTCGATTTTGATTCGGTTTTATTTAAATATAAGCGATTTAGTTTCAATTCGGTTTGACACAGATGAGCGATTCGGTAGATTTTCGAATGAGATTTTTTTTTTGTGATTCGGTGTGGTTTCAGCTTCAAATCGAACCGAATCGAATCAAACAGTGAACACTCCTATCTCAAACTACATCGTTTCATTTCTTTCGACCGCTTTTGCATTCTCATATTTGAATATTGTATATAGCTTTTATCTTCTGTTTGAAATATACATAGGGAAAAAGAACAAAAAAAAAAAAACACTTTCATCCTTTTCAATTTTGAAAATTGCTATGTTTTTGAAGTAAAAAAATCGAGTGGAAAATTTGATCCGAAATCTCTTCTTCTTCTTTTTTTTATACATAAATGTGCAATTAAAAATGGTAAGATATATCAAATGTTATAATGAAGGGGGCATTTACGTCTTTTAAAGAAGAGGGCATTTTTGAAATTACATCTTCTTCTTTCCTTTTAGGGCTGGAAACCGCGAGAGCCTAATCGGAGACCGGATAAAGGCTTCGCCGGCGGTGGTTCTTCGGTGCTGGAGACGGATTCAGCTGGTGGGTTGGGGTGTAACAATTCTTAGATAACGTTTTTCGAGGCTACTTAATCGGATTTCAGAGGCTGAAAAGCGACGGTAAAGTCGCCTTTTTTTATTCTCTCTTATTATAATATCATCGAGTTTGTTTCAATCCGTTGTGTCTCTGTATTTGGTGACTTGATCACGTTTTTTTTCCAATTCAATTCTTTTCATTTTCCAAAATTTAGTTGATTTTTGTTTGGTTGAATATTTTGTGGCCTTTGTTTGGCAGTTCTCAGCTCTGGATTTTGTGCTGGCTTCTGATATCATTAGATATCTTAATTGAACTTTGATTTCCTTCTTGATTTAGGGAAAAATATACTTTTTTTTACTCTTATTACTGATCTGAGAAATCCTGTGTAACTTGCTTAGAACAGATCCATTGGGTACATAATTGGAGTTCTCTTTATAGAACAATCTTTTATGATCATGTTAGTAGTTTTACAAACGTAAATTACGGGTTGTTACGATGTAGCTGATATTCAGGCAGGAGCAGAGTCTCTCTGCAGATGGATTTCCTTTCTTCTGTTTTAATGATGGAGTTCTATTGTTTTTGTCTACCCTTTGTTATGGAGTCTATTGAAATCAAACATCTTTTGGCCTTCTCTTCAGAGTGTGGAGAAGCCAGGTTGCAACTTGGACAACTTCTCTTTGATCATTTGCATATAATGTCCAAGTTTATTGTTGTCAACATTCTCTTGGTCTCTCTATAATCCCAATCATATCAATATGTTACAAAGTTTTCTATCTATTTTGGCATTAAATTTCTTTTGCTTGTTATGTAATTTTAAGATTTTTTGATAAATAGTATAAGGGTAAATGCTTCATAAAGCCTAATTCTTTTAAAGGCTGTTATTTGTCTTTCATCGTTGCAGAATTGCTTAGTTCTTAAAGACAGCATTCTCTGTGTTATAGAACTGAGCTGTGTCCCCCTCCCCCTAACAGGAAAGAAGAAAAGCATTATCGAATATGGTAGGTGGTGTACGTATCCAGCTCAATAAATGGCAGCAAGCAGCAGTTGCACTTGGTTCAGCAGTAGGTGCCTTGCTAGATCCACGGCGAGCAGATCTAATAGCAGCTCTTGGGGAGACAACCGGAAAGCCTGCTTTTGAAAGGGTCCTTGAAAGGATGAAAAGAAGTGCCGAAGGCAGAGTAAGCTTTTACTCAACTTATTTTATGTTTCACATTCTTCATTATTTTTAAATGTATTCACGAGGAATGAAAATGAAGAACGAATATGCTTATGCCAAGAAGCCATCATAAAATTCACTGTCATTTTGGCTTAGTTATTTCCTTCCTTTTATGCCGTGCTAAAGTTATTGCTCATCTGTTGGATGAGTCAACTCTCTTGAATTTCTTCTTCTTCTTCTTTTTTTTTTTTTTGTAATGCATTGGATTCTAGTAAATTGTTCGTCTAAATATGAAACTTGTGCATAACTTAACTGGTTAAGCATATACTCTCGACTAAGAGGTTAGAGGTTTGAATCCCTCACCCCATGTTGTTGAACTCAAAATATGAAACAAAAGAAATTTCTTGTTCAGGCAGTGTTGATTGAGCGACCACGTGTGTTATCATCAGAGGTTGGGCATGCATGGGACCTTCCATCCAACACTTTTGGAGGTGCATATGCTAATTTCATGGGTTCTAGGAACTTTTCCCCAGATGACCGGCCTCCTGTTAGATTCATGGATACTGAGGAACTTGAGTATGTTGCAATGAGAGCTCGTGAGGTTCATGACTTCTGGCACACCCTGTTTGGTCTTCCCACGAACTTGATCGGCGAGTCAGCACTGAAGGTTATTGAATTTGAGCAAATGCACCTTCCAATGTGCATGCTGTCTGTTTTGGGAGGCACAGCAAGATTCAATGAGAAACAGAGAAAATTATTCTTCCAGCATTACTTCCCTTGGTCTATTCGTGCTGGCATGCAATGCACAGATCTCATGTGCATATATTATGAGCGACATTTCCATGAGGATTTGAATGATGTTCGGGCAAAATGGGGAATAATTCCTGCACCTCCATCTACCCAAGTTTAACATTTTGCTTCACAAGTAAGATGGTGTAAAATCATCCAGAATTCACTTTTTTGTTTCCTTTCAAGTTGCTAATCTAGGCCGGTTTGTTATGACTATTCAAGTGCCTGCGTTTTTTCTATTCTTCTTTTTTTTTATCTCTTTTAAATTTAAAAAAAAAAAACTTTTTAAGCACTAGAAAGCCTTTTCGACGAGGCATTTGCATAGTTACCTTTCTACTACTACGTGTTTGAATTGTTTTGGTGTTAAATTTTGACTTACAATAGTTCTGATTGATAATGTATAGGAAATCATGGTGATAAGAGCCTAGCAGGCAGCAGGCTCATCTCCATCCATCTTGATGGCTTCATTCATGGCCGTCGTCTGAATATTCTCCCGATAAGGTATGCAGCTAACAGCCATGTTTAACTTTAGACTATCCGACTTCATAAATTTGCTTAAAAATTTATTCTCTAGGTGTGCCTTATTCCCTGTATTGACCATGTGATCGTGAATGAAAAATAAGGAAGGATATAATTTATTTAGAGTTAAGCTCTGATACTAAAATGGAAAGAAACCCTTTATCATTGTATCTAAGAACCATGTTGAAAAAACTGACTCGAAGGATTCAACTTCAACAAATCCAAAACTAATTTGGTCTTGACTCCTAAAATAGACTAGGTTTTAGATTACTTAGGTGATCAAACAAATCTAGGATCGAACAAAACTTGCCGCTTCCATCAACACTTGATCTTCAAAACACTTCACAAGCAAGATAAATCAATTCAAAACACCAAAAGGTTTCAAGTTTAAAATCCAAAATACTACATTTTAAAATTTGATTTGTTAATACAAACTACATAGCTGTATATAACATCAAAATGAAACTTTAGACATTCTACGAGGCATTTTAAGAACTTTCAATTTTATGATCCTATTTACTCTCATGTAAGTAAATGTAATCTGAAAAGCAAATAAAAAGAGTAAAAACAGAAAACACATTTAATCGACAACATAGACTATTTGTTTTCAAATAGCAATCCTAAAAATTTGTAACTATCCAAGAGTAAGTGAAATTCAATAGAAGTAGCTTTACATCTTTGTTCCTTGAATGAAAGTTTGATGCTTCTTTAATTCCGTTTCAATTCTAGATTTTGACAACATGTAGGGTTCGTTCTTGAAATCTCTCAAGTCATACGGCATGATTGAGATGCCTCTGTTTGTATTAGATTGAGTTATGTTTCTTGATTCTCAATACTGAATGTAAGAACATTTGTAATAATGAGTACTATATAACTAAAGCTTTTTTCTAAAATGAATTATTATTATTTCTTAAAAGTGTACATGTGAAGATATATGTATGTATGCGTATGTGTGATATATGTTATCAAAGAAAATATATTTAAATTACATCGGTACATCCTTCACAAATACTAATGGAACGTTTGAGGCGAAGATTTAGAATAGCTTAGAGATTATAATAGTTTGCATTTGAGGTGTGCGTTTAGGGCATGCATTAAGGAAAAGGGGGAATTAGTGTTATCTTACGTCGAAATTCTTGCTACACACGGTTCCATTCTCTTAATCGAGTGCATCTCGAGACAATTGAAAATTTTGTTTTTCTCGGGGTCAATCTCGGTCGAGATCGATCCCAAGATTCTTCTCAAACTTAAAAACTATTTGAAGAAAATTTCTCGGTCTCTCTTGGAAACATCTCGAGACAACTTTAGCCCAAGATCATACTACATTAGCATATGTTCTTAAGCTCGGGGCTATCTCGAGCTAAGTTTGTCTAGAGATGTTCTTGAGAGAGACTGAAAAAATTTCCTTCAAATAGTTTTTAAATTTGGAAAGAATTTTTGGGCCGATCTTGGTCAAGATTGACCTTGAGAAAAACAAAATTTCCAGTGGTCAGAATGAAACAGCGTGTGGTGGCATTGAGTAAAATAACCCTAATCACTCTTTTGCTTAATTCATGCCCCCAAATGTGGAGTAGACTAAAATAACTCACTCCACTCTCCTAAAATCTCAAACACGTTTAAGTATCATGGAACCTTTTAAATATATAAGAATCAAGATGAGTATGTAATCTTTATGGTCAAGTAATTAATATGAAGGTGAGATTTATTGTTTTTTTTTTCCTTATGAAAATAGACTTATTGTTTACGATTATTTGATTAAATCAATACTTGTAGTATAGGATAAATCTCATATTAATGGTCAATGAAAATTTTGAAGTCTTAATGGGAATGTTAATTTAGAAGAAAACGAGTTAAAATGTTTATTGCTTAATTACAGTAGATTCACATAAATCACAGGTTGTCGTTCTTTTTTCCTAAACAAGTTTTTACAACACAATAGAAATGTCAATCTTCTTATATCGGCGTCCCCTATCATACAAATAGAAATATGAATGAAAATGTGAATTGGGTCCTATTACTATTATATTATGAACATTTCATTTGAAGAGTATATATCAATGGGACTATGGAAAAGGATAGGGCGGCGCCGTTATGGGCATTCTGTAAGCAAAGGCAGTAGTAATTTTTAAATGTAAAATTCTTAACTTTTCACTTTTAACTTTGCTTTTTCACCAACAATTCTGACTTGACCATACACCAATTTTCTTTCACTTCTTCCCCTACTTTTCACCTATCTGCCCTCTATTCTACTTTGTCCCTCTCTATGGCTCATTGGGAAGTGGGATGAAACTAATCCCTTCACATTATCACCACTCTTTTCCCTTTTTTTCTTTTCTCTTACAAAATCTTTTTCATGCTTTTTATTTTTTATTATCATTGTACTGTTTTATTCTTTTTTAAGGATTTTTAGGCAAATATTTGGAAATGATTGAAGTTTCTAACTCATTAGCATAACTCATGTCCCAAATTAAGTCAACTAATCGAGTAGAGTTGTTTAATGGTGTAGTTAATAAATTAGGATGTTCTTAGTCTACTATAACTTTGCAACAAATAAAGAGAAGAATTAACGATTAATTTTATATGGTATCAAATTATAAGTTCTTTACGCATGAGATTTGTTTATAGTTTTTAACTTAACAAAGGTTGTCCAAGCAATTTGTTATTAAGTTTAGAGAGTTAACTTTAGTCAATTGTTTGGCTTGTGCTGCAGTCATAGGTGTGTTTAGCAATTGGCTCACCACTCTGAAGGCTTGTGATTCGTTCTCATCCATCTTTAGTGAGAAGACTTGTGATTGTGATTAGCTCTTTGCATGAATTGGTTTCTTCACAGAAAAAAAAAAAGAATTGCATGATTGATTTCTCGTAGTTCATATAATATTAAAAGTTTGCCTCAAATCTTATCGAGTCGAAAAGCAAAGCAAAAATAAAAAGAAAAGCAAAGCAAGTTAAACATTAAAGTTTGGATTTCTGTCAAAAATATTCAGTGTTATTTAATGTTTTGGTCCTGTGCATTGATTGCATCAATTTTTATAAAGTTTTTCTTTTCATTTAGTTTACATAAATCAAGAGCTCAAACTAAAGATTTCATGTATTCCCTTAAATCTTTGGGTATGATTTTTTCTTCACTTTCTCACAAGGGGTCTCTTTGTTTTGCATGTTTTGTAATTGGAATTTTTTGCCCTTTTTTTTTTTTTTAATAAAATTTGATTTTTTCCTTTTCAAATTAAGATATCATTATATATAATTTTAAGTCTTCTCAATCTTCATTATGGGTTTTTTAATAGAAAAGTCGTTGTGATTAGTAAAATATTAAAACTATTCATAAGATATAGCACAAAGAAAGAAAGCTTAGATAGATTAGAGATGATTTTGATGAGTTTTAATGTATTTTATAAATAGTTTTAATATTTTACTTTTTTTTTTTTCAATATCTCCTTTTTAATACATACATATAATGTAATTAATTAATACATTTAACAAATTAATTCTTAAATATGAATATATTATTTACACTTAATATATTTCAATTAATATAAAATTTTATTATTAGTTATTAATATTCTACCTTTATTAATTATTTCTAGTAATTAAACTATGTTTAGCAAATATTAACACAAATTTAAAGTATGACAATAATAAATATTTTCTTACATATAATTTTAGTTTCTATCATCGTAAATTAGTAAATCAAAATACATATATTCAATTTATTGTCCACATATTTGACACAAATATTAATCAAACAATATCAACAATCCAAACTTCTCCAATCATATGCTATTTTTTCCTTTGAACTTTTCTCTTTTTTGAGATAAGATGACTTATTGCCAAGTCATTGATTGCATAATCAAAAGCTCAAAACCAACTATAGTCTTACACATACCACTCGTCATCGAATGACGATTTAAAAACTAGTTTGGAAGATGAATAATAAGAAGAAGAAGAATTTAAAAAAAAAAAAAAAAACCCTTTGATTCTGTCATTTATTTAGAATATACTCTTAATAGAGACATTAAAATGTTAAAACCATCAATTAGGAGGGTTTGAAAGAATAAGATTCCAAAATTTGAAAGAATTAAAATTGATTCAATTGTTAAGTTAATGTGTGTATTGTTATTTTTAAGGATGCCCATTTTAACTCAAAGTAGGTTTCAATGAATTAAACAAAACCCACAAATGTGTGAAATTACTTTTAGGGCTATTTTGTACAAATTTGTAAGATGGAAAAATAACTAAGGAAATTATACAAACTTTTGAGGGGACGATAATTAAATTGATTAATTAATTAATTATAAGTAAAAAAAATTATTATAAAAGTCGCTTATTTAAATTTTGGAAGTTTTAATTAATTAATTTATTTTGAGTAGTTATCAAATAGTTACCACGAGGATAAGGGTAAAGATATAGGATAAATTTTAATATTAAAAAGAAACTATTTACGCTTCATACAAAAAATTACTAAAAACAAAATTTATTGCATTTGATTTTTCTACCAATGTAATTTTTTTTTTTTACACTTTTCTTATATATATTTATATCATAATAATAACAACAACAACGATATTCTCAATTATTTGATAATATTCCAATTATTCTAAATTTTTGTATTGAATCGTTTGATTTTTAGTGAATAGGTATACGATTAATGAACAAACACAAACGTTTTATTCCTTAAGAGTAATATATGGACATAATTTTGATTACGTCTATCTCCACATAGACCAACATTTATCACCCAAAGAGACGGAATAATAACTTCGTTTAAAAAATAAAATCAAATATTTTTTACCACATTACATGTTTTTAAGTGGATCGTGCAACGTCATTCTTAAATATTAACTATATATATGCATATTTAAGTACAAATATTCAACTTTTTCTTTTCTTTTTTTCTATTTATTAAATTTTGTTTTTAATTTTATGTTTAGTAAAAACAAAAACAAAAAAAAGTGATCATACACTTTGATTTAAATTAGTAAAAAAGAAAACACTCATTTAAAAAAAAAAAAAGAGTCTTTTTAATTTCATACATTAATGTTATTAAACAATAAAATATAGACATTTATTATATGAGACCCTTAATTGTAGATATTTATTTAATATTGGTAATAACTGTGAAACAATAATATGGACAGTATATATAAAACAATGTTGTAAGGGTATAGGACAATATAAATGTTGCAAATTTTGGAATGCTATCTTGAAATAAATATATTATAGAATCAATACATACTTTAGGAATATTTACGCTATAAATTTTAAAGAATTTTCTAACCCCAAAAACAAAAACACACAACAATAATTCCATATCTCCCTTTCACAAAATAAAAGATAAAAGAACAATCATATGCTTCCAATCTTTTGTCCTCTATGTTCCCCATTTTCTTCTTCTTCTTCTTCTCAAAAGATATTATTTTCATCTTCTTCTTTTTTTTTTTTTGTTATAGGTTCAATTTTAGTTGTTGTATTTTGTAAATATTTAATCTTAAATTATTATTGATAGATATTGTGTCTATCGATCGATAGAAACCAAAAGTTTACTATATTTTATAAAAAATTAAGTTATACAATAGGTTTTTTTAACGTTATCTATTTTTTTATCATAAAATTTGGAAACATGTTCACGTATTATTTTTTTCCCATAAATTATTATTATTATTATTATTATTTAATCAAATTTCATGAACTCTTAATTTTTACTACACAAAAGTTTACATTTTATTTGAAAGCCAATTAAATATATAGATATTTATATTTTAACTTTTCTTATTAAAAAAAGAGAGAAAAAAAGAGAAGATACCTTTAAAAAATAAATTGACTTTGAATTGAAACAAATCAAGCATAATGCATTGTTGAAGATAACAAGTGGAAATGTTGATTGATCAAATAAGTGAAGCGTAAGCTTTGCAAATTGGGTGGCCTCCATCCTAAAATTCTTTCACCATTTCTTCTTATTTTTCCCAATCTTATACCAATTTCTCCATATTTTGTATATCTCTACGTAAAAACATATAAAAGATTTGATCATTTATAAATTTGATTCAAAATTTACTCTTTTCCCAAACAAATCCAAATGTTACACTACGTTTGAGACAAGAAGTGTTGTTTGTATGGGTTAAATCACGAGGTTACAAATATTGGAGGCACCAATTTAGCTATTATAGTTAGTCGGTAAGTTGATAATACTCTATCTTTAGAATGCATACTATTTTAACTTGGATAGAAAAATAGTAAACATAGTGACAAAAGATAAAAAAGAAAGAAAAATAATAAAAAAATACAAGGAGAGATATTCGCTGTTTAATTGACACATACCTAAGAACAAGAGGTCCTAGATTCAAATATTCTCAGGTTCGATTTGTACTAAAAAATCTAAAAGAGGTTCAATACAACAATATCGTAGTAAGATAAGATACCAATACGAGAAGTAATAGAAAATGTTGAGGTGAAATATGTAAGTAAAAAAAGTAGGGTGTGGGTTTGAAGGAAATTTGAGTTAAGTTGGGGGTGAAAAAAGAGAGAAAAAATGGAATGAGGGACTGAAAAAGAAAGAAAGGGGAATTGATATAAAGAGACAAACTATTCATTCAATATCTGTAGGGTATAAATGAGATTCTATTAAATCCATTGTATTATATTTTTATTCTCTTTAAAAAAGAAAAAAGAAATCACAATAAAAAAAGAAAAAAAAACAATAAATAAGGAAATAAAAAAAGTTGTGGTGAATCAATGTTGTTAATAAAATTAGTACACTCTTGGACCATTCTTACCTTTTCTCCACTGGTTCGTTGAATAAATGGTAGACCTTTTCGTTAAACAAGTTGGATTGGTTCGAGGGACATTTTCAACTCGATCGGGGTTAGTTGGACTGGCAACCTAAATAGTCGCAATTGTATACCCAATCCAATCCTTCAAATATAGGTTGGATTGAGTCGTCGGTTATTGTTTTTTTTTTTTTCATTCTTAAAAGTTTGTTAAGTTTAAAATTGTTGTACGTCACATCTATAAATTCAAAATTTAAAACATCCTATAAGTTCAAATTTTCAAACATTATCTATAAATATTAAATAAAAAATAAAAATAAAATATACCCAATTCACATTTTAAATTAACCCAATCAAAGATGATGAATTTGTTCGAGTTATTTTTAAACGATTAAAGCAGTGATTTAGGTAGAAGAATGAAATTCTAGAACTTTCAGTACTTTATTTTACTATTCTGAAGTACTGATTTGTAAGAAAAGAAAAAGAAAAAACACCTGAATAAGTTATGGGAGATTGTTGAATTTCCGAAATTGCCCTTTGAGACCAATAAAATAAAATAAAATAAAAAATGGAGATTATTATTATTATTATTATTATTTGTTATTATTGTTAGTGGGTGGGTGGGCCTTCCAGAATCCGAATCCGATTTATAGCCCGAACTCTGCCACCTCACCCCCTACGATTCCCCCATCTTCATGTCTCCTCCTTTCACTTTTTCACTCCAACTCATTATTTTTACAATTTCATTCTCAACCATACTCTTACCTCTTCTTCTTCTACTTCCCACTTTTACTACTTATTCATCTATTTAATCTTTTTTAAAACCAAGTCACACCAATTTGATGCTAAAGAAAGGCCCGATCGGTCTTGGTTCGAGAGAAATCGATGGAATCAAACCATCAACAATTGGTTTGCATTCTTTGTGGTCAAAATTCGTTTGAATGCTTATTGTACCGGTCATAATTGGTTTGGTTGAAAAAATGACTATGACCGACCGATATTCACTCTTATATAGAACAATTGTAAGATTAAAAATTAATGTGATGTACTTTTAGGTGTTTTTTCTCCTTACGATTTGTTATGATTTTTGTTTAGCTTTTTGTCTCTTGCTTGTTTTGACCACGTTTTTTGTGCCTTCATTTCGTACTATAAAAAAAAAAAAAAATCAAATTCCTAACCTATTACATACTTTAAAGTTCTAAAATTTATTAAATACTAATTGAAAATTCAATAACTAATATGAAAAAGTTTGTAGTACTTGCATCATATTTACTAATTTGGTAGACCTACATAATTTTTTAATGCTACTTTTTATTTTTTTTGTAATGAACACCTTTCATCTTCGCCAATAATTTTAACCATAGTTGATTAAAGATAATGAAAAAATATAAATAGTAGTAAACAGATATAATCTGTATTTATTTTTAGATATGTCATTAAATAGTTACGTAAATAATTGTTATATATATGATACTTTTGAAATGGAAGGTTCGAATCTCCCAACTTCCATGGCGGTCAAAAAAGAAACAAAAGGATGGTATGAACCCGAAAGGCTCACAGGTTCCATCCCACCCTCCAATAATTTTAACCACGGTTAATTGATTTTCTAACCATAGTTATAAAAAAAGAAAAAAGAAAAGAAAAAAAACTCTCCCTTTTTTAATTTTTGCTATTTAATCCCTCTCTCCCCCACTCATTAGTCATTACCTCCCCGTCTCTTCCCCTTCATTCAACTCTGTCTCTTCTCTCTCGTTGGCGCCAAATCCCACCATGTCATCACACACCTTACTTCTCCATTTCCCCATTTCCATTTCCCAAAGCCTCGATGCTCTTCTCCTTTCCCTTCTCCTCCTCTCCCTTTTCACCTTCTTCCTCCACCCCGGGGGCTTCGCTTGGGCCATTTCCAAGTGCAAAACCACCGCTTCCTCCGCCATCCCCGGCCCTTCCGGCCTCCCATTCATCGGCCTTCTCCACATCTTCACTCTCTCTACTCCTCACAAATCCCTCTCTGCTCTCGCCAATCGATTTAAAGCGTACCCTTTAATGGCTTTCTCTGTTGGCTTAACTCGGTTTGTGATTTCTAGTCATCCCGACGTTGCTAAAGAGATTCTTAATAGCCCTTCCTTTGCTGATAGACCTGTGAAAGAGTCTGCTTATGAACTGCTTTTTCACAGAGCAATGGGGTTTGCTCCTTATGGTGAGTATTGGAGGAATTTGAGAAGGATTTCTGCTACTTACATGTTTAGTCCTAAGAGAATAGCTGGGTTTCAAGGGTTTAGGAAAGAAGTTGGGTTTAAAATGGTGAGGGAAATTGAGAAATCCATGGTTTTAAAAGGGGATGTTAGAGTTAAGGAGATTCTTCATTTTGGGTCTTTGAATAATGTGATGATGACTGTTTTTGGGAAATGTTATGAGTTTTGTAACGACGAGAGAGATGGGCTTGAGCTAGAGGAGTTGGTTAAAGAAGGGTATGATTTACTTGGTATTTTTAATTGGAGTGATCACTTTCCTTTGTTGGGGTTCTTGGATTTACAAGGTGTGAGGAAAAGATGTAGATGTTTGGCTTCTAAGGTTAATGTATTTGTGGGGAAAATCATCGAGGAACATAGAATGAAGAGGGAAATCAAGGAATTTCATCAAGAAGAACAAGAACATAATAAAGATTTTGTTGATGTTCTGCTTGATTTGGAGAAAGATGACAAACTCTCAGATTCTGATATGATTGCTGTTCTTTGGGTATGCCTTTCTTCTTGTTCTTAATCTCTGCATGTCTAGAAGCTTTTAGAAAAATGGTATGAAAATCATGTTTAAGGGTGTTTAATCAAACATTAAAGACCCAATGAACCGTTTTAAATTCACACTTAATCACTTGATTAAGCCGTTATAAGTTTAGTTTAGTATGTAATAATGATTAAGCGGTTTAAAATTTTATAACATTTTTACTTTATTGATGTATAAAAATGGCTGATTCTGTTTTGATTTGGTAATTTTGGACTAATACAACTAAACATAACAACAATCATCCTTCGCTTGTTTGTTTTATATAAACAGGAAATGATATTTAGAGGAACTGACACAGTAGCCATACTTCTAGAATGGATTTTAGCAAGAATGGTAATACATCCAGAAATCCAAACCAAAGCACAAAACGAAATTGATTCAGTAATAGGCAAGAAATGGAGAGCCATTTCAGATGATGATATTCAAAAGCTTCCATATCTTCAAGCTATTGTGAAGGAATGTTTAAGAATGCACCCACCAGGGCCACTTCTATCATGGGCAAGACTAGCGGTAGCGGACGTACACGTTGACGGGAGGGTTATACCGGCCGGGACGACGGCAATGGTGAACATGTGGGCAATAACACATGATGAGAAGGTATGGAAAGATGCAGAGAAATTTGATCCAAACAGATTCATGGAAGAAGAAGTTAGTGTTATGGGAAGTGATTTGAGATTGGCCCCATTTGGGGCAGGGAGAAGAGTTTGTCCTGGAAAAGCAATGGGATTGGCTACTGTCCATCTCTGGTTGGCTCAGTTGCTTCAAGCTTACAAATGGATGCCTTGTTCTGATGAATCCACTAATGGTGTTGACTTGTCAGAGTGTCTTAAACTCTCAATGGAAATGAAAACTCCATTGGTTTGCAGAGCTGTTCCTAGGCCTGCTTGGTGAAAGGACTGAACAATAACAGGAATAGGATAAGAAAGAAGAAGAGGGAGGGGGGGGGGGGGGGGGTTAGTTAAAGGGTTTTTTCTTTTCCTTTTCTTTTTGCTCTTTTGGAGTTCCCAACAGAGAGAAACAGTGATGTTAACTTTTGGGGGGCTCACAAAAAATGAGTTTTTTCTTTCCTCTTTTTTTTTTTTTTGGTTTGTTGGGGGAAGGGGGGGGTGGGTGGTGGTGGGGGTGAAGGATAGAAGTTTCCTTTGGGTTTGTTTTTGTTGAGAAGCAATGATAATGTGTCTTTTTCTCTTTTATGTGATTAGGGTTTTTAGGGTCAGTTTGTGTTTTCAAAAGTCATGTTGGTTTATGATGCTCTAATGGAATCTTATGCTTGTGTAAAAAGAAAAAAAAAAAAAAACAAAGGAAAACCCTCTTTGTTTTATCACTCTCTGTCTATAGAACCTATCTTCATTATTATGTTGAAATGGTTTGAATGGGAATGTCTACTTAAGCATTCCATTATGATTAGATATATTGAGACTTTGGTTACAATATAATAGAAAAGAATGTTTCTTTAGGGTTCTCTCTTTTACGGAAAAAGTTATTACATCAATCACCGAGAAAATTAAATCAAATATCTTAGAGAGCAAAATCTAACTCGAAAAAAAAAATAGAAAACCAATCATGAGTCATGAATGAATGAATGAATGAAATACGGTGATTAGAACTAACAGAAGCTTGTTCTTTCGTGAGATCATGAACACAACTTTTTTCCATAAATAGATATAGAAAGTATACCATTCAGGATTAGGGTTTCGTTGGATGGTTTAATACGTCCATGCATGTTTCATTGTTGGTATCTTTGATTTCAATAATGGAACCAATAAATATCTATTTGTGTCGTCATTTAAGGAGAGCATATTAGTTTTAACTAAAAAAGAAAAAAAATCATTTCATTAAATAATATATTATTTTGTTGAAAGAAAAAAAAGGATTGATGCAAACCATAGGAATATTTGGTTTTAAAGAAAAGAGTATATATTTTAAAGGGTAACATGTCCAATATTTTAATTAGTTTATTAGGTTCTTTCAAGTTTTCTCTCTATTATAAAGTTTTATAATATAATTTGAGAAATTCTTTTGGATTCAAAATAAATAAATAAACTCAATATAGTAAAAAATTTAAGTAGATTTTTCCTTTTTTTTTTCTATAAATAGTTTTGATCTTTTTAGTATATTTAAAAATGTCCCTTTAATTTTACCAATTTATTATTCAAGTTTAACTCCCATTATTATTATTATTATTATTATTATTAAATCTCTTTTTAATTTTCATATTGAAGTAGAAATTAATTTTTTAATGTAAATATCAATAAGGTATGTCAATTTAAGCAAAACAATTATATCAAATATCTCTAACTTTTATCAAAGTTCTAACTCTGAACTTTTAAAACATTGATGGAATATTGAATAGGTTGCATTAATTAATTAATATATTTTATAAATTTATAGTAAAAAAATTATTTTAAATAATAAAATTAATGAAAATATTTGTAAACATAGAAAAATATAATAGTCTATCAACAATAGACATCGATAGATATAAAGAGTTTAGGGTTTAGGGAATTAGAAAAAGGAAAGAAAATGACATAAAGGAATGAAATGTGTTATATTGATGATGAAGGTAGAAGTGATTCCCAAACAATTGAAGGACGAATTAGATTCTTAGGGTAAATTTTTGTTTTTGGCATATAAATCTTTGCTTCTTTCATTTTTGATACTTTGCAAAGAATATATCTGCATGTTGATCCCATCCCAATTATATAAGAATAAGAATCCACATCTTATAACAAAAATAAATTTATATTCTCTAAAACGAACATAACTTAACTGACATCAAATATACCTTATTGACCTCGAGATTAAAGATGTATTCCACCAACTCATTTTTTAAAAAATCTTACTCGAATTCTTCAATTTTTCCCTCCTAAAATTAAAATTTCGAGCACTTGAGATTTACATAAATACTATATCTGTTTAGTACCTATTAGAAGGGCAAGGTTGTTTAATATAACTATTCATTTAAATCTTTGTAACAAAAAACGTAGTAGGGCGCAGACTTCAACAATGATCGCATTATTTAACGCTATGTTATGAAGTATGTAAACTAAAGGAATAGTTAGTTATTTCTAATAAAAATCCCTCGGACAAACCAAACAAACCCCTCTAATAATTGATCGAGAAAGATTAATTTTGAAAGTATCTCCTTTTTTTTTTTTAACTCCAAACCTTCGAAAACTATTTGTTTGTTTTTGAAAAGAATATGATTAGGTAAGAGGTAGAAAATAGGAAAAAAGAGATGATTGAAATTAGATGTTTGGTAGAGTAAGTTAAGTTAAACCTAAGTTTGAGTTAAGGAGTAGTATTTTCCCAATCAAATGATATGGTAAATTTAATTTTTCCCTTTGGTGAAAAGGAATAGAAGTTAATGGAGAAAAGGGAGACACCTTTTTTCCTCCCTTAGTAAAAACTTGGATGCATTTGATATTTGGATATCCAAACCATCACTTTTTGTGCATCACACAAGTGGAAGTGCTTTTCTTTCCACTTTTTTTTTTTTTTTTATTTATTTTTATTTTCAATTATAAATTATTGTTTTTTTAGAAAAAACAATCAATTTGATTCTCATCCCCATAAATAAAATGTATTCATAGCCACACCCCACATTTCTTGTTTGATTCTCATAGTATTCCCAATTTATTTACACATCTTTACTCTTCATCTTTGCTCCCCCACTCCCCTTTTTTTAGTTATTTTCTTTTTATACATCTTTTGTTTGGCATCCCTTTTGGGTTTCTAAGGGTCCGTTTGGTAATGTTCCTATTCTCTGTTTCTTGTTTCTTGTTTCTTGTTCCCTGTTTCCTGTTTCTTCTTTTTTTAGAACAAGAAACAGTAATGCGTTTGATAACTGTTTCTATTTCTTGTTTCTTGAAAAAAAGAAACAGAAACAAAAAAAGTGTTTGATAACTGTTTCTTGTTTATTGATTTTCTTCTAGATTTATTTTTTATTTTTCACATCTACTTCAATTAAACATTAAACAAAAATATAGGTCTATCCATCAAACATAACAAATAAAATTATCAAAAGTTTATTCATTTAATACGAAGAAGTATCAATGCACGAATAAAAATAATAACATAAACATAAAAATTATATTTATCCTTCAAATGTTACCAAATTTGATTGGAAATATCATCTCTTACTCAGGCAATTTCTCTTTTTAATCCATCAATTTCTACAATCCCATCGTTATTTCGTGACATCTAGAATTTAATATTAATTTTAAAGTAAGTTATTATGTCTTCAATATTCAGAATTGAAAGAAACAAAACAAAATTTCACCTTTAACTCTTAACCTATGATGCTTTAGAGAAAAACCCACAACGAAAATCAAGATTTGCACAAAGAGGAAGATGAAAATTATGGATCCGACGAAGAGGAACAATCTTCTTCGAGTACCAAGGACTCATAAGAAATAATTAAAAAGATTTACTTGATTGAAAATTTACTACCTAAATATTATATTATAATATTATTTGAATAAATTTTTGTAAAGGATTTATTACATTTTATTATGATAAATAAATGTATATTCGGGATTAACCCATCAATTAGATAGATCTAAAATAAAAAAAAAAAAAAAAAAGAAATAAAACGATAAAAATAGATAATAACAATACATACATATCAGCATTTTCTGCCTAGTTTATTTAACTTAAGAGACTCATTAATCTTTCCCTAAAATAAAGTGAAAAAGATGTACGAATTGTTACTTGGATTTACAATTATTCATTACAGACAAACATACGAAAAAATGAGGTGAAAAGAAATACATAATATGTTACATATGTAACTTGATTCTTTGTTAATCAGATTCGGGCAGATATTCAAATTGATATCTTCCGTTATGGATTAACTCCTATCTACCCCCAATTAGATCGAGTAGATGCATCATAAATAAAAAAATGATCCTACAGGGGGACTGGCTAGTTTCGGAGGTGCTAGACTATCTTGTATAAGGCGAAAGTCAAACAGATCTAGAGTAAACGATTGTTCCTACCTATTTTTTTTTATTTGACTCTAAATTTTAGTACCCTAAACCCTAAATAGGTCTTAAGTTTCTTAAGGCCATTAATTGAATTCCATTAGTGCCAAACTATGGATCCGACGAAGAGGAAGAGTTCGGGTTGTTGAGAAAGACGGTGAGAGGTGAAGAGGAAGACAGTGTGCAGAGAAAAACGATGAGTAAAAGAGGAAGATGATGATTATTTGGAGAAGACGATGGAGATAAAAGGAAAAGGAAACCAATAAAAATAATTGAAAAAAGAAAAATGAACCAATAAAAATAATTGAGAAAAAGGAAAAGGAAACCAATAAAAAATAATTGAGAAACAGTCAAATGAAACCAATAAAAATAATTGAGAAAAAGGAAAATAAAAGAAATAAAAATAATTGAGAAAAATGAAAAGGAAACCAATAAAAATAATTGAGAAAAAGAAAAAAAGCCAATAAAAATAATTGAGAAAAATGAAAGAAAAAAAATAAAAATAATTGAGAAAAAGGAAAAGGAAACAAATAGAAATAAATTGAGAAAAAGGAAACCAATAGAAGCAATTGAGAAACGGAACAGAAGAAACTACTTTTTTTTGTTCCCAATAATTCTTTATAAAATGAGAAACGTTTCTACTTTTTTTGAGAACGAGAAACAAGGAACGTTATCAAACATTTCTGTTTCTTAAAAAATGGAAACAGAAACAAGAAACAGGGAATAAGAACGTTACCAAACGGGCCCTAATTTTCTATACTATTTTTTTTTTTACAATATTCAAATTTAGGATCTAAACCAAGATTTTATTTTATTTTTTATATATATATTTTTTTAATTTTTTCGTGAGATTGAAGGATTCCAATTAGTTGTCTTTTTCATAATATCCTCTCATCCACGAAACAATAGCTTAATTTAAGTGAATCTCACCGTATAAAAAGTTAATAAAATATAAAGTTGATGGTTTTTTGTGGGACCCAAACTCTTTAGACAAAACACACTCTTCTCAGAGTCTGTTTGGATCTCATGTTTTATGGGTACGAACGTTAAATGTTTGGAATTTAAGTGTCTTGAATGATCAGTGTCTGTGTCTAAATATATATGATAGTCATGTTTAGAAATTAAATATGTTTGAGTTACCAAATATCAAAGTTTGAATAAACAATATTAATTAAGCTATATTTTTATTGTTCATTTCTAAACATAAAAAACTCACGTCAAATGAATTTTAAGGTTCCGAAGATGATGATATTACGAATTGGTGAAATTTTGTAAAACAAACAAAAACATTAAAGACTTGCACGAAATTTTATGGAGAAACGTTCTAGAAAACAAATAAATCCTTTTGAGTATATTTAAATCATGTGCCAACTATTTGACTATTCTTCCTTAAAAGTAGTACAAAAAAATATTATTATAATTCAACTGATACAACATTTGCACTATCAACCTCGCTAAAAATATATGTATAAAGTGGAAGAAAATCTACTTGAGTAATCAAAATGCAATTCAACTAATAATGATGATGATTCCAAAGACTAATAGTAGAAAGAAAAAAAAAAGGTTGAAATGAGTGGAGGAGTCTAGAGGCTATAGACCATATATATATATATATATATATATATATATATATATATATCTTAGATATGAATTAATAATATTCTTTCTATCATTAGTCACATAAAGTAGCATTAAATTACCTAAGATTTACTATTAACCTTATGTGTTTGAACATATGAAACACCCTTATTTATTTATTTATTTATTTTTACTTTTTTTTTTTTATACTTTTTAATGGAATAAAAAATAAAATTTTAATCTCATTTATTTTTTTATTAAAAAAAAAGAATGAAATCATATTAAAGAAGACTTTATATTATTCTCAATAGATGGTTCAAAGAATTTATGTTTATTTATTTATTTTTATTACAACCAACATAAAATATTTGATAGCCATCAAGTACAAATTATATATGAGAAAATATATAGTTCTAAGAATGACCAATCCACTATGAAAGAAAAAATGGAGCACTCATTCCATTTTTAAGAAATATTAACCAAATAAAGAGGAACAAACAAAAAATGAAAAAGTATTTCAAATTGCTAAAACCACTTGTGTATGTGTACATCATTTTATAAATTAAATTTATTGTACTTAAACTATATTATATAATTATGTAACAAAAACTATATTATCTATCATCTACTTATCCATTTAACTGTCTAAGCTAACTTATTTAATATTGGTTTCATTTTTTATTTTTGGTACTATACAACTATATAATATATAGTTCCTATCGAAGGATTCAATTTGCAAGTAGGTAGATAGAATCAACCACAAGAATATTATTTATTATATCATGGGTGATAATCAATTTGATTTTCTCGATTCCAAAGACTAATTGGAAACTAAATTAATGTCTAATACATGATAATCTACAATTTGAATTTTTTTCATTGATTTAATTTGTTTTTAGTTTGGATAATGTGAAATGTATACATATTTCTACTAAAAAAAAATTATATGACCAAAAGATTATTTTAGTTGGTATGATTTAAAGACTTGTTTAATTTAAAATTAAAACTTTATATAACGATGACGATAATTCTATGACATGTGAAATGATAGAATAATTGGTTAATTTTATAAGACATATATAATAGTCCAAAGAATAACAAGTACACAACATACTTTCGGAATCAAATTTCTCTTTATCGAAATCTACCACCTATTTATAAACTAATCGAGAGAAAAAAAAACATACTTATAATAGATTTGTGAAATGTTGAAAAGATAGCAAATCTTAGTAATCAAATTTGAAAAGATAACACAAAGATTCTAAATTTTTTTTAAAAAATGTTTGTGATTAATTATTGTTAAAGGTTTCTTTGAAGAAACTTTATTATTTGTTTCATTATTATTATTGTTAATGCATAAAGAATCATATCTTGAGAAGTAAAAAGAAAATGAAGCGTTCGAACTTTGTTTCATTGCTGCCGGCGGCTCTATTTATTTATTTATTTATTTATATACATAGAGAATAAAAATATGATTTAAATTTATTTAGTGGGAAAATAATTTTTTTTAGAAAAAAGAACTTTTTCTTTTGTGGGAAATGGAATATTCGAACCTATTTGAAATTATTAAATTTTTCTTTAACTTGAGATTTAAAAGTATATTGAATTGGTTGGACATAGGTTAGTATCACGTGGATGCTTTTGTTTAATTGGCTTTTGATTATTCTTTGTCTAAATTCGATTATTGAAAGATTTGGGAGTAATTTCTATAAGAAAAAAAAAAGAAGTTTGGGATTAAAGAAAGTACCATTTTCCTTAACTTAATTGCGTTGAGACATAATCTGATTTTATTCTCTAATCGTACACGATTTCTTTTTTCTAATAACTAAGAAGACGTGTTTAGATGGTTTCACTTTTAAGTTTTCATGATTTTAACAAGACGTTTAGTCGTGTGATTTTACTTTAAATTATGATTTAGATAACGACGTGTTATTTATCATAAACATTATCGACAAGACACTTAGATATTTGATTTTGTTTTAAATCACGGTACTAACAGCGACGTGTTATTTGTCGTAAATATGTAAGTTAAATTATTGCCATGGAAAAAGTTAAAATTTTATCTTGATAATACTTTTTTAGTCGTTTAGTTTATTAATTTTCAAACGTACATTTTTAGTTCCGAGGTCTTTAAAATAGGTACATTTGGTTTCTAAATTTTAAAAAACATGCATTTTTAAACTCATAACCAACCCCACCGATTCTTCCAAATTTTAAGACTAAAATAGTGGTTTTTCTCTTTAACTATGTGGCTTTAAAAAAGATTTTCATCTAGATAGAAACTTAGATGTGAATTCTAATCTCATCCATCCAAACTGTAGAAACTAAATTTGTAATTTAACTCAAATTTAACGTAAGATTTTCATAGAATGAAAAAAATTGTGCCCATCAATATTGAGTGATATATAACTTTATTTAATAAGAACAAGTTAGTGTGATATTCTTTTGCATGTTTCACACCTTTTAAATTCTGTTTGGTAACATTTCATTTTTTGTTTTTAGTTTGAAAAATCAACCTATCAAATCTCTTCTGTTTTTAAACTATTGTTTTGAAATCTACTCTTGAAGACTACAAAAGATAGTTTTTCAAAAACTTTTTTGAACTTTTAGAATTTGGTGAAGAACTCAAATTCTTATTAACAAACATTTAAATTATGAGCCTTTTTTGGGATTTGAAAAGGAAGCAATGGAATTTAAAAAAAAAAAAAAAAAAAAAAAAAAAAAAAAAAAAAAAAAAAAAAAAACAAAGCGCTGAGGGGGTGAACTAAAAAACAACAGTGCTAAAAACTCCTACTTTCTAAGGTTTTTTTTTTCAATAAGATTACAAATTTTCATGAAAGGTGAATATTTTTCAGCTTATCAAACTATACTTTGTGAATGGAATTAACTATAGGGAACAGAAGGAGAATATCATTGTGAAGAGGAACCTCAGAGAATGGTAGTTTTTCTTTTCAACTCTTCTGTCTTAAGACCTCAGCTTCAGCCTTGGCCATGGGATCGTCCTTGGTGTCTACCTCCTCGTCTTTCTCCCCTTCTCGTTCCTGCGCTAGTTTCTTCCTGTGCAGCTCCTCCGCAGCCTCCATAGCTGCTCGATTCTCAGCTTGAAGACGCTGCATTTCCTCCTCTTGTTGCTGCCTTTCAAACCACGTATCCGCATCCGCCCAAACTAGGATATTAAATGAAATCGTTTATTTCATAAGGTTTAGGAGGAGAAGATGGGAATCATCACTCACTCTGACCCATTTGTAAGATCAACATTGCAATGTTACATATTTCAATCATACGAAATGATCCAGGAGAAGGAACGTGAAGTAAACAAGGCTACTAATTCTTAACGGCCTTTACACCAGTCAATAATAATTCACAATCGCCAAGATGCAGGGGTTGAGACACGACCTTACTTGAACAGGAGCTGTCTAATAGGGCGTGCAACTGTGTCCTTAAGTACTAAGAAGACAACTCTAAAGAGTTGATGCATTCAGAGTGAATAAACATGCAGAAAAACTTTATACACTCAATTCTCAACCCATAAATGATTAAGAACAAGTAGCGATGATACCAGAGAACATGAATATTGGGGAAAAAGAGAAATAAAAGAACAATCAAAATGGAATAAATTTTTGTTTTGTACAAATACAACAAATGAAGGACTGTAAATTTGAACTTCAAACTTCAGAACAACAAGTCGATACCTTAACCACTAAATTACGCTCATCTTGTCAGGAAAGGAAGAAATACTCAATTGATTCTCATATCAAAACTGAAAAAAATCAGCATCCAAGGTAGGAGATTTAGACACACAGCCATAATCTAAATAGATCCTAAAACTCCCCTTTCCAAATCTTGTCCTAAGGATAACTGCAAACTAATCTCTGAAATTAAACTCGTCCTAATTCTCTCATTTTTTTCTCATCGAAAGTTCAGTTATTCAAAATTGATAACATCGTATGGTTCAATCTCATTTCTGCAGTATAAGTATAACTGCCATAGTTTGCATTTACACATTTCTTTAACAAATCATGCACATGGAACGTCTTAAGGCTTCAAGTTTGAATCTAATTTTGACCCTAAACTTCACCAAATTTTAGTTTTTACGTAATGCTTCGATTCAATTTCTGATGTTTGACTAAAAACACACAAAAGGTCACCTACGCAGCCAAGCAACATTCTAAATTCAAATTCCCATTCTCAAGAACTCCTAGCACAAGCATGAAATCACAGCAAAACTAGTAATTAATGAAGTACATACACCTCAACAAGAAGAAACAGAAACAACATATTAGAAACGCAGAGAATGAATAAAGGAAGACAATTAGGGTTTAAGGAATCGGGGGACTTACTAGGTTGAGCGGCCCATCCTTGTTCACCACCCTTGATACGCTCAGGGAGGGCATAGTTAACAGTAAGCACGCGACCATAAAGCTCAGCTCCGTCCATATTATCCATAGCAGCGGATGCATCTTCCTTTTCCAAGAAAGTGACGAAACCGAAGGAACGGTGCTTCTGTGTGGCTTGATCCAATGGCGTCTTGACGTCTTTGATGTCGCCGAAGGGAATGAAGGCTGCGTGAAGAATAGATTCGTTCACCTCCTCCGCTAAACCACCGACGTATAGAGTGTTCTTCTGAACGGCCTGCGCCATTAGAGGCGTTTGTGAATGTGTTTTCTTCGTCTTCTTCGTTTCTGTAAATTTGCTTCTCTCCCTTGTTGTTTTCTTTTGGGCCTATTGGGTTTGTTGTTGTGTTCTTGGGCCGTTGAGGAAATATGGGCCTAAAACACTGCTTAAGAAAACGGGGTATTCATTAAGTAGACTATTTCTCCGACTTAATTGCACAATTGCCCAAAGTATTCGGATTTTTAAATAAAATTTGAGTTAACCTGATCCAACCAAATTTACCAAATTTCTAACGTTATTAAGATATATATAATACTACGGTTCATACCTATTATTAGATGCTTGTTTAAAGTTTATAATAGATACGTTGGATTTCGATTTTTAACATTTGAGTTTTGTGAAATTTTAGACATCGATACGTGTTAGTAAACAAATTTAAGGATTTAAAGTTAATAAAAAAATAATTTAAAAAGAAAAGAAAAAGACAAATAATCGTACAGTCAAATCTTAACTCAAGCAAGATTTTGGAGGTTAGATTGGATTGAAGATTCTATTTGTGTCATATTTTGAATTGAGTTGATCTAAAAAATCAACCTAACCTAACCCATGTATACCCCTAATATTTTTATGCATTTCTAACAAATTTACCATCATTATTTGTATATATGTATATACACGGTTCTTATTACGATTTATATGTACTATGTATATAATCATACGGACTCTATAATGATGAGTAAACTTTGATAAGAGATGAAATAAACGTCATTGAAACTTTGCCTTAAGAGAAAATTAGATTCAACAACATTAGAACAAGAAACACCAATAAATTGTAGCTTCTACAAGGATGCAAAATCCATTTTGCTTTGATTTCTTGTCCTATGAAAGCAAATCTCACATTGTTCTTTTTACATTTGTAACTATTTTATTTAAATTCTTGTCTCCCCTCTATTCATGTTTTCAAAATTGAGCAAAACTTTAGTAGTGTTTCAAAAAATTGAATGTTCTTTTCAAATAAAGATGAAAAACTATGAGCAGAAGATTGAGAGATAAAAAAAAGCAAGCATAAATTTCAAAATTAAAAACAGAAGGGTTATCAAATGGTAAACTAAAAACAGAAAGGTTATCAAATGATAACAGTTTGATTCGATAAAGCATTTTGATAACATTTTAGTCTCATTGGATTGTTTGATTCTTCTGTAGAGGTATAAGAGGCAATGGAGTAGGATCAAACTCCATTTGAGAACCTATAAATTTCCCTGTTAGAAGACCCCCACATAAACTCAGTTCAACACATCAGTTTTGGATCAAACCAAATCGGGGTTAGCTCAAGTAGCAGACGACCCGAACCATTTTCCCAACTCCCATCCAATGAAACTACGGAAACAAATAAACAAACCTACCAATTAACGGGAAAATAATTCTTTCTACAATACTATTAAGGAACAAAGAACCCACCACAATCATTGTATGAATATATTGAAACAAATATATGAAGTTTTTCAAGAAGCAAAAATGAGACCAACTCTATAAGCTCAACAAGCCAGCAGACTTTAGTTGGCACTGGAATCACTTTTTGCGCAAGTATACCCAACCAAGTACCATAGAAATACCAATTACTGCAACGGGGGCCTTCCAGTATTGCTTTGTCAAGGTCTGAACCCGAGTTGCATAACTGTCTACTTGATTCGTTTCAAGTTTTAAGCTATCCGAGGAAGATGTATCAAGCAAGCCAATATAGAACTTCTCCATCAACTCCCTGGCATCTTTGCTATGACCAGCATCTTCAAAATCATCTGTGGCATCTCTGCCTTTGATGGGACCAAAAAAATATATTTGTAACTGTTAAAATTTGGGAGAGAAAATTACATTACAAAATAAAATCATACCAGTTGCAGTCACAATAATATCATCTCCACCAGGATGCTCATCCAAATATGAAGTCAAATCGTATACCTAACAATGATAACATATCAATTTAAAGCAATGACAAAGTGTGTCCTCTTGAAGAAGATACGTTAAAAGAAAACACATAAAACGGTTAGAAGAGGTTGACGTGTCGCAGAATGGTGTCAATGGTTGACAGAAAACTGATCGTGGGCCTCAAATATAAAGTAAAAATGAAATCTTCATTTTTTGTGGCAAAGATGGTGAGCTAGGAAAAATACGAGTGATAGGACTCATCCATCTCATCGTCAAACACAATTCTTTCATAGAAAAGACAGTCACAATTTTTGAAAAACTAGATGACTTGACTGAAAGGCTGCCATAAAGAAAATAAGCACATAAATTTTAAAAAGATTCTGGAAATGGTGGGCCAATGTTTCAAAGACCCAACGAAAAAGTCAATTACCTCTCAAGAATTTGAAATCAACAAATCATCAGAAATGACATACCACTCGAGCAAATTCTCAGATTCAAACACTGACATAAGTTCTATGAGGAGATTGAAACTTTTAGTCTTATTTGAATTCAGTACTGTAACCCATTACTTTTGTATCGTTACTCCTAAAAGTTTGACATGACAATGAATTAAGCATTAAAATATATCTACTGATTCACATGTGAGCCATGTTGTTGGTTGGGTTTTCCATCCATCCTTCCTTTTTCCCTTCTACTCTAATTGGGACAATGTTTCTTAAAGCTCGGGGCCTAATAAAGTGAAACAATAGTCTTTCAGGGCTCAAGCGTAAGGAGCAAAAAAGGAAGTGCAGATTTTTTTTTTCGGTTTTTCTAAGGCGCAGATTTAAATTTGTGCTACATAAATAGTGTAAAAGCATAGTTGAAGTGGGACTATAGAAAATAAAAACATTTGGGCTGAGTAAATTTTATTTTCCTTAGCTAATAGAAGGAGAAAGGCCTAATCACTACTTTAGAAAATAATGAAACAGCCCAAGGCCTAATTCACAAAAACGCTGAATCCCGTTATCTCCACTCTGCCTCCAAGAGTGGGAACAACACGAATCTTAGTGTCAAAGAATATATTTTAGATGGAGAAGAGAAATTTAAGCCAATAGGCTTTCTCAGATCTCACCTCTTAAAGTAGTTTATAATTCATACCTATATTGACAGATAATTACTTTATTCTAAACAGGATTTCATTTAGACTTAACTTATGTTCCTTATCATTTACAGCTATCATAATCAACATTTACCTAAAATCCAGATGACCTACAAACCATCAACGATATAAATCAAAGAATCTTGGACATGATATGCTTGTGTGCTGCTATTCTCACCATTACATTGACAAATACAGCTAATTCCAGTCAAACTATAGCTTCAACTCCCCACCTCTCCAACCCAAAAAGGACAATCATCAATAATAAAAATTGAATTCAGCCTAGAGCTCAAAGGCGTCTTAAACAAATTCAGACCACATCTCTAGAATTACAAGTAGAACAAAAACGAGCATGAACCGAGAAAAAGCCCAGAAAGGAAATTACATAAGAATCATATAGGAAAGCAAGCAAATACACTAGGAGAAGAAAATTATGTGACGCTATGAAGATTGTCAGGGGCGTACCTTGCCATCGATAATGATCCAACAGTCGTCGCTGGAACTGTGCTGTGAGACTTCTTGAATGGAATAGAGGGCCGAAATGCTCGGCATCGATCCCTTTTGGCGATTGGTCGACTAATCGCCGCCGCGGGTTGGTTCGACTACGATCGGATTTTTTTTTTTTTTTTTTTTTTTCTTTTTGGAAGAACTGGCCCTCGAAATATCAAACTTTTTGGTGGGCTTTGGGCCTCAGCCATTCCGTCGCTGGGCCATAAGAGTGCCATTATTGCCTATTGGGCCGATCTATGGATTAGCCCAATTTAAACATTTCTTATGTATTTTGTAGGTTAAAATTTTTTAGTTAAAATATCATTTGGTCTTTTGTGTGTTTAGGATTTGAAATGCTTTTTTGTTTTCTTTTTAACTTTAGAATCTGTTTTAAATAGTAGCATTGGAGATTCCTTTAAGATAAAAAAAATTGACATGACAACTTATATCTATAAATTGAAAGACATACATGACATCGTTTACATCATTAAATGTGTAATCGATTAATATAAAATAAATTGATTGGAGATTAAATAAATGATATAAATAAAAAGTACCCATATACACCTTTTAAAATGACCTAAATAAACTAATATTTTAAGGAATATAAACTAGCACATTTTAACAAAGTAATCCAAGCATATCTTTGAGATAATTGACATGGGATGGGAAGTTCAAATAGTCAAAACCTTAATTAGTAACAAAACATTAGTGAATTAATTTCAACCCTATGTCATACATAATTACAACATAAAACCACTCTCAACTTGTTGTATTTACTTACCTTCTAACTTAAGAATAAGTGTGTATTTCTTTTTCAAACAAAATTTGTCAGTATTGTTATGAACAAAAGAAAATATATATATATATATATATATATATATATATATCTTTTTATTATCTGAAATGTAGCCAACTGTTTTTTAGAATTTAAAAAGAAAGTGCAATAAAATAAAAGGAAAAAGGAATAAAGAAATGGGAGAGGAAGCAGAATGAGAAGAAGAAGAAACAGATCACATGGGGAATGATGGGAAATGGGCATTTGGGGGAGGAGTTTTACCCTTTTTTTAATGGAAAGAATAAAAACGTAAGAAGGGGAGAGAGACTCAAAATTGGGGATTCGACGTGAAGGCCTTTCCTTTGTCCCTTTCTTGCTGGCGGCGGCTGCGCTAAGGGTGTCCGACACGTTCTAACACTTTTATCTTCTCCTTTCTTCCCTTCTTAGCTGTTTTTTATTCTATTCTTTTATAATATAATTTTAAAAATTAATAATACGATTTTAAAACATAGAAAAATAAATTATACTTAATTTCCAAAAATGAAATTATTATCCAACAATGCTTTTCTTTTATTGAATTTTGGTTTGTAACGATTTAATTATGTACTTTCAACATTCTATCAATTTAGTTCGTGAACTTTACTACGTAACGGCTTAACTATTATCCTTTCAATTTTGTAATAATTTAATCCCAACGTAAAAGAAAAAAAATCAACAATGTTATATGATGTCAATCTTCATTATTATATGATGCAAATTTTGTAGTTTATAAAATTAATCGGGTCTCTAATTATTTTATTTATTTATTTATTTATTTATTTATTTATGCAACAAGCCTCATTAAATTTTTCACATTAATTCCTACCACGTGGACTAAAAGTATTACTCTTACAAAAGTTTAAAGATTAAAAGTAATTTTAACCTAAATAAAATTACTCAAAATCGTCCTATATTACGAGTTTGTTTACGACACCAAAACTCAATATCTATAGAATTTGAATTTAACCAAATGAATTGGTATAAAAAAAAAAGTTTATTTTTACAAATTAGATAGAGCAAATCAATTGAATTAAAAGTCCATAAATATAATTAAAACACAAGAAGAATAGTTGAAAGGAACAATGGATCAAATTGAAAATTTAATGGACGTAATTGCAAGTAATTTATGCAATTTTCTACTCTATACCTAACCTAACCCTAAGAATTTAAAAGAGAAATCAAAGGAAAAGATTTATTTAATACCGCAATTTAATAGCTGTCATGCAAATTTGGTCAACATAACTGACTTCCACTGACCCATCTCTTTACGTTCTCATTTCCAATCTATTTTCATTTTCATGTGTTTTTTTCTCTTGCCTTTATATTTGCATTTTTAATATTTTAATTTAATATATTGCAGAATAAAGCATTTGTAAGATAAAATAAAATCTAAAATTTTTGATTATATTGTGTTAATATTTTAAGTAGTTTTGTCGTTGACAATAATTTTTAAATTAATAATGATTTTAGGTCATTTCTAACTCTAAAAATTTCAATTGGTTTGATGGTTACTGTTTATTATGCATTGTTTTATTTAGTTGCCTCTCACGATAAAGGCTTACGTCAACTATGTGAGACTCAAATGTATATAATTATTAGAAGACAACGAACGATAGAAACTATTTATTAGAAGAATTAATGCTTGGACCAATTGAGTAACGTTTGGTTTTTAAATTTATTATGAAATAAAAACATAAGTACCTTTTTCAAGGAGTATGTAAGCTAATATTTGCATTCTTTTAAGTTTAGATACTAAAATAGAAAGTTGAATAAAATAAAATTAGTGAAGGATAAAATGGGACTATGTATACTTAATTTGAAGTCTCGAAAACTTAAATTTTGCTCGTTTCAATTCATATATTTTTTTTTGAAATATCCATATTTGTTATTGTATTCTTAGTTTCGGTTTGTCTTAATTATTGTACGCATAAAATGACTATTTAAGTCGATTCTTTCATTTTTCATTACAATAAAGAAACGCGATACTCAATAAGTGAAATATAAAAATAATTTTTTATCAAATAATTTTTCGCGATCTATATATTTTGTGCTAGACTTTCCTTTACATGCACAAAACTATTCACGTTTATTACGAAACCACAAATCTCATAGTTAGTATTAGTTTATTTGAATGTCAAATGAGCTACGTACCTCTTGTTGACAATAATTTAATTTTTATCAATCATTAATAATACACAAAATTAGAAATTTAGTCTAATATATACTTTTTTCAGAGAGAATGAAGAATGGGTTACCTATTTTGGTGATTTAAAACATTAAATGATCACATTAAATTCCATTTGAACAAATTGTATTCAAATGGAAACAACGTTACTCCATTGGTCATCACTTTCCTAATTCAATTTCAACCCTAATGGAAAAGGGCACCTATATATTATAGTGTAGGGTTTACACACACATATATATATATAAACATTTTTTTCCTCACCACGGTTAATGTAACAATTTAATTCTTAAATTTTAACATATAACAATTCAATCTTTATATAATGAAATTAACTGACATATTAATTTTGTTAGTTTATTTTTTATCCTATCGAAATTATTAATGATAAATTTTAATTATATTTCTTATCTAAACCATACGTAAAATAATAAATATTATTTTTTTATTCCTATTACATATCACTTTCGTAAAATTACGGTTCTTTCGTGAACTAAATTATTGTTTTTCGTGCCAAAATGAGTATTGCTCGAATAATATATTATTGACTTCTAACTAGTTAGACACTATATTCCTTTAGGGTCCAAAATAATAACAAATAAATGGTCACTTTCCTAAAAATGAAAAATTATCAAAGTGTTTCATTATGAACAAATTGATAGTTCCACGGACATGTATTTGATATCGATATGAAGAGTAGATTGATATTTTCATTATATAGTAGATAAATCTACGAAATACAAAAAATAAACACCAAAACATCACTCATATAAATATAATATAATCATTTGAGTTTTATTATACTATGTTTTATAAATAGTTTCAATTCTTTTTGCTACTCAGAACCACATGGAGATTATTATATCTATCGGAATTTTCGTAACATTAAGATTTCGATATAAGAATGGATAAAGAATATTTTAAAGGAAAAGCTTTGGGTTAAATTCTTTTTTTTTTTTTGGGGGGTGAAAATAATAAAATAATAAACGGGGAGATCCAGATCCAAAAATCCAAATGTCCAAATGCCCCACGAAGAATCTCAAATTTACTCCAAACCAAATCCAAATCCCTTTTTTTTCTCTTTGTGTGTGTATATATAATCATCTCTTCTCCATTCTCTTCGCTCCAAGTCTAACCCAAGTCCTTCCCTCTCTCTGATCGAACCTTTTGCAGCTCTGTCAATTGGTCAACAATGGCGGGAGCTCCGGTCAAACCCACTCCCCTTTTGAAAGATGAACTCGATATCGTCATCCCCACGATCCGAAACCTTGATTTCTTGGAGATGTGGAGACCCTTTTTCGAGCAATATCATTTGATCATTGTTCAAGATGGTGACCCTTCAAAGACTATCAAGGTCCCAGAAGGGTTCGACTATGAACTCTACAATCGGAATGATATCAATCGGATTCTGGGTCCCAAGGCCTCTTGCATTTCATTTAAGGATTCTGCTTGTCGATGCTTTGGCTATATGGTTTCCAAGAAGAAGTACATCTTCACAATTGATGATGATTGCTTTGTAAGATCTGTTTGATTTTGCTTGTTCGAGTTTTCTTGTGCTTGATTTTTTGAATTATTTGTGTTCTGTGTTGATTAGGATGCCAGTGTTTTGTAGATCTACTTGTTTGGTTGATTGTTGCAATGAGCTTTTTTTTTTTTTTTTTTTGGGGGGGGGGGGGGTCTGGATTTTCCTGTTCTGACTTTATATGGTTGTTCAATTACGCTTTTCCTCTCATTCCTTTGATGTTTTTTTTTTCTGAATTTGACAAGCTCCGTTGGGTAACCCTTTGTTTTTTTGGAAAATTAAGCTTATAAACACTAATTATACCATGTTTTCTTTCTGTTGTAGTCTACTCTTTTGGAGTGAAAATTCAAAATCCAAGTTATGTTTTGACGAGTATAAAATAGAATTAGTTTTTTCTTTTAAGAATTTGGATGTAAATTCAAATGTGTTGTGAAAACTAGTATACTTTTCGAAAACCAAATAGTTATCCAACAGGTTTCGGTCTTAGTGATTGATGTCTTGTGTTGTCAACTCGGTTCTCTTGCAAATTGTTAACTGGTGTTGAATTTGTATATGCGAGGGAGGAACAGATCTTGTTGAAATGCTTGTATGTTTGAAACAGTTCTTTTGATCTAGAGAAATATAAGCTTCTTTAAATGAGTCCCAAGCAACCCCTTTTATCTTCTGGTCAATATTAGTTGGGAGAATGAATTTACTTTAATCTTTCCGTTTAAGCAGCAATAGCATTTGGTTTAATGGTTATTTTGTGAATGACGTTGGCCTTCTATACCATCCTGTGGTTTACATCTTGTGTAACTGATGAGTAGTTGAGAAGTACTTGTTGCTGACTGAGAGAATCGGAAGGAAATGATTTGTTTGCTCCTTTAAATACATATTCTGCAGCTCTGTCTTGATCTGTAGGCGATCAACATTTGATGGTTTCTTGTAAATCCGTTATTGCAGGTTGCAAAGGACCCCTCAGACAAAGATATCAACGCACTCGAGCAGCACATAAAGAACCTTCTATCACCAGCCACCCCACATTTCTTCAACACTCTGTATGATCCATATAGAGAAGGTGCAGACTTTGTCCGTGGATACCCTTTCAGTCTCCGGGAGGGTGTCCCGACTGCGGTTTCTCATGGACTTTGGCTTAACATCCCTGACTACGATGCTCCTACACAGCTCGTTAAGCCTCGTGAAAGAAACTCTAGGTGTGTGGATTATTGCTGTTGTGTTCCAATTAGTTTAACTCAAACACCGAGAAGTTTCAGTTTACCCTTTTTCTTCTATTCCAATATGTTTAAATTATTGAGATGTTCTTTGTAAATCAGGTATGTAGATGCAGTCTTGACAATTCCCAAGGGAACCTTGTTTCCCATGTGTGGAATGAATCTTGCATTCAACCGTGAACTGATCGGACCTGCTATGTATTTTGGACTCATGGGTGATGGCCAGCCAATTGGAAGATACGATGACATGTGGGCCGGTTGGTGTGTTAAGGTATATATACCCAAAATGTGACCCTTTTCTCTTTATCTCTAGTCAAATGCAGAGCTAAAGTATCAATTAATGAACTTTATGCAGGTAATTTGTGACCATTTGGGATGGGGAGTGAAAACAGGGCTTCCCTACATATGGCACAGCAAAGCCAGCAACCCATTCGTGAACCTCAAAAAGGAGTACAAAGGGATCTTCTGGCAAGAAGAAATAATCCCGTTCTTCCAGTCGGTCGTCCTCCCAAAAGAATGCACAACGGTTCAGAAATGCTACATCGAACTGTCGAAGCTAGTGAAGGAGAAACTCGGCCCGGTTGATCCTTACTTCCTTAAGCTGTCTGAGGCAATGGTCACTTGGATTGAAGCTTGGGATGAGCTCAACTCTGCTGGAGAGGACTCCAACGTCCCTGCCAAGAAGTAGATTTTGTAAGGAACAAGGGAAACACATTTGGATGCAATAGATTTGATGAGTCTTTTGCTAGTTTTCTTTTTACTTTTGCCATATTTTTTCCCCTTCAGTATAATTTAAGGCTTAGAAGAATGTTGCTTGTTATTTATTTTGTGTATCCTTCTCTTCCAAACATTGAATTGAGATTTAATAACATGGGTAGCTTTTGTTAATTTTATTGTGCCCTTCGTTGAATAGTTTACTGAGTGCTAACTTGTTGGGTTGTTTTCTCTCATTCTTATTCATTTATTTAATTCTCCAAAATTTGAACGTTTGAAGTCAGAAATGAGTTATCAATTTCATTCTTTGTTTGGTCCAATGAGTTTGTGAGTTTAAACTTTCAAGACTAAAAAGGAACATTAATTATATATTTTATTAACTTCTTTTATCATGGGTCCATGACTTTACAACTCTGCACTTTATTCCAAACAACTCGATCTACGATTATCCCGTGGTTGAATACTAAAATTGAGTCGAGGATAAAGAAAACAACTTTATATTTGTAATGTTTATGGTTTGACTTATGATGAAGACATTTTTCCTTTAGATCTGTAAGGAAAGAGCGGGCAAGTTTGAAGTTTGATGTATGTGTGATAAAGACATCTTTTTAAATTCATGGGAAAACATGTTACATTGCACCATTTTTCTTGTGTTTGGTACGAAGGAAAATGGGTGAGATTTAAGGGAATATATAATTACTATAAAGTAAATTATATAATAAATCAAAATAGAGTAAAATATGGAATATTAAAAATAATTATGAAGTGCCGGTTTGGGTTTTTGAAAATCGTTTCTTTTTCTTAAAAGGAAACGAAAACAGAATATGTGTTTGATAATTGTTTCTTGTTTTCTTGATTTTCTTCGAGATTTATTTTTTTATTTTATTCACATCTAATTTAGTTAAACATTAAACAATAATATATGTCCTCCATTAAATATAAAAAATAAAATTATCAAAATTTTATTCATTTAATACAAATTAGAAATGTTAGTATGAACAAATAAAAATAACGTAAACATAAAATTGTATTTATCATTCAATATCATCTCTCACTCATTTTTTAATTTATCAATTTCAACAACCCCATTAATATTATGTGATAATGTAATATTAATTTTAATGTAAGTTATTATGTCCTCAATATTCAAATGGAAAGAAACAAAACAAAATTTAACCTTTTTAACTCTAGTACTTATGATGCTTTAGAGAAAATCAACAACGAAGACCTAGGTTTGCGCAAAGGGGAAGACGAAGACTATTGATCCGACAAAGAGGAAGAGTCGGGCGAAAACTTTAGATCCAGGAAGAGAAAGAGTTTGACTTGTAGAGGAAGACGATGAAAGGGGAAGAGGAAGACAACGTGTAGAGGAAGATGAAAGACAATGGAGATAAGAGGAATAAAAAGAAAATCATGTGGAAAGGAAAATGAAAAAAGAAAAGAAAACGAAAAATAACCGATAAAAAGGAAAAGGAAACCAGTACAAATAATTGAAAAAAATGAAAAAGAAACAAATAAAAATAAATTTAAAAATAACCGATAGAAATAATTGAAAAATAGAAAAACCATTTTCCCCCATAATTCCTCATAAAATGGGAAACATTTCTACTTTTTTTAGAACGAGAAATAAGAAACGTTACCAAACACTCTCGTTTTTTAAAAAATAAAAAAAAAATAGGAAATCGAACGAGAACATACCAAATGGACCCTAAGTTTTTCGATAAATGAAAAATTGTTATGAATAACGTAATATTAAAACTATTTAAAAAAAATTAATAGATTATAAAAAGTTTGATAGATTTTTTTATATTTTATAAATAGTTTCGTTAATTTTATTAGTGATGAAAAATAGTGATTTAAAACCAAATGATTAAATTAAAATTAAACGAAGAATTAAATCGAAATTTTCCAATACACTGAAAAAAACAAACAACAAAAAAGAACGCCGTTGCCGGGGATCGAACCCGGGTCACCCGCGTGACAGGCGGGAATACTTACCACTATACTACAACGACATCTTATGTTATGCAATATTTTTGTGATAATTTAACATCTAATCAAATAATTTTAAGTAAGTAACCTTAGGTTTACATTTTACCCATCTGTAGTGAAATTTGGTTTAAGGATTCTATTTGATGAATCAATTGCAATGGTTCTCAATCCCATATGTAATTAAATTTCTTTTAATCATATTTTTATTGTTGTTATTGTTTGACCCTAATGATAACGGTAGTGGTAAAGATGATAGTAAATATGACAATTCATAATCTTTTGTGTTGTTACAGTAACAATATATGTATCAATGGTAATGATAAGGATTTAGGCAAAGTGTAATTGCATTGTTTATAGATTTTGTAGTGAGGTATGTTTTATTACAACTATAAAAACACTAGTAAACAAATGAAACCGCCTTTTAGACTATAGTCAATATAGATTACATTTATGAAGACATGACCTTTAATAATTAAGTATTTTTTGTTTTAAAAACTCTCTCTCTCTATATATATATATGTAAAAATTCAAACTTTTGAGATTTTTTTTCGATGATATATTTTGATATACATTTTGATCGGTTAAACTGTATTCCATTCATAATATTGTGGATAAATCCAACTTCATACAACCCATTATTTTAAGAAGAAAGAAGAAAAGTTCAATCTATGTTACTACTTTTTAGATTAAGAAAAGTTATAAGAAATTTCCCTGTTCCATACATTATTATTATTATTATCAGATGAAGTCATTTGGATTTTTAAGAAATGGTGCGCTAATGTGAATAAAAATAGAAGACCATGAAGATAAAAGAGAGTTTATGCATTACTTGTAAGAAAGATCCTTGACAGACACAGATAGCTCACAACAGCTTTTCATGAATCCAAAATGAAATTTTGACCGAATAAAACCCAAGAACAGAGAGCAGAAACCATAAGCATCTACACATTACATCGAAAAGCATATAGTCCCGCCATAGTATCGTTTCAGATGGAAGAAAAGAAAAGAAAAGAAAAGAAAAAAACATTGCCCCTTCGACATGATATAAAAATTCACATAAAATGGATCGTCAAATAGCTCTATTTAGTTCTGATTTGCAGGTTTCATTTTCCACCAGCACCACCAAACAGATAATCCAGAGAAGATCCCCCGCCCGGGGCGGCGTGAACCTTGGTTGAAGGCCGATCCTGCACCAACCACAAACAAAGCTAATCAATCACTATAGTCCCCTTTTTGATTTATATCATATCAAGGCATATCGTGGTTCCATTTTTGGCAAAAGATCAGTACAATACAATCCTCTTTTGCACATGCCCGTTTGGGTGCTGCTTTTGGATCGTACAATTCAAAGATGGGTAGAAAGAGGAAGACGAGACAAGATAAATAGGTGCAATACACATCTAATCCAAGCCAACTTTGATTGCCCTATCGTAAGCTAAGCTAAATAGGTGCAATATCGATCCTAATCCAAGATTATATGTATCAATTATCGGCAAGATGCTAGCAGTCAAATTAGACCAAATAAATAGCAGAATAATCATAAAGGGTAGCTATACCGTTATGAAATTGCCAGTGTTCTGACCATCTGCCCTCAAATAGTTGTTTGATGAGCTACTGTGAATACCAGCTGGAATCTGCTTGGTAATATCTGCAGGTGGTGAAGCAGTAGCAGCAGGTTTAGACACTGCTGGTTTGGATACAGTCTTCCCTTCATTTGAAGGCGGCGGTGCTTGGCGGCCACCTTTTGGTGCACCTGCATTAGGAGCATCTCCATCACCAAACAGGTACCCCAGTGAGCTCTGCCCCCCACCACTGCTAACTCCACGACCCCCCATGGCTCTTCGGTTTCTTTGAAATGTCACAACTCAGAAGCTTGCCTTACAACCAGGAAAAAGAATAATAATAAAGGTCAGAAGACTCGGAACATAAATGAGTGGAAATCGCTGGCTGAAGGATCTCATATATTGCATATAGTCCTATCAAGTATCAAAAGAAAATTTTATATCTCGAGTTAAAATGTAAAAATCAAACCTCTACTATAATAAAACATCAAACTTGATGTTTGAACATCATACTCGATCCATGTTTTCATGTTAATTCCCTTAGTTGTAACGGTTCAAGGATTTTTTTAACTTTGGTATCTAACGAGTCATACTTTCAACGGTTAGGTTTGAGATAAGAATAATTTTCTTTTACGACGGTATGATATATAATTTTTTTTTGGAAAAAATAGCCACCAGACATGTTTCTGTGGTAAAGATTGCCATCTAAATAAATAAATAAATCCCAACCTGAATCAAGAAGATACTAACAAGGCCTAAAGCTGTCGTGTTCAAATTAAAGAAGATATAGTAAGAGCAATAGATCTCCAAACAAAAAGAAAAAGATTATACCAAGACAAACAAGACATTGAAAAACGGAACATAAGACACATGAAGCCATTAACAATAGCATCAATTTCAAAACACAAAACTACCAGTTACGTTAATCCCATACAGTGATTTGATTTGATTTGTTTACAGTCAAAAACCCACACAGGAACACAAGAAGAATATTCCAGCTGAGCTGAGTACTAAGTTCTACCCAAAAAACCCATCTCAAAAACCGATCACTTGACCTAAAAGTAAGAAACAGTTAAAATGTAGGCATATACCACAGATCCTGCAAAACCCTTAAGCACAGTCAGAAAATAACAAAAACAAAGATGCGAAACAAACAAGATCTGATAGTTGCAGCAATTGAGAGGTACCGGGAGGGAGAAACAGGAAAACCCGGCGGTAAAAAAAAAAAGAGAGAAAGAATCAAGTAGTAGATCTAGATAAGGAATGCGATAAAACAACGGTAGATGATGAAGGAAGATGAAAATGAGGGAAAAACAATGGTGGATTGTGGGTTAAAAAGAGGAAAAACGAAAGTTAAAGAGAAGATCTAAGAGAAAAGGAATGAATTTAAGGAGCAAACCTGGGGCGACGATGGGATCTGAGGCGAACTTCGGAGTTAAAAGGGAAGGAAGGAAGAAATGAGAGTGGAGAGAGTGGTGTGTAGTCGTAGCAAGCACGCAGTCTCGGAGATACTCTCTTCCAATTATTTATTTGTTACATTCCCATTTTTCTAATTAATATATTACTAAAATAATATACTTTCTATTCTTTTCTCTCTCTCTCTCTTTTTTTTTTTTTAACTTAACTTTATTATTATTTTTAACTCCTTTTTTCTTTCCTATTTAATTGTAGTGACAGTTTTAATTTTTTCATAATATCAATTCTTTGAATCGATAATATAGTAATTAAAAATAAAACGTTTAAATTGATATAATTATATATATATATATATTTATAATTTTAAAGAATATAATTACTAAAGTTTAGGATTTAAATTGATAGTTTTTAACTAGAGGTTTAAATTGATTCTAACTTCTCGAAGTTTTTTTGGAGTTTAAATTTATACTATTATTAATTTAAATTGAATTTCTTTTTTTACGAATGGTTAGATTTAAAATTAATTATGTTTTTAAAAATAGAAAAACTATAATAAACAATAATTACAAAATATAACAAAATTAATTTGATTATACCACAAAATTAAAATTAATTAGTAGGGATCATGTGAAGAAGTTGATTACGGTGTTTACTAAATAACTAAAATAGAAGCACGAATAACATTCAGACATCATTCATTCGTGGTTTGCCTTCGACTGATCGAAGCTTGTCGGATTTGAGGGTCACTGTTGCTAGTGGGAGAAGAAAAACAACAGATGGGGAACTAAAAAATTACATTTTTTTACCATTCATGGACAAAAAACACATTCCTCCAAATTTATGAACTAAATATGTAATTTTTCTCAAAATTAAAAGAAAAAAAAATACTAAACAAGCGAAAACATACAATTATTGGATACGCAAGGACTCAATATACCATAAAATGTGTGGGAGATTTTGAACTAACATTTTTATAGTCCTAAAACAATAAATGTTAGGTGAGGTATGCTATTCTTAAGAGCAATTCGAACTATCAATTTCATGCTAAATACAAATGCAAGTTTTTATTAAATGTGGAATTTAATAGACGTTTAAGAAACATGTTTTTTTTTTTTTTTTTTGTTAAGGCTTAGTTTATATTTTATACAGAACAATGCAACAATTTTACTCTTAAGTTTAAATTTGGTAGTATTGCAATTATCTTCGTTGGTTTTCTATTAATTACCAACACAAAGTATAGATATTTTATCAAATGTTTTATTTTTAATAATTTCTTATTATTTACTTTAAGAGCTAATTCTAGCCGATTGATTAAGTACCGATCGAAAAAAGAGAAAGATATCGATTAATGAAAAATAAAAATATCGTATAAAATTATTTAAACCAAAACATTAATCTTACAGTCCAATTAATATTTGTTTTTAGAGTGCATAAAAGAAGGGGTTTTTCTAAAAATAATATATATAAGAAAACCAAAATACATTCGTTTGTTAGAGTAAATATTTTGTCGACAAGTTTCGATTAAGAGTATTTAAATTAATTAATTCAACAAATGAGTCGTTGTAGTATAGTGGTAAGTATTCCCGCCTGTCACGCGGGTGACCCGGGTTCGATCCCCGGCAGCGGCGATAATTTTAATTTTATATTTTTGTTGATCCCCAACAACGGCGTCCTTCTTTTCTTTGTCCGACATTAGTCCATCTCTGACCTGCCTCCTAAATCTATAATTTCTTGTACATTTTCATTTTTCGATTGATCCTTTTTTCATTTGTGCATCTGGGTCTTTTGGTTATGGCGTTCCAAGTGTTTTCATCCACACAATTTCGTTTAAAATAGGTTATTTTTCATTCCTTTTTGAACTTCTTAAAGTTGAATTTTCTTGTTGAATGAAATGGAGCTTTACTTTTTATCGAACTCAAATCTTGTTCTCGGGGAAAACTTTCGTCGTGGGTAAGGGCAATCTTATTTGACTTTGGGGTAGCAATAACTATGGGTTTTTGTAAGTTTGGGTTGAAATCTCTGTATAGCCCACTAGTGCCATTTTTATTCTAGTTCCACTTTAAGTAGAATTTCTGAGAGTTATTTGTAAATTGTACCCACTAATTTTGTTATGTCTGATTAGTTTATCCTTTAGTTGAGGTACTATGTTTGTTGATGGTAATCCATAGTTCTACTTTTTAGTTTTCATGCTGAAGCTCATCTAAAACTTTGATGGGTGTGAAATGTGAAAATAGACTTATATGTTCATTAGTCTTCATGTTAGATTGCATTTCAGAGATCTCACTAAATGTTTTTTTCCTTTTAATTTTTGCAAGATTGGGTGCTCCATAGGAAAACTGGCAAAATCATCATGTTAGTTGATGCTGCGTAAGAAATCAAGGCATTGGCTACTTCCCTGCTGTTGATAGCAGGGGACTACAAATCATGGATGCATCACGAGGTCGTTATTTACTATTTTAGATCCACATTTTTGAAACATCATTGAATACTTAATGTACAAGGATATGCTTAATGCTAGGGGTAAAGAAGAGAGGCCATGGAAATCGTTCTTGGATAAAGATAGATCAGGAAGGGAACTCAGAGGTTTTGGAACTTGAGAAGGCTACGATAATGAGGCGTTGTTCCTTACCTTCTAGAGATATGCGACTTTTGGATCCTCTCTTCCTTTGTCCATCCACAATTCTTGGAAGGGAGAAGGCAATTGTTGTCAGTCTTGAGCAAATTCGTTGTGTAATTACATCTGATGAGGTTATTTTAATGAACTCCTTGGATGGATGTGCTGCACAGTACAAGTCAGAGCTATGCAAGCGTCTTCAGGCAAATAAAGATCAATCAGGTAAATAATTGATTTCCATGTACAATTATTCAACACAGCGATGCATTGCAATCTGGTTGTCAAGCGTATCATTTAATGGATAGTTTGATTATAGTATTTCAAGTATTCAAAACCACCGCCAGTGCTCTGTTGAAAGAATGAAAAATTGGTTCAATTTGCAACTTAAACTAGAATTGGTTTTGAACTCTTAAAATCCATGAAACTAATTCCCAATTTGCACAGATGATTTGCCCTTTGAATTTAGGGCACTGGAGCTGGCACTAGAACTTACTTGCTTACTTCTTGACGCTCAGGTATATCTCGAGTAAACTTAGAATTAAGTATCAGGACATAGAATTCTTCATATTTTGTAAATTGCATGTGTACTTTGATATGAGCTAAATGGTCAAAGTGTTAAATTTTCTCCTCTGCTCATAAATTTACATTTTAAACATGAGAGTTTATACTCCATGTAATCCACCTTTAGTTGTTTGGGAGGTTTTCTCCTTATTTCATTTTGTCAATGAAATTTGTTTCCCCACAATTTTATACTCCTTTGATATCTCAGACTATACAGCGGATCTAGAATCTTCACCTACTCCTTGGGCCGCCCACTTTTATGATAGCATATATTTCTTTAAGCAATTTTGTCTGCTAGAAGAGCTATTTGTAATCTTGAATGGTTCAACTGGAGGAGATATCTTGCCTTTCATTTCATTGTAAACCCATCCATTGTTCTTTAAGAACTTCATATAGCCATGGCATGTCTTGAAGTTCAGTGCTGAATAATATACTCTTTGCCTTGAATTAGTGCAGCCAGAGAGCACAAGTGGTTGGCTTTAGTTCTGGTCACTTTGATGGTGGATTTTATCTGTTTGGTCAGTGAAGTATATAGTATAAAAACCGATCTGAAACCTCTTTGTTGGAAAATAAACCAACCAAATTGACTTTCCACACCTGAAAGAAAAAAAAAACAGATAGAGAAGAACTGATCCACTTACACTCCTCCTAAAGGGAAAATATACAAAGAATCCCTTTTCAAACCTTAAGCTCTAATAACTGTCATTGGTGTGTTATGCAGGCTCATAGCTGCTGTTATGTACTTCTAAGTCCTCACTGTTGTGTTAGCTGGTGTTTGAACTCCTTTAATAGTTTGTTGGGGTATAACTAGTCAGTAGTCACAGTTAGGATCTCATACCTAGAGATTCTTGGGTTCAACAGGTGAAGGGGATGGAAGGGGAGATATACCCTCTACTGGATGATTTAGCATCTTCAATAAACACACTTAATCTCGAGAGAGTTCGAAGATTTAAAGGCAACCTTCTGACCTTGACTCAACAAGTGCAAAAGGTAAGTAAGTAGTCCAATTTTCATCTTCTTTTGCAACTATGTTTTTTCACGACGTGCATATATAATATATCATTTCATATATAATATATCATTTCAAATATCAGGTGCGTGATGAAATTGAACATTTGATGGATGATGATGGGGATATGGCTGAGATGTATCTGACAGAGAAGAAACGAAGAATGGAGGCGAACATCCGGAGTAACTTGTATTTGGAAGCTAGTTTCTTTGGGAAACAGCCACCAAAATCCGCTCCTGTTTCGCCAGTGGGTTCTGCCAATGGAACTTACAAATTACAAAGGGCTTTTAGCAGTATTGTGAACTCAAGCAGCTTGATGAGTTCATCGACCAGCGGAGATAACATCGAACAATTGGAGATGCTGCTTGAAGCATACTTTGTGGTCATTGACGACATGCTCAGTAAATTGTTATCAGTATGATAAATTTTCACCTCTTTTGAACGGATCCAGTCTTCAGTTAAAAAGAGAAAAAGTAACTTTTTTCGTTTTGAATGAGTATGCTTTTTCTATAATTTTTTGATGCATAGGCACATCTCCAGCAACATATTGTTCAAGAATCTTCTAAAATGATAATATCCTTTTACATGATTTTCCTCTGGCTATGCGATTCTTAGTTAACACTCATAAATGCGACTTAGGTTCTTGTATTGCACCTTATGGTCGATAGTTCTCAGAAAGTAGCCCTGACTTGAGCATACATTAGTTGATTTAAGCATATAACTATGATCCAAGGGGTGAAAGGCTCGAATCTCCCAGCCCCACATACATACCATTGAACTCACTCTTAGAAATTGACACTACAAGGTGCTGATATTGAAACTTTTTCATGTATTATGCAGCTCAAAGAATCTATAGATGACACAGAAGATCTGATCAACATTAAACTGGTAACTTTGACTGCTAAGCTCAGTTTTGTTTTCTTCATGTTTAGCTAATCACATGGAATGCAAGAATGAATGCAATTTGTACTTTTTCCCCCTTCTGGATGAACAGGGCAACGTTCAGAACCAGCTGATACAATTTCAGTTGCTCTTTACTGCAGCAACATTCTTGGCTACTATGTTTGCAGCTTTAACCGCGGTTTTCGGCATGAATTTTGCCGATGATGTCTTTGATCATCCGAGTTCTTTCCAGTTGATAGTTTACTTGACCTTGATTGCCTGTGGCCTTGTGTATTTCGGTTTTCTTTTCTATTTTAGGTACAAGAAAATATTCCCACTGTAATTGAGCTGCAAAATATGTACCTTTCTGCAATGGAACTAAGATTTGAAAATGGTATGCCATATGTTAATATTTCCTATAAAAAATTGTTTTTGTATGCGTTTTTAGTCATCTTTGGCAGTTTGAGCTTTTCTTTTAGTTTGATGTCAAATCAAATTATCGACGTTCGTTTACTAATTGAACTTTGTTTATAGCAATTTAGTTACATTTAAATTATATTATAATAATTATAGTGTTTTAAATTGAAGAATTTGATTTGTATATTTTAAGATACGATACCATAGGAAAAATTTTGAACTTCTGCAAGTAACAATTTAATTTTTATATTTTAAAATATATAACAATTCAATCTCTACTGCTCAAAACATTTCATTAAAATTGAGCATTAATCTTTATTTATGTAATGACTGATGAAGCTTGTAAACAGAATTAGTCACTACTCAGTATACTGTATATATATGGAAGAATCCCTTTCATGAAAGCTCAGAAACTGAATGGTCTTCACAAAATATTGTACAACGTTATAGTGTTTCCATAGAATAAACTATATTCAAAACAAGACCTTCGAAGAAACCCTGAATAGATCGATAATGTGTAATGGTTTTTCTAATGAAAATGCGCACATCTAATCTTTTGGTTGATTAAGTATATATGTTATGTCTTAACTAGTTCAACTATACTTTAAACCGATACATAAATTGAGTACAATTTAACAACTCTTACAATGAAGCGCATTCAGGCTTATAAAACACATCTTTCATATTATTACACAAACCGAATACGTTTACCTTTTTCCAGCTTTCCAACTTTATATCTAACAAGCTCAAGATTATTATGAGCCAAACATCTTCTGAAAACCAATACCACCACTCAACTTTTAACTGAAAACGTTTATATATGAAATATCATTAGATAGATGCTTTTATGGTCGAAACTAAAGACAAAATTATTTGAACCAATAATAAGTGGTTGCTGTGTCCTTGCACGTAACTAATATGCAAACAATGAGAGCTTTAGCTGAATACCGAAACCAACTTAAAAAGGCTTATTATTAAGATATGTAGACTAGACTGGAAGATCTTGCGCTTTTTATCAAATGGTCGAACATGAAGTTACGAAGCCAATGTTGTTCTGGGGCAACTATCAACTGCACAGGCTAAAATGTCTCTGTAATCCCTTGATATTCTGAAAGAATCATAAACCTTTCCATCACTGCTCTTCTTGTACTCAAACAAGAGGTTTGAATGGTCAAATGCAGTAAGCTTGACAAATCCATAATCATAATCTCTAAAAATACTCCATTTTGTTTGAAGTGAGATAAATGGTGAAAGGCTTGCTCCTCCCCCACCAGCAACAACATGAATTGTTCCATTCAAGGGGCCCTTGTAGTAGTGTTTCTTCTCATTGGTACAAATATTCTGTGAAAGAAATGGAAGATAGTGCAAACATTTAGCTCTTTTAATATGCATGGGAACAGAATCTAATCGCGTATTGATGGTTGTGCATATTATATGACTGGAAACAGCATATCTTAGTTGGAAAATACTATCTATGCGAAAAAAGGGGGAGGCGGGGAAATAGAGGAAGCATGCTAGAAAAACTAAATGTACTACCGGGTGTTGTTTCTAAATTATGATGTCAAACGGCATTGTAATATTAGAAAGACCGAGAAATCTGCAAAGCTGCAAATTTACGGCAAGATGACGCTTTTTTAGTTAATGGCTAAGGAGGGAAAGAGGGAACTATGAAGCTGTTGTAAGATGTAAACAGGGCCTTGCTTACCACAACTTAAACATATCCCAAAAGTGAAAATGCATGGTATTGTTACAGACTGGAGTGGGTTATTTTTAGATTTGAAGAAGAATGACTTCGAGCCCTAAATTTAATATGGCAACTCAAATAAAAAATGAAATTGAATCATTAAACACTATTGAAGCCTACTGTCAAGGTGGTCACAACTTTTAAATTTGCAACTTGAATCTGTCTTTTTTCTTATCAATTTTTCACGATATTACAAAAAATAATATACGTATTCCTTGTTAAACAACAGCAAACATGGAGAAAAAGAACTTTAGTTGAGACAAAATTCAAGAATACCTGGTAGATGGGACATGTTCTCTCGTAACTATGCACATGGCCATATATAGCAAGATCGACCTTATATTTCTGCCAAAGATTTTGAAGGCTCTCGCGGCCCATTGGTTCTGAAGATGATCCTTGTTCAGCATAAAAAGTGCATGAAGAGTAACCCAGCACACGATGTGCCAGAAAAATTAGCCATGGTTGCTTTTGCCTATCAACAGATGATAGACAGTGCTCAATGAACTTATATTGCTCTGTTCCCTCTCTCCAGTCAAGCTCTGTGTTGGCCACGCAGAAGCGAAACATACCATAGTCTGTGGCATACCTGATATAAAAGGATACACGTGTTGAACTGAGGAATTGTGGATTAAATCCTGAGAATAATGAAAATATGGAGGAACAGCTCCATATGCAACAGAAGTTATCAAAACAAGCTTCATTACCAAAACTTTTCCCGATTCTCAGCAGGGACATAAAACATATTTTGAGCCACTACACCACATTCTCCCCCTGAATCCATGGTGTCATAGAAGGATCCACTCCCTGGCCAGTCACGCTCGTGATTACCACTGTAACACCGTGTGTACAGTTAATAAAAGAAATAAGAACAAACTACCTGGCAAACAATGTGTGAGCCATTTAGGGAAGGAAGTACCTAGCAATCATGTAAGGCACCGTCGATGCAATTGGTCCAATCTGTGCAGTAAACTGATCCCACTGTGAAAGATATCCATTTGCATAACATATATCTCCAATGTGGAAAACTATGTCAATATTTTTCAAATCCTCTATAAGTTGTCTAGTAGTATTGAGAGAGCCACGTTGGAAATTGTTGTATTCATTAGAGCCATCAGCTTCATCCTGTGTAGTATATTAGACAAAGAAAAGTTCTAAAGCCTTTATATGTCGATTGGCTATAAATTGAATGAAACGATTATGTTTCCAGAAAAGCATCTTCTGGATGTGCAAATATAGTTTCTATAGAACTTTTAGTTTGAGCTTGTTATTAAGCATATAATTGAATGAACAATTGGACATGATTTCCAAAATTTTGAACCTTTTCTGTGGGATTTTGCAACATTAGAAAATTTGTAGATGGCATTATATTCTTTTTCAACAAAACTTCTTCCTTATGATTTTCATTAAAGTTGAGGAGTCAAAATTCTACCTCTAACCTTGAGGTGTGTGAATGTACTTTGTGTCTACCTTTTTGAAAAACTACACATCATGCTCTAGCTTTGTCCCCACCATAATATAGGAAACAATTACTAAAAATGTGATTTTGTATACTGAGAATTTACCAAAAAAAGCACTTCAACTCAGCAAGTCATATTATGGTGGTTCTAAAAGTTTAGTAAAAGAACCAAACCTTTCCCATGTCACCAAAAATGACAACTCTTTGTAACGAGTTTTGACCAGGATAAGGCGAGGCTTGGAATTTGTATGTTGAGCTCCAAATATATGTGCCGTTGTTTAATTTATGCCCCAACTTGTATGTATACCTGCATAATAAGTGTATTCAAATATTAACAATCTTTAAGTGGTAATTGGTAATCATCCAGAATGTAGCAAAACTTATAACCTCGCAGAGGAACTCGGCCTTCAAATTTCTCAGAGTTTGTGTGTTACATATTAAGAGGGATATTAAGAGTATTAGTAGGACCATAATTGTAATTACTAGGTAATTAGTGGGACGTGAGTTGGTCATAATTAGAGGAAGTTAGGGAAGTGAGAAGATAAATAGCATTTTGAGAATCAAAGTCCATAGTGCAGAATCTAGAAGAAAGAAAACCCAAGGATATTGATATATCGTAATTTCTCTTTGATATTGCAATATAGCTTTCGATTTTTTTTTCTTATGGTCCTAAAGAAGCATACATACAAATACGACACAACACGGTCAAGATAGACACCATAGCAGGCTACTGTTTATTAAACTAGGCATTTTTGAAAAATATATCAGGTTTGTAAAAGATGGAAATTCAAAGTCAATAAGCTTTAGAATTGATATGTTTAAAAGGATGAGCTCAATGTATTTTGCTTGAAGTATTTTATCTTTTTCCTGTCTTATTGTGTCTCTATGTAATATGTTTAACGAGTGTTATGTGTCTAACAAATGTTTGATTCATTGACTTTGTACAATGAGTGGATACACATATCTATTGTGCGAAGAAGTGCCTAAATGTCTTTCTAAGAAAAAAGTGTCTAAATGTCTGACATGTGTACGTGTTAGACATGTTAGCTACATTGAAGTGTCCGTGTTTCTTAGCCTAATAGTATAACGGTATGCATCTCATTCTCAATGGTATTAAACAGTCCCAATCTTATTATATTTGGATTTGTTTGACGAGAGATCTACAACTAATATAATAATGTATAGCAACTTTTCATTTCTCTAAAAAAGAAATAATCAGTTTGGGATTGATATGACTTACTCTTGGTTGGGCCATAATTCCTTGAGGAAACTGGTATGTATATATCCAGGGTCTCGCCATCCCTCTGTCCTTGCAGGTGCACCTAAAAATATAATCTATGAGATAAAATATCTTTAGATGGAAAAATAGAAAATAGCACAAGTTTGAGTTACTTATAGAAACATTACATTGGCAAATAATACATATAATGACAGAAAATATTGCCAATCCCTCATATAGTCGATTCTTTTAAGTAGATTATTAATCATCATTATGTAAATTTTTAACATCACGTAGTAATAGGGTAGCAGCTACTAAATTTTTGACAGGGTAACAGAGCATGTTTCATATAAATAGTTGTTGCAAATCTAAATTTAGGGAGTTCACATACCACACATGCTGTTGCGATCAAAAGTCAGTGTTCCAGCTGGGGATTGCATAAGGTCTTTTCCATTTTGGCTCCATGCAACCAAAGGTTCGGCCTCATCAATTCCATATCCACTTGTCCATGTTACAGTCATCTGAATATCAATGGTTAAACCATATCATCTTCATGTAGATTTAACTAACAAATTCAAAGCATGAGTGATTATCACAGGCCTATCGACTTGTATATATGAAATTCTGCAATGAAGCTGGTACACTAATGGAAACTAATCATTCAAAAATTTTATATTCACTCGAAAAAGCCCAGGCAAACCAATAGGGATAACAGAAGTGCTAGCTCGTACTTACTTCATTCCAATTTTTCCCTTGTGCCAAGCGTGGGTAAAGTGGTGCATCAGGATTTGCAAAAGTTACACGGTTTGATATTGCCACCACCTTTGGCTAAATATGAAACGGGAAGGAAATAAATAAAATGTAAGCAAACAAATTCACCCAAAAGTTTGCTAAGGTTAAGTGCAATACGCAAGTATCAATATAGCTAAAGGAGAAAGCATGTGAATTGGCCCAGATGATTGTATAATGAAGTGATAAAATCGTTAAGTGCATGAGACAAATTGTCTGGAACATGGACGTAGATACGAGAGAAACCAGACACACAAACATAAAACAGTGAGGCATTAGTTCATATGAGAATAACATCTCTTCTGCAAGCTGTGAAATGCCTTGCCTTGAGTCAACCAACAACATCAAATTAGGTTCTGTATTCGAAATTTAAATAACCCTCATTGTAAGTATCCAAAAAATTGAAAATCTTGAACTAAATTAACTTGATAGGAAGGTAGATTTTAGCAAGAATATGTCATGTTCAACTTATATAATTTAAAATACTAACCCAAGATTTCCATACCCCATAAAAATCCATAATTGCAATGATGTGATAGGTATTGTTTGTTTGTGAGGCTCAATTCTAAGGGGAGGGTGAAAGCAAGAATACAAATCCCAGAAGTAAGAGGAACAAGATAGTTGGAACCTCCTAGATAATGGCGAGTTTAAGCACAATTCACTTTAGGTTCTGGCTTGTGAGCTCACATAACCCAGAAAGCAATTATTCACTTATCTTTTAATTTTAAAATTTCGCATGATAGTGCAAAAGTTCAGAACACAATCCCGAGGCAACAAATCAGTGAAAGAGTAATAAGATCAGACAACACCGGAATCATTGTTGAAAATTGTAGTCCATAAATATTCTGAATCGCTGCAGGGAAATAAAAACCAATAAAGACAGCGTACTTTTGATAAACCACCGGAGAATAATGCGAAAGAGAAGTCTGCTCTCTGGTTTATCAGCTGAAGTTTCAAAAACCCTCGTCCAGTAGTTTTGTAATTGGCATTTGTGTAATTTGCATACAGAAACTGCAATATAATCCATATAATTAGTTTACTATTTGAACTCTCTACGCTGGAAGGTTAAAATAGACGCAAGTCATGTAACAACATAAAAATCAAGCGGAATGGACCTTAATAGGTGCAGAACACAATAATGGTGGATATACTCTTGGATTCTCTCCAGGGCAGGTAGAAGAACTGAAAAAGATTAACCAAAAATTTCCAAGAAAACCATATTAGCATAAAACTAAACAAGAAAAATTCTTAGGAGTTCGGGAACACCAGAAATTAATTCAAACCAATGCAGATGAGATAAGCATAAGAAAAATAGAATAAACCTGAAATTGGCAGGAGAAAATACTCCAGTCCAATCATGAGAGGAGATAAGCATAAGAAAAATAGAATAAACCTGAAATTGGCTGGAGAAAATACTCCAATCCAATCATCAGAGGACGGGTCTGGAGAACTATACTCCAGCGTCACCCATTCTGTATTCTCCCCCTGAAATATCAAATGGACTTACTCAATCAAAAGTAGCGTTAAGAAGAAATAAATGTTAGTTTTTGGAATTCCTGAAGAGTTAAAAACATAATCGTCCATGAAATTAGAACAAAACATAATGGATTGGAGCTTGCCTTCAATCCAAGAATCGATGGAGAGGCTTTAACATTAGCATTTTCATTAAGGGCGAACGTAGTTTTACGAATGGCAATTTTCGAGAAAGGATGGTTTCCATGTGATTTGACTTGATGCAGTGTCGCTAGAATCCATAATATTCCAAGGCAGACAAATCCCAAGAATCTCATCACACCCAAGATCCGAACTGAACCAAAAGATCAAAAAATAAATCGGTAAGAAGATTTTAGCAAACTCCTCTCAAAATTCACCATATAAATAATCCGTAGCCATGACAGTGAGTGGAATACACCTCAACTCAACTTCCACTGCAAGAAAAAATAAATTAACGAACACTGCCAAGTTGACTTTACTCATGAAACGACAATCTCTTCTACTGAAAGTCCACAAGCTCTCAAGTACTTAGTTAATCATGCATACTAAAAGCGAGCTTAAAATTTGTACTCAATTACAATTAACGAAGATTAATCTATGAGAAGAACTACCTGTAAAAGAACTATAGTGCAAGAGATTCGAATTGAACTTCGGGCTTCGGAACTGCTAAGAGACTGTTCTCCGACGACTATCCGCGACTGAATGGCTCGTTTCAAATTCGAAATCAATAGGAACGGATGATGATAAACAACCATTAATGGGGAGCTTTTAAATAAAACGGTATAAGGAATCTCGGGAGTAGATTCCTCTCATTACCTGTTCTTACGCCAGGATTGCGAGACTTTACGTCGCCGTAGACTTGCCACCGTCGATCGGACTTCACCGGAGCAAATTCCATTTTTTACCATTTGACACTTTTTTTGTAAAAGAAAAATATATTTTAATTTAGATTTATTATTTTTTAAATGTTTGAAAATTAAAGTAGACTACAAAGTGATCGAAATATTTATAAAAATACAAAATTTTAAACGATAAATATCTTTTAATATCAATAAACATATTGATAAACATTTGTATAAGTCTTGTGTAGGATAATACTTTAGTTAAATTATCACTTTAATCATGTTTATTTAGTTTAAAAAATATTTAAAATAATAAATTTAGTCCATAAATTTTTTAAATATTTTTAAGAGATGATTAAAGGATGGGAATTTTCATCATTGCATGTGAAACCAAAGAGGATAGAGTGCTTTTCAAGGAAAGCCCACCTGGCCCATTGATTGACCAATAGGAAAGAAAAAGAAATATTTAAAATATTATTTTGTAACATTTCCTTTTCTAGGTAATCCTAGTAATCATGTGTTAAATATCATGAATAATAATAGTGTGTGTATGTGTGTGTGTATATATATATATATATATATATATTATATTTTAATTTTTTTAGTACAACTTGGAGTGGGGGATTTGAATTAGAGACTAGATATGACTATGATGGATCGAAAAACCAAGTCGACTAATCAAACCGAAGTCAGTTTATTGAAAAACAAGAGGGATTGATTGGGATCGATTTCAAAAAGTTTCAAGTCAATAACTTCCAACAAAAAGTATTCATAAGTGTTAAATCGATCGATCAACTTGTACTCATCGATGTCGAAATCGGTTTGAATGTTTTACTAAACTGACAATGGTCAGGGTCGGTTTTGTGAAAATTTTGATTTTAATCGACCCATTATCACCCCTAATCAAAACCTCTTATTCTCGTATACATACAAGTTGAGGGACCTCATGTTAGTTATTATTATAGTATTAGAAAATTTTCATATTATCAACATTTTCCTTTTTGTCGAATAAAAAATAATCAACTAGATTTGTACGTATTGAGATGAAGGGGTCTCAAATTTATGGATGATCATTAATTAGGCAGGTGCCGATATACAAAATCGAAAATTGAAGCCAAAAACCGACCTAGTCGATTTATACTAAGAAAAACCAAAGACCGATGTTGTCAGGTCGGTTCAGTTTATTTAATATTAAATAAATGTTATTATTTAATATTAATATTTAATAACAAATATTAAATACTAATAATGTGTGTATATATAAAAATATATATATATATTTAGGTTCGACCGATCTCGAGTAACAAGGTGGTCTGTTTTGGTCGGTTCTTTGAAATCTTTTAATTAAACTGACCATCGGTCGTTTTTTAATAAAACCGAAACGGATGTCGATTCGGTCGATTTTGGTTGCTTTCGGATGTCAATGCTCACCCCTACTCGAATTTTAAATTTAGTAACCTCTTTAGAAAAAATAATATTAATTTAAATAATTTTTTCAATTTTATTAACATAAACCTGACTCAATTGATATGATATTATACGTCAAGCTTAATATCGGAGGTTTGATCTCACATTGTGTAAAAAAATCTTTAAATTTTATGTTTTTATAATTATTTTTTCAAAAATATTTATTGTTGCTGTTACTCTATATCAATATGCAAAATTGATATTTCACATTTTCGTTAACATTGACATTTTAAACATTATTGTATATTTGCTTCTTTATTTTCTCTACCCTAAATTATTGTAGTTTTTCTTTATTTAAACAAAAATCACATGTTTGATTTTAATTAAAAATGACGTAATCGAACCCACCTAATGTAATATTTGATATGCTCTCACATATTATATATAAAAAAATCAAAAATATTTACAGACGAATTTTCAAAATATAATCAAATCTATTGAATCGTCTAAAGTTGATTTCATTTTTGTTACTATATCTTGCAAAATGTTTCAATTTATTGCTATACATAAGAATTTATCAATAATTTAAGTAAGAAAAATTGAAGAAAATGTTTTAAAATTATTTGAGAAAATATTTAGGAAAAAACAAAATTGGGGTGAAGAGTTTGGAAAAACATTTATGAAAAAACAAAAGAATATAAATATCTGAAAATTATTTAAAAAAACAAAATATGAAGTGAAGAGAATCGGAGAAAACCTTTTTTTTTTTCTTTTTGTTAAGGAGCGTTTGAGATAATGTTTGTTATATTAAAAAAACACCGAAGAAGAAACGTAAAAGTAAATGTTTTTGAAAAATAAATTATAAAAATTTGAGACAACTTTCTGGAAAAGAGAATAAATAAAAAAAAAAACTTGAGAAAACATTTTTCTAAAAATACTTTTGTCAAAACAAAAAATTTATGTGGAAAGAATTCGATAATTTTTTAAATAACAAAGAAGAAAAAATGTTTTAGAAATTATTTTGGAAAAACAAAATTGAAGCGATTTGATAAGAATTTTGGAAAAACACTGAAGAAAAAATGTTTGAGAAAACATTTTGGATTAATATAACTTTTTTAAACGGGTGCTAACAAATCACGCAACTTAATTCGTCCAAATATATTTATTTGTAAAATTTTGATGTGAAGCCCATTAGTGTTAGTATGATTGTATAGTACAAAAGTAAAAAAAATTGGAATAAATATTTTAAAATTATTTGGAAAAAATATATTGGTCAAACCAAATTAGGAGGGAAGAGTTTGAGAAAACATATCTTGAAAAAAACAAATAAGAAAAATATATGAAAAATGTCAAAGTTACAAGAGTTTGAGTAAACGTTTTGAAAAAACATTGTAGAAAAAATGTTAAAATAATTTGGAAAAATACCATTTTGGACATCTTCAAATATAACTAAAAAATTGTAGTACTGAAGTATTTATAGTTTAGTAAGTTTTCTTTATTTTTTTGTTATATTTTATAAATAAAACATTTAATAAAATATTTTGACATCTATATCTATACTATACATAAAATGGTAGATGTAGATAATTTTTTAGTCTTAATTTTATTTCGGTGCGAATAAGAATAGAAAGATGAAATAGCAAACCTACGAACCTAACTTTATAAATTTTATTATTGTGTTAGAAAAGTTTTTCCAAGTATGAATTGTATTAATTATATAATTTTGAGAATTTCAGGGTCGGAAATTGTCTCAGACGAGAGGGAAATCTTCAAATGCACGGTGAATTGCGGAGGAAGTGAGAATTATTTATTCTAAAACATTTCGCAGCCGGAGACGAGGAATCTCCATTACTGCCTCGTGGATCTCTGACTAGAGCGTATGTGATTTTTGCAATTTACTTTTTTTTTTAATAAGTTATTTTTATAAAAACTTTTAAAAGAAAAATGTAAGTTTTTGGACTTTTTGTAATCTCATTTATGACGTAATATTTCCATTTCGTCAACGAATACCTCTCCACTCTTCGACTCTTCACTCATTGGTGGAAGCCGTTGGCAGAACTTCATTCCCGGCAGAAATTCGACCATCCTTTTCGATCTTACAAATCTCACAAAACCCATCCCTCCGACGGGGCCACTAATTCTGTTTCTTCCTCTCAGTAGGAAACTCACCATCGACGCAAGGCCATGGCAGTTCTCATCTACAGCAGTTGAAATCTGGTGGTAAGCTCGAATGTTTAATTGTTTTGAGGTTTTAGCTTTCTTTTCGTTCCGAGGTTTAAACACTTCCTTAATATGAATTCAATTAAATTAGAATATAAGTCATTCGAGCTTCGAATCACATCATATGGCTCGGAAAATTTTTCAATCAGAAGTGGTATTGGAAGAATGGAATGGTTCTTCTTCGTTGGAGCTTCGGAAGACTGCCATTCTATCCGCTTCTCCTTCCCTCCTCATTCAAAGGCACTGTTCCGATTCCCTTTCCCTCTTAGATTCCACTCACCGCGTTTGGAACTTTTTATTGATATTTCCTTTTCCTGTTTCTATCTATAGATCTGGTTCCCGTTTCAGACTCGTGGGGAGACGATTCTTTGACGCCTTTGTACCGGAGGCAAGCTTGTGTTTGGATTTCTATGACTCTAGGCAGTCTACTTTTGTTTGTTTGTTTGCCTTTCTTATTATCAATCTTTCGTTTAATTGCAGGGGTTTCCTAGTAGTGTGACCCCCGATTATGTTCCTTTTCAAATATGGGACTCATTGCAGGTAAAAGTTCATTTTACCTGTTTCACTCCTTTTACATCTGGGAGTCCTAATCACCATGAATTTGAGCCAATATAAATAATATAAAGCGTTGAGGGAATGTGTTCAAGCAACATTTATTAGTTACCAAGGATTTTACATCTTGCGTGTTGTCTTGACCATCGAATGTAGGCATGTTTGACAGCCACTAGACTAGTGGAGATACGTAAAACCTGGCCATGATACTCATAGAAGAAAAAATAACATTTGACAATTTTATGTTTAGTATCGCAACATTTTCCAGTTAGAATGGTGAGTTATGACTTTCATTCTCTTTCAGGGTCTATCAACATACATTAGGACCATGCTCTCTACCCAAGTAAGGCGTAATTAAAATTTATTTTTATGTAATGTGCAATTTAGTTTCTTCTAAATTTAATATGCATTTACGCCTAATCTTTCCTAGGCTCTCCTGAGTGCCATTGGGGTTGGAGAGCAATCAGCTACTGTCATTGGTGCTACATTTCAGGTAAATTTGAAATGGAACTTCTAATAGTCGATCTCAAGACTGTGTGGATTGGAAGAAAATAGATATCTATAACTTTTTTCAAACTTTCCAGTGGTTTTTGAGGGATTTAACTGGAATGCTTGGAGGCATCTTATTCACATTTTACCAGGTATGCTATATTCTTCTGTAATCGTAAATAAACATATGTTTGGTTTATATACATGGTAATTTGATGGAAAATTAGTTCCCCAATAGCTTTAATAAAGTAATAATTTTATCCTTAATCTTTTCCCATCAGCTTCAATATTTTAGTAAAAATATGTATGGAATTCAAGACTTATAGAGTACTCTAGAATTGTGTTCACCATTTCTATTATGATTCTCTCTTTGTTGATTATGTCATAGCAACGACAGTTGTACGTTTCAGGGATCTAATCTGGACAGCAATGCCAAAATGTGGCGCTTGGTTGCAGATTTCATGAATGATCTTGGTATGTGTATTCTTCCCCTTATTCTTTACTGAACCTGCAATAAGTTATCTTACTAGGACAAGTACAGGAAAACGGATATCTAATGGATAAGGCATACTCAATTTCCGTGGAGAGTTTCCATTGTCATGTAAAGTATCATATCTTTTAGCTTTTAACTTTTGTTCATAGCCAAGCAAACTAACCTACATCCATGGCTCGTAACTGCTAATTTGGATCTTAGTGAATATTGTGCCAATACTGGCCCTGGAATTGTTGAGTAAATATATCTCTAATTTTTGGAAAGGCAACAACACCGAGCATTTTCACTTGTCGATGTTGCATTGACTCTTGTGCCTTAAGATAACCACCGACTTTGTACTGAACAGGTATGTTGATGGACCTCGTTTCCCCCTTGTTTCCTTCAGCATTTATGCTTATCGTTTGCTTGGGGAGCTTGTCAAGATCATTCAGTAAGTCCATGGAAAATTTTGAGATTTGCATCTAAGTATGGTATTATCATGTAAAGTTTGGGGGTTTTCAATTGATATCACATTTCTACGTTGTTGTAAACATTGCTTTATTATAGGGAAACAATCATTTTTAACTCTGACGTCTATCTCTATTTCATATCTAGTTCAGAAATCAATTTAAACTTTTATTATTTAATTTCATTGAATTGAACCTTAAATTTTTTTGTACATTTTCATCAAAAGAGAAAATTACTCTTGAACCAATCAATAGAGCATATAAAGTTCAACTAACAAAGCACCCAAATGTTGACTCAGCAGTGACCAACGCAAATTCGAGTACACCAATTCTTGCTAAAAAGCCATCCAACACAGATTGTAGAACTAGTACCTAAAAGATAACCTCGTCTAGCCTAAAGGTGTCCAGAATAAGCAAAAAAAAAAAAAAAAAAAAAAAAAAAAACTTCAGGAAAATGGAAACTCGAGTCCAGAAAAGGCGGGTATTGTTGGTTGTTAGGGTGGGAACACGTGCTAATTCATGCACCCTAGTATCCTAATTATTGGATGTAATTCTTATGCTAACTATAGATTTTAATCCAAATCAGCCGGTGTGGCAAGTGGAGCTACTAGAGCTGCTTTAACACAACATTTTGCCCTTCAGAACAATGCTGCTGATATATCTGCCAAGGTATAGAGCTAGCCGCTTTCCAGGTGGAATGAACTCTGATCCGGATATATTGTAATGACAATTGTCAATCTTGCACCAATAGGAAGGAAGTCAAGAAACAGTAGCAACAATGATAGGCATGGCGATTGGTATGCTTCTTGCTCGTATCACTATGGGATGCCCACTGGCCATCTGGCTTTCTTTTCTATCCCTCACATTGTTTCATATGTACGGTGAGTTTTTCATTAAATGCTGAGTTAATACTTGTATGCGATAAATATGTTATTTGCTTGAGCAAATCCTCACTTTATAGTCTATATTGACGTGACATTTAATTTTTATATTTCCTAAATGGTAAAAGTTCAAAATTTAGATCATCATTTCTTATGAACACGTTGTCAACTTTTCTTAATAAGGCTTCTAGGTTCAAAATGTTTATTTGTCTTCACGAAGAGAAAAAAGAGGGAGAATATATTTTATGAATTGATGACAGATTTCGTAAGTGCCTAGATAACTGTCTCACAATTTTGTAAAAGTTCTGCTTGTGATTTTGTGCAGCAAATTACAAGGCTGTTTGCTGCCTTTCCTTGACTTCACTCAACCCTCAGAGGTGTTCGATTGCTTTGCAGCACTATATTCAGACTGCCCAAGGTGATGCCCAATGTCTATATTCTTTCCTGGTGTTACTTATTTTGCTTCATTTTGTGTATGATCCCGACGCTATTTTTATGTATGTACACTGCAAATTCCATTAACACACATGTTGAGATGTGTGATTTATGCGGTAAAATTCTTCTAAAATTTACCTCTTTCTGAAATAAATAAAAATTAGCTGCTTTCTAGTCTCTTGTTTAAAGAAAATTTAATCCTGCGACTGAACCTGCATTCAGTTCTCTCTCCTCAACAGGTTTCTAAGATGGAGCATGTTTTACCCGCATGGGCTTCGTCATGGAGTTTAAGGAGCATTAAGTTAATCCATACACGTGTACGGTTAGGAGTGAGGGTCTCCTCTCTTCATCACACAGAAATGTGAGCTTTTTCTAACCAGCTCATGAACTTCATAAGTTTTCTGTGATTCCATCGCACAAAAAATGCCTTCTTAACATGCATAATAAAGGAGCAGGAGATATACTTTTGGCCAATATTGTTCCTGCAACTTTTTACCATGCTTTTACTATTTTCTTCTCTTATTAGTTAGATACGGACAAAAAGATCACTTGATAAATGAACGAGGAGCAGGTTATAAGCCAAAGAGCTATAAGAAAGATTTCAAATGGACAAGCTTTGGAAGCAATTCTTACTAGACTCGATATTTAAAGAACTCCCAAGTATTTAAAATGCTTGCATAGGTGGAAGCGAAAATAATAGTGGTTGTAATTGTACTAAATACATTTATGTATTGTTTCCCTTTTTTCTCTTTTGAAAAATATTAGATACACGATTACTCCTTAAATAGGTCAATCAAATATGGTACATCTGTTGCAAGTTTCAAGACATTTAGTATTATGTAAAGAAGACGTGCAATTTTGAAGACTGAATTTTTTCCTGTTGGTTGTCATCTTTTTCTTTCTTTCTTTTCTTTCCCCCACAGTTCATAAAATGAATATGGCGTAATAACATTTTATTGTGGTACAGAAAGGAGCTGTTGCATTTGGCAGGTGCTAATAATAACGATAAAAAAGGTTGGAATGGTTTTAAATATTTAAATTTCTAGCTGTATTTGATCACCCCATCTGATCGTATGTTATTTGGTTGGCAGAGAAGTACCTTCTAGTGGAGAGGGAGGGAACTATCAGTGTTATTGTGCAAAAAGATGCAACTGCTAATGACATCTTCCAATCATTCGTTCATGCACTTGTTATGGCTTATGTTCCTGATCAGGAGTCCAGACATTTGGAAAGCATGTCATGGATGGATAAACATTATGAATGTTTTATTGAAAAGGTATTCTCTCTCTAATGTTTCTGAAGTTCTGTAAGTTGCCAAGTTTTCGTTTCCTTTCTTATTCTCTTAGCCTTTTCTTTTTTTCAGCTTCCTCAAAAGAAGCTTATAAAAGACCACTTTTAACCAGACTGCAAGAATTAATTACAGCAATGTAGAAATTTAGCAAATGGCTCAAATCAACTCCGAATCTCTTCTCTTCTCCTTATAATTTCTAAAGTTCCATTTCCTATCAAACTCCCAATTGGCAGCTTTTACTTTTACTCCCACGACATTTGCCATTTCCCTTTAGTTCTAGTGCTTTTTTGGAGGGATGAATCAGAGTGACGTGAATCTCAGTAGACCTTTCGTATTAGTATTCCATCGAGTTAGTAGAGTACAAAAAAAAAAAAAGAACCTGTCTAACTTCAAACCTCAATCCTTTGGCTGAAGGGAAAATGAAAAAGGAGTTGAACCATCTAGCAAAACCATCATATTTCTTAACTAAAGCTCGGTTTCTTACCAAGAAACTCACGAAAGACTTCAAGAATACAATCTCAAGACGATATTTTCGTAATTTTACATTCAGTATATCTGTAATTTTCGTTGCATTTACACCTTTCCATTACCTTGTAGCTGAAGATATCAGGATGGAAAACAGATCGTCTACTTTCTCCTTCTGTTTGTTGGAGAGCAAACTGGGGGTCTAGGAAAACCGATTAAACTTCAGTGGTCATTAACCATAAAAGAGCAACACGAGGACGTAATTTCTAATTTGACCATATTGGTTGATTCATCATCCATGCTTGGATGGAGCAAATCTGCAAACAGATTCATTCTGGTCTTATAGTAGTTAAGGAATAAACAACAGTTTATTGATTATGGTTTTTGATATTCTCTAACTGAGTGCTTCTTTTGATGATACCTGGCAGCAAATTTTTGAAAAGTATGCATTAGTTCTTGCAATTAATGTTTAAATTCAAGAGTAGAAAAGAGTTGGGATTCTTTTAAGCATAAGCTCAACTACCTAAGTATTGGGTTTGCTGGATGTATGATTCAGAATTTGGAGGAAAAATGAGAGTTGTCATACTGTTTAGAGATGGAGTATTGTTTTTATATTTTTTCTGACATCAAATACGGTTGAAATTACAAAACGTAACTTTACACATGATTGGCTTGTCGCTCTCCTCTTCATCCTCTCGCTTATTCCTAGATCAAATCTTTATCATCCCAATAATTTGTCCTTCATTCCATTTCATACTTGGTCTTAAATAATATAAACTTTATTTTGAGAAGACATTGTACCAAAGGAATATAATCTTAATCTATATCCAAACTCTTCTTTCAATCTTTATTATAACAACAAACCCTAGCATTTACATAATGTTTTCTTTTTCTTCCTCAATTTGGCATTTTAAGAGATTCATTCTCAACTATATAGACAACAAATCATGTGTACCATCAATTAGTTACTTTTCAACAATGAGACGTTGACTTGTTTGAAGGATTTAGTTCCCATAACTGAACAATGTTACTTCATACATTAGACAATCAAAGAGTAAATTCACGACTATAGAATCATCTTCAACATTCATGATATGAATGTCTTACCTTTAAAATCTAAAAGGCAAGATCAACGATTACTATTTAATATTGGACCACTTAAATTGAAAATAAATGCCTCTAATCTAAATTTTAACTTTATAGTTTAATAGATAAGACATCAATTACTTTTCAGGAGGTTGACAGGTTCAACCTCATTATATAATTCTTGAAGTAAGAACTAATATTTTAACTTAAACAATTCCATTCTAAATCACATAGATGAACTTTACTAAGATTATCAAACAAGTCAAGACATCATTCATGTTATTTACAATATCAATTGCAAACCTTCAGATGACTTTAATATCAAAAACCATTTGTCTCCTCAACAGGCTCATGTGTTCTAACAGTAGGACTATTAATTTTTCCATATGGGAGCAAAGCTCCAACTTCTAATAACAATGAAATCTTTTTCGTTTATAGATACATGTTGTTTACCTAACCAAAATTTACATAGTGAATAATGATGATATAATCTCCATCTTTGAAGGTTAGAGGTTCATTTCTCTACTAGTAATTTGTTGTAATAGAAAGAATATATAAACAAAAAAAGGTGAATGATGTTTGAAATCTCAATTTTAACATATCCAATACCACGTATATAAAATTAATCAATCTGATGAAGAAATTCACAAAATGATAGTTTTAATTTAGGAAAAATACCAATCTAGGGATGACAACTATTTTCAATGGTGCAAGTCTTTTTTGAGATGAAACAAAAAAAATAAAGCCATAAGGTGTAAATTAATTGATAAATATTAAAGGTAAATGTACAATTGTAATGAAAATTCTACTAAAAGTAACAAAACATAGTAAAATTATTGCAAATTGATAAAATTGTTAAAAATATTTATAAATATAAAAAAAGATTTACGATCAACAATCAAATTCTAAAACTATATTTAAAAGGAAAAACAATATTTAAAAAAAGAAAGGGAAAAGGAAAATACCGGAAATAGAAAAAGGGGGAGAAAAAAGTGGTTGTAAAAAGAAGAGGGAGAAGAAGAAGAAGCCATAAATGGAATTGAAAGGGCAAAGCACAATTTTCGCGCTTTTTGCATTACGTACAACCACAACCAGAACCTCTCCAACTAATCCAACGGTTCAGATTCAGTCTTCTTCTTCTTCCTCTTCATTCATTCATTCCCCAAAACCTCCATTTTCACCTCTCGTCTTAACTCCCCCGACTCTTCCCCTTCTCTCTTCCTCTCTATATTCTCTTCTTCTTCTTCTTCCCCTTCTTCTCTGGTTCTCTCTCTGTTCTTCACTTTCTTCCCCCCCCCCCCCCCCCCCACGGCCCCGCCTCATTCTCTGTAACAATGTCTTCCGCCGAGAAGGAAAGAGAGACCCAGGTTTACATGGCCAAACTCGCCGAGCAGGCCGAACGCTATGACGGTACACACACGCCTCCATCATCACTATGATTACGCCTTTTCCTTTTCTTCTCCTGCATTGTTTCTTTCCTTTCATGAAGATATGGCTAATGATCTGTTTTTTTGTTTTGCTTTGCTTTTGATGATTTTGTTTTCTACGTTCTCTGTTTTTCTTTTTCTTTTTTATTGGAGTTTTTTCTTTTGTTTTTGTTTTTGTTTTTTTTTTTTTTTACGTTGAGTTTGTGGTTGAAATGGTGATTCATATTGCTAATTATCTGTTTTATGATTTTCTTTTTGGAAATGTGGATGGAAATTGTTAATGTTGGTTTCTAGGTTCTTTTAGGTTTTGGTATTTCTTTTCGTGTTGAATTTGTAGTCGAAATGCTGATTGGTGTTGGTAATGATCTGTTGGTTTGGATTATGATTTTGTTTTTGGAAATGTGGACGGGAACTTGTTGAGGTTGTTTTCTAGCCTCTCTCTCTCCCTCAAGGTTATGGCATTGATTTTCATGTCGAATTTGTAGTTGAAATGCTGATTTAATTACTAATGATCTGTTGTTTTGCATCGATTATGATTTTGCTTTTGGAAATGTTAATGGAAATTGTTAATGTTATTGTTTCGATCTTTTTAGGTTTTGGCATTGCTTTTCATGTCGAATTTATAGTTGAAATGATGATTTATTTTCTAGTGATCTGTTGTTTTGTCTTGGATAATGATTCCGTTTTTGGAAATGTGAACGGAAAATTGTTGTTGTTGTTGTTGTTTCCTAGGTTCTTGTAGGTTTTGGCATTGCTTTTCGTGTTGAATTTGTAGTTGCAATGTTGATTCATTAGCATTTCAACTTTTGTGTGTGCCGCTTTTGCGTTTGAGAAATTAGAAGTTATCAGTTACTGGATCTTACTGTAACCTGCCTATGTTTGATTCTTGATATTAACTTAATTCCTTGTTGTTTTGTTGAGTCATTGGAGGATGTTCCATATCTGTGAGGTGAAGGTTTTTCTTTACGGAGTTTGATTGATTGGTCCAATGATGCAGAAATGGTCGAGTGTATGAAGAATATTGCAAAACTTGACCTCGAACTAACTGTAGAGGAGAGGAACCTTCTTTCTGTGGGGTACAAAAATGTCATAGGTGCACGACGAGCCTCTTGGCGCATCATGTCTTCAATTGAGCAGAAAGAGGAGTCCAAGGGGAATGAGAACATTGTAAAATTGATAAAGAGTTACCGCCAAAAAGTGGAGGAGGAGCTTACAAAGATTTGCGGTGATATTCTCTCTATCATTGACAAGCATCTAATCCCTCATTCGTCCTCTGCAGAAGCCACTGTTTTCTACTACAAGATGTGAGTTCTTTTTTTTTTTTTTTTTTTTTTTTTTTTTGTGCTTACAACCAATCCCAATTTTGATGCTCTGCGTACTTTTCATCATTGGCTAAATAATTTTTGTTATAATTCTAATCCAAATGGTGCAAATTTGATACTGATGAATTTCTGTTTTCCTATGTTTCTTTTTTGAATATTGGTGGCCTTTGATTCCACCTAAGTACATCACCGAAGGTTCGCACGCCCCAATGCCGGGGATATATGTTCTGTTCATTCTCAAAATCTATCAGATAGGCCATAGCTAGGTTGATAAGAATATGGTTGATCTAATTATTTTATTGTCCATCCCTTTTCTTATAGTATGAGTTAGTTATGCGTACAATTTGATCCTAATGTGTTTTAGCCAGTCTTGGTATGGTGTAGTTACTGCCATGGCATCCATGATTTCAGGAAAGGTGACTACTATCGTTATCTTGCTGAGTTCAAGACAGATCAAGATAGAAAAGAGGCTGCTGATCAGTCGTTGAAGGGATATGAGGCATTTATTTTCTTTATAACATTCAAGTTTCACATCATTAAATATAAATGAACAATAGCCTCCTTTGCAATTGTTTGAGGTTCTAATGCCATTTTTGTAACAGGCTGCATCAGGTACTGCTAATAACGAACTCCCATCAACCCACCCAATCCGTCTTGGCCTTGCCCTCAACTTTTCTGTCTTCTACTATGAGATTATGAACTCTCCTGAGAGGTATTGTCCATAGAATCCTACTAGTTTTCAGTTCTAATACTGCCATTGAAAACCCTTTACCCGTGTAATGTTATGCCATCTTTTTCTCTCTTGCAGAGCTTGCCATTTGGCTAAACAAGCTTTTGATGAGGCAATCGCGGAGTTGGATACCTTGAGTGAGGAATCATACAAGGACAGCACTCTGATCATGCAGCTGTTGAGAGATAACCTCACCCTCTGGACCTCAGATTTGCCTGAAGATGGCGGTATTTCTCATAATTGATTCTTATTTCATGTTTGAATCTACCGTTAATTTCCTGCTTTTGAAATTTATGCCTATTCGATTTCCTTTAGTCAAATTCAAAAAACAAACTCAAGTTTTTATTACTTGATTTTTCAAAATAACGATAGAAAGTAGTATTTATAAACGTAATTCAACATTTCCTTATTTGCTTCCTCCGATAAAGTTCTTATTCACGAGTTGAGTTAGCTGTGCACATTAACTGATATTCCCAAACGAACAAATTCAACAGGTGACGAAAACTTCAAAGCTGAGGAATCCAAACCTGCTGAACCCGAGGTAATAAGCACATTAAAACCATTTTTTTTTTCTTTCGATTTGAAACTTTAAAAGCATTTCTTCTACTTTTTAAAGAAGTAGTGTTGATTGTATATTTTATTAAATGAATATAAGCAGGCCCAGCAAGCGAAATGAAAGATGATGGCCAATCTACACAATTGATGTGTTGAGATGGAAGAAGAAGTGTTTGTGTTCCTTTTAAAAGAGAAATTTTTAAGAATAGCTCTAAAACACAGTGTGGGGATTGGACTGCACAATAAAGATTCAATTCATTGCGGCGTTTTTTTGAAAAACCGTTTTGGTTTTGGTTCAACTAAAAAACTATATGAAAAAGAAAAGGATGGAGTTTTTTTTCCTACCCTTTTTTTTTTGTTTCAACTTACTTAAAACAAAAATATTAATCTCATGTCTTTCCACTCATTATTTTCATTTTACTGATTCCTTATTAAAAAAAAAAAAAAAAAAAAAAAAAAAAAAAAAAAACCTTAAGTGGTGGAGCATTGAATCATAACATATTTATTCTTATTGTAATACACTATTTATATAATGATTGTATCGAAATATATCCACAAACTTCTTTCTTCTTCTTTTTTCTTTTTCCTTTCTTCTACGCCATATTATATAATAATATTACTATATGATGCTAGAAATTTCTGTCTTTTCAATTTCTGTTTTGATGTATTATATACAAAATTCTCAATCATGTCTTGGTGTTGAAAAACAAATTGCCTAATTTTGCTAACTAAAAACTGTCTTGTTTTTTTAATTTGAAAAAATAATAATAAAAAGAAAGATAAGTGCATACAACCCAAAATTTAGGTTCGATAGCCAAAATGTTCTTAGATCAATACACATAGTATTCTTATTATAAATTTTGGAGTGAGGAGTTCGATCTCTCTCTACATATATTTGAACAAAAAAAAAGAGATAAAAAGAAGTCAGAATAGAATTTACCCCATTTCTTACAACTTGTGTTTTGACACCTTTTGTTTGCATTAGCATCTGAAAATTATCTTAACAACCTTATTGTTTAAAGTGTGTAGTAGGGCTCTCGAGTCACCCTCATAGTCTCGTTCTACTATATATACCATCACTTTCAGTCCTTATTGTTCACTTTGTTACTTTGGTGTTTGCTCTCTTTTAATGATAACTAAAAGAATTCGAGAGCAAGAGAATTGAGAGAATGATGAGCTAAAAAAAAAAAAAAAAAAGAAGAAGAAATCTAAACTCTGACTAAAGAGTAGCCCGAGGAAAATCCAAACTTATATGCACAATGTTATGTTTTGATAATTTCTTTCTCATATGGTACAAGCAGAGAAGTAAATAAGAAGTACAGAGAAAGATAGAAATGGAAAGGAAGATAGATAAAGTGGAAACTGAGGGATGAGGAGGAGGAGATGACCACATAGCTGGAGGTGTTGGAAGAATGATGTAAATCAAAATATTAAAAGGTGGAGTTGTCGCACATCTCACCGTAAAATATCATCTCAATTTGTCATGTGATTGGTGTAATGTTTTTGATGTGTGCTTTTATAATTAGAGAAAATATTTTTGTAGTTGTAATAATCTTTCACGGTAAAAATTTTTTAGTCGGTGATTTTTTTTTTCAACTTGGTGCTTCCGATATTAATTCTTTTGTTCCTAATTTTATTACTTTCTGTTAACTTCTCTATTTTTTTTTTTGTTTTCTCATTTTTGATGTTAATTGGAGAATTTTGCTAACACGAGCATGAGATAGAGTGAGAAAGGGATGTGTTTTTGTTTTAATTGTTATTTATATATCTTTTTTAATTGCATAATTTTTCACATCAACGTTGATACATAGTTTACAACTTAAATCTAAGCTTTCAATTTTGTGAATTCTAACTTCAAACTTAAATAAGTATATCAATTTACGTTTGTGGACTTAAGTATATTATGTTTCAATCACCATTAAGAGGGCATTGTTGGATATGGCCAACAACAAAAACAAATGAACTCTTGCGTGTGAGATTTTGGAGAGGAAGATGGCAAAGATTCTAAAACCTCTACTCCAATTGCATGGAATTCAATTTTCCCTCTTTGAAAAAAAAATCATTAATAAATTAAATAAAACTTTAAAATCATAGAAATAAAAAATAAACAGCATAATTATTGAAAATAGAAAATGAAGCACTGTTCTAAAATTCAAAAGCACTCTAAGCCTAATGGAATTTTCTTTGACAAGTTTATCTCTTAAAAAAATAACAAATTAGTGCTTATCTTAAATAATTAGAGATATTCATTCCCCTTATTTTCAAAAGAAAATTATTATTATTATGTGTCTCTCGATGTGATATACCTAAATCGAAGAATGTGTAGTAAATTTTAATATTGAACTTGAACATTTTTGAAATATTATTGTTGGACTATTTTTTGAAAATAGCAAAATGAACCAAAATGTTTATAAAATATTATAAAATATCACTGCTACCATATGTGTTTATCTATATCACAATAGACATATAATAGTTTATTTAAAAAACTATCACAGATAAATTGTGCTATTTTACCATGTTTGTAAATATTTTCATAATCATTTTTGTTAGGACATTCAAGATCTAAAGAACAAGATCTAGATGCAATCTTCCACGTGCAATCTCGGTAAATGAGGTCAATCTCGATAAATTTTCCATGTGCAATCTTCGTCTCGATCTTAAGAACAAGATGTAGATGCACAGGTTTAGGCATGTTGGGAAAAACCTTAAATGAGGATTGTAACTAAACGATGAAATTCATTGTTTAATTTGATAAAATTAAAAGTACCTACAAAATTTATTGTTAAATTATACCTAAAAGGTTTTCTGCTCAAAAATTAAAATTAATTTAAGACATGCTTACTCTAAGTAAAAAATGATTGCAAGGCACACAACTCATAACTATCATACTCGCAATTGTTCACAATACAATTTCACCTTTACAAATTTCCTATTAGTTTCCTTTAAGTGCCTGTTGAAATGGTAGACAATGAATACGAAAGTATTCATACTCTCGTAGTAGTACTTGAAATTTTGAGAAACGACCATCAAAAGGTCAAAAGCTGCTGACGGAGTCACAGAAATCAATTCCAGTCGGCCATATTATTCGTCAAAATCAAAATGTCTGAACTACTCAGTCCTGCTTCTCTAATTTTATCTTTAGGGCTAAAAAACAAATATAATTGAATCTATAATGAGAGAAGAAGGCACGATCCTAACATTCATCCTGCCATAGTTGAAGCTTGTAGACTCTAATAATTTACAAATACAGGATAGCATTTAATTCAAGAGACAAACTCTAGCAGGTTTGACATACCAATTACCGCACCTCAGATTTTCCAAGTAGGAATGTGAGCCTGCAAAACCATCAACTAAATTTAATCAACATCAAATTCATGAAATAAACGGATTTTTAAGCTTTTAGTTTAGGTTATTTTGATTGTGCGTACTGCTCCTTCTTTAGAAGTTTTACCTATGCATCGTAATTGCTGCCGTAGTTCAGATTGAATAGAATATCCCTACGGCTCTCTGATCCCATTCGAATTTTGAAATTCTGGGCCAGGTACCCCACCTTATCGTTACTATCGTAATCCTGCTCTCGAATGCATCGCCTCCTCACCTTTTTCAGCAATTCTTTTGAAGGTGCAAATCCAGCCGTTACCTTGCAGAAACATTTTGTGATGCAATTAGCACCACAATGAAAAGAAACACAAATCTACCAACATGTATAAGACAATTGAAACAACAATTTTACCATATTATCAATTGCAGCAAGAGCAGATTTGGGATCGCGGTTAATGAGATGAGCATCAGCAAGCAATGAATAAGATGTTGCATTTGGTTTGATGCCCAAACCTACTAAGTGTTCAAATACCCTTGCAGCTTCAAATGTCTGCCAAATGGCCATAGTAAGTCAGCAAAATTTCCCGTTTATATGGTCTAGATGTGTGTGACGTACATAAGAAATACTCAGATTGCGCATTGAATCCCTAAATTTTCACTACGCGTATTTAGTCCCCTCTTGCAACAAACACACAGCAACCTAACCCATAAATGATACTTGTCGTTTGTTACCTTTTTTCAGCCACCATCCATCCAGTACGGTCAATGGAATTTCAGCAGCTAATTGCACGTGTGCTTTTGTGGGTGAATAAGGAAGTGGCATAAAAGGTTAAAAGCTGACCTTCTTTAGCCTTCCGAATGCGTACATCAGAGCGTTGTATGAATGGATGTCGGGGGTCAAACCAAAACTGGAACCAATTGCTTCAAATGTTTGGTATGCACGATCAAGGTCCCATATATTTGCACAGCCTAAAATCACACAATTCAATGCAGCAACAGACTTGTAAGGAGGATCTGCACGGCTCAAATTTTCCAGTTGAAAATAAACCTGAAAAAGGAGAAAATTAGAAAGGTAACTCTGATGAATTAAAGGAAAGGATAAAATACACAGCTATTACGAACTTATTAATTTAGTCATTGAAGATCTTCAACAAGGGAAGCATGCCAGATACCTAATACGAAACACATCAGATAACCTTTTATGTTCATATCCTGTGGGAGGTAACACTTGCACTCTACTTGCCTCCGTTGAATTTTATCCTAGTAATAGTAAATATTCTTCTAGACCTCCCACAAAAGAATTTATTATTTGATGAACCCCCGTATATGGCTTTGACAAAGAAAGCTATCTCCTAGATTTGAAAGGAGAAAAATATAATATTATTCATAAGATGAAATGATATACGTGAAGAAAATATCATACTACAATTGTTTTCTACATTCAATTTTTCGAAGTGTATTTACCACCTGTCTCCCACCCCTCCATAATGATATTGAGTGTTCATACGTTCAAGTTGGACGGCTCAAGTCAAACTCAGGTCTCAAACAATAAAAGTAATGTTGCTTGTACAGTAATTTTTAACAATATTAAATCTTATTGAAACGCTTCAAGACAATTTCTTGTTATATGAATATTGATACATTGCTAGACCAATAAAGGATGCATGATACCATATTATATTTTATACTACATTACTTATAAAAGGAAATATGGAAACTGCATATTCATAATTTTTATTGGTAAAAAGTCATACCAAGTCCAGGGTCTCAAAACCCTTCTTAGAGCATGCCACAACTAATGGATGTAAAGAAGTGAACGGAGAAAATATATCTTCACAAGATCCATCATTAGAATTCCTATAAGCCTCTTCAAATTCACGTAGAGTACTAAAGGCCCTCTGCAAATTCCCAAGTGATGCAAGAGCATAGATCTTTCCCAGGTAAGACTCAGGATTTGGAACCTTCTTTTGTCGTAATGAGCGCTTTAGAACTGACCAAGCTGCATCTAAAAGAGAAGAGCTGTAGGTTCTACCTGCAGTTCCAAGAGTGGAAACAACTAATCCTTCGTCTACTGAAAGATGAACTGGAGGCCTTGCAATTTCACCTCGAGCAATCCATTGGGCCATAAATTCTAGAGCATAATAAGCTAGTTTACTATTATTCTCTTGAGTTGCGGCTATAGCAATATCACTACACAAGTTCCATGTTGGGCTAAGAGCTTTATTCTGGACAGTTGCCTGTCGCATCATCAGGAAAAGTAATGAAGCTAAAAGCAAAAAGCAAATAAAATAATAATAAATAAATAAAAAGAAAAGAAAATATATTTTCTTAGCCATCAATTGAACTGGTTTATTACCTTGCACTTATCAATTACCGACACCAGTGTGTCCAGCCTGCCTTGTTTGACACAGCTCCGCACACATTCATTGAATGCTTTCAACGACAGCATATGACCTGATTTTAAGGTCAAGTCAATATATTTCAAGGCAGCATCAATCTGATTTTTTGACAACAGCATTCCAATTACTAAAGCATATGATTCATCATCAGGCATTGACTCTTCTCCTGTCTGCAACATACTGATAACAAGAAAGAAAATTATGTTCAAAGGCCATAACTAATGACAAGGATGTAAAGGCCATTGTTGTTGTAGAAAAATGTAAAGTTTATAGTAAATCAGGTAAGAAAAACTCAATAAAATCTATAAATGGCTTCAATTACTATGTTTAGGTTCATTCCCACTGTGTCATAACCAGTTAGGCCATCCAAGTACCCCATCCTCAACACTGTTTGTCATTCTTTGAAATCACCTTTTTGTATGGCTTTTTTTCTTTTGAACATTGTGCATGGCAAAAGACATATATTGCCCTACCACGTCTATTTTTGTTGACTATTCAAAGTATACTTGGTCTTATCCTCGAGTCAGCTTGTAAATTTGCTGCTTAAATGGGTGACTGAAAATCTTCTCAACTCTAGAATGAATGTTCTCATAAGAACGGAGGGTGCATGTGTATATCAATCATTCTCTTGGATCTTCTCTTCAAAGTAATGGCATTTTTGATTTAGAGAGAGAGATTGGGAAAAAAAAAAACAAACATGTGCCCACAGCCTACACATCCACCTCCAACAAACAGGTGTCATTTAAAAAAAAACAAGACTTTTTCATCGACACCAGTGATACATCACTCCTTAAAGAGATCGTTCCAAAAAGAACTCACAAATGGACACTCCCAAAGAAGGTGATCCAGGTTTTTCTCCACCTCCAGGCAATGGATACAACAAAAAGGATCCATTAAAGAAGGCATCTTTCTCATTAGCTTATCCAATAGACTCACACGACCAAGAAAAGAACTTGACTTTATCTGGAATCTTTAATGGCTGAATCAACGACAAAAGAGGAATCCAATAAGATCCTAAAGAATGACTTACAAGAAAAGCCCACTAAAGGGTTAGGACTCCGAACACATGCATCCCTTCTCCCAAAAGTCAAAACCCTCCACCAAGAAAAGAAGGGAAGCCACATCTATCATCTCCCTAATTAATGGTCAACGGTTCACATAAACCAAAGGAAAAATAAACAAAAATTTCGATGGAACAAAAAAGTTTGACACGCCGCAATTTTTCAAAAAGGACAAATGAAGAAACATTGAAGAGAGAGATCTATCCACCACCCAACAAATTTTCCAAAAATGCATTTCCTTACCATTCCCCACAACACAATGAGCAAGATGGGAAAAGGAATGGAGCTCAACAAAAATATCTTTCCAAAGATTTCAGTAGGTGCCTTTAACCCCTTTTGCCACCCAGACCCACTCATATGAATGGTGTCATGTTTGCTCACAATAATCCTTTGCCACAAGGATTCGGGCTCAAGAGCAAAAAGCCACAACCATTATGCCAACCGGACTTTGTTACGTAACCTTAAATTTTGTAGCTCTAACCCCTGCGATGCTTGATGCACCAATTTCCCTGCAACTTCCCAAAAATGGTCGTCTTCAGTGGCAAATCCAGAAATTTTATTGACAGGGGGCTTTATAGATTAGAAAAATAATCTGAAAAAAAAATGTAAGGAGTAGAACTTGAACCTCGGTTCAAAGGGGGCTAGGAGACAGTTTTACTATTAGGCTAACTTTTGGAATTGGTATTATTTCAGTTTTTTATGTATATGTAATATAAAGAGCATAAAGTTGAGAAAGGCTCTGAGTCTGCTAAATCCGCCGGTGGTCGTCTTTACAAATCTCGTTCTCGTCACATTCCTTTTTGTGATACCTTATTCCCTTATGATACCCCTAAAGTTACTTCCTCTTATGTTTCTAACTCACCTTCGTCTTTTCCCTCACCATTTTTTCTTTTATCCCGCAGCTCAACACACAATTTGTAGAAACAATCGGTGATGCTTTAAGTAATGTTTTTCCTAACTTGCAGCATAATATTAGATCTATTTTCGCAGTTGATAACACTATTGCCATTTAGAGCTTGGCTCAGCTCTCCTACCCAAATAGTTGGCTTTTGGGATACGGTTCTCCAAGGTGCTTAAGTCCCTAACAAACTATTACTTTCGTTGTTGTCAATGTTTTTAATGTTGAATATGTTCCTGAAGAATGTTGTGATTGTACTGTAGCCGGTGTTGAGCCTGTTGGTGTTTTAAACAATGTTACTCATAATTCTCATTTGATGCAATCGAAAGTGAACTTGCCATTAATCTTACCAAAACTGAATTGTTGGGAATTCACATTTCTGATAGTGATATTGACTGGATGGTGACTTCTTTTGGGTGCAAAATGCGTCATTGGCTAACATCCTACCTTGGCCTTCCTCTTGGCGCCAAATCAAACTCTCTTACTCGATGGAACCCAATTATTAAGAGGATTCAGCACAAACTTCATAACTAGAAGTATGCCCATATCTCCAAAGGAGGTTGTTATACCCTTATTTATACAAGTTACTCTCTCGAGTTTGCCCACTTATTATTTTCTCTTTTTCATGCTCCTAATGAGATTGTTAATCGTCTAGAAAAGCTGATTCATGACTTCCTTTGGGATGGTTCTTGTGGGGAGAATGGTATGCCTAATGTGAATTGGCCTACTACTCACGCCCTAAGCTTCTCGATGGCCTTAATGTTAGTAGTCTCTGTCATCACAATTCTACCCTTCTTGCCAAATGTATATAACTGTTTTTAAATGAACATGGATGCCTCGTGGCGCAGGCTCATTGTAGCTCAATATTATTTCCTCTTCCTATGATTGGCCGTATGTTATTAATGTGTCTTCAAAGTCGTTGTGGAGATTCATTTGCAAAACAATTGACCTTGTTGCTCCTCGAACTAAACATTGTCTCGATATGGGGTTCAAACATTTCTTTTTGGACAGATCATTGGCTTAGTGGTGGTCCTCTCTCGGTGAGATTCCCTCGTCTGTTTCGTCTTTCTGATCTTTCGGATATTTTTGTGGCTGAGGCATGGCGTGATACTATTGAGGTTTGGGATTTGCATTTTTCGCCGTAATTTTATTGGTTCTGAAATTTTGGAATGGGCCTCCTTAACTGTTATTTTGGCTCTTGTTCGCCTTCCTATGGTTCCTGGTTCTTGGAAATGGACCATTGATTCCTCTACATCTTTTACTGTTAATCTCCATTGATGATTTTACTAGTTCAATTCGGTCCTCTGCCATAGATCTTTATTCTGTTATGTAGTTTGATCAATACACAAAGAAAATTAAAATCTTCTTCTGGATGCTTGGCCACGGTGCCATTAACACTGTCGATCGTCTCCAACGCCGAATGTCGTATATGTTTCTTTCTCCTGCTTGGTGTGTTATGTGTCAAAATAATGTGGAATCTGCATCTCACCTTTTTGTGCATTGTTCATTTGCTACTCAGTTTTAGAACATCATTTTGGATGCTTTTGGTTGGTCGATCATTCATTCCAATGATACTAAGGGCATCCTTGATTCCTTCTTGGTGGGTCACCCTTTTGGGGGGTACAAAAGACAATTTGGTTGGCTATTGTTCGTGCTTTCTTCTGGACCTTAAGGACCAAGCGCGATAAGTGGCTGTTTCAGGACTCTACTTCTTCTTTTACTTCTTTTTGGGACATTGTTTTATCGACTGCCAAAACTGGGCACCCTTTTAAGAACTATAGTCTCTCCTTCATTGTCTCTAATTGGTTTTTATTTTTGTAATGGTGTTTGGGGTTTCCCCTATTTCATTCTATCAATGAAATGTTTCTTATAAAAAAAATAATAAAAAAGAAAAAGTGAACTTGGTATTTCAAAGATCTTTCTTGTTACTGTTGATTCTATTTATGAGGAGCATTCCCCTTGTAAAAAGGCTTCTAAATTGGATATTTGGAAACAAGCAATGAGCAAAGTATATGGTGTTTCAGTGAAGCAGAATACTTGGTCTCTCTCTCCTTTGGCACCAAACATGATTGCAACAGGGCAAAAATAGGTGCATCGTATTAAGAGAAATCTAAATGGTAGCACTTAATATAAGGCATGACTCATTGCTGAAGGGTACCAATCAAAAGGTGTGATATTGTGGTTTATGACAAAAGTTTCAGCCCTAAGGTTAAGAAGTCTACAGGACAAGCTATTCTTGACCGATGCCTTTCTTTTTGTAAGAAGTCATGGAGGTTAATTACATATTTGTTTTCTGTTATTGCATGTTCATGATATCATTTTAACTGAGATTGATCCTTCTAATTATCATGGGTTGGCCTAGTGGTGAAAAAGGAGACAGTCTTAATAACTAAGAGGCTAAGGGTTCAATCCATGTTGACCAACTACTTAGGAATTAATTTCCTACGAACTCACATTTTAAAACATTTGCTCTTCTACCGGTGCTCGGAATTATCGAGCTTTAATTGGTGTTTTTCACTGTCTTAACTTCACCCAGCATAGGCATACACATACTCATATGGGTTTTAAGATACCTCAATGATACTGCTGATCTTGGATTGTTGTTTCACAAATGTCAGCGTGACCTTTTGAGTTTACACATCTATTCAAACGCTTATTCAATCTGATTGATAAGTCCTCTACTTCAGAATTTGTCAACTTCTGAGGTACTAATCCTATTTCTTATAGTGCTGCTAAGAGCCAAAGTAGCATACACAGTATCTCGGAGCTCCATTGAAGGTTAAACTTTTAATTCCCAATGAACAAGCAATAATATAGGAATTCCATAAAGAAGTCAATCTAGAGGCAGGCGGAACAAAAACAGTTGACATGTAAAAAAAGACGACGGTTTGTTGGAGATTGAATGACGAAAAGGATTCAAAATCTAACCGTTCAAGCAATTTTTCAGCAGCCTCAACCTCCCTAGCTTGGTACATCGCCTTTAATACTAAATTGAATGATGCAGTGTTGGGTGAGATCGCATAGTCCTCCATTCGAGCCAGTAGATCCAGAAGCACCCCAGCCGTGGCGTTAGACATCAAGTTAGCCCTCAAATAATTGTTATACAAGTTAACATCTGGCTTATTAGGCTTCCCATCCTTATCCAGCGACCGAATCCAAAACTCAAACAACTGCTTCATATCTTCCCAGCGCTGGGAAGCCATCCAATCAGCAAAAACGCCCAACAAGCTTTGAACATCAAGCGTTTGAGACAATGCTTGAATACGATAGTTCGGGGATTGGTTAAGTAAACCATCAGGAATCATAGAGTGAGACATAGAATAGTTGGTGAATGGATTCCGCCAGTTCTCATTGTAAAGTGGACTACCAGAGGCGGGATTCGGTGGAAGTGGAGTTGAAGAAATGTCCACTGGTTCATTAGCGAGCTGAGGTTCTTGAGAGAGATGTGTGAAGGTGGAAATGGGCTTGAAGAAGCAGACATTGTTGAGGCTTGTGGTTCTGATTAGAGAATGAGTCCTGGAGAGAATCGCCATTTTGGACGCCATGGATGGAGCATCAAATCTGGAGAAATGGCATTGGGGGTGAAGATGAAGAAGAAAGAGGAAGCGTCAGTAGTGTATTCTGTTTAGGGTTTTTGACATCCTGAGCGATGGGCTAGAAGAAGCTACCATAGAGGCCTGGGCTTAGAAGGGTATTATGGTACATTTTTAGTCTAAATATCTTAATAGCCCACGTCCCATTACACGTGGCATTTTCGTAAAAACCGAACTATTTTATTTTGCATATATAGCCTTTTATCAAAAACTTCTACTCTTGCAATTTTAACCTTTAATTATCACCTCTTCTAACTATTCTTTTTATAAGTAATATAGATCGGTTTTAACTTTCGAATGAGGTCGTATCAATTTTTATCGTAAACTATGGTTTCATTATATTGTATTTTGTTTTTGGAAAAAGAGTTGGAACCTCCAAATATATGCAGATTTTCGAAAGTTAAGTTACACGAAAAAACTTCAATGAATACATTTGAGCCGTTATATTTTAAAATATTTGTAATAAAGAAAGTATATCCCCTAATTTATTGGTTCACAATTTTTCTCCTTTTGAGATCTTCACACTTGCACTATAAAAAATATGACATTCTAAGATACTTTTATTACAAACCATGGAAAAAAGAAGGTTATAAAAAAAATGTCATAAAATATCAAAATTATTGGCATTTTATTTGTTCAAGGACAGTTATTCATTGTCGCAGAAGTAAAAACATTAAATAATTTATAAAAATAAAATTTAATAAATTTTCTCAAAATTTTCGAAGCTTCCATTTTAATTTCCCTAAAATCTCCAAACCTCAGATGACATGTAGTGAGAACATGAGATTAAACCTTTATATATTTAGAGAGAACATATCAATTAACCAAGTTACTTTCGATCTTGATATTATATTACTTTTACAAACTTTATATAACTATTCGTAGTGCAACGTATATATTTAAAACGAAAAGGAGCTCCTTAACTGGTAAGGTTTATGAAATTTCATCCAATTTTCAATATACAAAAATATTGTAATTTTTTTCTAGATTAAATCATTATTTTACTAACTAAATTTCGAAATAATAATTTGTAATGAGAAACATTTTTAGCAAAAATAAATAAACAAATTCCCACCAAATAAGTTTGACCCACGAAAACAAAATGATCGTATTAACTTCTCTTGTACATGTACATATATATATATATATATATATATAATGTATTTTAATTAACTTTTACGAAAATAAATAGGGATAGTTTAAAAAATATAACAAAGTAACAAAATATTTAATTATAAAAACGAAAAAAAATTGACAGGCCCATCATAAAAAATACAAAAAATGTCCGTTGGTATAATATATTTGGTATACGATCGTTCAGATTTGATTATTGTTTGGTAACGGTCGTTTAAGTTTGTTTTTTCAATCTTACGATTTTTTTTCTCAAAATTTGGTACAATATTCTTTTTACACAATTTTTAGATTTTGTTACCCTAATCTAAATAACTAAATAATTTGTTCCAAGATTTACATGTTATAGATTTTGTTACTCTAATCTAAACAATGTAAAAAAAAAAAAAGAAAGACAATGCAAGCAACAAACGAAAAAAAGAAAAAGAAAAAACAAAAAAACGATACAAATAAATTACATTTTGTTACCCAAATCTAAACAGAGAAAAAATGAAAGAAATAGTAGCTAGACAAAGAGTAAAGGAGAAAAAAAATGGAAGGACAAACTTTAAACATTTAAAAATGACTAATAGACTTTATTAACAGAACTGTAAATATTTTAATAATTTATTATATTTACGAAAGTTTTCCAAATAAATATTTATATATATAATAAAATTTTAGTATACAACATGGTTTTATATTACTTTTTTTTTTCTTTCTTTCTTTGAATACTATTATTACGATTGAATTTATATTTGAAATGTAATTACGAAGGAAAAGAAAATAAGCAATCAATCGTGCCATGTAATTGGTACAAATAAAACATCCAAAGAAATTTTAAAGTTAAATCACCCTTAAAAGAAAGAAGGGAAAATAATGATAATCATCGTTCTTAATAACAATTTAGGAAATCAACATAAATACAAAATTTTTGATAGCGAAACTCCACGTTTGCTTAAATGAGAGACAATAATAGATTTCAACTTTTATCTAGGGCTTTTGCACAAAAAATAAAAAGAAATTATTAAAATATAGCTCATGTCACTGTATTTTTTAAATTACAAAAGTAGTAAATTTAAAAGTAGATAGCCCTTCGATAACCTTCTGATAGCCCTCCGATAAACTTTTGATAAACATCATATTTGTCATATTTGCAATATGTAAAAAAATGTGACATTGACTGTTTTTTCTAATTTTTTTGTCATCTTATGTAATTTTTCTTTTACTTTTTCTCCCTATTTCTTTTTTTGTTTGTTCTACTTTTTTCTCTCAATGATACGAACGTGTTAACCTTTTTTTTCTTTTTATATTAAGTAAGCCATTAAGATTGATTGCAAAAATCGTTAATATATATATATATATCTATTTATAGATAAATTTTTTCTCTCAATTTTACCCTTCCTTTATAACTATTTTCATTATTAATTTGATGGATAACATTGTCATTTTAAAATCAAATGTAATATTGCTTATCCATTGTTGTAATTATTTTTTTTAGTTATTCTTTCTTTTATCATTAACATTTTATTTGAGTTTTATTAATAAAAATGATTTCTAATTATTAATTATCATTAAATGTAATCAAAGGGGAAAAATGTAGAATATGAAATGTTTTTATATATTTATTTCTAAAAAAAACCACTCTAAAATTGATCACTTTACCTTTAATTTATAATTACATTAATGTCATTCTTGTTACTATAAAAGGAGTATTATTAGCTACATTTTTTAAAACTTGTCTTCTCTTAGATTTTTTTACACACAACTCAATGTCTCTCAAAATTCATTCTTCTAATTTAAATAATGATAATAAGGACATTTTTCTTGTTCCTTCATCTATACATTTTCCTCTAACAGATTCCTTTTTATATGATTAACAGCCGAAGACATAAAGTTACTAAAGACTTTCATTGCACTTCAAGAGTTTTTAATAATTATGTATCTCTTCACACTCATGTTATCGAATGTTTATGGTATAAATTTACATGTTAGAAGATTGTTCATTTGTATTTGTAAACCATTGATGTGGATGTTTCATTTGTTATGATATTTTCATTATTGACTTGGTTCTTACTCCTACAATTAATTACTATATTTATATATATATATCAACATCTATGTTTTGTTTCTTCTTCTTTATTTTGAAGTTTATACTTATTTTGTTCCTCCTCTTTGTATTTTTTCTTTGATATTCAATAATATATAAAGAAATCTTTAATAATTAATATACTGTTATTAGATTTTTCTATTATTTTAACAATTGTACTTCTTCAATCATCTTTTCATAAGTTTTCAAAGAGAATCTAAAAGAATAAAACATAATTCAAAGATGAATTTTACAGATCACGATATTGAAAAATGTTTGAAGTATCACAAGCATCGTGCGCGCTAAGTACTAGTATATATATAACTTTCAGTTGTTCTTATTTTAGGACAAAAAAAAAAAAAAAGTCAAAATCTCTATTCTTCCAATTATTGAAACGTGGAATGAAGCACAGGTTTGATTGTTAGGGTCTAAGTTTTTCTTTATTTTCTTTTTGTCGTTGATCACTGTTTAAAATAATCAATTCATTGAAAACTAATAAGCACTATAACTGTAATATGAAAAGCTCATCTCCCTATTCTAAGTTAGAGGAACCAAAACAACCTTCAATTATCATAAAACAAAGCAACTCGAGCCAACAAATCATCCATATCATTCGCAACACGTGAACACCAAACAAAAGACAAAACATAGATTGAGACAACTCCCATTTTCACGAGATTTAAAAAATGAAAAATCGCAGTAGCCCATTATTGATTGAAAATTAGTTAAAATCAATAATTATACTGCAAAATTCAAATATGGTTTTAATAATTTTATGAATTAATATAAATATTTAATTTTACACCTTTCAACGTTACTTTCAAGCCACAATTAAAATTAATTTTTAGTAGGTTAAAAGCATATTTTAATTTAAAGAAAATTTAAACACAACAAAAAAGTTTATTCCAAATTATTTAGAAAATGAAACCATTCTCATGGTTGTAGCAAGACATCAAATAGATCTAAATCAATCTAAATCTTTAAAACGATTGCAATTGTAGATATATATAAATATAAACTACTTATATTTTAGATTAACGAATAAATAACTAAACATTTAACTTTTTAAAATATCATCCGAACTAAATACAACTCAACTATCATAAATACAAACTCTTGATCTAGAGGTTTGAATTTTTGTACGTTTAGAACAAAAAACCAATTAAAACTGTGTATACTCAGAAATACATTTGAAAGGATCAAACCTTTAATATTGCATTTGATAATATATTACATACGCCAGTTGAATCATGTTCATTTTGACAACTCGTAAGAATATTTTGTGTATCCTGTAAATAGTATTTTTCATTTTTACAATCAGTAAAACGATGGAATCTAAAACTAAAGTAAAGTTCAATTAAATGTAACATCGATTTACATATATATTTATACTAAAAAAAGAAAGAAGTGTAATTGGGCAACTTTGACCACTGGATAATAAGAGCGATCTAAGACCAGAACACTTCCTAAACTCACTCTACAATGATATTCTCCAATAATATGGATTTCCTTTTTTTTTTCTTTTGCATTAATGAAAAGTAATTTAACCTAGGCTTAAATTAAGCATTCTATGGTTGGTTTCAGTTATTCAAGATTGATGTGACAACTAATACGTATAAATATGACAAATCGAACATATCTCAATTGACATGCAAGTATTTTAGTAACTATGAGATACGTAAGAATTGGAGATTTAAATTTATGACGGCCGAACATAAATTCATTTACAAAATCAATTTTCACACATTAAATACCACATCAATTGTTTTCCAATTTTCACATATTAATAGTTGCATTGATTTTGATTTTATTTTAACGAAGAAAATCTTACTAAAGCCTTTTTTTTTTTTTTTTTTTTTTTAACATAAAGTTCGATGGTAAAAATTAAAACTTTTCAAAATGTTGAGGCACAATTGAAACCTACTATAAAGTGTGTGAGTATTTTATATAATTTAACGTTATTACCATATTTGAATCCATCCTAAAATATCATATGGATAAATATTCATCCTTAAAAAAAATAGAAATGTTGCGCCCAATATTTTATAGGAATGAGTTGGAAAATTTATATATATACACACACTTCAATATACTCAATATACTAACTTTAGCATTTATAATTTAATCTCTATTATAACTAAGTACAAATTACAAAGCATCTTATAGTTATATTAATGAATGAATAATGCACTTTTTATGTTGTTATGTGTGTGTTCACAATCCCTAGAGAATATCAAATTCCACATTCCATTCATCATCACTTCAACCACCTCTCAAGAAAAGTGAAGTAACTACAAAGCAACCCCAAATTTCAAACTTTGCTGTCAATTTTTGCCACTTTGATCATTTTGGCTGCATCCTTATTTCTACCTAAGCTTCTTTTTCCCTTTCACTAATGGGTGATAATGATCCAAATCCAAACCTTACTCTCTTAATCATCAATCAAAACAATCAAAAGTCCAACTTTATAAAGACTCATTTTCTTTATTTCAATCATTACCCAAAACATATATCATAATAATAATAGCAAAAACTTTCTCAAATCTCATACTCATGAATCGAAATCCTAAATATTTGGCTTCAAAGTCCAAAGTAAGCAAATTTTTATACCCTTTAACCAAAATAGTTCATTGTTGAAGCAAATAATGTTTTAACTTTTGGAAGTATAAAATTATCTAGAAATATCACAACTGAAAAAGTTGGATAGAAGAGAAAAAAGGTGAATAGAGACACACTGGCACCGCCCTCTACATTCTCTTCCTCACTAGAAATCTCCATTGTCCCATAATTCTCTTTTTCTTTCTCTCTCTTTCTCCGGTTTTGCCACTTCTCTTAAATCCACTATTCTTCTCTTCTCTCATCTATCCTCTCTCAGAATCTTTCCTCAACCATGGCGGTTCTCTTGCTCTGTTATCTGATATTCTTGGCCTTCACTTCCCATTCAAGTAAGCTTCTGGAATCTTTATTTTCATTTCTTGGTTTTGTTTACTGGCTTCCATTTGAAGTTTTTCTGCAGCTTAAATTGAGGTTTTACACAAGAATCGTTGAAACCCTCTAAAGGGTTTTCAAGAAATCAGTGGAAATTAGAAAACAAACTGTTGGGTTAATTTTTTCTTTTTTGAAATTTCTGATGAACCCTTTTTCTGGAATCTTGTTTAGGTGCCACTTATTGCATTTGTAAAGACGGACTGAGTGATCAAGCCCTTCAGAAAAGTTTGGATTATGCTTGTGGAGCTGGAGCTGATTGTAGTCAAATCCTTCAAAATGGCCCTTGTTTTCAACCCAATACTGTGAAAGATCATTGCAGTTATGCTGTCAATAGCTATTTTCAAAGAAAGGGTCAGGTTCAAGGGAGTTGTGATTTTTCAGGCACTGCCATGCCTAGCCAATCTCCTCCTGGTATTGGACTTTTGTTTTCCATTTATACTCATCTTCTTCATCAATTGGTTCGTTTTTTTTTTGTTACTTAACATTTCTTTTGGATATTTTCTTGTTTTTCTTGTGTTTTTTCTTTTACAGCCGTAGCTTCTGGGTGTGTTTATCCTTCCAGTCCCAGGTACCCAGTTCAATTTCTTCACTCTCTTTCAGTTTTTGAAGAATTAATCACATTCAACTTTTTAGATTGTGTTTTTCTGTTCAACAATGTTCTTAATGGAAAGTAGTTGAATGTTTTGTTTATTAGGAAACAAAGACTACCTCAGATGTTTTGGATTAGTTGAAATTTGAAAAGGTTTAAGGAAAAGTAAAGCACTGGTCTCGTAAACAATCCTCAAATATCTCCATTTTTTTACTGAGAATTTGTTTCTCAAAGTGGCATATTCCAATGACTTTTTTTTTAACCCAAAGCTATCTTTTTTTTTTTTTTTTTTAACTTTTCGAGTTGGTGTTGGTGAGAATCTTCTGCCTGATGTAAGAAAAGAAAAGAAACTTAAAAAAAAAAAAATCTATCAAGAATCCAATTCCCTTCCCCTTCTTTCTCAATGATCAAACTTGGCTTTATTGAATATCTTTTCCCCTTGGAAAGTTACAATTGTTGAAAACGTAATCTATATGGAAAAATGTTTTTGTAATATATTACTTTGGACGAAAATTATCTTACGGGGAGAATCTGTTAACAAGTTAACTCTTAGTTTTACAGTCTCTCTCTCACAGCTTCTAAACAATAGAGATGATCTATTAATATCATTGATAATGTCTAAAACCACTTCTTCTAATTGTTGTAACTTGCTAGACTAAGAATACAAGCTGTCTGATGTTGATACGGTTTTTCTATGTCATCTCTGTCCTCTTCTTCTCCAAGATAATAACTCTATTGCTACACACCTGTCTTCTAGATGTGCTTTCATTTTAGATGATCCATATCTACTTCTCTTTTTGTTTGTCCAATGAAAAAGTTTACCATTCAAGTTTGCACTGATGACAGTCACAAACAAATCAAACGCCATTAAAATGTTAAGGTAATATTAAAGTTTCATTCATCCATCAACTTAAGCTTTTAAGTCAATCGGTGATTTAAACTTAAGCTTCTAAGTCAATCGGTGATTTAACTTGGTATTACAAAAGTGTGTCTTGTGTTCAAACCCCTACAATGATATTTTCACTTGTTTTGGGTCTTCTACAAATCCCTAAGCTCACAAGCATGTGAGAGAGTAGTGTTGATATAATATTAAATTTATTGTCATCCATTAACTTAAGCTTTTAAGTCAACCAATGATTTAACAAACACTCATTTCCGTTTTCCTTTCCCCTTCTATTCAGTTTCACAGGTACCCCGACTACCACCACCCCATCAACCACTCCATCAACCACCATTCCCGGCACGACGCCAGGAACCACAACAAACCCATCAACAACACCACCGTCGACAACAACTCCGGGCACAACCTCCCCTTCAGTGTTCGGGGGTGGAATAAGCCCAACAGGCGGCGTCGGTCTTGGTGGGAATACTATGGATGGCAGTGCTGCTGCAGGTCTCAATGCAGCAGCCTCTAACCTGTTCTTCTTCACCGCTACTGTGACATTTTGGTTTTCAATGTTCTGTTAGGTTAACCATGACGGAGGCCATTAGTTGATTTCTTTGGATGGATGGATGAAAGGAAAAGCTAGGAAGGTTGTTTTCTAATGTCCTTTGATGTGGAAAAGAAAAAAAAAAAAAAGAAAGAAAAGAAAAGGGTGGAGAATTTGATTCCTTATTGAGTGGTGGTATGATTTTCTACTAGAATGGAACCTGATCCTCTTAGATATTTTTCACTTTTGTGTATCTAATAGAGGCTGTATTTTCCTTAATTTAATGGGACTTTGTACCCACTAATCAATAATTCTGCTCTGTTGTTCATTATTAATTTCTTCATTTGATAATAAAGTCTTATGAGTTGTGTTACTCAATATGCTCTAAGTAGTTTATGGGAATTAGATTATGGTAAATATAGTTTTAAGATTTATATAAGGTCCATATTTATGAGGTGAATGGAGGATAACATGGGTGGGACAAGAAATGGAATGAAAACACATGATACCCAACTTTAATAATGAGGGTTATATATAAAAGCTTTTAAAGAATTTTGAGTTTTTAAACACATCCAAACAACACTTGACGTTTGGTGTGGTGAATAGACTAATGAACTACCTACCAACTATTTGTTTGATTGCTGTATAGGCTCAAGCCCATGAATTTAATGAGTAAATGCTGTATGACAACAATTATTTTTAACTTATATTGGCCGGTGAAACTTTAATTTTTTAAAAATGTTTTTGGAATCTTAATTATTTCAATTTGACAAGCTCATAAAGAAAAAGTAATTTCACTGATGTGGGGACTAAATAATAAGTGGCATTTTTTTCTTCGATGTCAGAAGTAGGAAAATAAGCTAAAAACATTTACGAAACATAATAAAGTTTGACATTCTATCAATAATAAACACAATCAATATCATCAATAAATACTAACAAAATTTTGTCATTGATGGAATATAAAGCAATATCAATTATTGCTGTATTATATATTTTTAACAGTTTTATCATTTATAATAAACTTTTTTAATTAATTATGATAATAATATAAATAAATCAATTTTGATATACTATATAATCGTGTGTCTCAACAATTTGGCGGCCATCACCTTTTGTTATAGAAAAAGAGAGGAGTTTCCATATCAGATATCAAGACTACATACCTGTTTGTGTGTGGGTAGAACTCTTTTACCTTTTGACTTTGGATAAAAAATGGGGAACATTGGGATTAGGTGTAGTGTAATCACTACCCCTAAAAGATATTTTTCTTTCTTTCACTTATGGTCAATGCCATTATGCTATGATTGAATTGGTATGTTTAGGGTTCCATACCCAAAATGGAGATGATTTTTTTTTCTTTCTTTCTTTTTTTTTTTTTTTTTTTTTTTTTTTTTTTTTTTTTTTAATAAATGTATCAACCTTAAGAATGAACACGATTGTATTTGAGTTATTTAACACAAGCTTATAAAATTATGAAATTCATTATTTTAAATGGTTAAACCCAATTCATTGGCAAACTTAGTCCATCAAACAAGTAGAGGTACAATCCAAACCTCCAACTTCATAAGAAGAGGTATAGGTATATTACTCTTCAAAGTTAACCAATTGGACCATTTATTTTTAAGAAGTTAATAATGATATTGGACTATCTAATACCAATTAACAATCATCTTTATCAATCTAAACATCAAACCAACATTAACCACGCAAATGAAAATGTGAAGATAATTTAATTTTTTAAAAGAAATAAGTGAAGAAAATCCAATAATTCAAAATCAGTCCCATAAAACTTTGCCATAAACTCAGGATAAAAGATCCAATGAAGAAGGCCCATCAATTTCTAAGAAAGACCAAGCCCCCCGCCACCACCACAACAATCCGAGATTCAAAATGTGATGATTTGGTTCCTTTTCCCCCTACAGTGCACCATTCTAATGAACAGAATACTATTTACCTAGTAACATGGACAGAGGCTACTTCTTGATTGAAGATATATGTCTACATCGACATAGGATTGCTTGTCTTAATTTTACAGGACTTTTGACCAACTTACATGAACTCACCCTACAAGATTTCATTTAACCTTACAAATGTTTCTAATCAGTAGGTAACATTTTTTCTTTCCTTTTTCTAACTTGCCCCAGGTCACTAGTGTAAAATGTTTGAGGGAGGGGTTTACGTCCACCATCATCAGGCTAAGAAAACAAGCAAAAGCAGATTTTTTTTTTGGGTTTATTTTGATGATGTTATATTTTATTGGATTTGAAACATATAGAGCACCTTCCAGCCCTCATTGTAGAACACACGTCAGGACTGAAAATCCATGAGCAGGATTGAAGCAAATACGTTAATAAGATGAAGAAAATGTAAGCACGTGCAAAGAAAAATTATTCACTATTAACAAACTGAACCTCTTTTCTGGAATCTTCATGAATAAATTGTGTAATCAATTTGGCAACAAGATTTGGCTTCTCAACATGAGGAAGATGTCCGCATTCGGCTATTGGACGAAAAACTGCATTTGGCAACTCACAATGCAACCTCTGCATTGCATATTTCAACAAACGAGAAGTTATTCTATTTGTAACAATATTTATTATATATGGTTCAATTCAAAAGACAAAAGACAACAAAGTCATTTACATTCAATCTCTATTTTGTTTCAATTACTTAGTTTCAAGGCGTTTGTCAGTCTTTTCCGTCAACCCAATCAATTTCTATCTGAGTCTCATTTATCAGAATTACAATAACACTAACCACTCCAAGCTTGTAGCTGACGATTTGATCATCCTCACCCCATATGATAAGCGTTTTCTGCTTTACCTATTGAACCAAAATGCACGTAACTCTCAGAAGCACCTAAAGATTCTCAAATGTTGATATGATAATTGCCAAATGAACAATATAAAAACGACCTTAGAACAAAAAGTCATTTCGAAAACCCTCGATGAAAATGCCTATCTTGATGAGGAATGGAAATTTTTCCTTATGTCTCACCAATATATTTGCAATTTTCTAGTTCAAAAAACAAGATACATTTTGCATTTTCCAACAACCATATTGCAAAGAGTTGTGCTGACCTTTTCAATCTGGCTGCTGACTTTATATCCCCCACTTAACATAAAACTAACAGTCGCATCCTCCCACCAAGGTAATAAACAATGCAGGCGGCCGATCTAATAAAATATAAATAGAGGTAGAAGAACAGCCGAAGCAGGATGTAAGTCAATTGGTTATGGACATGACATTTTATCTTGATGTCAAATAAAACTTACAATATTACAAAATACACATCAAGTCAACAGCTACATGATAAACATACTCCTTAATGTTGGGGAAAACTTACATTGGCCCAATCCAGGCCGGTACTAAATGGTATGCTAGTGAAGGTCAAAAAGTTCACATATACGCGCAAAGGAATGCTCTTCAATAAAAATACCTGATCAAAAAGTTAAAAAGATTAGGAATTACATAGAAACCGGAAAAACATAAAAAGTGTCTCCAAAACGATTTTTCAGAAACAAGAATAAAAATCTTCCCCCTAGAAACCGCCAATTTCTTTGCAAAAAATCAAATTTGTAGATAAAAAATTAGAAGAACGATTCTCTCCCAGAAGATTTTAACAGAAGAATCATCATGAAAGCACGTGGTGATGCCATAATGGTATGGTAAAATGGATGGGAAAGGATGTACAGATGAAGTAAATTTTTTGGTTTTGTAAATTGTAATTGCATAAAATCAATCTCTCATCAAAAGTGCTTAGCATTGGCACACTTGATGTAATGTTCACAAAAGTAAGCAAAGTCTCACCCCAGCATAGGCAATCAATCTTGGTAAGGTAGCTAAGTTTCCTGTACCTTCTGCGTATACACTTGCATCAATCAACACAAGCCTATCAACCTGAAATAATCTCGTTATATTCGACGGAAGACTCTCTGGAATGATTTTACATGAGGATATAACTTCAAATTTGTAGTCATAAATTCTAGCTGGTAGATACATACAGCTTCTGGGTAATTGACAGCAAAATCAATAGCAACAGCAGCACCAAGGCTTGGTCCAACAATTACCATTGGTCTTTTAATATAAGATTTCCAAAGCTATAGTCAGCATAAGGGAAAACTTAATTAGTTTCAACATAACTGGACAAGATATAAGTGTGATTGACAATAAAGAATTATTCAGAAAATAAAAGACTTAAGAACAGGATAATAATGATTAATGAAAAAGAAAAAAATAAAACAAGCCTATAAGTTATATCAATGAAGCAAGTGCCAGCATATTATGATCATACAGGAAGGGAACAGAATTGGAGTTGAAGAGAAATTTGCCCCAAAAACATAGCAGGAAAACAATCTAAACATGAGGGTTTTCATTACCTGATACAAATGAACACGTTTAGAAGTCACATCACATGGTGGGAGTCTTTCTATCACATGCAACTACGAAAATTAGAGAGAAAAAATGGTTTATCAATCAATGAATAGAGGAACAAAAAGCAATTAGACAAACCTAAATCAGAGAAGCCCCAGCCAAGAACGTCAACAGCCCAAGTTTCTAAACCAGCTTCCTCAAGCAATGGATATGTGTATCTCCATTCTAAACAGGAGCTGAATAATAAGATGTGATGAACGAGGAAAAGATAAAATAATAACAATAATAACAGAACCAGTATTTTACACGAATATTATTTCTAATTAGTGAAAGAAACCTGTCAAAGCCATGGAGAAGAACCACTGGACATTTTTTGCTCTGTATTGACGGCTTAACGCAACTACTCATTATACAAGAATCCGAGAAGCTGACCTACATGCAGAGCAAGAACAAATCTTAGCTTAAAACCCCCATCGGTTCCAAATGCACATTAACAGGTAGAATTCCACAAGAAACATAGCTTGAACTTCCTCGAATTGAGATTTTCTATTACAATTTTCCCCAACCCATGTGAAAAAATCATTAAATGATTGTTAAAACAACTGGAAAACGACGAAATGGTACGAGATTTTCCAGGTGCGAACTTACGGGTAGCCTCTCAATCCTTGAAGCGAGGTTTCGAGCAAATTGGTCTTTGATGTCGTAAACTTCTTTGGGAAGGAACGAAGGAAACTCGTTAACGGTGACACCCATACGCTTCGGTTTCTTCCATTGAATGTGCAATGGAGCTGAGCCCCAAGTCGCAGCCATTGTTGGAGACAGCATCTCTGCTAATGGAAGCGCGGGCAAATGCAATTTTTCTTCCTCTCCCTATCCAAATCCAAATGGAGGGCCGTTTTATTTTCACTCCCTGGTTTCTATTCTTTTGTTTGTTACTTTTCAAACTTCATTCCACTTTACAATTACTTCAAGTGGAAAGCTTTTTGAGAAGGGTATGGTCCCTCAAATGGCTAAAATTTGTCGACGGAAAAATTTGTCATATTTATCTCTCCTAAAATTAACACCGACGCAAAGGAAATTCATATCAGTATCTTATGTGTCCTATGTCGAAACTATTTGAATACTGCGACTTGTCTCCCAAGAAAATATGAGAAAATTTATTACGATGTTGCGACTCGTCTCTACTTATGTTGAACTTATTTGTGGTGTCAGGATGATCGCTGATTTTGGACAATTAGCAGCGATCTTTGTACGACTTAATTGGAAACTCCAGATATGTTCTTCTTTCTCCCATTATTGTTGATCATATGCAATCAGTTCTACGTGGATAGAACATTGAGCTTGGATTTTGAAGAAGAAAAAAAACTTGTGTTGTTTTCGATTTTGATTCCAAGAGTCGTGTGTGGTTGGATTGTGTATACTTTCGCTACTAAATGCAATGTGGTAAATGTCTTGGAAGCAAATGAAAACTATGACAACATTCATATTGTAATTTGTATTACTATGCTCGATATTAACTATTAACTATATCGTGGTTGAGTACGATTGTCTGAAGATGGTTAACTATTAACTATTTAATACCGAGTCTCATTTATTCACTAGTGAGACAGTGTATTTTTAGGAACTAAATTGAAAGCAAATTAAAATGTCAAAAGTAGCAACTAAATGTATAAGGAAAATTATAATAAATAACACTATTTTAGTTTTACATTTCAAAAGTAGTACAATTTTAGAAAATTCGTAATTTTGTTCTTTTGATCAATTTTGGCCGAGTTCGACATTGAGATTCTTCGCAAATTTTTAAAAACTCCTCCAACAAAATTTCTCACTTTCTGTCCACCGAGTTCGACGTCGAGATTATATTGCAAATTTTCCATTTGTCTCAAATTTCAAACTAAAAACTAAACCCTAAACAATAAAATGGTTAAAAGTATTTCACCTTCAGAGATTTAAGAGGGAGTTTAAAAAATTTCGGTGAAGAAATCACTCAAAGTTGTTCGAATTTAGGAAAGAAATCATTCACTTTTCAATAGAAATGAACACGATGTTTGACATGTGTATTGGAATAATATGTAATGTTGGGATACCAAGGGTATTTTGGTCCTTTGATAAATCTATTTATTTTCCAAATAAAAAATAATCCACAATCTGGATGTCAAACTCGTCTAATTTTATTTTCAGCCCACCATGAAAGCTTAGGAGGTAAGAAATTCCTTTCTTGCAGCAGTTTTTACCTTCCATTGACAAAACAGTATAGGGAAATTGCCAAAAATAGGTTAAAAAAAGAGATTTAAATGAATTTTGGGACAAGTTTTCAAAAGAAAGACTTTTAGGACAATTTGGGTGTGAATAGACAAAAATGCCCTTCCTTTCCTTTCCCTCTTCCACGTTGCTTTCCCTTCTCTGATTCGTTCTCTTTCGCGTATAGTTCCGTTTCCCTTCTCTTTTCTTTCGTGTAGAACACTTGAACCTACTCCGGCCATCGTCAGTTGTTCATCGTCACTTGCCCATCGTCGCTTGCCCATCGTCGTTTGCCCTTCGTCGCTTGCCCTTCGTCGCTTGCCCTTCGTCGGTCGTTGTCCAGTGCATTTCGTCGCTCCTATTCGGACCATTCAATCAACTTCGAGCGTCTTATTTAGGTGAGTTTCATGTATAACCGATTTTCAATTTATCTGCTGTAAGTAAATGTTTGTTAGGGTATTTGGTGCTATTTTCATCCGTAATTGTCTGGTTTTTGGAATTGGACTTATTTGCCGTAAATTAGTTTAGTCAAATTTTGGTTTTAGGTTCTTAGAAAGTTCAATGTTCAATGGCTAGTGAAAAATGAATTGAACTAGAGGATGAGGATTTAGTTGGATCAAATAGAGGAGGAGTAAGCAATAGGAATAGAAGGAATTAAGGTTTTTTTTTTTTATCTCGCATTTTTTTTTTATCTCGCACTTATCTCGCACGTATCTCGCACGTTCCAAACTTTCACTATTTATTTCAAAATCAACTTGGTACACCTCCTAATCCATTTAGAGCTATTCTTTGCATGTTTAGTAACTCTCTTAGGCCCTCATGCTTTATCTCGCACGTATCTCGCACGTATCTCGCACACATCTCGCACGTTCCGAACTTTCACTATTTATTTCAAAATCAACTTGGTACACCTCCTAATCCATTTAGAGCTATTCTTTGCATGTTTAGTAACTCTCTTAGGCCCTCATGCTTTATCTCGCACGTATCTCGCACACATCTCGCACGTATCTCGCACACATCTCGCACACATCTCGCACGTTCCAAACTTCCACTATTTATTTCAAAATCAAATTGGTACACCTCCTAATTCATTTCTTTACATCTTGCACGCATTTTGTAGGTTCTTAAGTTCAAATCAATTTTTTAAGATACAAAAGTACTTAAGGTAGTTTAAGGATGGCACATGTTCGGATTTTAGTGCGTCACGGTGGTGAATGGGATGAGGGACGAAGAAAATATGAAGGAGGAGTGTTAAAAGGCATTGTTGTCCCTAAAGAAATAACACACAAAGATTTACAGTCTGAACTATATGACCTTGCAGAAGTTGACCCTACAAAGTTTGACATAAAGATAAGATGTATATATGAGATCAAAGGGGAAAAGGAAGCTCCTCCATTTGAGTTAAGCAATGACCGTGATTTGAAGTTTTATATTCTTAGTGAAAATCCATTGGAGGTCCCCCTATACCTATCGTTTGAGCCTACAAGCAATCGAAGCATGAAAGTGTTAAACAAAGATTACAATTCAGTATCTGGGAGCAACCAAGTTCAAAATTTAAACCCTCATCCTCCTCCAATTGGAATGGATAGATTAGATGAGAATGAAGTTGATATTGGTGAAGTCGAGGGTGGCTTGTGTCATAACATGATAGGGACCAATTCGGCTATATGGGAATCATATGAGTCATATCATTCAATAGATGATACTTTTACATTGGAGTCAGTTGAGATGTACAATGAATTGTTTGACATCCCAGAACAAAGAGATGCTCCTACAAAAGATTGCAAAGGAAAAGGTAAAGTTGACTACAGGTCCTCTAGTCGGAAGTTGAAGACAAAAGGAAGTGGCTGGTCGGAAGAAAGCTCTACAAGTGAAGAGTTGGATGTAGGACAAATATTTTTTTGCAAGAGAGATTTGTCAATGAGATTAAGTGTGTTGGCAATGAAAAAAAATTTTCAGTTTGTAGTAAAAAAGTCTACAAAAGAGGTTCTTTTCGTTAGATGCATCGACAACAAGTGTGGTTGGAGATTGCGAGCGGTTAGACTGAAGGATTCAAATATATTCAAGATTAAAAAGTATGTGAAAGTTCATTCATGTTCTCTTGAGTTTTTGAATCGTGACCATAGGCAAGCAAAATCTTGGGTTGTTGGAGAATTAATCAAGTCCAAATTCAAGGGGCCCGGTCGCATATACAAACCACGTGATATCATAGAAGACATGAGGCAAGACTATGGCATAAATATGAGTTATGAGAAAGCATGGCGTGCCAGAGAAAATGCATATGAACGAGTGCGAGGGTCTCCTGAAGAGTCATATAATCTTTTGCGTAGATATGGTGAAGCACTCAAATTTACAAATTCAGGTACAATATTTCACATGGAACTCGAAGATGATCGTTTCTTTAAATATCTTTTTATGGCTGTTGGTGCATGTGTTAGAGGATTCTTAAATTGCATTAGACCGGTCATAGTCATGGACGGAACATTTCTTAAGAACAAATATCGGGGTCAGTTGATAGTGGCCGTTTGTTTAGATGGTAACAATCAGATCTATCCTCTAGCCTTTGGAGTAGTTGATAGAGAAACAGATGACTCAATACAGTGGTTCTTAGAAAAATTGAAAGGTGCAATAGGGGAGGTGCCTAATCTAGGCTTTGTGACAGATCGGAAAACATGCTTCGCCAAGGGTATTTCATCAGTTTTCCCATCTGCATTCCACGGCCTTTGTGTCCAACATTTGAGTCAAAATTTGCATGATAAATATAAGAATGACACGGTTGCTACTTTGTTTTATAATGCATCGAGAACATATCGTGAATCAACGTTTGTTGAAGCGTGGAGACATCTTCTTTCATTTCCTAATGGTTCAGGGAAATATTTAAATGATGTTGGAATAGCACGATGGTCTCGTGTTCACTGCCCAGGAAGACGGTATAACATGATGACAACAAATATAGCGGAGTTCATGAATTCTATACTGAAAGAACCTAGAGATTTGCCTATTGCTTCATTCCTTGAAAATGTTCGAGCTTTGCTACAACGTTGGTTTTGGGAGCGTCGAGAAGAAGGCATTAAAGTGACGTCTACATTGACCAAATGGGCAGAGTTAGTTATTCAAAAGAAACAAGAAGGAGCTTTGACAATGAAGGTCAACCCAATTGACTGTTACCAATTTCATGTCAAAGATTTAGATAAGGAGGAGGTCGTAAACCTTCAGACTAAAGAATGCACTTGCAAGGAGTTTCAAGCTGAGCAACTACCATGCTCACATGCCATTGCTGCAGCACGGGTTCGTAATATAAATGTTTATAGTTTATGTGCTAATTATTACACTAATGAATGTTTGTTGGCTGCATATGCGGAGGCCGTCTACCCAGTTGGGAATCAGTCAGATTGGAAGACAAGCGAAGACTACGTACATATGACTGTTTTACCTCCAAAAGTAGTCAAAAGAGTTGGTCGACCGAAGAAAAAGAGGATTCCAAGTGTTGGTGAAGCTCCGAAATTGCATAAGTGTGGTCGGTGTAAACAAATAGGTCACAACAGATTAACGTGTACCAATCCAATTTCATATACCGACAAGTCGAGCATACAAGATTAGAAATTTCCCTACCAATGTACCAAGTATTACACTAATTAATGAATGTTTGTTAATGATGTGTTTTCTTAATGATTTGTCCCAACATTCTTACTTTCTGTGCGTCCAAATGGATGAAGAAGACGAAAATAACGATTGACTTATTCATTTAAGAACACAAACACTGGTTTTATGATCGTTTAAAAATAACTAAACGATCGGTTAAGAACAACCAAACGATCGTTTGAAAACAACTAAACGATAGTTTAAAACAAAACTAAACGATCGGTGAAACAAAACTAAACGATTGGTCAAACAAAACTAAACGATCGTTTAAAACAACCAATCGATACCTTGAAATTAACTAAACGATCAGTTAAACAAAACTAAACGATTGGTCGAACAAAACTAAACGATCGTTTAAAACAACCAATCGATCGTTTGAAATTAACTAAACGATCGACTATAAAAAACTAAACGATCGTTTACATAAACTAAACGATCTTTTGAAACAACGAAAGACACCCGCGAATTGTTTACAACCGCGATTCAACATTTCAAAAAAAGTATGCGAATTTACAATATTGCCCCTTTGGTAAAAACGACCGATATATATATACGTTCCGCCTTCTCACTTTTCGTTTTTCGTCACTACGCAATACACAACCGCACTGATCACACCTTCGTTTTCTCTCAGTCCATTGTTCTCTCAGACCATTTTTGTCTCAGTCCATAGTTTTCGTCAACGTTAAAAGGTATTTTCCCGAACTTTTCCTACTATAACGTTACACTTTTCCTTTGTTTATATTTCAAACGTTTCAACTTCTGTCTTCAAAAACTATCACTGTGTTCTTATATTATTATTGTGAAGCGTTTAGGGTTTCGGGTTCGACTTCTGTCTTCAATATATTATATTCATTTCAGGATGGCTGTACCTAGCGAAAAGTATTTCCCTGCCACTGTGTCATGCCAAGTGCACAAGATTGGCAGTCTTATTAAGGATAAACTGACCAAGGACCAGCTGCAAATGTTCGAAAAAACAATTTTTGGTCCATTGCTGAATGTGAACATGGTATTCAACGGCCAGTTGATCCATCATTTCTTGCTGAGGCAGATACCTGAAGACGGTAACGCAGATGGAATCTGTTTCTCGGTTTTAGGGAAGAACGTCCGTTTTACCCAAAAGGAATTCAACATCATAACTGGATTGTGGCCAACAAACAATCCATTGGAGAAAGATTGCGATAGCAAGCGACTGCAAAGTCTTCTATTCGGATCAGAAAATAAGAAAGTAATAACATGCTTGGAAATTGAGGAAATTTTCAAGAATTTTGAGTTTACAAATGATGACGATGCTGTGAAGGTCGCCTTGGCCGTCTTTATAGAAACTGTGATGGTCGGGAAGGATAAGAAAACACAGTTTGACATGGACATTTTGGGAAGAGTTGATGATGAAGAAGCATTTAAAAGCTTCGATTGGTCAACTTTCTTCTACACTCGTCTGCTCAACAGTTTAAAGACAAGTCTCCAAGGCAAAAAAGAAGCATACGAGCTGAAGAAGACACGAAGTTCCAAAGCAGTGTCATACTATAACATCAAAGGCTACGTCCTTGCTTTTCAGGTGATTTTTATTTCTTCATACACTTTAAGTAAATGCCAATTGAACATCAAAGTTTAACATATTTGTTTAAATGTTGTAGGTGTGGGCTTATGAAGTACTCTCAACCGCAAATGAGCACCTGGCCACAAGAAACAGTAAGGGATTAATCCCAAGGATATTGAGATGGAATTGTACACAAGCTCCATCTTACAAAATGCTGCAGAATAACATATTCGACAACAAAAATGTAAGTAAAACCTGTCAGTCATCGTTTAATATAATTACACAATCCAATAATACAATTACATTGCAGACTGTTGTTCAACCTAAACTCAAGATGTCAACCCAAGAGAAGGCTTTCATGGAGAGTCGAATTCGAGGGGATGATAACATGCAAATGGAGGAGGATGAATCCATTGGAGCAATGAACAACAAATCATTGGAGCAATCAGACTCATCTCCACAAAGAGAACAACTCTCACCCCAAAGGGAACAAAGTCAAACAGTGGCTGAGGAGTCTGAAATGCATCCAATCACCAAGAAGAAACATTTCAGATCAAAGAAGTCCAATGACAAAGAAGAACGAAGTCATTCAAAATCCTACAAGAAACTGAAGAAGGAAATAAAAGAAGTTCGTAAGGATTTATCCACACTGACTTCTATAGTCTGTAGGATGGATGACACAATCACAAAGCAGTCATTGGAGCTGTATGAAATGAAGCAGATGCTGGAGAGATTGGTCCAGGTAAAATTTGTTTTCATCATACATTAGATAAACGATCGTATAACTTTGATAGACGATCGTTTATCAAAGTTACTCGATCGTTTAACTTCGATAGACGATCGTTTATCAAAGTTACGCGATCGTTTACTTTTATATACACGATGGTTTAACAATACATTATTTTTTTAATTTTATGTTCGTTTTTATTTGTTTGTTAGAATCAAACTGAAAATCAAGGGAATGATCATACTGATCAGAATGACAATGAGTATGTTGTTCAAGAACAACATACTCAACAACAACCTACTGAAGAACAACATACTGAACGTCAAGAGGAAACCCAAAGGTTAACATTTCATTCATTGTTTACTAGTTTATAAATACCTAACAATTGTATTTTTTTTTCTTATTCTCATGTTTCTTCTCATTTTGTTTAGGGAACATGAAGAGGAACGTGGTAGTGATATAAGCATAGACGGTAGGGATGCAGACTTGCTAATGACTATAAGAGATATATCGGATAGTCTAAGTCATCAAATTCAGAAAGAATCAGACCTGCCACAGATGATTACTACCCTTCCATATGTGAGCCAACCTCTTGCACTTTGTGAATTGGCTCCAATGGATCAAACTGTACAAATTGTAAATGAAGAATCTCAACTGGTATGTATACACAACAAATTTGTAGTCGTTTGAATGAATAGTTTGTTACTTGTTTAATACGATTACATTGCAGGAAACAACAAAAAAACAGGTTGAGATGAAAAAAAATGATGAAGCAGTTACTTTGGTTGAAAAAGAACCAGTAACTGTGCCTGATAAAGATGTGGAAGAAAAACCAATAAAGAGAAGAAAGCTATGTAAAATAGCAAATAAAGAGGTGCAACATGAAGATGAACAAGGTAATCCACCCACAACATCTGCTCAGATCATATCAGTATCTACAACACCTGTCCCAGATGTGGAAATCAGAGAAGTAGATCCATATAATCCGATGTGGAAAGTGGATCCAAAATTATGGAAGGAATACTTGCAATGGAAAAAATCAAGAAAAACAACCCATGAAGAAAGGAAAGTAGTCTCCACAACCAGAAAGAAAGACTTTTTCAGACAGCTTGAAGAAAACACATGGGTACATGGAGACGTAAGTACTCTTCCCAAACGATCGCTTATATTTGATATACGATCGCTTCTATTAACTAAACGATCGCTTCTATTAACTAAACGATCGTTAAGTTAATATTACACGATCGCTTACTACGTAAACGATCACATGTACATTTCTTATGCGATCGCTTATCCTCTCCTTTCATTCATTAAACGATCGTTTATTTTTTCTTTGTAGACATTGGATCTGCTATTCGCCCACTTGCAGAATAAAATGTTGCATCTCAAGCACCATTGCAAGCGTTCTTTTAGAATATTACATTCCTCTTTTCTGGTAAGTTGTTATTCTTTAATTTTTTTTTTTGTATACAAGTTAAACTGCATCATTATATTCTGATTAAATTTTGACTTGTTCTTGAAGACTGGAATCAATAAACCAGACTGCATTGTTTGGAACCACATTTTTGATACTCATCTGGTGACACCAGATAATAAGAAAGCTGAATGGACAGACCCAACAGCACACCTAAGTATATGGACAGAAAAAGATGTCGAATACTATTTCAACACTGCTGTTGGTGATTACAACGACATACCAGGGTGGGGAGATGTCAACTACGTGATTACCTGCATCAACATAAAAGAACACTGGTTGGCTATTGCAGCTGATATGAGAAAATGCAGGATCTACGTGTTCGACTCAATGCCAAATTATGTTGAGCAGAAACTTGTTGATGAAGCTCTTCAAATGCCTGCACGATGCATTGCCTCACTCGCGATTGCAATTGGAGTCAACCTCCATTCAGATCGTTTCACATATGGCCCTTGGCCAATACGCAGATCGAAGGCCACATTACAGAAAGGGCGTTCATTGGATTGTGGAATTTTCTGTACCAAATTTGTTGAATGCCTTGTAACTGCTAGTGACCTTGGTTGTCTAACTGTGCCAAACATGAAACTGTTTAGACAACAATATGTGCTGGAACTTTGGGCCAATAAATACTTTTGTTAATATTTGTATTCGTTTATATAATTTTTTTATGTAATTTTTATAGATAGAATAACATATTATAATTTTAAACTTTGTTATAAAATAAATACTTTGTGATATTTTCAATTAAACGCGACCAAAATTGAGAAAGAATATTTGAGTTAATATTTGTATTCGTTTAGATACATATCACAAAATATTCGTGTAGAGAAATACTCATCGCGCACATATGTATAAACGATCTTCTTAATAAACGATGTCTAAACGATCTTCTTAATAAATGTCAAAATATTAAGCGATCGTTTAGTAAAGTCTAAACGATCGTTTGGTAAAGTCTAAACGATCGTTCGGTAAGTGTAAACGATCTTCTTAATAAACGATGTCTAAACGATCTTCTTAATAAACGTCAAAATATTAAGCGATCGTTTAGTAAAGTCTAAACGATCGTTTGGTAAAGTCTAAACGATCGTTTGGTACAGTCTAAACGATCGTTTGGTAAAGTCTAAACGATATTCTTAAAATCATAAAAAAATTCAGCGATCGTTTAGCTACAAGTAGTTTTGCAACATAGAGAATAATCGATACTACTAATTGAAATGCAACATACACAATAATAGAACAGCCAATTGATACTTGTGATTTATGTTAATATTTCAATACATAGGAGTGTTGGTTGGTCCATACTTGAAATGCTAATTGTTTTCTAAAGTATGACATGTTTTCTTGACATAATGTATCTAAACCAACACCAGCAGCTATGTACTCAAAATACTTAATTGCGAATACGCCACAATCACAATTATTTCGTTGAAGTGGAATTGGGTCAACAATGACAACTGGCCAAGGTTCCTTGTATGTCGATGATCTACCTCTCCTATCAAAGAAGCCAGTACTATCTAACAACTTTGGCACCAACTGTCGAATGGGCAGTAATATGTTTGTCATCTCTTCGGCAGTTGTAAGTGACGGAAGCGAATCCCATACCTTCACTTGACAACTTACCAAATCCAAGCATAATAGAACCCAATGGTTGCCATGGACATTGAATGGAGAGTAAACGTAATCAACACTTGCCCAAGGATCTTGGAAGTCCACTTTTGACCCGACAACATAGTCAACCAACCTATACTCTTCGTCCCAGTCAAACGGGCGATTCTCTTTAATACATTCTTTGTATAGGGGCCACTTCGAAACTAAAATGCGCTGCAAAGAAAAACATACAAACGCAAATATCAGACCGAAAGACAAATATCAAACGCAAATACATACATAAAGTAACGAGACGATTACAAACCATAAAGATTGTGTCCGCAGTTGTGAAGTTCTGAGAAGAAGGTATCCCGGCTGCCTTAATCTTCAAGCGAATGAAAAGAAAAAGTGCATCCAAATGCTAATACAAACAAAAGTAAGCAGTAAATGTATAGAACCATAACAATGATAAAATTATAATTGCATAAATGATAAGATAATCCCATACCTCATCCGACAACCACCGGCGACACATAAACAAGTCTCTGAAAAAAGCCTTCGATTTTTTCCCATGAAAGGTTTCACGCAGCTCATCGTCTGTACGCTTGTCTGTAATCCACGCTCGAAGTCTATCTAAATGGACGTCAAGTATTTTGTGCATAGGATCATAAACAATTGCTTCAGACTCAGAGGTGCTGGTGGTTGATGTCAGAGACCGTTTAGGTAGAGTTGTGAATGGGGTTGATAGGTAAACACTTGCACGCTTCCTACGGGCGGGCCGAACGTGTGGTCGTTGAGTGAGAAATGGTTCTATCTCTATGACGTCCTCATCGTCAACGACATCTATTGGCTCCTCTAAACCAATATCAACCTTCTTCTCCAACACATCTTCGTCACCCTATGGAAGCTCATAATGCATTAGTGTATATAATGATAGAAATTAAACATCAATATTAGCATGAACATGGAACCAAACCTTCTTTTTAACTTCAATGTGTTCATCCTCCAAGCCTTCGGACACCTTGTGGTCCCCTTCGTCACCCTATGGAACCTCAAAATGAATTAGCGAGAACATGGTTACCAAATATGAAACAACTAACGTGAATACACTTAACAGTTTCATTCCTAACCTTTCTTTGAAGTCCAATGTGCTTCAATATGGTTGACATCAGGCCCTTCAATTCGTCAATATCGGATTTTATAGTATTAAGTTGGCCTTCAACAACCGCTACTCGATCTTGGAGATTTCGAATAGCCTTTTTCATCTTAATCTTGGACTTCTGTTTCTTACTCTTTTTCAACTCATCTTCATCGTTAACAACTTCTCGTACTCTTTTTGAACCACCATTCTTCGACTGAATAATGGTAGATGAGCGGAAGTTTTCAAAAAGTTCACCTGAAGCAATTTTCAATTGCTCCTCTTCAGGTGTCATCTCAATGACCGCCTTAATTATAAACTGCAAATAGAAAAAGGCAAATGTATTTAGGACAAAGAAATAAGCACAAAATCACGCGATCCTTAAGTAAGTTACTATTGCTTGCTACTTACCATTGGCGAGTCAAACACCTGGCTTATAGTTTGGGACTTTGGTGATTGTTGGCACACCCACCTCAGCATTCGTGGTATGGCATGATCGTTTACTTTATCTACACCACATCCAATGATGGTTGGTATAGACTCATATGCCCAAACCTATTCCACATTTGACAAACAAGTTTAGAAAGTGCCACAAGATATATATAGATATATAAACAAGTGGTTATACAATCGTTTGAAAACAACTATACGATCATTTAACATAACTAAACGATCGTTAAAAAGAACTAAACGATCGTTTAAATAACTAAACGATCGTTTAAAATAACTAAACGATCGTTTAAAATAACTAAACGATCGTTTCAAATAACTAAACGATCTTTTTAAAGTTTTGAAGTAAGAAGTAAGAAGTCAAATACCTGTAATGCATGCGGAAATCCATTGATAGTATATTTTTTTGTCTGTGTTGATTTCTTCTTTCCCTTGGCATATTGCTTGTCCAAGGCTCTTTTCAATGCACTTAGCGTGCGTACAAAAACAATCCGACCCCAATCATAATTATTAAATGAATTCCAATCATCAGCAATCTTCAAAAAACCAATGTCCACTTTGGTTCGCCTATCTTTTCCCAACAAAGATATCTCTATAAAGTAGACTAAAGCTAATTTGACGATATCATCGTCATCACCCTCGTATTCCAAAAATATATCTTCTAAGTCGCTAACGTAAACACAGTCCTTGTCTTTGAAAAACTTCTCCAACAGTCGACTGTTCCCACCCAACTGAATATAGTCGGGAAATTGCCAAAAATAGGTTAAAAAAAGAGATTTAAATGAATTTTGGGACAAGTTTTCAAAAGAAAGACTTTTAGGACAATTTGGGTGTGAATAGACAAAAATGCCCTTCCTTTCCTTTCCCTCTTCCACGTTGCTTTCCCTTCTCTGATTCGTTCTCTTTCGCGTATAGTTCCGTTTCCCTTCTCTTTTCTTTCGTGTAGAACACTTGAACCTACTCCGGCCATCGTCAGTTGTTCATCGTCACTTGCCCATCGTCGCTTGCCCATCGTCGTTTGCCCTTCGTCGCTTGCCCTTCGTCGCTTGCCCTTCGTCGGTCGTTGTCCAGTGCATTTCGTCGCTCCTATTCGGACCATTCAATCAACTTCGAGCGTCTTATTTAGGTGAGTTTCATGTATAACCGATTTTCAATTTATCTGCTGTAAGTAAATGTTTGTTAGGGTATTTGGTGCTATTTTCATCCGTAATTGTCTGGTTTTTGGAATTGGACTTATTTGCCGTAAATTAGTTTAGTCAAATTTTGGTTTTAGGTTCTTAGAAAGTTCAATGTTCAATGGCTAGTGAAAAATGAATTGAACTAGAGGATGAGGATTTAGTTGGATCAAATAGAGGAGGAGTAAGCAATAGGAATAGAAGGAATTAAGGTTTTTTTTTTTTATCTCGCATTTTTTTTTATCTCGCACTTATCTCGCACGTATCTCGCACGTTCCAAACTTTCACTATTTATTTCAAAATCAACTTGGTACACCTCCTAATCCATTTAGAGCTATTCTTTGCATGTTTAGTAACTCTCTTAGGCCCTCATGCTTTATCTCGCACGTATCTCGCACGTATCTCGCACACATCTCGCACGTTCCGAACTTTCACTATTTATTTCAAAATCAACTTGGTACACCTCCTAATCCATTTAGAGCTATTCTTTGCATGTTTAGTAACTCTCTTAGGCCCTCATGCTTTATCTCGCACGTATCTCGCACACATCTCGCACGTATCTCGCACACATCTCGCACACATCTCGCACGTTCCAAACTTCCACTATTTATTTCAAAATCAAATTGGTACACCTCCTAATTCATTTCTTTACATCTTGCACGCATTTTGTAGGTTCTTAAGTTCAAATCAATTTTTTAAGATACAAAAGTACTTAAGGTAGTTTAAGGATGGCACATGTTCGGATTTTAGTGCGTCACGGTGGTGAATGGGATGAGGGACGAAGAAAATATGAAGGAGGAGTGTTAAAAGGCATTGTTGTCCCTAAAGAAATAACACACAAAGATTTACAGTCTGAACTATATGACCTTGCAGAAGTTGACCCTACAAAGTTTGACATAAAGATAAGATGTATATATGAGATCAAAGGGGAAAAGGAAGCTCCTCCATTTGAGTTAAGCAATGACCGTGATTTGAAGTTTTATATTCTTAGTGAAAATCCATTGGAGGTCCCCCTATACCTATCGTTTGAGCCTACAAGCAATCGAAGCATGAAAGTGTTAAACAAAGATTACAATTCAGTATCTGGGAGCAACCAAGTTCAAAATTTAAACCCTCATCCTCCTCCAATTGGAATGGATAGATTAGATGAGAATGAAGTTGATATTGGTGAAGTCGAGGGTGGCTTGTGTCATAACATGATAGGGACCAATTCGGCTATATGGGAATCATATGAGTCATATCATTCAATAGATGATACTTTTACATTGGAGTCAGTTGAGATGTACAATGAATTGTTTGACATCCCAGAACAAAGAGATGCTCCTACAAAAGATTGCAAAGGAAAAGGTAAAGTTGACTACAGGTCCTCTAGTCGGAAGTTGAAGACAAAAGGAAGTGGCTGGTCGGAAGAAAGCTCTACAAGTGAAGAGTTGGATGTAGGACAAATATTTTTTTGCAAGAGAGATTTGTCAATGAGATTAAGTGTGTTGGCAATGAAAAAAAATTTTCAGTTTGTAGTAAAAAAGTCTACAAAAGAGGTTCTTTTCGTTAGATGCATCGACAACAAGTGTGGTTGGAGATTGCGAGCGGTTAGACTGAAGGATTCAAATATATTCAAGATTAAAAAGTATGTGAAAGTTCATTCATGTTCTCTTGAGTTTTTGAATCGTGACCATAGGCAAGCAAAATCTTGGGTTGTTGGAGAATTAATCAAGTCCAAATTCAAGGGGCCCGGTCGCATATACAAACCACGTGATATCATAGAAGACATGAGGCAAGACTATGGCATAAATATGAGTTATGAGAAAGCATGGCGTGCCAGAGAAAATGCATATGAACGAGTGCGAGGGTCTCCTGAAGAGTCATATAATCTTTTGCGTAGATATGGTGAAGCACTCAAATTTACAAATTCAGGTACAATATTTCACATGGAACTCGAAGATGATCGTTTCTTTAAATATCTTTTTATGGCTGTTGGTGCATGTGTTAGAGGATTCTTAAATTGCATTAGACCGGTCATAGTCATGGACGGAACATTTCTTAAGAACAAATATCGGGGTCAGTTGATAGTGGCCGTTTGTTTAGATGGTAACAATCAGATCTATCCTCTAGCCTTTGGAGTAGTTGATAGAGAAACAGATGACTCAATACAGTGGTTCTTAGAAAAATTGAAAGGTGCAATAGGGGAGGTGCCTAATCTAGGCTTTGTGACAGATCGGAAAACATGCTTCGCCAAGGGTATTTCATCAGTTTTCCCATCTGCATTCCACGGCCTTTGTGTCCAACATTTGAGTCAAAATTTGCATGATAAATATAAGAATGACACGGTTGCTACTTTGTTTTATAATGCATCGAGAACATATCGTGAATCAACGTTTGTTGAAGCGTGGAGACATCTTCTTTCATTTCCTAATGGTTCAGGGAAATATTTAAATGATGTTGGAATAGCACGATGGTCTCGTGTTCACTGCCCAGGAAGACGGTATAACATGATGACAACAAATATAGCGGAGTCCATGAATTCTATACTGAAAGAACCTAGAGATTTGCCTATTGCTTCATTCCTTGAAAATGTTCGAGCTTTGCTACAACGTTGGTTTTGGGAGCGTCGAGAAGAAGGCATTAAAGTGACGTCTACATTGACCAAATGGGCAGAGTTAGTTATTCAAAAGAAACAAGAAGGAGCTTTGACAATGAAGGTCAACCCAATTGACTGTTACCAATTTCATGTCAAAGATTTAGATAAGGAGGAGGTCGTAAACCTTCAGACTAAAGAATGCACTTGCAAGGAGTTTCAAGCTGAGCAACTACCATGCTCACATGCCATTGCTGCAGCACGGGTTCGTAATATAAATGTTTATAGTTTATGTGCTAATTATTACACTAATGAATGTTTGTTGGCTGCATATGCGGAGGCCGTCTACCCAGTTGGGAATCAGTCAGATTGGAAGACAAGCGAAGACTACGTACATATGACTGTTTTACCTCCAAAAGTAGTCAAAAGAGTTGGTCGACCGAAGAAAAAGAGGATTCCAAGTGTTGGTGAAGCTCCGAAATTGCATAAGTGTGGTCGGTGTAAACAAATAGGTCACAACAGATTAACGTGTACCAATCCAATTTCATATACCGACAAGTCGAGCATACAAGATTAGAAATTTCCCTACCAATGTACCAAGTATTACACTAATTAATGAATGTTTGTTAATGATGTGTTTTCTTAATGATTTGTCCCAACATTCTTACTTTCTGTGCGTCCAAATGGATGAAGAAGACGAAAATAACGATTGACTTATTCATTTAAGAACACAAACACTGGTTTTATGATCGTTTAAAAATAACTAAACGATCGGTTAAGAACAACCAAACGATCGTTTGAAAACAACTAAACGATAGTTTAAAACAAAACTAAACGATCGGTGAAACAAAACTAAACGATTGGTCAAACAAAACTAAACGATCGTTTAAAACAACCAATCGATACCTTGAAATTAACTAAACGATCAGTTAAACAAAACTAAACGATTGGTCGAACAAAACTAAACGATCGTTTAAAACAACCAATCGATCGTTTGAAATTAACTAAACGATCGACTATAAAAAACTAAACGATCGTTTACATAAACTAAACGATCTTTTGAAACAACGAAAGACACCCGCGAATTGTTTACAACCGCGATTCAACATTTCAAAAAAAGTATGCGAATTTACAATATTGCCCCTTTGGTAAAAACGACCGATATATATATACGTTCCGCCTTCTCACTTTTCGTTTTTCGTCACTACGCAATACACAACCGCACTGATCACACCTTCGTTTTCTCTCAGTCCATTGTTCTCTCAGACCATTTTTGTCTCAGTCCATAGTTTTCGTCAACGTTAAAAGGTATTTTCCCGAACTTTTCCTACTATAACGTTACACTTTTCCTTTGTTTATATTTCAAACGTTTCAACTTCTGTCTTCAAAAACTATCACTGTGTTCTTATATTATTATTGTGAAGCGTTTAGGGTTTCGGGTTCGACTTCTGTCTTCAATATATTATATTCATTTCAGGATGGCTGTACCTAGCGAAAAGTATTTCCCTGCCACTGTGTCATGCCAAGTGCACAAGATTGGCAGTCTTATTAAGGATAAACTGACCAAGGACCAGCTGCAAATGTTCGAAAAAACAATTTTTGGTCCATTGCTGAATGTGAACATGGTATTCAACGGCCAGTTGATCCATCATTTCTTGCTGAGGCAGATACCTGAAGACGGTAACGCAGATGGAATCTGTTTCTCGGTTTTAGGGAAGAACGTCCGTTTTACCCAAAAGGAATTCAACATCATAACTGGATTGTGGCCAACAAACAATCCATTGGAGAAAGATTGCGATAGCAAGCGACTGCAAAGTCTTCTATTCGGATCAGAAAATAAGAAAGTAATAACATGCTTGGAAATTGAGGAAATTTTCAAGAATTTTGAGTTTACAAATGATGACGATGCTGTGAAGGTCGCCTTGGCCGTCTTTATAGAAACTGTGATGGTCGGGAAGGATAAGAAAACACAGTTTGACATGGACATTTTGGGAAGAGTTGATGATGAAGAAGCATTTAAAAGCTTCGATTGGTCAACTTTCTTCTACACTCGTCTGCTCAACAGTTTAAAGACAAGTCTCCAAGGCAAAAAAGAAGCATACGAGCTGAAGAAGACACGAAGTTCCAAAGCAGTGTCATACTATAACATCAAAGGCTACGTCCTTGCTTTTCAGGTGATTTTTATTTCTTCATACACTTTAAGTAAATGCCAATTGAACATCAAAGTTTAACATATTTGTTTAAATGTTGTAGGTGTGGGCTTATGAAGTACTCTCAACCGCAAATGAGCACCTGGCCACAAGAAACAGTAAGGGATTAATCCCAAGGATATTGAGATGGAATTGTACACAAGCTCCATCTTACAAAATGCTGCAGAATAACATATTCGACAACAAAAATGTAAGTAAAACCTGTCAGTCATCGTTTAATATAATTACACAATCCAATAATACAATTACATTGCAGACTGTTGTTCAACCTAAACTCAAGATGTCAACCCAAGAGAAGGCTTTCATGGAGAGTCGAATTCGAGGGGATGATAACATGCAAATGGAGGAGGATGAATCCATTGGAGCAATGAACAACAAATCATTGGAGCAATCAGACTCATCTCCACAAAGAGAACAACTCTCACCCCAAAGGGAACAAAGTCAAACAGTGGCTGAGGAGTCTGAAATGCATCCAATCACCAAGAAGAAACATTTCAGATCAAAGAAGTCCAATGACAAAGAAGAACGAAGTCATTCAAAATCCTACAAGAAACTGAAGAAGGAAATAAAAGAAGTTCGTAAGGATTTATCCACACTGACTTCTATAGTCTGTAGGATGGATGACACAATCACAAAGCAGTCATTGGAGCTGTATGAAATGAAGCAGATGCTGGAGAGATTGGTCCAGGTAAAATTTGTTTTCATCATACATTAGATAAACGATCGTATAACTTTGATAGACGATCGTTTATCAAAGTTACTCGATCGTTTAACTTCGATAGACGATCGTTTATCAAAGTTACGCGATCGTTTACTTTTATATACACGATGGTTTAACAATACATTATTTTTTTAATTTTATGTTCGTTTTTATTTGTTTGTTAGAATCAAACTGAAAATCAAGGGAATGATCATACTGATCAGAATGACAATGAGTATGTTGTTCAAGAACAACATACTCAACAACAACCTACTGAAGAACAACATACTGAACGTCAAGAGGAAACCCAAAGGTTAACATTTCATTCATTGTTTACTAGTTTATAAATACCTAACAATTGTATTTTTTTTTCTTATTCTCATGTTTCTTCTCATTTTGTTTAGGGAACATGAAGAGGAACGTGGTAGTGATATAAGCATAGACGGTAGGGATGCAGACTTGCTAATGACTATAAGAGATATATCGGATAGTCTAAGTCATCAAATTCAGAAAGAATCAGACCTGCCACAGATGATTACTACCCTTCCATATGTGAGCCAACCTCTTGCACTTTGTGAATTGGCTCCAATGGATCAAACTGTACAAATTGTAAATGAAGAATCTCAACTGGTATGTATACACAACAAATTTGTAGTCGTTTGAATGAATAGTTTGTTACTTGTTTAATACGATTACATTGCAGGAAACAACAAAAAAACAGGTTGAGATGAAAAAAAATGATGAAGCAGTTACTTTGGTTGAAAAAGAACCAGTAACTGTGCCTGATAAAGATGTGGAAGAAAAACCAATAAAGAGAAGAAAGCTATGTAAAATAGCAAATAAAGAGGTGCAACATGAAGATGAACAAGGTAATCCACCCACAACATCTGCTCAGATCATATCAGTATCTACAACACCTGTCCCAGATGTGGAAATCAGAGAAGTAGATCCATATAATCCGATGTGGAAAGTGGATCCAAAATTATGGAAGGAATACTTGCAATGGAAAAAATCAAGAAAAACAACCCATGAAGAAAGGAAAGTAGTCTCCACAACCAGAAAGAAAGACTTTTTCAGACAGCTTGAAGAAAACACATGGGTACATGGAGACGTAAGTACTCTTCCCAAACGATCGCTTATATTTGATATACGATCGCTTCTATTAACTAAACGATCGCTTCTATTAACTAAACGATCGTTAAGTTAATATTACACGATCGCTTACTACGTAAACGATCACATGTACATTTCTTATGCGATCGCTTATCCTCTCCTTTCATTCATTAAACGATCGTTTATTTTTTCTTTGTAGACATTGGATCTGCTATTCGCCCACTTGCAGAATAAAATGTTGCATCTCAAGCACCATTGCAAGCGTTCTTTTAGAATATTACATTCCTCTTTTCTGGTAAGTTGTTATTCTTTAATTTTTTTTTTTGTATACAAGTTAAACTGCATCATTATATTCTGATTAAATTTTGACTTGTTCTTGAAGACTGGAATCAATAAACCAGACTGCATTGTTTGGAACCACATTTTTGATACTCATCTGGTGACACCAGATAATAAGAAAGCTGAATGGACAGACCCAACAGCACACCTAAGTATATGGACAGAAAAAGATGTCGAATACTATTTCAACACTGCTGTTGGTGATTACAACGACATACCAGGGTGGGGAGATGTCAACTACGTGATTACCTGCATCAACATAAAAGAACACTGGTTGGCTATTGCAGCTGATATGAGAAAATGCAGGATCTACGTGTTCGACTCAATGCCAAATTATGTTGAGCAGAAACTTGTTGATGAAGCTCTTCAAATGCCTGCACGATGCATTGCCTCACTCGCGATTGCAATTGGAGTCAACCTCCATTCAGATCGTTTCACATATGGCCCTTGGCCAATACGCAGATCGAAGGCCACATTACAGAAAGGGCGTTCATTGGATTGTGGAATTTTCTGTACCAAATTTGTTGAATGCCTTGTAACTGCTAGTGACCTTGGTTGTCTAACTGTGCCAAACATGAAACTGTTTAGACAACAATATGTGCTGGAACTTTGGGCCAATAAATACTTTTGTTAATATTTGTATTCGTTTATATAATTTTTTTATGTAATTTTTATAGATAGAATAACATATTATAATTTTAAACTTTGTTATAAAATAAATACTTTGTGATATTTTCAATTAAACGCGACCAAAATTGAGAAAGAATATTTGAGTTAATATTTGTATTCGTTTAGATACATATCACAAAATATTCGTGTAGAGAAATACTCATCGCGCACATATGTATAAACGATCTTCTTAATAAACGATGTCTAAACGATCTTCTTAATAAATGTCAAAATATTAAGCGATCGTTTAGTAAAGTCTAAACGATCGTTTGGTAAAGTCTAAACGATCGTTCGGTAAGTGTAAACGATCTTCTTAATAAACGATGTCTAAACGATCTTCTTAATAAACGTCAAAATATTAAGCGATCGTTTAGTAAAGTCTAAACGATCGTTTGGTAAAGTCTAAACGATCGTTTGGTACAGTCTAAACGATCGTTTGGTAAAGTCTAAACGATATTCTTAAAATCATAAAAAAATTCAGCGATCGTTTAGCTACAAGTAGTTTTGCAACATAGAGAATAATCGATACTACTAATTGAAATGCAACATACACAATAATAGAACAGCCAATTGATACTTGTGATTTATGTTAATATTTCAATACATAGGAGTGTTGGTTGGTCCATACTTGAAATGCTAATTGTTTTCTAAAGTATGACATGTTTTCTTGACATAATGTATCTAAACCAACACCAGCAGCTATGTACTCAAAATACTTAATTGCGAATACGCCACAATCACAATTATTTCGTTGAAGTGGAATTGGGTCAACAATGACAACTGGCCAAGGTTCCTTGTATGTCGATGATCTACCTCTCCTATCAAAGAAGCCAGTACTATCTAACAACTTTGGCACCAACTGTCGAATGGGCAGTAATATGTTTGTCATCTCTTCGGCAGTTGTAAGTGACGGAAGCGAATCCCATACCTTCACTTGACAACTTACCAAATCCAAGCATAATAGAACCCAATGGTTGCCATGGACATTGAATGGAGAGTAAACGTAATCAACACTTGCCCAAGGATCTTGGAAGTCCACTTTTGACCCGACAACATAGTCAACCAACCTATACTCTTCGTCCCAGTCAAACGGGCGATTCTCTTTAATACATTCTTTGTATAGGGGCCACTTCGAAACTAAAATGCGCTGCAAAGAAAAACATACAAACGCAAATATCAGACCGAAAGACAAATATCAAACGCAAATACATACATAAAGTAACGAGACGATTACAAACCATAAAGATTGTGTCCGCAGTTGTGAAGTTCTGAGAAGAAGGTATCCCGGCTGCCTTAATCTTCAAGCGAATGAAAAGAAAAAGTGCATCCAAATGCTAATACAAACAAAAGTAAGCAGTAAATGTATAGAACCATAACAATGATAAAATTATAATTGCATAAATGATAAGATAATCCCATACCTCATCCGACAACCACCGGCGACACATAAACAAGTCTCTGAAAAAAGCCTTCGATTTTTTCCCATGAAAGGTTTCACGCAGCTCATCGTCTGTACGCTTGTCTGTAATCCACGCTCGAAGTCTATCTAAATGGACGTCAAGTATTTTGTGCATAGGATCATAAACAATTGCTTCAGACTCAGAGGTGCTGGTGGTTGATGTCAGAGACCGTTTAGGTAGAGTTGTGAATGGGGTTGATAGGTAAACACTTGCACGCTTCCTACGGGCGGGCCGAACGTGTGGTCGTTGAGTGAGAAATGGTTCTATCTCTATGACGTCCTCATCGTCAACGACATCTATTGGCTCCTCTAAACCAATATCAACCTTCTTCTCCAACACATCTTCGTCACCCTATGGAAGCTCATAATGCATTAGTGTATATAATGATAGAAATTAAACATCAATATTAGCATGAACATGGAACCAAACCTTCTTTTTAACTTCAATGTGTTCATCCTCCAAGCCTTCGGACACCTTGTGGTCCCCTTCGTCACCCTATGGAACCTCAAAATGAATTAGCGAGAACATGGTTACCAAATATGAAACAACTAACGTGAATACACTTAACAGTTTCATTCCTAACCTTTCTTTGAAGTCCAATGTGCTTCAATATGGTTGACATCAGGCCCTTCAATTCGTCAATATCGGATTTTATAGTATTAAGTTGGCCTTCAACAACCGCTACTCGATCTTGGAGATTTCGAATAGCCTTTTTCATCTTAATCTTGGACTTCTGTTTCTTACTCTTTTTCAACTCATCTTCATCGTTAACAACTTCTCGTACTCTTTTTGAACCACCATTCTTCGACTGAATAATGGTAGATGAGCGGAAGTTTTCAAAAAGTTCACCTGAAGCAATTTTCAATTGCTCCTCTTCAGGTGTCATCTCAATGACCGCCTTAATTATAAACTGCAAATAGAAAAAGGCAAATGTATTTAGGACAAAGAAATAAGCACAAAATCACGCGATCCTTAAGTAAGTTACTATTGCTTGCTACTTACCATTGGCGAGTCAAACACCTGGCTTATAGTTTGGGACTTTGGTGATTGTTGGCACACCCACCTCAGCATTCGTGGTATGGCATGATCGTTTACTTTATCTACACCACATCCAATGATGGTTGGTATAGACTCATATGCCCAAACCTATTCCACATTTGACAAACAAGTTTAGAAAGTGCCACAAGATATATATAGATATATAAACAAGTGGTTATACAATCGTTTGAAAACAACTATACGATCATTTAACATAACTAAACGATCGTTAAAAAGAACTAAACGATCGTTTAAATAACTAAACGATCGTTTAAAATAACTAAACGATCGTTTAAAATAACTAAACGATCGTTTCAAATAACTAAACGATCTTTTTAAAGTTTTGAAGTAAGAAGTAAGAAGTCAAATACCTGTAATGCATGCGGAAATCCATTGATAGTATATTTTTTTGTCTGTGTTGATTTCTTCTTTCCCTTGGCATATTGCTTGTCCAAGGCTCTTTTCAATGCACTTAGCGTGCGTACAAAAACAATCCGACCCCAATCATAATTATTAAATGAATTCCAATCATCAGCAATCTTCAAAAAACCAATGTCCACTTTGGTTCGCCTATCTTTTCCCAACAAAGATATCTCTATAAAGTAGACTAAAGCTAATTTGACGATATCATCGTCATCACCCTCGTATTCCAAAAATATATCTTCTAAGTCGCTAACGTAAACACAGTCCTTGTCTTTGAAAAACTTCTCCAACAGTCGACTGTTCCCACCCAACTGAATATAGTCCTCTTTAGGACCCCATAGTCCAGTTACGATGTTAAACTCTCTCCTACCGAAAGTACAAACAACGCCCCCTAGTAGGAAACTTATAGAATCCTTTCCTTCATCTTCCACCTCCCTTAACAGTAAGTAGTGGATGAGTGGCCCATTGAAGACAATATTTAGGTCCAAAAAGTGCCCAAACTTTGTTTTCCTAAATAAGGCTAATTGATCGGGTTTGAGTTTGGCCTTAATATTATGTGTTGTCTTTTCCAAATGAGACAAACAGCTTACTAGGGAATAAAAATGATGGGAAGGATTAATCTTGTAGAAGGGTCCGTCGGTCGATGTTGAAGTCGATGTCATGATTCAAGCCAAGAAAAAGCAAATATATTGAAAATGGGTTACAGATAAAACTCACTGAAATAAGAGAACACGCTCAAAGTTGATTCTTAGGTTCGAAAAGGAGAAGCGACGAAATGCACTGGAGGACCGACGACAGACGAACAGTCGGAGTATCTTCGAAGAGCAGAGCGGGAAATTTGAAAAGCCAAAGAAAGGAGATGTTTTTTTTTTTTTTACTTCAGGTGTTCTATGCGAAAGAGAAGGGAAAGCGAACGTGGGTAGGCGAAACAATCAATAGAGAGCGATAGAAATTTAATGAAGGGCATTTTTGTCTATTCACACCCAAATTGTCCTAAAAGTCTTTCTTTTGAAAACTTGTCCCAAAATTCATTTAAATCTCTTTTTTTAACCTATTTTTGGCAATTTCCCAATATAGTCCTCTTTAGGACCCCATAGTCCAGTTACGATGTTAAACTCTCTCCTACCGAAAGTACAAACAACGCCCCCTAGTAGGAAACTTATAGAATCCTTTCCTTCATCTTCCACCTCCCTTAACAGTAAGTAGTGGATGAGTGGCCCATTGAAGACAATATTTAGGTCCAAAAAGTGCCCAAACTTTGTTTTCCTAAATAAGGCTAATTGATCGGGTTTGAGTTTGGCCTTAATATTATGTGTTGTCTTTTCCAAATGAGACAAACAGCTTACTAGGGAATAAAAATGATGGGAAGGATTAATCTTGTAGAAGGGTCCGTCGGTCGATGTTGAAGTCGATGTCATGATTCAAGCCAAGAAAAAGCAAATATATTGAAAATGGGTTACAGATAAAACTCACTGAAATAAGAGAACACGCTCAAAGTTGATTCTTAGGTTCGAAAAGGAGAAGCGACGAAATGCACTGGAGGACCGACGACAGACGAACAGTCGGAGTATCTTCGAAGAGCAGAGCGGGAAATTTGAAAAGCCAAAGAAAGGAGATGTTTTTTTTTTTTTTTACTTCAGGTGTTCTATGCGAAAGAGAAGGGAAAGCGAACGTGGGTAGGCGAAACAATCAATAGAGAGCGATAGAAATTTAATGAAGGGCATTTTTGTCTATTCACACCCAAATTGTCCTAAAAGTCTTTCTTTTGAAAACTTGTCCCAAAATTCATTTAAATCTCTTTTTTTAACCTATTTTTGGCAATTTCCCAACAGTATAAATTCAATCCGCCAAGCAGAGTCTACAGAACTCCACTATTTTGATTCAGTTTTCTCCACATCGATACCCCGCCATGGATCGTAATCAGCCGCTGCAACCGCCATCTCCGCAGCCTCGTCCTCCAGAATCCGGTGGGAGTTCCTCATCCATACTTATAGTTTTCGCCTCCTTCCTGGCCATCTTTTCCATGGTATATCTTATTCATTCCTTGTCGAACTGCAAAACACGCTAGGTTTCGTGTTTTTGTTTCTGAAATTTCATTTTGATTTTGTTACGCCATAGACTCCGACAGTTGATTTTTGATACACTGCCTTATTTCTATCTGAGGTCGAAGTATTTTGTCTGAACTAGATGCGTTGATTTTTCGTCTATGTTTTCTCCGTTGCGAAATGGAGTTAGAATGCTAATACATTCGAGTTTTACGTTGTTTGTTTTGGTAGTTAATTTGTTGGTTTGATGTTTTAAAGAACGCGTTTTTTTGATTTATAATAAGTTCAAGTCATATCCAGTGCCATATGTGGGAGTTACAAAGGCGTTACCCAATTGATTAAAATAGATATGCAGTGTGTTACAGAAGTTTGTGATTAGTGCCATCGATGGAAACATCAAGCGTATGAGTATGAGATTCGCAAAATTCAATGATGTACTGTCAAAAAATGAAGAAAAAAGTTTCTATCTAGTTTCTATACAGAGTAGTCTTGTGAATCTCTGATCTTCTTGTAGTTAGTTCGGCCATGGACTTCAAATGTGGAGTCTGACACAGTTGAGAAATTTTGGCCAAATTTTGTCGTATAAGAAAAAAGGTTCAACAAATTGAAGCAGACTGTGGACGCTTTATGTAAACCTGATAAATTCTACGTTTCACACATTGCAGGTCTGCTAAGTTTAATATATAAAGAAGGTTTTGGATCAGGATTAGTTTTCGTAGGATAATCAACCAAGTGAGAGCACAATTGACAATTGGATCAGTACTCGTTGTCCAAAAATTGATGAACATACATAAAACCTGGTCAAGAAGTTGTATCACCTTTTAAATGTTTATTTGGCATTCCCATTTTTTGAGCCTTAAGTGTGTACAATAAACAATTATAAAATCACCGTAACTTATCTGGTTGATTCTACTGGCTGTATAACTGTATTACATACATGTAGGTGGTCTTTCCATCTCAATCAAACTTGTCAAGTAATCTTTCTATTTTACATCAAGTACCGGAGGGTCATGTGGGGGTATATTGGAGAGGAGGTGCCCTTCTGAAGACAATAACTGATCCAGGTCTAAGTCTCTCCTTACTACCTTTTTTTATTGTTATGCGTATCGTATGTCCTTTTTTTTCATGTTAAAAATTTCAGGTTTCCATCTGAAGTTGCCACTGATAACCCAGTTTGTGCCTGTTCAAGTGACCCTCCAAACCGATCAAGTAAGTTAGAATTTAATACCGATTTTAGGATTTCAATATTTTGAAGATGTTCTAATTGATGCTGACATCCAGGTAAAGGACATTCCATGTGGTACTAAGGGGGGTGTGATGATCAACTTCGAGAAGATAGAGGTGCAATTACTAGGAAATTCCTTTGCAATAATTGATGTTAGATTTTCTTGTTTTTCATCTTAGTTGATAAGGATGCTACTTTCAGGTTGTCAATCGCCTCCGCAAAGAATATGTGTATGACACCCTGGTCAACTATGGTGTGAATTATGATAACATATGGATATATGATAAAATTCATCATGAGATCAATCAGTTTTGTAGCTCCCACAGTCTTCAACAAGTTTATATTGATGTCTTTGATCAGGTGTGTGCTTTTAAAGCCTTGCACGTTTTATTTTCACAAATGGCTTGCAGAGCTGATAAGAGCACCGTGCGAAGTGTGAACTCTAGCTATTGAAATTGTGCACCTCAAGTATTTTGGCAACTTACTGCCTTATTTGTATTCATTTGTACCGGATATTTATCTTTTCTTCAGCTTTGCATTCTTTCAAGGAATCCATTTAAGGCTGTAAAAGTTTATGTTTCCATGAAATTTCTCGTAGATACTTTCTTGGTTGGTATCAAGCGTTTCTTTAGTATGAATGATCCGTGACTGCTTTTTATGTGTAGATCGATGAAAAGATGAAAGATGCCCTCCAAGGTGACTGTACACGTTATGCTCCTGGTATTGAAATAATCAGTGTTCGTGTAACCAAACCTACCATCCCAAATTCTATCAGAAAGAACTTTGAAGACATGGAAGTGGAACGTACAAAGGTGCATCTCTAACATGGGAAACCAACTTTATTCTTGCTTTGTTTTGGTTTCAAACAAGGTATAAATCACAGACTCACAAAGGCTAGTGGTGAAAGTATGCCTTGTTAGAGTATCGTTGGTTAATTTAGTCTTACACGTCATAATAATTCAAAATCGAGTTTACCCTTTTAATTAAAAAAAATTAGCATGAATACCTGTGTAGGTGTGTTTTAGGTCCACAATATTCATACGAATAACGTTTTGAACCAAAGTTTATCAGATGACTCTTAGAGCTTTAGAAACCTAGAAACCCAAAGCCCGTTATTTTTAGGCTTCTTCTTAACGTTTTGGACCAAAGTTCGTCCAAACTTGCACCACCTTTTAGTGCTTTATGCAGCTAGAAACCTAAGGTTCATCCTTTCAAGAGTTCTTTTTTTTTATTATTATTATTATTTTCTCAATAAAATACATATTTCTGCTTGTATTTATTCTAATGCTATGCAATCTTGGCATACTTGGATAGGTTCTAATTGCCGTAGAGAGACAAAGGGTAGTAGAGAAAGAAGCAGAAACCAATAAAAAAATGGCAATTAGCGAAGCCGAGAAGAATGCTAATGTTAGCAGGATCCTCATGGAACAGAAATTGATGGAGAAGGAGAGTTCCAGGAGACAACAAGAAATTGATAACCACATCTATCTTGCTCGTGAAAAGAGTCTCGCGGATGCCAATTATTACCGGTACTTCTCTCATTTTGCTTTTCAAAATGAGAAATGAATGCCAGTTGCACTGAAACCGAATACCTAATGACATAAATGTCCTCTCATCTTCCTTCTTCTCAGGGTACTAAAAGAAGCTGAAGCCAACAAGTTGAAGCTTACACCCCAGTTTCTTGAGCTAAAATTTATCGAGGCCATTGCTGATAATACAAAGATTTTCTTCGGGGACAAGGCACGTTCTGTTTTCTTGCTTATACTGTTATACATCATATGCATTAGATGCCTATGACTTAACTCAGTAGCTTTGCTTCTTCTAGGTTCCAAACATGATTTTCGATCAGAGGTTGCTCGGAAACTTCCTGCATCAGGTGGCGGAAAATGAATCAAGAAAAGCCTCAGGGGAGGCAGATTTAGAAATGTAATCCAAGATTTATCTTCTAATGGTCAGGTATATTCGAATCTCTCCTCCTTTTCTCAACATTATTTTTGGACGTTGACTAATAAGTTCAAAGTCAAGACTTTGGAAGAATTCTTTTCGTCGTGCGTATCGGAAGCCAGAATCACTTCTTTCTTTAAATTTTCAAGGAAATCTGTTTACACTGACATCTTAATATAATTTAGGTATTTTGGTCATTTACTTGGAATTTAATCTTTCGAAGTTAATTTTCTTTAAAATTGGTTGAATAATATTAAGGCCCATGAATTTTGTTATATTTGCAAATTTTTCTTGATGGTAAGTGAATAATTAAACCTTGGTGCTTCATCAATGTTCACTTTACCCACAAATTTCTTTACCAGAAAACAATGGCGTCGGATGGTGATCTCCTTTTTCATGTTATACCAGATAACGTTTCAATGGGAAGCAATTTTCGTGATGCATCATTTGACAAACTCAAGTAAATACCTCCGTTGAGATTTTCTTTTCTTGTTTAGCACACAAGTCTGTTTCACAAATTTTGAGTATTTACCAATAAATGTGATTTGAACTTGCATTGAATAAATTAATTTTAATAAATTTTGAGAGTAATGGCGTGAACTATATAATTCCTTCTATTGTTTGGTTGAACAACGGAATGAGAATGTTAATTCTGTATGATATATATCGTATAGATTATCACAATGGTGATTTTTGAAGGAGTGGGAATTGGGATTAGAAATTAGTTCTCTTTTCAATTTTATAGATGGATTGGAAATAACAAATATTATGCTTGAACTCACCGTTCATGTAATGAAAATATGACTTTCGTTCGTGGTTTTGTGTTAGCTTCAACAATCAACGATGTGTCAAAAGTCTAAAGGTTGGCTCAACTCGAGTTTGCAATCCATTCGTTTGTCCAATAAGATTTAAATCGCTATTTTGGAAATTGAGCTATTTTATGACTTTCGCCCTTTAGACTATATTTGAATAACAAGTTGCTACTATATATAATTTTTTATATATTATAACTTTTCTTTTCAAATATATTAAATTTTTAAGGACTAAAAACTAGTAAAAGATTATATAGTAAAAATAAAATACTAAATGTAACTTTTTGGTGCATATAATCTTATCAAATAAAAGTAACAAAAATACCAAAATTTTAAAAGAAATCAACATATGGAAAATTGGTTAAATTCTAATAACATTTAGCTGAGGGAAAAAAAAAAATACTGTTTACAAGATAAGCCTTTCACTTTTTAGGAACATAATAGGGATGGGCGCTTCTTGAATTAACTTTTTAAGTTTTATTTCTTTCACTTGGGAGATTTATCTCCCAATAGAAGACAATTATGAACAACATTCAGTTTAATGTCTATTTTTTTCATTTGAGAGATAAAACAGATTACTAAATTATTAGTGTCCTTTATCAAACCATTGTTCGAATATCAATTAAGGTTTGTTATCATTAACACATATTCTAGTCTTCCATTCAAGTAACTAATAAAGAAAGGATTGTATATCCAAATTTTCTGATATTTTGCATAAACAAGTATATAAAATGTTATTTTATTAATGATGTATATTGAAATAATATATATATTTTCAGGATATAGCAAAATAAACTAAAATATTTACAAAATTTTAGATTTATTACTGATAAACTTTTTTTAAAAATTGAAATTTAATATATTTTGTAAAAATAATCTTTTATCATTTTCTTATTGGGAATAAATGCAATGCAGAAAGCAAAGTTGGTCTATTACACCCTTTGTTATTAACATGGGGATGTAGCTCAAATGGTAGAGCGCTCGCTTTGCATGCGAGAGGTACAGGGTTCGATCCCCTGCATCTCCATTTTTATTTTTCCCTTCAAAATTTGGCTTCTCCATCTCTATAAATTCGAGCTGCCATGTTTTTCTCCATTTCCCTCTCTAACGGCGAAACAAAATGGCAGCCATTACCTATCGACGAATCATCATCAATAATTTCTCATTTTCCTTTATCTTTCATCAACGTTTTTCTCCCTTTACTTCCGACTCCACGGCGGCCGACAACATTCCTTCGGCAATCGACTCGACCCATCTCCGCCGTGTTTGTACCGTTCTATATCAGCAACAGAACTCCCCCGATATCAAGCTTCACACCAAACTTCTCGCCTGTAATTTCAACCTCTCACACGAATTCTTCCTCCAGGTATGCAACACTTTCCCTCTCTCATGGCGTCCCGTTTATCGATTCTTCCAATTCACCGAAACTCACCCCAATTTCACCCACACGGTTGTCTCTTTCAACAAGTTGATTGATGTTGTTGGGAAATCACGAAATATCGATCTCTTGTGGGGTTTGATTCAAGAAATGGGGCGGCGGCGGTTGGTTAATGATAAAACCTTTGTTGTTGCTTTGAGAACTCTGGCGACGGCCAGAGAGTTGAAGAAATGTGTAGAGTTTTTCCATTTGATGAATGGGTATGGGTTTTGTTATAGTTTAGTAACTTTGAATAAAGTAGTTGAAAAATTGTGTGGCTGTAAATTAGTGGATGAGGCTAAGTTTTTGGTTATGAAATTGAATGAATGGATCAAAGCTGATGGGGTTACTTATAAGTTGTTGATTAAGGGGTTTTGCAATGTGGGGGATTTGATTGAAGCTTCAAAGATGTGGAACTTAATGGTGGATGAAGGGTTTGAGCCTGAAATGGAAGCTGTGGAGGAGATGGTGAATGTTCTTTTCAAGACCAATAAACTTGATGAAGCTTTGAAACTTTTCCAAGCAGTTAGATCAAATAGGATGAATGATTTGATTCCTTCAACTTATAGACTTGTGATAAGATGGTTGTGTAATAAAGGTAAGGTGAGACAAGCATTCATCGTGTTCGACGAAATGCATAAGAGAGGACTTGAAGTTGATAATTCGGTACATTCTTCACTTATTTATGGGCTTTTAGCAAGGGGGAGGAGGAGAGAAGCTTATAATATAATGAGAAGAATTGAGAATCCTGATTTGGATGTGTATCATGCATTGATTAAGGGACTTTTGAAGTTGAAAAGGGCAAATGAAGCAACTCAAGTTTTCAGGGAAATGATAGAAAGAGGGTGTGAGCCTATAATGCATACATATATAATGTTGTTGCAAGGACATCTAGGGAAAAGGGGGAGGAAAGGATTGGATCCATTTGTGAATTTTGATAGTATTTTTGTTGGAGGGTTGGTGAAGAATGGGAAGTCATTGGAGGCTACAAAGTATGTCGAGAGAATTATGAAAAGAGGGCTTGAAGTGCCAAGGTTTGATTACAACAAATTCTTACATTACTATTCGAATGATGAGGGAGTGGTAATGTTTAGAGAGGTGGGGAATAGGTTGAGAGAAGTTGGATTGGTTGATTTGGCTGATATTTTTCAGAGATATGGGGAGAAAATGACCACTAGAGATAGGAGGAGAAATTGAGCAGCAACGGATTTGAAATGAAATGCCTTATTGGATAATGAACCACCTCATGACGTTATCGAGGAAACTTATTGACTCTGTTGAGTTGAAAGGATTAGGTGTTTCAGGTGATTTCCATCTAATTCTTCTGTGATGTGTTGGAGATAATCAAAAGCCTTACTGGATTATTATTCGATTCATGATGCCGTTGAGAGCAAACTCATCAACTATGTTGAGTTGAAAGGATTGGGCATTCAGGTGATTTCCATCTACTTCTGTGATGTGTTGTAGATAAATGAAATTCGTTACTGGATAACGAATTGCTTCATGACGTTGTCGAGCAAACTTATCAACTGTGTTGAGTTGAAAGGACTACGTGTTTGAGGTGTGATTTTCCTCTACTTCTTCGGTGATGTGTTGGAGGTACTATTTTAGTTTCATTAGTTATTTAGTACGTTTTTCTGATGTTCTATTATGTGTTTGTTTCATTGTTTACATTTATCTAGCAGATGCTTGAACTTGAGAAGTTTTGCTGATCTGAAAAGGTAACATTAGTTGACGAAGTGCAAATTTATTTGTGGGTAAGGATGTTTTTCATTCTTAATGCCTGCCTTAATTTATGAATGTCAAAGCAAAGAACAAACTTAACCCTAACTCTTCATCAATGGTAACATATTGCTAAAGGCATCTTCTGAAATGATTCCAAAATGGTTAAAGTTACTTTTATCATGTTCATAATCTCTTTGAAACATGTCTAATTATTCAAAATCAACTTAATATTTGGTTTCACACTTTTATTGTGTTTTTTTTAAAAAATAAAATTTAAGAATGGTTTTGAATGATTAAATTTAAAACTATCTTTCAGGGTGACTTTTTTTTTTTTTTTAACATCTTTGGGATTGAGAGTGGTTTTCAAATAGTTAAAGTCACTTTTGTCAAATTTAAAATCAGTCATAAACTACTTTTAATAATTCAAAATCAATTTTGACACATTTGATTAACTTGATTTAACAATGTTCTAGAGTGAATTTAGACATGACAAAGGCATCCTTTAAACATGACAGAAAGTGATATTAACCATATCAAAATCACTCACAAACACTCCCTAAATCTGTCAAGGATATTCAATTCCATTATGTAGAATCTTATGTTGAACTTTTCTGGTCCAAAATAGAGGTAGAGGCAGTGCCAAGTCCTAAAAAAAAGCCCTTGGACGTTGTGAGTTTGAGTTTGACATTGTAACTGTATAACACTACCACAAAGAAGAAGGAAAGAAATCCACTGTGGCTTTGGTGCCTGTTTTTCCTATTCTATATTTGTACATTAGTAGGTCTGTACAGAGAAAAAGAACCATAAAAAACAATTTTCCCCTTTGAAGAGAGAAGCAATGAATTTCAAGGAATGACTCCTCAAAATTATTGCTGCCATGGGAAAAAAAAAAAACTAACCCTACACATCAAATTTGCCTTTACTATTCTTCAAAACTTTATCACCTTGATCCTGAAGTCAAATTCATTCCTACCCCTATGAATATTATCAGGCAGTAAATATACCAGAACACGAGGATTGTTAATCATGGATTATGAATTTAGGCTAATCAGATTTTACCTCCACAAGATACTGAGATGTAGCACAATATTACAAATATCTCTAAAGAATTAAAAATAATGAGTTTTTTAGTACAACTTTGTCTTAGGTTACAAATATAGTTTACTTTCTATTGCGATAAATTTTAGTTAGTTGCATCTTTTGATGTGTTTTCATGTAATTTATTTTTCTTTTTTGTTGTAATGTGATGATAAATGATCTTTGAACTGATGCTTTCATACTTTGACTTTACCAGATGGAATTGCGAACTACAGCCTATAGGAGAAGCTATATATGCTTCGTGTGCTTACCTGGATTGAAGTACGAAGATTCAGCCATGTGAAGCACTATCATCTTTTCAGAAATGGTTCTTGGCAGACGAGTGGCCGCTGCTCGCTGCCATTTTGAAGGTCTATCACCCTCGCTTCTCAACGCATTTGAATTGCAATCCTTTGGGCCATCTCGGTAGCTTCTGTTGTATCGTATAAAATTGCCCAACCCCGATAGGTCAGTTCAGATAAAAGAATTATACATCGTTTGCAGCTTCCGAGGCAGACAAGAACAATATACTATATACATTACAATGATAATGTGTGAGGGATTCAATTGAATTACCTCAGGACGTAGTATTCTATCCATCTCCTATAATAAGTTTGTCAAACTGAAACTCTTTGATTTGATCAGTGAAATGAGCCCTTTTGCCTGCAGCAAATCGTATGTTCTTGGGTATGTGGGGAAAGGCTCACACCTGTTGTTATTATGATGATAAGTTCGTGAACAAGTTTTTGAAGGAGAGAAATTTTAAAGGAAATTCATCCCTTACCGGTCATGGAGGAACGACAACGAATCCTTGATTGAAAATGAGAGGATGGGTGTTAAACAGAAGACCCAACAAGGACAACATTCATCACCCATACTTGGATATTTAACTAATCCTAAACATCCGTAAATTTAACAAACATGTTTACTTCCGGTCAAGGATTTCAGGTTATGCACACTACATGAAAGTGATCAACAGTTGAAACAATACGTATTCATGCAAATCCGTCGTTTAACTACTATAATTCAATTTCACCACTCGATGGTCACACAATCAATATGCTACACAAAACGAAAGAAAATAGGAAGCACCATCGAATTGAGACTACAAACAGTACAACACATAAACAACACAAACAGAGAAGTGGCAAAAAAACAACAAAAGAAATGCTGAAAATTGCATTCCAAGGAATCTCTTGAAGAAATTATGGAAAAATTCGACATGAATCAATACCTATCAGTATCAGTAATGGCTTGGAAAATGATGAACTAGGATGCTCCAAAATTAAGTGAAACTGAGGAATGATACTGAAGAATGATCGATAAGAGTAGTTTATAGTTTTTTCAAGAGATTTTGGTTCGAAATTAAAGAATCCGATACCAATATTAAAAAAATGTCTTATTTACTCAAATATAAATGACTTCTAATAACAATATTCATAAAATCATTTTTGAGTAAGAATAAATTTCTTATTAATCTAAATATATTCGGCATTGATATCAATATATCCTCAAAGTTGAAATCTCGATATCAGAAAATAGATAATTCTTTTAACGTACTTTTATTTTAATTTAAAATGCAAATGTTCTACCCAACTTAAAATTTATTTTTGATTTTAAATATCAAGAGATACAATAATCAGATTATTATTCAGTATGAAATCTTGACAATTACAATATGTATGTGATATATATATATATATATTCTTTGTTTTTTTCCATTTGAAAGAGATAGATACATAATTTAATTTGTAGATCAATTAGTTTAGATTCTAAACTCATTTTCATTGTAGAAAAAACATAAATTACCATCCATCATTTTGTAAATTAAATGTTGTGATACACCACCTATTCAATAATTTGACCAAACGTAATTGTAGAATTAAATTCAATAATTTCAATAATAGTTTTGTAACTATGTATATATGAATATACAAGGACCGTAATTTTCCAAAGCATAATCCTCAAACAATCCTGATGTGCTCCTTAGATTTATTTACAACCCTCAAGGAACCGTATGAGCTGAAAATCTCATGTTAGAATATGACTATAGTTCTATAACAGCGAGGAGGACATTGAGATTATGATTATTAAGAGAAAGAAACATCGATAACAACAAAGCTTAAACAATTGATGGCAAAGTTGCCAGAAAGAAGAGTGATATCTCAACCTTTTGCTTTGGAAAGTTTGGTAGTTCATATGCTACAATTATACAGCTTATCATTCAGATTAATCTTAGTTTCAACTTTCAAGAAGTCCCCAGTTCCCTATTCAGGTAGTCAACAAACATCCTCTTGGCGCTCTCGGCATCAGAAGGTGGTGGTCGTCCGCTTAAACTAGTTTGCCCTGTTAGTTTGATGAAAGTTCTCCGTAGTCTTCGAAGCTCCGGTAGTCCAACCGACCTTGAAATGTCGATGGTTGGTAATTGCTGACCCAGAGAGATGCTATTCAGAGGCCCTCCCAGAGATTGGGCTTCTACAATAGCATTAACCACCTCTTGCGTTGCTTTGTCCAACTCATATAGAGAGTTTGCCTCCGAAAATCGAGAGTTCTGAGTAGCGATCGTTGGCTGTAAAATTTTTACATCGCGAGACTTTGAGTCCACTGTTTTAGTCAGGTATGATACAGCATCTAGAATGACCTGAGATGATTTATCGATTCCATCCTTAAGTGGGAATAACTCAAACAATGGTGAGTCCCATCTATTTCTACTATCTGGCCTCTCAAACCTTCTGACAAGATCTTCGAATATCTTATCATCATAGCTCGCTTCTTCTTTCTCTCGACGCTCTTCGTTCCACTTCCTACAATCGGTTTCTTCCACGTCGCAGTACAGCACACAATACCTGATTCCTGTTCCACGAGCCAAACACCACAGTTCGTATCGATAACCCTTTATACTGTTCAAGGAGTCTACAATGACAATGCTATCTTTAGAAACAGATCTATCAACTTCAGATCTGAGAACTCCTCTTAGATTCTTTTCAGCAGGCATGTTGGCATAGCTCTTATTCCGATCCAAATGAAGGGAAGTTTCATCGATAATCTTAATGGCTTGTTTTACATTTGATTCCTTGAGAGCTTCAGCTAAGCAGAGTGCAGCAGTGGACTTCCCACTGCATGGCTGGCCACAGATCACAACCAACGCCATTATAGAGAACTCCAAGCAGAGAAGTTCCAACTGTTAATAGTCAAAGAAAAAACAACAAATATCAATAACTTTTCGATGAGAATATGTGTCTTTTTCTAAAAGAAAAGTAATTCCATAACATAAGTAGAACCATTAGAAGAAATGATCAGAGAAATAACACAAATAAATTATGATTGAATTTCACACACTACGAGAGAATTTTCTACAAATCCAAATGCAATAAGACAGATAGTAACCTAGCTATGAGTAAAATAACAGCACCCAAAAGAAAAGAGTCGAACTCCATCCATTAAAATCTTTACATCCATAAGTGTCTCGACCAGCTTACACACACCTCGACTAATTTCATGGGACAACTCGTTTGACCTTACAAAATTTGGGTGTCAAGGAAACTCGTAGGAAATTAATTCCTAGGTAGGGGGCCACCATGGATTGAATACATGAATTCTTAATTAGTTATTGAGTCTATGTCTCCTTTTTTACCCCTCGGCCAACCCATGATGGTTGAACTCCTTTAAATGAAGAGCAAGTTGTATTTAGTCAAACAATTCTTGGCTTTCAATAATTAAGGTCTGGCCTCGTTCATTTCCTCACAATAATTATTTACGATGAACATTTGAAAGTGAAGAAATAAACAAAAGCCAGAGAAGCTACCTAGATTCAGAATATAGAGTGGCAAGAGATGACAGAAAAAGGTTCAAATTACTCCTTCAGATCCAAAGAACAGTATCAAAGATTGGTGTGGGTGTGGGTGGTGGCAGCACCAAACCGGAATTTAAATGGATTTGTCACTAATCTACAAATTCTTTGTGGCCCTTGGCTGATTTGTGTAATCTGAAGTTTCAGCTGATTGAACAAACTTCAGGCAAAATAAGGGTCGGAGGTAGAAGTTTAGGATAGAAGAAATCTTGATTTTAAAAGCAAGAAGTCAAGCGTTGAGGCCATAAACTCAAAACTTCTCATATTCATAAACAAGTAACTCAATCTCTCTATCAATAGCAGACAACTACACTCTCAGCAGTCTCTCTCTCAATTAGACACCTACTGTTCCCACTGGGAATCAAATCATTTCTCGTCATTCAAACAGTCGGTAAATTTTGCTAAATCATAATTAACAGAGATCATTACACCTAGTAAGTACTTCAACTGGGAATTGGGAAAAAAGTCAGTGGCCTATCAACCATGTCAGAGAGCAATCATCCAGACTATACAAACTGATCCGGAAAGGGGTTCTTTCCAAAGACACAAATTCTTTTTATGGGAAATCAGCCTAAATTTTAAAATGCAACCACACAAGGAACACAATTCAAATAAAGCACCCCTGGATCAGTCTCTGCCCACATTGCTGCTGTTTATGAAACTCTGATTATGAGACTCACGACCACCTTTACATACACTGCCAATTTTTAAACAGGATTTGGGTTCACTTTCAAACAGCCTTTAATTGTTGGATTTTGAAACTCCCATTCTCATTCAACGTAAAAAACTGGCTGCTCAGCCTGTTCAAGGACCATTCATTCAAATAGGCAAAACAGGCACTTTCAAATAAACAAAAATCAACAATTTTTTTCTTTCTTTTGGATTATATGCAATTAAAGGAACAAAATTTTTTTAATGGTAGATCTCCTGAAGCTTTGATTCACAGGAAACCTTTTCTAGGTTCATATTGTTGTACACACTTCACATGTCTCTGCCTACAACAATTATAGTTTCAACATACCATTGCTCAATTTGTAAATTTCATAGAATCATTGATATTGTTTTCTCTCCAGAAACATTAAGAGAATCCTAAAAAAAATCCATACCACATATATAACGGCAGGATCTTTAGGTCCCTTGAGCTCTCCACTTCCTAAAATATGTATATCTTACCCAAATATACATATTTTAAATCAAGAACATGAAGAACAAAGAATAGGAAAGGCTCTTATTTTCAGTAAATTTAAAGTACGGTTGGCCAATGTACTGCTTAAACAAATATACAAAAATAAATACGGTTGAGGAAGTCAATTAAAATAAAATACTCCATGGAATTAAAAGAGATTGGATTACTTCAACTGACGAGGGAGAAGCTGGAAAATTCATTGGTGCAGAAGCAAGGAAATTTGAGGAAATTTTCAGCAGAGACCAAAGAGATATAGGGATGCCTCAATTGACAGACATATGCAACAATCAAAAGGCGGTTTTCTTCTATTTTCTTTGATATTCGGCTATGGTTATTAAGCAAAACAATGATAAAAACAAATATTCCATTTTTTTCATTAGAAAAGCCCTAATTCATGTTTTTGAAGAGAGAGATATAGATGAAGATTGGGAAAATACCAGTAGCAACAACAGAGTGGAAAATCAGTGGAGATTCGTTAGGAGGGATGCGGCGCAGGCACGAGCGGAAGAACGACGGTGGCGGCGGCGACAACGAGCTGGAGAGAGGCAACGGCGGAGCTGAGCTGCCAAAGACGGAAGGTGGAGCACGTGAGACTTGAAAGTGAGAGGAACATCCAAAGGGTTTAGGGCTCAATTTTATTTATTTATATTTTATTTTTAAAAATAGGACGACCTAAAAAGATTGAATTATAAAAAATAAAAAAAAAGGCACTTTTTAAATATATTTTATAATTTAAATATGTATTATACCATTTTATAAATATTTTAAACAATTTTATCTTTTACAATAATTACTTTCAAAAAAAATATTACAATATTATTTTAATATTTCATAATTTAAGTTTGAAAATTCAAAGATGTATTTCTTGACATTGTAAGTCCTATGAATGGTGGCAATCTAAATTTTCATATTAGATTTTTAACAAATATTCATTTTAAATTCTAAGGACTAGTTCAATAGGTAAGATTAGTTTTGAAATTTTTTTCTTCTCTGAAGAAAATAAACTTCACTAACTAATGATATTGGTGTCCATAAGACTACAACCCGAAATTCCTAACAAGAGAAGAAAGCCAATAACGATAAAAACAAAGAATTCCAGACGCCACCTTCACAATAAGAAAAGCACAACCAGCAGGAGAATGAACAATCAAATTTTAATTTAATATTTATATATGGTAATTTTTTATAAAAAAATTGGGAATCTTTGAAATAAAAAAGTAAAGTTGAAAGGGTTATTCTTGTTAATTATAATTCAACTAATTTAATTTTGATATTTTATTGCAATGTTTGCTTTCTAAAGAACTTTTATTTAGAAAAATAAATGTCTGATGATACTTTCGTTTACAAACCTTTTCTTTTTTCAATTTGATTTGATTCGATTCGATTCATTCGGTTAGCTATTTGAATCATTAAAAACCTTTCTAAAACACCTCTAAGTTAACAAAGAGATCGAAAGATAGTCAATTTTAAAAAGACGTATCCAAGTTAACATACAAAAAAAGGACTTCGAAATCATACACAACCATTTCACCTACTCTTCTTTGTTTCCCTATGTAGTCGAACAAATAGTAAAGCAACAAAATTTAGGAGATAGAAGCACATTCTCTAAAGGTTTTGCTAAGAACATCCTCATTCAGATTACGACCTGCATATTAAGGAGAATGTGTAAGTTTCAACAATAAACCCATTGTAAGAGTTCATGGGCGTGGATACTTATGTATATCTTTTACCTATGAAGACTATCTTGTTCATCTGACTTTCTCCATTACTCCATTGCCGTGTAGGAACGATCTCGTATAATTCACGAACTGCCTGTCAGCCACCAATAAAAATCAGTCATTAACATGAGAGGTCCTTTTCATTCACAAGTTTAAGTAACTAAGCCCTAGTTAGAGATATAGTAGGATTAATAGTAGAATATTGGTATTGTTTGGGCTTATAAATAAAGGGAATGAGATCGGGAGTAAAGAGTGAAGAATTTTGTGAGATTTCCTTTGGACTAGCCCACTTGAAAGGCAAGGTTATCTTGCTACTTTTCTTATAATATATATTACAGTATATTTCCATATGTTTTTATATTCGAGTCTTCTTGAGTTTTCTGTGTTGTTCTTGAGGGTTCTTGTTAGGAAGTATCCTAGCAATAACTCAACCTTTTCATTTGGGTTCAAAACCCAAAAGGAATGCATGGAAATCGAAGTAACAAAGGACGGGAAATTAGGACGATGTTTAGAAAAGGAGCCTGTTTGGAATGATTTTCCAACAGCAAAAACTATAGGATTAAGCACATAATATACCTGCAAAGTATGTAGCTGATCAGAATTTTTTATGCTTAAAACTCCTTTGCAGCGATACACATCCATGCCACCTTTTTTCTCCCAAAGTATCTCCTCAAGCCAAGAATGAACCTGTTGGAAAAATAAGGTAGGCATGAGAATAGCACCATACATACGTCAAGAGGATCGGATATGAAATGCAGATTAACAAGAAATATCATCGATTTCCAAGGCAGTAACTTATATTGCTTATACAAATTGTGCCTACTTCAATCATCATGCTCATAGTGAAGACGAGTGATTTATATAATCCCTTCGAAAGTTGAATACTTTGTGGAATAGACCAGCAAGCCAATGGAAAGATATATTAGTAACTGAATATTATTACTTAAATGGATCTTTGAGTAAAACATAAAATCAGCATAGATGTTCCAGGTCGTGAAATTCTTAAATGTCTTAAGCAATTTAAAATAAGATGGATTCCACAGTTGCATGACGAGGATGTCGTAACAATTCAGCATAGATGATCTATCACTAGAAATTAGTTGAATGAAACGACACAATCTTTAACGGAAATACATGAAACTACCTTATCAAGGTCAACTTTGTGGTGTTCACTAATGCACAAGGTTCGAACACCAGTATCATGAAGATCTTGAGTAGATAAAGAACGACTTTCTTTCAATAATGCTTCTAAATGAGCTGTATTCTAAATGGGGAAAAACTGAATAGTATTAGATAAAGAGGGCTGATATAAAAATAGAAAATGAGCTGGGGGATTAAAGTTAAGTTCATGACTAACAGCAGCATTATAGGAATTGCAGTCTAGTATGAGAGACAGGTCGACTTGACACCGAACAGAGTGAATGATTTTGGCAAGAGAATTAATGTTACGTATTTCATACTCCAGGTCCTCCAATGCACCATCACCACGATCTGAAGAGACCAGGTCGACCTTGTTAAGAATAATAGTGTCCTGTGATGGATAACAAATTCACAAGTTCTTAGGAGTGCACATTGAACAATTATTGAGAAAACCATATAGAGAAAGTGAAAGAAATAAAACAAACAAAAATACTAAGTAATAATGGAATGAAAAATGATAAATAATGAAGATCTCAGCAGTTGCTAGACACGGTTAATAGTAGAGTGCAAACTTGCAAAGACCATATAAGAACTAAGAATAAGAATATTACCGCAAACACAATTTGATGAAATGCTTCGGGGAAGGATGATGAACTACGATGCTCATTCAATTGAAAATGAAGATTTTTAGCATCCACGACCTACTTGCATGTATTCATCAAAAGGAACAGAAGGAGTTATTATTGGGGGAAACCTTTAGATCACTAGAAAAGAATTTAAAACAAAGATTGAAGTATTCAAGTATTTACTACACCATGCATTCACGCATGGACAGATAAAAGAGAATTAAATAACAACATAGAAACGAAAGCCAACACATAAATTTAACCATAGAACAAGGGGAAACTTGAGCTTCATTGGCTATCTTAATTTCAATCAAACATCAAATATGACACATACTTAAACTCAAGAACTATAGCGTGTAATTCACAAACATTTCCAAACTATAATACGTATTTCACAGTAAACTTGGGGAAACTAACTCAAACAGTGAAGGAACGAGAACTAAGAACTGACTGTAATAATTGAATCAAGCTTGATCGATGACTCCAATTGATCGTCCAGCCAAAGTACAGAAGCAAGTGGAGCAGGATTGGCTAGTCCCGTAGTTTCCAACAAAATATGATCGAGCCTAGAGACATGTAAGTTGGACTAAATCATCAACGTATTTTTCCAGAAGCTCCATTGAAATCTAATATAACAGCAAGAGAATACCTTTCTTTTCTCTGCACAAGTTGCTCCAAGGCTTGAACCAGGCTATGCTTAACAGTGCAACAAATACATCCATTTGCTAATTCGACCCATTCCTCAACCAACGCCCCACCATCACCTTCATTTATCATTGCCCTCTCAACTCCAATTTCCTCCCCAAACTCGTTAAGTATAACAGCAATTCTCTTGCCATGTTGCGAGTTCAATATGTAATTAACCAACTGAATTCCACCAAACAAGAAACATCATTCTATAGCTCAAATGAGATGGTTGCAAAAAGAAATCGAGTGAGGGAGTAAAGGGGAAAAGTTTCAGAGGGTAAGTTACGGTGGATTTTCCAGCTCCAAGATATCCAGTGATAACTGTAACGCCAACAGAAACACCACCATCTTCATGTTGCTGGGTAGCTGTAACTGTTTCACCAATCTCAACAGCGAGCGGTGGATCTTCTTCATCTTCCATTTTTCAAATCGTAGTCGTGGATTCGGCTTTTGCTAGTTTCAATTTGAGAATTGACCTTTAATACATCGGCTCTGTGACTAAAATTAATCAAGGTAGGCATAAGGTATCTAGACACTCACTCATAAAAAAATTTATGGGAGATAAAACAAAAACTGACCTAAAAACAGCACCAAAAACAAAGAGTTGAACTTCATCCATAAAATGAAAAGCAAGTTGTATTTAGTAAAACAACCCTTGGCTTTCAATAATTAAGTTCCAACCTCATTAAACTTCCTCACAATTATTAATTGACATTTCATCCCAACCAACTGTTTCTTTGGATGTCCTGATGCTTTCCCAATCGAGTTCGATATTCAGGCCCAAAAAAAAGTTCACTTACATTTTACTTTGTTTCAATTAGCAAGCGGAAAGACAACTACATCATCGATTTGGAATCCGAATCATTCATAAACATTTCAAATAAAACACACAGTTTCAAATTGCAATCTCAGCAGAAGAAATCATCAAATCCAACCATTCAAATCTTTCAACTTTCTTATAAGAAACAAATTCCATTATAAAACTTACACACACACACACACACACACACAAAAAAAAAAAAAAAAAAAGACAACATGCCCAAACCAATGGAGTTACAAAACTTCTCCAATTATTCAGAAGTAAAAAAACCAAAACATAAACATTTTCAATGCAAAGTCAATCCAAACACTTCCAACTATCATTCAAAACAGTCACAAACTCTAATTTGACACAATCAACGGTAGAAATATAATAACAGCAATAGAAGAAGAATAAATGGAGGCTGGAGTATGAAGTATAAGGAAGGCTCTTATATTCAGTAAATTCAAACCATCATCGGTTAAAAAAATATACAAAATATAAATATTGTCGAGGCTGTTCAGTCAATTAAAAAAATAGCCGCCGACGTGCTAGTGATTAAAAGATAATTGAATTACTTCGACTGAGAATGGAGATGCTGGAAAATTCATAATAATACATACAAATCTTCAATTCTTCCGTTATTCGAGTGAGGAGACAGAGATAAATGGAGACGGGGAGAATACCAATCAGTGCAGATCCGTTAGATAGGATGCTCAACCAGCAGGAACGGAAGAACGGCGGCGGCGATGGCTAAACGGAAAGAAGAGAAGAAGGTGGAGCACGTGAGACTCTAAATTAGGAAAATTAATGTTTTTATTAGAAACTATTTAGAATTGTTTCTAAAGTGTGACTTTAAAACTTCATCCACCAAAAACACATCCATTCTAAAATTAAATTACCAATACAGATATACATTATTTAAACATATACATGAAATCAAATGAGATGTGAATATTAATTATTAAGTGAATGAATTGAAATTTTAGAAATAATAATTAAGTATATACTAATATTTTAAATAAAATGTAAATTTAACGAAGATTATGAATCTTATAATCTAGATTAATATTTGTAATATGGTCTATCAAAATTTTATTATTAATAGAGTTTGATAGTTTATGTTATATTTAAAAAAAAATATTGTTGTTATATAAGCTAATATTTTTAATCTAGGTGTTATATTTACAACTATTGCATAACGAAAAAATATATATATTTTATATAACAATTTACTTCCTTAAATTTTAGTTGGTAGCATTTAAGTATTTATTCCATAAATTTTCTATACCTAAGAGAGGTAAATAATGTTGTGTTTTTCACAACTTTAATTCCATATTGTGTTTTTCACAACTTTAATTCCATATTTGACTTTATGTTTGACTTTATGATAATTTTTTATTTGCTTTATTATATGCAGATCAATATTATCTTGTCCATTCAGTATATTCAAATATGTCAGGATTTTTAGCACCATTTCGAGGTCAAAGATATCCTTTGCAAAATTTGAGATAAAAGAGACATCGCCCTCGAGGTAGAGAAGTGTTTAATTATCGACAATTTTCACTGCGAAATGTCATTGAATGTTGTTTTGGTGTGTTGAAGGTTCGATTTCCTATTCTTAAGCAAATGCCTCCTTACCTAATCAAGATACAAAAATATATACCGATAGCATGTTGCACAATTCACAATTATGTTAGATTGAATGATCGTTAAGATGATCTTTTCAGTGACTAACAATGAATTAATGATTGTTGAATATACACATAATTTGCAAAGTGATATAATTGAATTAGATGTGAGTCGATAACATCTACGAGAAATGACCTGAGTGAGAGATAATATTATCAATCAAATCTGGACAACATTTGAAGGATAAATACAATTTTATGTTTATGTTATTCTTTTTATTTGTACACTGGGACTTCTTTGTATTAAATGATATAAAATACTTTTGATCATTTTCAATTTTATGTTTAATGCATGACATAAATTTTTATTTAATGTTTAATTAAAATACATGTGAATAAAATAAAATTAATAAATAAAAATAAATCTTGAAGAGGAACAATGAAATGAACTATTAAACAATAAATAATAAAAACAAGAAACAATTATCAAACACATTTTCTGTTTCTATTTATTTTTTAACAAAAACTATTATCAAACACATTCTTGATTCTTGTTCTAAAAAAGGAATAGACAAATAATAAGAAACATGAAACAGAAATGTTACCAAATGAGTCCTTAGTTTTTTTTTTTCTTTTTGTATTTTTAACACTTTAATCTTGATCATATAAATTATTACTAAATTTTAATCATATTTTTTACGGCCGTAGGGCTCATAAATTTATTGAAAATTAAATTTATTCGTAACATCTAAACATTGGTTTGTGTAGTAAAAATTTCACTTGATTTCAATGGGATTATTACAAAATGAAAACTAAAATTTGAGTCTAAATTGTTATAAAAAGTGTAAACTACATTCTATTTTCATTTCTTTGAATTTTCAACCAAAATTTTATAAAAGAACATCTAACTTTCTAAAAAGTAGTTTTTTCTTCTTCTTCTTCTTCTTCTTCTTTTTCATAGCTTTTTGACATTTTTTAGGAGCTTTATTACAACATCAAATATATCATGCATGAATTATCCCTTTGTTTCTCATCTCTATCTTCTTCTGATCTCTTCCTCATTCCAATTCACAACATCTTTTCCCTCTCAACTTCCCTTTTTCAAGCAATCAAGTCTCTAAGATAAGAGAATGTCTCAATGTCAATAAGCTCACCTCCTCTTGGTTTTTCTTTCATCTTTTTTAGTTAAATTAAACCTATCCTTTTAATATTTCAATTCAATCTATATCAATATTATAACATTCAACAACAACAAATCGATGGTTTGTTTTCCATTTGAATCTTAAGATAACAAACAACAAATCGGTGTTTCGTGTTTTAACCTAACAAATTAATTTCTTGATAATTATTTATCTATACCTCTCTTCTTTCAAAATATTATAATAAAATTAAAAAAATTTATAAGAATTATATTGCCAAAAATCGTTTTTTTAAGTAGTATGAGATTTATTTAAATATAAGCGTTAAAGAAATTTTCTAAAATGAGGAAATTGGTGAAACTATTTACAAAATTTTAGATTACATCAACGATTGATTAATTTTGTTATAAATAAAAATGCACCCCATAGCATATTCGAGTTATTGTTTGATTAAAGTAATTTTATTGATCATATTGGCAGACCAAATAATGATACTAAGCATATTGTAACTTGTAACATGTGGCTATAGATTATATTATATGATTACAATTCACAAAGACAATTTCAATGTGTGGCTATGGATGCTTCTTTGAATGTATTATTACATTATTTTGGTAATCTAATTTGCAGACCTTTTTTCTTTACACAAAATTAATTAATTCAAACTAAATAATTAGTTAGGTACACCAACATTTTCCTCAATATAATTTTTTCTCTCATATTTTCTTCCATTAAGAATCAAATAAATTAATTACCAAACACATCAACCATTTGAAATTCTCATTATAAATATTGCAAAATAATAAATAAATAAATATGAGAACAATGGGTAAAAACTTTACCAAATGTATGGAAATAATTTGTAATCATGTCGTCAAATTTTCAACGGTAAAAAGTGAATTCTCAAAACTTATACTATCGTCCAAATTGGACATTCAAACTTAATTATAATAATTTTAGACTTTAGAAACCCTAAAACTCATATATATATATATATATATATGCATGATTCACAAAAGGGTGAACAAAATTATTTTCAAAACGAATAGAAGAAACGAATAGAAGATATTGCAAAACAAAGATATTCATGCATTAGTTTGTTGCGTGTTGTTAAACCATACACTAAATTTCATGTTTAGGTAATAGTTTAGGGTTTTGGAAATGTAGATTCAACTTTGTCTTGGTTAGATCTATTATATACATTATTTATTTATATATAATTTCAACTTGGGATCCTTAAAGTTTTGTCGTTCTTAGCTTTTACTCTTTTTTATTTTTTATTTTACTTTTTTCTTGATTTGAACAAATACAATATAAAAGTTTATTTTTAGGTAAAAACAAAATGGTGTATAATATAATATGATATGAGTTTTGTTCCTTCTAAAACTAGTTTGTATAACATTAGGAAATTGAATGTATAAAAATAAAGAAGAGTGGAGTAAGAGAGAATGCAACATATAGAACTTGTTCCTTCTACTCTTTCTTCTCTTTGCTAGGAGAAAATTAATATTTCATTCTTTTTTGTCTAATCGATGCATGCTTAATTCACATGTTACACTTTACAACATATATTTTTCCATTTTTAAAATACCACAAAAATATCCAATGATTTAACAATAATTAGATGTGCATTTTCATTTGAAGTAAAATAGATATAGGAAATTATTATAAAAAGACAACCCGATGAAAATCTTTCAAAAAAAAAAAATATATAGCAAAATTTTAGATTTTATCTAACGATAAATTTTGATAAACACCAACAGATTTCTTTCTATCAATATTTTCTATTCATGTTTATCATTAACATAATCTAAACTTTTGTTATATATTGTAAATATTTTGGTTCGTGTTGCTATATTTAAGAATGTCTCTAAAATATAATTAATCTATAGAGCACAAATATTCGTATAAAATTTTCTATCATTTTTATTGAGATAGATATATTTTCATCTAACATCTATATAAAGTTAACAATATTCTAATCATCTTTTATTTTCTTTTTCTAGTTTATAATAAATATTATCCCGAAACACAGCACAAAGTTAAATTACATATACATATATGTGAATATAGAATCAGTAGAGGTAAATATATATAACTCTTTAGTTAATTTCTATATTGGGTTATTAATTTTTAAATTTGTATATATTTAATCTCTAAAATTTGAAAAAAAATATAATGAATCTTTGAAATGTTAAAAAATAAAGTTAATATAATATTACATAATAAAATTTTAATTTCTTAAAAATAAAAAAAATAAAAAATAAAACGAAAGTATTAAATACGAGAAAGATACCCTATTTTATGATCGATACACTTGTAAAAGCACTTTTAGTTATTGTATTTACCAAACTTTCAAACCAAATAGATACTGATCAAAATATTTTGAGAATGAAATTGTGATCACGTGAGTTTATAAAAGAAGAAAATAAAAAAAAAAAAAAAGTGCTTATAATTTGTACCACGTCATCCGAGCATAGTGTTGCTTGCGTGTAGAACATTCTGGAACTTTGTCATATATGATTTGTGATTCCAAATTTATTATTCTTTATTATTTATTGGGGGTTTTGTGAAGGAAAACAACAAATGATAATCTCACGGGCAATGCATGTAGTGTGAACGTGGCAAAAGATGATAGGACAGTCACAGTTTCCTTTCCTATCCAATTGAAATTGGGAGGAGTTATTGCCCAGCTGGACCTTTGACTAATGACATGTACAAACTACTTCGATATTATTAGTTTTTACACTTCTGAGGGCATACATTGGCTGATATGATTTATCTAATGTTAAAAAAAATTTATTACCCATTTCTTAATTATTTACCTAGGCTTGAATTTACCGTATTAATTTAAATTTAGTTCTTATGTTTTCTTCTTAAAGTTCAATTGGAGTAATAAGAATTCTATATGACAAATTATTAGGATTGAATGGCTTGTATTAAAATATAAGCTCTTGAACTAGGAAACAAAATCGAAGGTTCGATGCTTTTTTTCCTCTCGTCCTTTTGAAGGTTTAAAATTGAAAAGATGTATATGCATCAAAGTATAGTCATGTAAAACTTTAAGTTAAATTATAAACTTTCGATTTTGTGTCTATTCTTTGTCTAAATACATAAAATTAGGATTATGCAAAAAGTTTAAGTGAAACTACAAATTATTTAATCATTTATCTTTAAAATCTGTGTCTATTTAATTTCAATGTATCAATTAATAATAAGAAGAAATTTAATCTACCAATCTAACAAATACAAATTTAAAAGTTCAACGATGAAATAAAAACAAACAACGATTATAACGCCCCATGCCTAGGATTCAAAATCTTCATCATTCCTCTCCATTCTTGACTGGGCAAGGAAAGTTGTCCCTACAAACTAACACAAATCTTTTTAACATGTTTTTATCTTTACTCACATGCATCCTAGTAAATTTTCTAAAAGGTTACCCAACATAGAATTATTCCGAGCTTCAAAGTTCCTATAAGATCAAGTCACCGAAAGGACTGTGCACTTATTTGGCATGGGGAAAACTTTTAATTTTTTTAAAGTATTTTTTAATCTTACTTTCATGTGTCCAAAATCTCTTTCATTCAAATGTGATATCGGTCCATTCATGTCTCATTCTCAAACTCAAGACGTTACAACTATTTAACAAAAAAAAAAAAAAAAAACATTATCTCACGTCTTTTTAGTCTTTAACAATAACAATAATTTGCACATATATATATATATATATATCGAAAAAACTATATACTAAATTTAGAAAACGAAAAAAAAGTTGAGTTTGTGATATCGTAAATACGTCCAAATTTCTTAAGACAGAAGTTGGTAATTTATTAAATATTGTTTGAATCCAAAGTAATATTTTTATCAACTAGGTTGTGTTCTCCTATGCAACCAAATAATTACTAAATTCATGTTCACATTGGACAAAACTAGGAATGCCTTGTCCAATCATTTCCATTGGACTCATCTTAAGAACCATGAATATAATTGGTTCAATTAGCCATCATCATGGATGTTGCCTTTATAATAATGTTAATTAACACATCTTTTTTTCAATCTTTACATGATACAAAATTTGGGTGTACTCTTGTTGTATTGAAATAAATTTACTATTTTTATTCAATAGTGTAATATCCATGAAATATAAAAGTCTTACCCTTTAAATAATTGAATTGATACTTAATTCATAAACTATCCTTAAATTAATAGGAAGAAACCAATTTAAAAAAAAAAAAAAAACTGAAATCCTATATCTTTAAAATATGTAAATATAGAAAATGCAAATCATAGAATTAAAAAGAAAAAAAAAACTAATACTTTAGCCTAAAAAAGATTAAATAAACGGATAAATTTGTTAAAGTTAGGATTGATGACAACAAACAATACGTTGTGGCCTAAGAAAACCATAATTGGATAATAATAATAATAATAATAAAGTGATTTCTTTTTTTTTTTTCAAAAAAAAAAAAGTGTATATATAAATGAATGGAAGGCGTGTGAACTGAGGGACTTTCTTTTTAGTTGGATTTCCACATAAAAGCTAATTGCGCTGCCAATTTTAAAAAGGACAGCCATAAATTCCTTCTCTCTTTGACGCTCTTCCCCCCCACCTTCGCCACCCTCACTCTCCGTTCACACTCTCTCTCCATTTCTTCAAATCCACTTCAATTTTTCCGACGCAAATCTCCAACTCTTCCCATTCCTAAACCAAAAATTTCAATTCCCTCTCTCTCTCTCTCTCTCTCTCTCTTGGCTTGATGATGGCCGGAGGAAGAGGCGCCACCAAAGGCGTCGGCGTGGTGGTCGTCGTAATGGTGGTTTTAGGGATTCAGATTTGTTCAGCGCAGATCACCAGAAGCAGTTTCCCGAGCGGATTTGTTTTCGGAACCGCCTCCTCTGCTTTTCAGGTTCCTTTATTTATTTATTTATTTATTTATTGTTTTCTAAACGATTTGTTAAATAATAAAATTATTTGGAGATGAAAATACCGTAAAATAATATACTCCGTGAAAAAACAATCCACAAACAAATATATTTCTAGAAATTAGACTACCAAACAATAGAAATCAAACCCTCAAATTCAAACTCATACCAGTTTTACAATTTTTTAAGTCTGGGATTCGGTTTCTATAGTAGGAAGTTTGTGTGAGGGTACAATTGGGATATTTATGATCCAACTTTTTGGTGGGTTTATGTAATTTGTCCAGTTTTAGAAATATAAACATTTATATGGACCTCGTGAATTAAAATAATATGAGATCTATAATACATTATTTGTAACTTTTTAAATTTAATTATATTACTCCAATAATATATTTTGAACACACATGCGGTTGTTGGTTTATTAGGCATAAGAAACACTGCATAGATTGAAATAATTTCTGAAAAGAAGAGGAAAACAGGAAAGAGGTAAGGATTTGATTTGTAATCATAAAAAGGAAAAAAATATGTTATGTTATTAATGTTATTCTAGAAAAAGAAAAGAAAAGTATAGAAAGGATAGAATTTTTCTGACATGTGAAAGAGACAAGGATTTAATTTGTGCAGTTTTTTTTTTTTTAAAATTATTATTATTATTAATTAATGTTATATTTTAATTAATGATATATTCTTACCTGTATACTTATTTGAATTTAATACTGTATAGTGTATACTTACTTACATGTGAAAGGGCCAGGAAAGTTGATTACCGAAAGTTAGGAGTGCAATAAAAACAAATTTTTATAATTATATTTTTTATTCCGTAAAATGTCGATAAAAGAAAAACAAATTTTTAATTTTCAGTTAAAAAAAAAAAACAAAACAAAACAAAACCAAATTTTTATTTTATATTAGCAAAAATGCTAAATTCAAACACAAAGTATAAATAAGAATAAGATTTCGAAAGAAAAAGAATAAAACATGAAAAACCGAGAACCAAATTAATAATAATATTGGTCCAAAAAAATCCAACCTATTGGTTATGTTCTTTGGTAGCATTAGTTTTGGATCCATTCTTTGCTAGACACTGCAGATAACATTTATAATAACAAAATATTAAATTTTATGTATTATAAACGCTAAAATTTTATTATAATATAATTTGGAATTTTGTTATGTTTAGTAAAAACTTTAATTTATTTTTTGATTTTTGAAAACGTCCCAAACATAAATTTATTAATTATTGTAAATTAGAAAGATAACTGGATAGGGATAAAGAAATTTAGAAAAGAAAATTACTTGAAAGAAGATTCATTCAAGTAACTAATCTTTCCATGGAGATCGTTTTAAGAGGAAAGCTGAATTGTTCCTTTGCAGTTTTTCTCTAGAGGGAGTTAATTCTGTTTTCTTGCACGCCTTTATTTCTGTCGTTTTTGCTTTAAGTAATTTAAATCACTGTTTCGTCTTTTATTTTGTTTTCTAAAATCAAGTGATTACGTTATATACTTTTAAATGACTTGAAAACAAGTTTTCTCTTTATAGAAAAAAAAAAGACATTTCCAAAATAAGCAAAAAAAAAAAAAATCTCTAGTTTGTAATTTGATAATTGATAGAAAAGTATTAGAAAATTATCCTAAAAAGTCTCACAATTTTGTTTCCTGAAGAAAAATTTTAAGTGATTAAAATAGAAAAAGAAAAAAAATATCAATATGAGCTCTGTTTTCGTGGATAAATATTAAAAGGGTGAAATTGAAATAGCATTCACCCAAGTATTTTTATGGAGTATTTGAAAAGTTGAAATATAATCAATATTATTGAGGATCAATATAGTGTTAGAAATGTGTGTCAAGTTGAAGTTCATTGTAAAAAGCCAAAAACAATAGAAACTTGACCTAAATTTTCATTCTTGCATCTCAATGGAAAATTTCGTTCACTTTTCTTTTTTCCTTTTACCTAATTTTCAAATAAATTTTAGAGCTCTATTACTTAATTATATATTTATTTTAATTAATTGCAAAGTCGGAAATACAAGATAGTATTTCTAAGGATAAAGGCATTATATAATTGAAGCTTTTAATTTTTCTAAATCTTTTTAATATTTTGTACGGTTATAAATCATAATACTTTTATCGATAATATATTTGTATTATTAACTTTATAACAAAAGGAAGAGATGTTTTAGAAGAAAATTAACAATAGAGACCACCAAATCACCATCTTAAAAAATAAACACACCTCTAATTCTAATAAAATTTATATAAAAATCAATTTATGAGAACAACACATACGAGACTAAGATTTCTAAAATATTCAAAATCAGGTTTATATGCATATTTAGAATAGTATATTTTTTAGCCTCGTAACCATATATATACATGAAATGATGGTATAGAACACTTATAATATGTATTAAATTAGTTATGGCTACAAAATTATGGGTAACTTTTACGGTATTTTTATTGATGTCCCCATACGTAATTTTCTGACTCCAGTACTCATTGCAGTTTTATGTTTTTAACTCTACTTGAATACAGTATGAAGGCGCTGTAAAGGAGGACGGAAGGGGACCCACAATTTGGGACAAGTTTTCTCATTCATTTGGTAATTATTTATTATTTATTATTATAAATACGTTGAGAAATAAATTAAGAAGTTTAGGAAAAATTTAAGTTTCATCTTTGGTTTACCTTTTCTTTTTCTTAGAATCACCCAATATAATAAAATTCTATTGCATATCATTAATAAAGATTGAAAATACTAATAAATAATAGATCCGAACATTTTGCTAAATTTATAAATGAATTTCAATAGTTTTGATATTAGAACAATTATTCTACCATTTATATTTTACGACAAAATCAAATGCTTTATTCTTTAGTTTTTCTTTATTCTTTTTTGTTATCGTAACCTCATTTGAATGCGACAATAGAAGTTGAAGAACAAGATTTTTTAAATTAAAAATGAAATGGAAATTGAAAAATGTAAAAAAAAGAAAAAAAAAAAAGTTCTATAATAAATTAGTTTTATACTATGAAATGATGCAGGAAAGGTGGTTGATTTCAGTAATGCAGACGTGGCAGTGGACCAGTACCACCGGTATCCGGTAACCACACATTCGTCTACATATATATGAACTTTTTTTTTTTTTTTTAAAAGAAAAAGTCCAAATTATTAAATGTTATTAGAATAATTTAAATAAATAAAAGTGAAAATTTTGGAAACAGGAAGATATTAAACTTATGAAGGATATGGGTATGGATGCCTACCGATTCTCCATTGCTTGGTCTCGGATCTTCCCAAGTAATTCTTCCTCTTTTCTTTTTTTATATTCTTTTTTAGTTCAATATATAGTTTTTGTTATTATTTTTATTTAATTTAACTAAGATTAACTACCTGATGTTCCTAACATGTTTACTAGAATTCTTGAATTTAATAAATATGAAATATGTCATTAATTTATTAGGCAAAAATAAAAGCGCGAGTAAAATAAAAAGTTTAGGAACTTTTTTAATTCAAGTACGAAAGTAACGCATTAAGTGGAAACTTTAATGATCCGAAAAATGTTTTGTGTTTATTTGATTTTTAAACTTTCAAATGGTTTAATAGATATTGAACATTTGACTTTGTGTATGGTAGATTTCTATGTATAAAAAGTTAATTGATTATATTAAATATAAAGCTAAATCGTAAAATTGGTCCTTATGATTTGAATAACGTTAAGATTTAGTTTATTTTGTTACAATTAAAAAAATATAGTCATTATAGTTTGATAATATCTTCGTAAATATTCCTTACAATAAAGATGATTTCGGTTTTTACAATTCGATAAAATTCTAGCTTTTAAAACTATAAAACTAAACTTTTAACTTTCATAGAAAGGACAAATTTCATAAATATAAACACTAAAATATTTGTGGTTGTATACTTTTAAATATTTTTCCGCTTATTATATTTTAAAAAACCCCTTCTTAAAATCATATTGACTAAAACTTTGTGGTTTAGCCTAAATAAAAATTTGACACCTATGATTATAAAACAGTAAAGTAGACAAAATATTAACACCTATGATTGATTTTTTGTTCGTGTTTTTGTATAAATATTTTGGTTAAAAGAAAAAAAACTCCTTTAAAATCTTTTAAATTTAAAACAAAAAAATGTTATTTGTTTTTTTAAAATATTGAGATATTATAGGTATGAAACAAAGATTATTAATAATGAAGTAAAAATAATTAATAAGGTGTGATGTGATTTTGGTTCATATATATAAGATGGAAGTGGAGAGATCAATGAAGCTGGAGTTGCTCACTACAACAATTTCATCAATGCTCTCTTAGCCAATGGTATGAAATTATGAATCTTCATCTTCAAGCTACCCATTTTTCAAATTTCCATTGTTTTTCCCTTTTCTCATTCTCATTCCAATTCAATGTTGTTTGAATCGTGCAGGAATCCAGCCCTATGTCACTCTCTATCACTGGGACCTTCCTCAAGCCCTAGAAGACAAATACACTGGCTGGCTCAGTCCCCAAATCATGTAAGTAATTCCCTAAACCCCTAACCCTCACCCCTATTCCATTTCAATTCACACCTTCGAGATTGCAGAAACGATTTCGCGGTTTTCGCCGAAACATGCTTTCAGAAGTTCGGCGATCGAGTCAAGCATTGGATTACTTTCAACGAACCACATACCTTCGCTACACAGGGTTACGATCTCGGTCTCCAGGCGCCGGGACGTTGCTCCATTCTTGGTCACATAACTTGTCGGGATGGCAACTCTGCTACCGAGCCTTACATTGTTGGCCATAATCTTCTCCTCTCTCATGCTACTGTCTCCGATATTTACAGAAGAAAGTACAAGGTAAGAAAGAAAGAAAGAAAGAAAGAAAATCCTATAAAAAGATTTATTTTCCATATTCCTCAGATGCATTGCTCTGTTTCTGCTTTTTGGTTTGATTTGTTTGTGATTGTGGAATGTTTTGATGAAAGAGTGTGGAATTTTTGCAGAGGATACAGAAGGGAGTGATTGGGATGTCGCTCGATGTTATCTGGTTTGAACCAGGTTCGAATTCCACTGAAGATATTGAAGCAGCCAAAAGGGCTCAAGATTTTCAGCTTGGATGGTGATGATTCATAGCAATTTGTTTCAGTTTCTTTCTATTTCTGTTGGTGAAATGGTGGTGATCATATTGGGATTTATGTTCATTCACTTTCAGGTTTCTCAACCCGTTGATCTTTGGAGATTATCCAACCTCCATGAGAAGCAGAGTTGGAGGGCGACTACCGACGTTTTCCCCGTCGCAGGCGGCTTTGGTGAAAGGGTCTCAGGATTTTGTTGGTATAAATCACTACACCACATTTTATGCTTATCACAACCGCTCAAACATTATTGGGGTCACCCTGAATGACTCCATTGCTGATTCCGGCGCCTTAACCGTTCGTAAGAACTCTTAATCTGATCATCACCACCTCTTTTGAATACTTTAGAAATATCGGAATCAGAATTTGAAGTTTACCCTTTTTAATACTCTCCCTTGGTTCTGTTTCTTGTTTATGCAGCATTCAAAGGTTTGAAAACTATTGCAGAAAGGGTAGGATACTGCTTTTAATCTTTGGCAAAACCAGAAGATGAAAAAAAAAAAAAAACGAAGACTCTAATCTATTCTAATTTCTCCATCTTTTCTTTTTATGAACTTGCAGGCAAATTCAATATGGTTATACATTGTTCCTCGTGGGTTGCGAAGTTTGATGAATTACATCAAGAACAACTATGGAAACCCACTAGTGATCATCACTGAAAATGGTAAATACAAAGCTCTACGAAGTACACAAAATTTTGACAAAAAGTAAAGTTCTGACTCATTGTTATTGGGTTTATAACAGGGATGGACGACCCAAATGACCCATTCAAACCAATCAAAGAAGCATTGAAGGATGAGAAGAGGATCAGATACCACGACGGCTACTTAACAAACCTTTTGGCCTCCATTAAGTGAGTTCTTTCTTCTTGTTCTTCAAGTGTCAATGGAGATTTTACTTGTCTAGTCATGCAATATGGTTTGTGTGCACTGCAGGGAAGACGGTTGCAATGTGAAAGGATATTTCGTATGGTCTCTATTGGATAATTGGGAGTGGGCAGCTGGTTTCTCTTCAAGGTTTGGCCTTTACTTCGTTGATTACAAGGATAAGCTGAAGAGATACCCCAAGGACTCGGTTCAATGGTTCAAGAATTTCTTGGCTTCTTAGAAGTCTGATAATATGAAAGAAGGGTAATTCTACAGTGTTTGATGCTTTTGTTTTTGTTGTCATTGGCTATAGTTTGAGTTGTCCTAATTGTTCGCTTTAATTTCTGCTGGTAAATGTGAAAATGTCATGAAATTTTTTAGTTCGGCAATACATATATATAATATATATAAACGGTGAGAACTTGTATCAACAGGAACAGAAGTATATGTTAATTACCTTTATATAACTACTTCCATTTTCTTGTAAAAGCAACCATGATGGTAGAATTGCACTCCTCAATAATTAAGGATGAATATACATATAATAGACCTTGTGTTATTTTATTTGGTTCTTAAATTTTAAAATGTTACACTTTTTACTTTCGGATTTTGGTTTCAATTTAGTATTTAAGTTTCAAAATGTTATAATTTTACTCTTGCGATTTGAATTTAGTGTCTAAATCGCGTTTAGTGTCTAAATTTTGATAGGCGTAAATGTAAAAATCGAAAATTGAGTATGGGGTGAAAAAATAGATATTAGAAGTATAAATCTTAAATTTAGGGTCAAATTAAAACAAAAATAAAATGTTATGTCGATGGTCGGTTACCTTTTTTTTTTTCTTTCCTTTTTTTTCCTATAAGAAGATTGAACCTTTGAGTTAAGTATTTTTGTTAAATAGTACTATCATTTCAATAAGCAGATCTTGTACGTACTCTAATATCTAGACACATCACATGTATGTGAAATCATATTACATTTTGCTTCCACCTCATCGGTTACCAAGACAAGAAGACAATAAATTATTTGCACTTTGTTTTTGGACATATCATTGTCCTATCTAGAATGATATAATAATATATATATATATTTATATATGTATATATATATATGTATCGTTATATGTTATATGTTGGAACATTCTCAATCATTCTCATTTGAAACTCGTCTCTCCACCAAATTTTATAATAACAATCTTTTCATGGAATTCAGTAATTAACTACTTATCTTTTCTTATTGTGACCCTATGTCTAACAACCCACATAAGGTCATTGCAAAACAAAAATATACAAGAGGGCACGCATTGGTGATGAGTTTGATATCTGATATCATGTTTTAAATGCTTTTCACATAAGTACACTTTAAACAAGGAATAAGAATATTTTTATGATAAGTCCAAGATTGAATATTTGTATGTATGTATGTTTCTTTTTTTGTTTATCTTTCTAAAATTGTTTTAAAAATGTTAAAAATTATTCTCAAACATATTTTTAATAACTTTGAATCAAATAGTCTAAAAAAAATTTAGCTCAATCGAAACTTAAATCGTGGTTTAAATCTCCAACATTGTATTAAAAAATATCGTACAAAAAGAATAAATTTTGAAGGACTAAAGACAAGGTATGGTATCACCTATCTAATCATCTTTTCAGTTCTTAGGAACGAGGAAGGTAGAGCAATCAAAACCGGTCGATAATTGGACAAATTTATAGGTTTTGAGTAAATATACAAAGGACCAAGTGGACCATTTTCTTAGTAAAAGACAAAAATCTTTATGCATTGAATCGCAAAATGTTCTTGGCCTATATATGTAATGAATGTATTACATCATTCTTTGCAAATGAATTTTGGGTGTCTTAAAAGGTTCGAGGTAATGTTTTCTTTGTTCCTCATCTCAAGATTTCATTTCCCCTTATTCCTCTATGATAATCTCTGTTCTAAGATTGAACAGACATTCATCTTGGTTCTCCTGGATTTGTTAATGTTGTCTTGTGTTTTTTGTGTTCTGGGTTTTGCTTGCTTTGAGTTTGATTTTGCCTAGTAACAAAACTTCTGTAGGTGGGTGAATCTATTTTAGGTCTGAATGTTGAATGCTGTTGTGAAAACTGAGATTTTAGAGGGATTTTTGATTGTTGAATTGATTGCTTGCATTTTTAGGTCTTAACTATTTTGTTATACCAAGATTTAGTTCCCTATTAGAGTTGGAAGGATTTAGGGTTTAAGTAGTTTGGAATTTGGATTATGGAATGGAGATGTGTTTTGTGGACTTCTTGATGAGAAAATTAGAGATTATGTTTAGTTGCATTTGGTTTAGGTAATAATCTGCTTTCATTTGCATCTGATTGTTGTTTGAATCAAGTAGAAATGGTGAAGATCTGTTGCATTGGCGCTGGCTATGTCGGTGGCCCGACAATGGCGGTGATTGCTCTGAAGTGTCCCTTCATCGAGGTAACTGTAGTTGATATTTCGGTTTCGAGGATCAATGCTTGGAATAGCGAACAGCTTCCTATTTACGAGCCGGGCCTTGAAGATGTGGTGAAACAATGCAGAGGGAAGAATCTGTTTTTTAGCTGTGATGTTGAGAAACACGTTGGTGAGGCTGATATAGTCTTTGTTTCTGTCAATACACCAACTAAAACTCAGGGCCTTGGAGCTGGTAAAGCAGCTGATCTTACGTATTGGGAAAGTGCTGCTCGGATGATCGCCGATGTTTCGAAATCGGACAAGATTGTGGTTGAAAAATCTACTGTCCCTGTGAAGACAGCTGAGGCTATTGAAAAGATACTGACTCACAACAGCGAAGGGATTAACTTCCAAATACTCTCAAACCCTGAGTTTCTTGCTGAGGGAACTGCTATTCAAGACCTTCTTACTCCCGACAGGGTTCTTATCGGTGGACGGGAAACTCCGGAGGGAATTAAGGCGATAGAGAAACTAAAAAATGTGTATGCTAACTGGGTGCCTGTTGAGAGCATTCTGTGCACTAATCTATGGTCTGCTGAACTATCTAAACTAGCTGCCAATGCCTTTTTAGCTCAAAGGATTTCTTCAGTGAATGCCATTTCCGCTCTCTGTGAGGCAACCGGTGCAGATATCAGTGAAGTATCGCATTCGGTTGGTATGGATTCAAGAATTGGCCCGAAGTTCTTGAATGCGAGTGTAGGTTTTGGCGGTTCTTGTTTCCAGAAAGACATTTTAAACTTGGTGTATATTTGTGAATGCAATGGCCTTCCAGAGGTAGCAAACTACTGGAAACATGTCATCAGAATAAACGACTACCAAAAGTCCCGATTTGTCAATCGAGTGGTTTCATCCATGTTCAACACCATCTCAGGCAAGAAGATAGCCATCCTCGGATTCGCATTCAAGAAAGACACTGGAGACACTAGAGAGACACCGGCCATTGATGTGTGCAAAGGTTTGTTAGGTGAAAAAGCGAAGCTAAGCATATATGATCCACAAGTTTCTGCAGACCACATCGAAAGAGACCTTTCAATAGAGAAGTTCGATTGGGATCATCCGGCTCATCTTCAGCCAATGAGCCCGACAGCTATAAAACAAGTAAGTGTCGAATGGGATGTTTATGAAGCAACAAAAGATGCTCATGGAGTCTGCATTCTAACTGAATGGGACGAGTTTAAGAAACTTGATTTCCAAAGAATCTACGACGATATGCAAAAGCCTTCATTCGTGTTTGACGGTCGCAACATTGTCGATGTTGTGCAGTTGAGACGCATTGGTTTCATTGTTTACTCTGTGGGGAAGCCACTGGATCCATGGCTCAAGGACTTGCCTGCTTTTGCTTGAAAGATGGAGTGAAATCAAAATGCAGGTTAATTCCTAGAACCTTTGTTCTTGTTCATATTCTTATTAAGATCTTTATTAGGTATTGGATGGTTTAGTGTAGAGATTACTATTTGGAGGGTAAAAATGGAAACAAAGGATCACTCTTTGATTATAAGGTTGACTAAAAAAGATATTAGATTTGAGAAACTTTATTGTGTAATTGTTACCGAAATGTTATTATGGATTAGTGATGAGAATAATCGATAAAAATGTAATTAATTAGATATATGAATTTCTTGTTCCAATTTACTCTCACATCCTTTGCTTATTAAATAGATGGAAAGATTATTGTTATTAATTAAAATACTTTGGTACTGTCTCTATTCATTTATCTATTAAACTATCTCTATAGGTGAGATTAAAAAATTAAGATTTATATTATTCCTGCTACAATTTTTATATTCATACCTATCAAATAGATAGTTATTTTATTTATTTATTTATTTATTTTGTGAAAAAGCGTTTTATAAATGTTATCTATATTAATAGTATTATTCTCTATAAAATGTACGATAAGAGAAACTTTGTGTGCAAATTATTCCCTTATGCTATAACCACTTTTTAGTGTTATTTTGGTCGTCAAGTTCGATCTCCAACGACCTGACCCATACTTGATACGTCCTCTTTAGGCGATTGTTGTAACATGCAGGAGTGGTCGATTGTCAAATTATAACTACAACAGCAAGCTCATTATTCCAATGATCTGTCTCGTGTTATACATATACCATTTGAGTAATCTCTTTTTTGGCTACCCTATTTTCAATATTGGTGTATTTTACAAAATGTTTTGATCTTATAGAAAGTGAGGAAGTTCAATGGGTATCTTCTTTGAAAACCTGTATAGTTCTTGTACACCCCTTGTTACTAGGAATGGTTAGAAAATCATAGTTGCTTGAAACGAGAAAGTACTCTGAGAAAGCTTATTTGTTAAACCTATGCATGGTAAAAAGACAGGTCATAATATTAAATACATGCAAGTACTAGAATGACTCTATTCAATCATAAATAACTATAGAAGAATCAGGTAATCACTCGTACATGCTTCAACAATCACCCGTAGGAGATGTATCTAACAAGAATCGAATCATTGGAGTATGAATTTAGTTGATGATCGAACTATATAAATTACAACAATCACGCTTACATTAATGGACTCCTATTAATGCATAGACAAACGTTAACGAGACATTGTTATAAGTCAAATTTTTAAAAAGGAAACATAAAATAGCATAAAAATTAAAACAAGATTTATTTAGAAAATAGAACTTAGGTTGAAGGTTATGTAGTGTCATTTGGATTTTGTAGGTGGCGGGAACCACACACCAATATTTCCATCTCATTCACCCACACACACACATATATATACATACCAACCCACACTAGTGCTACAATCCATACCAACACTTTTTCTATTTCAAAAATATTTTAAGCAACATTACTCCTACCTTTATATATATATATGTATATATATATATATATATCTAAACATTCCCATACAACATAGGTACTTTGATTTATTATTTCTATAACAGTTACGTTAAAAATAAACCGTTAAATTACAAGTTTAGTTCCTAAGCTTTTAAGTCTGTTCTATTTAGTTGCTTAAACAACTTTTAAATATAACTACTAATAAGTTTCTAAGATTCTAATTTCATGTCTTAAAATCTAGATATATATATCAGGTATTTTTGCAAATGAGTATAACTCATTACCTATTTGTAAGTATTCCTCAAAGTTGTTTTTGTATAACTATCGTCGTAGATTTGAGATTTAACCTCCTCCGACTTTATTTATATTTGTCATCGTTTTCGATTATTATTATATGTTAAATAGAATTACCTCAAGTGTGTAGAAAGCCCAAAAAAGAATGGCCCATCTACCACTTTATTTGTTTGAAGATAATGTCATGATTGTGTTTTTTTTTTTTTCTCCTTTTTCTTTTTCTTTGTGATAGAGATTATTAAATTACCACAAAAATGTAACCAAAATTATCTGAATTATGAAAACTAAAGCTTTACTTTATTTAGTAAAAAAAGAAGTCTTGAGATATCATTTCCAATATTGACCACCTTTCAACCTTACACAAAGCTCCATTTTAATAATACAATCATTCACACTTATGATAAGAAAAAAAAAAAAAACATTTTCTTCCTTTTTTTTTTTTTTTTTCTTTTAGTCAATAATTAATTAATTAATTTAAAATGGAAGTGACATGATTTCAAATAATTATTTGATTAGATAATAATAATAATATAATTAAGGAAATATCTTATTGTAAGATTTGATTAGGTAAATTAATATTTATGGTTTAAAAAGAAAGAAAGGTTAAGATCATTTGATGATGATAAGCAAATTAATTAATTAAAAAGATATATATATATATATATATATATATATATATATATATATATATATATATATATATATATATATATATATATATATATATATATTATGTGTGTGGGCAATGGGCATTGCCTTATGCTTTCCCTCCACTTACCAAAAAGTTGAAAATCTCCAAAATCTCTTTGAATTGACAACGTGGGGTAGTGCTTAATTTCGCAACACGTGTCCTTCAAATGGGCTCCTACGACCCACCAAAACTGAAAACAAATTTTAATATCGATCACATCCTCAACTATATGTTAGGTTTGGGTTAAGGTTTGGTCCATCTTTAACGTCCATTCCATCCACTATACTATATATATATATATATATATATATATATATATATATATATATATATATATATATATATATATAATACTTATGATATTAATTACTATCTTTTAAACATTTTTATGCTTCTTTTTCTATTAATCCTTCGAAAATCTCTTTGCTCGAGAAGAAAATTAAACGAACTTTCTTTCTTGTGAAGAATTGAAATGATATGATTTTAGTAAGAAACATTGTGTGATTGTCGGCATGTGAAAATTTTGATTAACATAACTAAACTAAGGGTTCTATTTTGGTAAGATTGTAAGACATTTGAGGATGGTTGTTTGGGTAAAAATGGAAAAGAGAAATTAGTTCATACATCTTACGGTGGGTTTTTAGGCAAGAGGGAACCACTAGGTATTGAAATTAGGCATGTTTTTTTTTTTTTTTTTTTATTTTTGAAGGGAATCCAAAATATATAAATTGTAAAGTCATAAGAGAAATTGGTTTCTTCAACAAATTGGGCATACACTTTATCTTTAAGTTTTAAGGATTGTGACCTTTTACTTGCATCATCATCTGCACAACAAGAAAGCGATGAAGAAGATAAAAAAGAAGAAAAAGCTAAAAACCACATTATCATGCATGCGTGTGGAGGCTCTCGCTACTATAGAACAAAGAGCGATGAAGAATAGAGAGGTAACAAGCAGAGAGACTTAAACACATAAAAAAAGAGAAAGGAGTGAGAGTAGGGAGCTAAAAAGTAAGACCCTAATTTGCATTCACAATAATTTATCTCGATAATTTGATATATGTTAAAAAAGATAATGGAAGAAGAAGAAATGGTTGGTAATGTTAAAAAGGAAATAGTTTAGGGGTGTGGGGGTGAAAATGACATTATTGCTTTAGAATCAAGTTAGCTTATTAATTAAAAACAAAACAAAACAAAACAAAACAAAACAAAACAAAAGAAAAGAAAAGAAAAGAAAAGAAAAAAGATTCCGATTAGTTCCCCTTTCTCTATCCCTTCTTCTCTCTTTCCTTTTTCTAATATTCCCTTCAATCAACCACGTGATCTCTATGCCTCATTTCATTTCTATTTTATTCATTCCCTTTTTTTTTTCTTTCTATTTTTTCATATTTCTATTTTATTTTAATTGTTTTTTTCCATTCAAAATATTTACTAAATATATTTTAAAAATTTATGCTATATATTTTTTAAAATATTTTTCTTTATTGTGTTATATTTTAAAATGTCTCTTTAATATAATTTTAGTTTTTCTATTTTTAGTAACTTTTAGATTTATTCTCTCATCTTAGTTTATGACTCTTGGTGTTATTTTAATTCTTTATGTTTTATTGAAAAATTGCATCGACAAAAAAATTGAGAAAAAAGGAACTTATAGCACTTTTTTTTTTCTTTTTGCACATCGTAAATATGACAAATAATTAGATATATCAGGTGACTATCAAAGAGCTATCTATTTTTAAATTTGTTACTTTTATAATTTAAAAAATGTAGCGACATGGACTCTATTATAATAAATTTTTTTGCTATTTTTGCAAACGTTCCTATTTTATTTGAGAAAATTATTGTTATTATTTAATCAATCTTCGTAAAAGTTAACTTTGAAGGAACTAATTTTAAGATTTATTGAAAGTATGAGCACTAAAATAAAAAAAAAATTAAAAATATAGAGATTAAAATTAAAAAAATTTCAAAATATCACAAAAGAACGCAAATTTACATTTCAAGTATTAGATTATTACCAAATTGTCTATAAATTAATATATTGATATATTTTTTTCTTCAAATGTAGAAGAATCAAATCTCTTGTTTCCACAACTGTTCTTCATATCACACAAATAATTCAAAAGAATAAAAGACAAAGATTTTTTTTATAAATTTTAGAACAAATATGAATCGGTTAAATGTATTTTTTCATCAAATTTCAGACTAAAATTATGTGGGTTAATAGTTGATTTAATTAATTTTAATTTGGTTCGATTTAGTTTTTTTTGGTTTGATTTTATATAGTTAGTTTTAATCGTTAATATAATAGATATTGTTTGTTTTTCTCTTTTTTCAATTTAAATAGTCGAAGAGCAGAAGGTCGAGTCACTAGTAACTAAGATAATATCCGATACTATATTATTAAACCATACTCGAATATAATTGACTTACGATTTTGTTGGTTGTTTTTCGAACTCTAAGTTAAAAGAAAAAGTTAATTCAACCTTAATTTAGATTTTTCTATAAATCACAAGGATATGGTTTTTTCAACCTTATGTCGTATGAAATCCTTTTTGAGCATCTAAAAGATTTTCAGTTATAAGAATTAAAATGTCACTTTTCATTCTTTATTTATTCAAATTTTTATACTTTGAAAAAAAAAAAGAGATAATGTTTAATTAAATTAAGATTAAAATAGAAAAGAAAAAAAAAACACAATTTTCAAAATGAACTAATATAGTTAATTGACTAAATAAGATAATGTAATAATTTGTTTATTTTTATTTTAAAATAATAATATTTTTGTAATATAGTAAACAAAATTTAGTAAATTTAGGAGAGAGAGCATTGTTGGGTCCGAGTTGGTTTTTGACCAAATCACCAATGAATTGGTTAAGATTGGTTTAGTAAATCTTCAAACTGACTTCGGCCAACCACTTTTAGTTCAGACCGTTTTGAAGATAGATGTATTGATTTCTGTGCATTGAAAAAGATGGTAAACACAATAAATTATAAAATTATTTTATTTTTATTGATTGAACACGTTTGTGGATGCAAAAACATGTATGAGTTCATATTTGTCGTATTAATTTTACAAATATTTATTCCTATGTATATATATATATCATAAAATTGCAATAAAAAGATTGAAAATAGGCCCATAGAGCATAATATACAAAATAAAATGGATTGTGATTAGAAATTTTAATAGCCTAATTAAATATATATGCTTAGCTTAGGGCATTAAAATTGGGAGGACACTACTCCTCACCCAACAGCCATCAAATTATTAAAAACCTACTTCAAAATAATAGTTCAAGTTGGTAACCTACTATTAATTAATTAATTAATTGCTTATATGGAAAATAATAATAATAAACATTTCTTCGAATTTTCTTTATAATCAATTAATTAAAAATTTTGCTAATTATTGGTTTGATTTTTAAAAAAATATATTTCCAGTACTCTACAAAATCGTTCTATACATCATGTTTGTACCTTGTGGAAAGAAGAGTACTCCTAACTATTAAAAATTTGAGTTTTGATGTCGGTTGAAAATTCTAAAAACGGATATATAATCGTGATCAACGTAAAATTGGGGTTGAAATAATAGTTCAAGTTTGTAAGTTTTAAATTGATATTAAAGTCTAATTTTATAGTAATGATGAACGTTCGAATTGCTATCGAAACCCTTTCCATAAGTGTTCAAATTCAATAATATTATGATCTTATTTGAGAGATTATGCACACAATTGGGTAAGATTTTAATTAGTTGCATCATAATTAATTACATAACTATGCAATTTTTGCCTCTAACCTTCTACATAGGAGAATCTCTCCAAAATCAATGAGCATCACACAAGTGTTTAATTAGTTGCTAACACGAATTCCTTCCGAATTGATATCACTAATTTAAAGTAAAGCGAAAGAATATAGAATCCAATAACTTAGATTCTTAGAGCCAAATAAGGTTTTCATAAATGAGACCAATCAACTTATTGCATGCTAACTCATTTAACCAACAAAGTCATGTCCCCAAAACCTAAACCTGAGAATCAACTAGATTTCTAACCGAACACTATCAAAATCTTGTACATATAATCTCTTTCACATAACAACTAGTGAAATCTAAAGTAACTAATCGTATAAAATAAGATGTGTATTTGATGAAAACTTTTTTTTTATAATTATTTTGATAAAACCCCATGACACAAACCCATAATAATTTTTCAACTACTTGTTGAAAGGTATATAAATCCTATATATATGACCTATATGATATGCATTAATTGTTTGTGTTTTCAACGTGGGCTTTGTTTAATGTTTGGATCGGTCCTACTCACTTTCTTTATCTTTCTTTTCTTCTATTACTAATTACAAATTTTCATTAAATTATCGCATCACAAATTTAACTTACGTAAAAGGAAAAAAAGAGAAGGAATTAAAAATACTCTTTTTTTTTTTTTGGTCTCAAAACTTAAAAAAAAAAATATGTGCATTCTCTAGTTTTTTATCTTGAAAATTTAAACACTAAAATGGCCATCAAGTTATTATTTTAGTATCAAATGCAACTATTGTTAAAATTTTGAAGATCAAAAAATATTTTTTCTTAAATTAATTATTTTATAAGTAAAATTACCAAAATGTCCTTATGGTCTGACTTACAAATTAGATTCTTATAATTTTGAGTTTCAGTGTGATTTTTGAAATATTAAAACATGTAGTATCAAACATCATATTATTGCATTACAACTACTTGTAATTACATAGATGCATGCTAAATGTAAAGAGTTTATACTAATTAATATTTCACTTTCATTTCTAAATTATAAATGCACATATATATTAAATTAAGTTCTTACATTTTGAGAAAATATTACATATATATGTGTGTGTGTGTGAGTGTATGTATGTGTAATAGTAATGAGCTATTTACTAATAGTGGTATTGAGCTATTTTAACTTAAAGTTATAACCCCATAAATAATAGAGATACTAAATGCAATATAGCTTCTAATAGGGAAAGGGAAAAAAATAAAATAAACAACAAAGTGAGTTTGGGTATAAATTCTTAAATTCCTTCTCCAATCTTTATGATAATAATAATATTCCATATACCTTATTTCTTGCTTCAGGAGAATAAGTATGATAAATCTTTTCACATGTAGTAGACGATGTAGCCCTAGATAGACGTAATTGAAGTAAACGTGATCGTGTAAATGAAAATATCAAAACTCAACGAAATGTAACGTTATAGCTATTCTAATTAGCCTAGTAAACAACACTTAAGTAAAATTTGGTCAGAGTGAATAACAAACGAGTACAATCATGACGATAGCTAGCTAGTATATGTAATACATGTGAATAAAGGTTACATTAGATGCTTTTATAGGGTTATGTATAGCCTTTTTCTCTTTTTTTCTTTGAGGCGGCAATGTGTCAACATCGTGCCATTCAAAAGAGGATGTGCTAGCACTCACACGGATGGTCACCATCCAATAGGGCCATCATGTCGCCATCGACTAGGGTTTCAATCGAGATCTTGCGTAGTTGGTTTACACAATTCTATACATTGGATGGCACATTTCTTGTCAAATGAGTTAGATCGCTACTTTGACAATAGAGTTTAATTAACCCTTGAACAGTATGTTTGAACTACCATCGGAATATGCGCTTACAACGACAAAAAAAAAAAATCTACTTCCGAGATTATTTCAAGATCTATTTTCATTTACGAGCATACCTATAATACTACACCATTAGATCGTTACTACTATTACTAACTAATCAATCTATACACCTAAAAACCCATTATTTTCAACTAATTAGAACATACAAATTGACCTAATTATTGCTCAAAAATCACAAACAGAAGAAGAAGAAGATTGTCCGTTAAACCAAACAAAACTTTCATTTTGTTTTTTTGTTTTTATATATATTTTTACAAAATTTTAAAAAAAGTAGTTTTTATTTTATTTTCTTTTTCCATTTTAGATATGAAATGATTGGTTTATAGATAATACAAAAAAAGGGAAACATTGCATTCAGTAAAATTAAATACAATGAGAGAGAAAGGAAGAAGAGAGGTTGGAAGTTTACGTGGTTCCCTAAATAATAATAGTAATAAATAAATAAATAAATAAGTTTGAGAAAAAATAAATAAATAAAATGGAAAAGAAAAGGGGAATTTAGGTGATGGTACAGAAAAACATGGTGTTCCTTTTTGTCGGAAAGTGGCATCATTTTAACCTTTTAGGGTAATTTTTCTAATTTACTTTCTTTTTGTTTTCAAATTTAATACTCTACTTTTCAACCAACTCTTTTTTAATCCTCTACTTTTTTTTTTCTTTTTATTATTATTATTATTATTGTTGTTAAAGTTTTAAATATTATATTTATTCTTTCAAAAGTTCAAATCAACGAAAGAGTCACGCAACAGTTAGCGATCGAATAAGTTGGATTGGATTGTACGGTTAAAAAACTCAATCATCGGGTAGTTCCCCAGTGATGTTTAATACATTAATTTATTTCTCATTTTATATCGTTCACGTCAACTCCTTCGATTACTTCTTTCTTACAATAGTTACTTAACAATTCAAACTCAACTTTTAACTCTTGTGCACTAAACATAAATTAAATGGAAACTTAATTTAAAAGTTATAGACCAAACCAAGAATACAAATTAAGTGCAAAATTTTGAAAAGGAAGAATAAATTATCATTAACCATCTCTTGTTCCGTAACATTGTGTTACGGTTCAATATTAAATATTTGAATTTGTTTCAAATTTATTTTCTATCTCGTGTTGTTTGATAATTATTTTATTTTTAAATTTTAATTGTTCTAGAGTTAAGTTTATTAAAGGTTGTTTTTACTCGTGAATTTAATTATTTTGCTATCTACATCTTATCAAAAATTGATTTAAAAAAATTGTGGTAATGTTTGAAAACTAAAAGTGTAACTTTTATAAACTTTTCTTATATATATTTTTAAATTTTTTTTTTATGAGAATCCAATATTTCCGAAAGAGATAACAAACTCATACTAACGTTTTTAATTCGTAAGAGATTATTTGGAAGATTGCAATAACCCAAAATATTGTCATATCATTCCAAATCATCGTCACACACGTATGGTAGGTTTGACATTCCAATTCTCATACAAGAAATTCTAAGACTCTATTTGCTAATTAACAATCTTGTTATTTATAGTTTTAATGTATTTAAAATTTATCTTTGTAATTTCCACAAAATTTTCTATCATAGACTTCCACAATTTTGACCAACATATGCACATAAAATTTTAAGTTTTTAAATTCATTTCTATTTTATTTTCTACCCTAACTTAATTATTTTTAAAAACAAGAACAAACAAAAAGTTAATTAAAAAAACATAGAAACTCATCGTGTTTACAAACTTAACCTCTTTATGAACGATCATTTTATTTTTAGTTTGAGTTGTGGTGGTTATAAATTTTTATATTTTTGTTATTTGAATGGTTGGAGGACTAAAACAAATAATTTGAAAAAGTTATAAACAAAAAGATAATTAAAGGGAAAAAAAAGAAGGTTGAATTAAGAGTAAGATTAGAAGACCTAAGGATTAAAACAAAAAACTAAAGGTAATAATAATGAAATATAAACAAATAAATAAATAAAAGAAGTTGTAAAATTGGGATAGATGGGCGCGTGGGGACCCAGGCTCCGCCCATGACTTAGTATTTCCATGTATGCTTAAATATCAGCCTCCCCCCCGCACTCCTTAAGAAGTTGACGCTTTTTCTTTTTAATTTTTTTTTTTTTTTTTTTAATTTAATTTTTCACCCTTCCTCCTTCTACGTTTCTCTCAATCGCAACTGTATAATTGACGGGACATTGCTTTCCAAAACCTTTCAAAAAGTTCAAAACACAAATAAAATTAAATAAAATTACGCGTCCTTTCCATTTCTTCTTCTTCTTCTTCTTCTTCTTCTTCTTCTTCTTTTTCTTTTTCTTTCTTCAACGTACAGTACTCCATTTCCCCTTTCTCTTCACAAACCCTAATTCTCTTAATTATTTCATTAATTCCCTCTGCTTTCTTATCTCTCACTAATTCCTCCCCTCTTCCATTCATGGCCGATTCTCCTCCTCCCCCTCCTTTCTCCACCGCCGATTCCTCCTCTACTTCCTCCAACGCTCTTTTCTTCTTCCCTCCCGATTCCGATTCCACCATCCTCACCCAATTCGGTTGGAATTTCCACTCTCTTCAACCTCAACCTTCTCGATTCCATGACTCTCACCCGATCCACTCCGATTTCCCTGCAACCTCCACTACTACTACTACTACTACTACTACTATTACTACTACTCCTCCACTCATCGAAGACTCCGCTGGATTATCAGACGCTCCTCTTCCTCTCCCTTCTAATCCTTCTCTCTCTTCCAGCTCCAGCGGTGATCCCCCGGACAAACCGCCTGAGATCATTACTCCGTGAGTTCCCAATTATATCCATATACATTTTTATATAATATAATATTCAATTTTCTCTTTCTATTTGTTTTGATTATTGAATAGAAAGTTAATTGAGAACGAACTATATTCCAATAATTTCATGTGGTTCTGGTAAAACAGAGAGAGAGAGAGAGAGAGAGATTGGAGTGATGGGAGTGATCGGAGTGATCATAGTGCAAGTACTCTTCCGGTTGAACTTCCCCCATTCGGTAAATTTGTGGAGGTAGTTTTGTAAATTGGATGAAAGCAGGGGGCTGTCCAATGTGAATGCATTAAAATATAGGGACTGTTTTGCAGTTTTTGGTAACTTGTCTTTCCACATCGCCGTTATTGCGGCGGGAATGCCCATTTTCCTTTCGTCAAATAATTATTAGTTTTTATTTTTATTTTTATTTTTGTGGTGAATCAAAATTAACGAAAAAGAATAACAACAATAATGCTTCTTGATTACATTTAAAATTTGAATGGTTGGCGTTACTTGTTCGATGTGCTTAATCAAATGGAATGTTACGTATATATTATTTCTTTTAATAAAAATTATTTTATTTTTATTACTGCATGTACTAATTACCATTCATGATGTGATTTTACTTGAGAAAATAAAAATTAAAAAAAAAAAAAAAAATTCTTTTCTGGTCCATATGGGTCTGTCGTTACCTAATTCTTTGTTGTTTCTTTGAAATGATTGATTGTTTCTTCCCTTGTCTAATTACATCATAATCCAAATGAAATTAATGGGGGTTTTATTTTCTTCTTCTGTTATTTTCTGCTTAATCCAATGCACCTTTTTTCCCAATTAATATCTAACTAATTGCCTAATTAATTGAATTACCTCAATTATTTCATTTTCAAGTCACACCACCTTTAATTAATTTTGAGATATATCGCTAGGGGAAATTTAATTAATTTAGTGTGTTTAGTGTGAGATTAAAGAAAAAAATGGATTGCAATTTGGATTTTCAAGATTTTGCTTTTACTTTTATAAATGTAGGTGAAATATTTTGTAGGCGGAAGGTGAAAAAGAAGGGGCAAAAGCGAATTCGGCAGCCAAGATTTGCGTTCATGACCAAAAGTGAAGTTGATCATCTTGAAGATGGTTACCGGTGGAGGAAATATGGACAAAAGGCTGTCAAAAACAGTCCTTTCCCTAGGTTAGTTGGTATAACCCTATACTCCTACTTAATTTGCTTAACTTTACACATATGCTTATTTTATTTTAACTTGTTCAAAAATGTTGATATTGCAAATATCAAATAACATGCAGATGTTGATGGTATTTCTGAAACAGTACTCACAGAAACTATAGATTAAAAAACATATAAGGACATTTTCAAATAAAACCAAAACATTTACAAAATATTTATTGCAAAATTTCAAATCAATCATCGATAGATATATATATGTATCTATTAGTGATATAATTGAAAGATACTAATTGATATAATTAACAAAACTTATAAAGATGATCTTATGACTGTCTATCAATAAACATATGATTTTTTTGCTATACTAAATATTTGCAACAATTTTATCATTTACCACACTTTTTAAAAAATATATATGAGAAATAATGATAATCTTTTAAATTAATAAATTGAAAATGTCTATCATTTATGCTAGTGTATTCAAATTTGTAATGTTTTGTTATTTGTTTTAATATAACAATTTTTGGTGGAGGATTGAACCTCCAAATCTCTAGAAATAGGGTTCATGTCAATATAATATTACTAATCCAAGCTCACTTTGATTAGCACACCATTGTGTTTTTTGTTTCTTTTATATTATTTCATAGTTTTTTTAATGATATACTAAAAGTATCGACTCACACCTCATGTTGAACCTATAGAATTGTAAAAGTGTTGATCTGTTTGGCAAAAATTTATTCTCATTAATTACTAGAGTTGTTTTGATTTTTATATTTACATTTATTATATATTTTTTTAAAAAAATAATATGTAAGGTGAGAAAATCATTCAATTTGAAATCTCTAACATGAGTTAAATTACAAATTTTTCAATTTGAAATCTCTAACATGAGTTAAATTACAAATTTTTCAATTTGAAAAATAATAATAATAATAATATTATTATTATTGGTGGAAAGTTGAGATTCCATTTTTACAATTATGTTGGCATATTTTGAAAAAATGTTTTTATTTTGCAACTCTAGGTGGAATGATACCATCTTAAAATCTTATTACTTTGTCTAACAAGAAGGTACCCTTTTAAATGGAGTTGGAAAATAGTATCTATAGATATATATATATTAAAGTTAACCCTATTATATTGACATCCCTATATATTATATATTGGCATCTCTTATTATATATATATATGATGCACAATTCATTTACGTTTGTTAGACTTGTGGTTTAAATTGTCGGCATGGACTACCTATATGTTAGTCCCCAAGGATAGGGACACTAAAAGAAATGTACAAATTAACTAACATCCATTTTTGGTATTTTTCTTTTATTTTATAAAATTGATTGGAGATGAATATTTGTGATATTTTGTATTATTTTGTTTCTCCCTGTTAATTTCGTCAAATGTATCAGTACAATAAAACCCTAATATGTCATTAATTAATTTAAAACCTATTTAATCGTACCCAATGTGAAATATATTTTTATTGATATAGTACATAATCATTAATTAGTGAGAATATATACGTGACAAGTTTTAGATTAAAAAGCTTAATCTTACATATGTATATATTATCTGCTTCTAAAAGCACAACTAAAGAAAAAGAAGAGCCGATATGGGTAGACACATAAAGATTCATATGTCTTATCTTTGTCGCATTAAAATATAACAAATATTTTGTTACCATTTTTATTTAGGGTATATTTGTATATCTTTACTAAACATGATTTGATATATTTTCTTCTTCTTCTTCTTTTCTAATTCGCTCAACTATTGATATAACTAATCGTTAATTAAAGTACAAATTTAGTCCACTTTCGTTTATATGATTTCTAAACTTTAAATTATGTGTTTAATATGTAATTTCAGTTAAAATTGTAATTTAAAATTTTAGTTGATTTATAGATATAAATTCAATCATTTATGTCTAATGAAATCTTTTAAACTTTTATTTTGTGTCTTACATACATATTTGTAGATTTTATAATATACGAAGGCTTCTAATAATGCCAACAATTTCTTATCTAAAATAATATATTCAAAGACATTGATAAGACTAAATTTGTAATTTTGAAAATAAAAGCTTCGATAGACTAATAGACACAAACTTCTAAATTCTGAGTGTTTGAATTTAGCCTTTATTGAATCGTAATAGCAGAAGATACTATGTTTGAGACCGTACTGGAAACCCTATAATGTGAAGGAAGTAAATTTTAAAATATGATTGCAGGAGCTACTACAGGTGCACAAACAGCAAATGCACAGTAAAAAAAAGGGTAGAACGGTCGTGTGAAGATCCAAGCGTTGTAATAACAACATATGAAGGCCAACATTGCCATCACACCGTTGGATTCCCTCGAGGTGGATTAACCATAGCTCATGAAACTTCTTTTGGTTCTCAATTTTCACCTCAAATCCCACATTTTTTTTACCCTGATCCATCACCACCACCACCTCCACCCCCAACAACAACTAATAACCATAACCCTCCCACACCTCCCATTGACCAACATTTCCCCAGTACTTCTAGTTCGACTGAACAACAAGAACCACCAAATTCACATCTCCAACAACTTCCTTCCAACGAAGGCTTGCTCGGTGCTATCGTCCCCCCTGCCATGATGCGTAGAACAACATGACATGACGTACGAACTTACTCTTCCACACCCATTTTGGGGTATGAAAATCTTGCACTAACCTCATGATCCCTCCCTATACATATAAAGTATATATAACTTATTTTTTGTTCAAATTATTGACAATTGGATGCTTTTTGCTGAAGTTGTATGTGGTTCCGAAAAAAAGTTATTCGACATATGTGACAGTCAAATTGAATAAATTTTCAGGTCTAGGAGAAAATAGGAGGCGTTTTATAAGCATGTAATTCGGCTCACAAAAGCCAAATATAATTGTCGTTTTTATGCAATATGCTTTAATTTGTACAAAGTAGAAAGGGTTGTTGTTGGTTATGTTGGCTATATATTTTTCTTTTGACTCTTGTAGATTTTTAACTCATTGGGGATGCCCTCATGTATGGATGGATTATTGTAATTGAATTAAACACTATATTATTGGCATTATTGTTTAGGATGAAAATTGGGTTGGTGTTTACAGGGTACTGACACACAGATTGGAGTGTAAAAATATTTATGCATATGTATAGCTCTAGCTTTGGGAAAGTGAATCTTGTAATACTGTGTGTATTGCTGCTAAAGGAGTTGATGTATGGTTGTGGTGGTAACAGGTAATTAAAGAGACCCCCATGTGAATTTTGAAGATGCTTCTTTTGATAATTTCTGTTCAATGTTTGTGTTCTTGGATCAGCTTTTCGATTTTATGGGTGACATTGTTTTATTATTATTATTATTATTATTATTATTATTATTATTATTATTATTATTATTATTATTATTATTATTATTATTATTATTATTATTATTATTATTATTATTATTATTATTATTATTATTATTATTATTATTATTATTATTATTATTATTATTATTATTATTATTATTATTATTATTATTATTATTATTATTATTTATGAGGCTAAGTAAAATAGAAAAGCATATATGTGGATCAAAATAATGAAAGCAATTAAATTACTGATGACCCCATAATAGTTTGGTAATGTTTATGCATTTACTATTTTCTTTTATAATTTATACTGTTTGTTTGCTTTTTTAATTTCTTTTTATACATACTTTTAAAATTGTGCATAAATTAAATTAATTTTCTCTTCATGGTTAATTTCCTTCTCTTTCCTTTTGTACATTTTATATTGATCCGTGAATTTTTGTGATATTATTCTTTTTTTAATATTTTCATTGAAATTTGTATACTTTTTTTTTTATATTGGACTCATATTAAAATTACATGCGTCAAAAAAATTTATATAGAGAGAGTTAGGGTATATTATTTTCTTATCTATTTTTATTTACTTTTCAATTATTATTAATTAACTCCATTATTATTAATTCATCTACGTCATATCTTCAAGAGTGAACGTAATAACTCAATGGTAATTGATTTCTCTCCACTATATATATATATATATATATAACTCATTTTCATCATTCCCTTATAAATGGTATCGTAATTCTTATAGGTTTTAGTTTATTTGTTTAGAGAGAGTGATGGAAGTGACAGATCCATGGTGTTCTTAAAGCTGGGGTTAAGAGACATATATATATACACACACACACACATAGATATATACCATGATTAAAGCATTTTGGGGAACTTCAAAGGACTAAGTAATCAAAATCAGTATCGATCCAATAGTTGAAAGTAATCTCACTTCATTTTGATAAATCACAGACAACTTTATGCTGTTTCATTTGTAAACATTCAATTGAAGAAACTCCCAAATTGATTTTTGTTGTTGTAAATTTATAATAGTAATTATAATATTACATGATATATTTCACAGTGTGTTCATAGGTAATCTCCTTTAGGAAAAGTTTATTGTGAAAGCTGCTCATTAAAAGAACAGAAAAAAAAGGAAAGTTTTTCTTTTTTGTTACAGCTTTTGTTTTGTTAGCTGAAGCACACAGCTGAATCTTGAAATGGAAGCTAGAAATAGAAACCCCTAAAGCTGCTGCATCCAACCCTTTTTCGTCTTTTCATCATCATCATTATTCTTACGAAAAATAAATTACCAAATTATATCATCATTATCGACACTAGTTGTATTAATTTAAACCCTAAAATTTAAAAATTTTGTAAGACACTTGTAGTTGCTTTCGAAAAATGAATATATATCTAAGATTTAACCCTCCCCTAAACTCTAATTGTTCAAAATTTTCAAATGTAATAGTAGCACATATAGAGACTAATTTTGCATGAAAGTGTATAATTAATTTGATTAGCTTATGAAAATTTTTAATTGATACAATTATAACATTTGTCAATATATTGATACATGAAAGAGAGTTGTAAGTTGATACCGTTGTAAAAGTTTATAGATCACCTTCAAAAGAGAAAATTTATTAGTGTTATTTAGGGTTCTTGTTTTATTTTTATTTTATTTATGGAAATTTAGGGTTCATTATTAAGATACTGAAATCACTTTGATTTTTCAGTTTGAGTTCTGATCAGTTATGATCTTTTGTTATTTGAATATATTGACTGTTTTTTGTATAATAATCATATGAAGGAGTATATATTAATGTTTGTGTTTGTGTTTCCTTCATTTCTACTTCTTCTTCCACTGTTCCATTCCTTCAACGTGTTCTATTTTCCTCCATATATCTAATCTGTTGGTCGACAGTATCTTTAACCAATTTACTTATATGTTTCAGATCTCCAATATTAGGTTATGTTTTCCTTTCTTTTTATTATTATTATTTGAGATTCATGTGTTCAAATTCTTTAAATATTGGTGTTATTGTTCAATAAATTGCTCTAGGAAAAAAAAGAAAGAAAAAAACAAAGGATTTGAGGATATGAAATTGAAACTTTCAAAATTTTAAAAGGAAGAAATTAACACCAAACATATCCCATAAGGGCATTTTGTATTAATTATTTCACTAGGGTTAAACCTTTGTGAATTGCTATATTAATAATGCAAATTAATTTAGGATTTTCTTTATTTGTTTGTTGTTTAGGGTTTTTAGGGTAATTTAATTTAAGGTTTTTTTTGTTTTTATTTTCTTCCTAATTTTTAATAAGCTTAGAAAAATCGAACCATACATTAAACTTTTTGGTCGATGACACATACTTTATAGCAATATCTTCAATTATTCTTTTTTTGGTAACACAAAATAAAAGAGATATATAAATACAAAAGAAGACTAAATATTGTACACGTTAAGCGTTTTGAGTATTCTAAGATTACTACATGCATATAGGACAAAAACTTTCTTTTCATTTAGTTTAACAACTGCAAATCAAGTGGATAAAATATTGATCCATTGATCTTTTAAAATTGTAACGGCCAACGCCTCATTTGTACATTGAATTATACTTAAATTAGTGATAGAATATTGATATATATACACTTTTTTATATGATTAGGTTTTAGTGAGATGATGGAACGACTCTACTCCAACACACATGTGTACTACTACATGTCAAATTATATATAAGTTTACACACATCTAAGTGCAACATATATACTATATACATATATCTTCTGTAAGTAAACGTAAATGAAGATCATGGAGCTAAGTTCACATTATTAATCTCGAAGTTAATTAGAGATTGGATTTCTTAAGTGTTTTATATATCTTAATAAGTTGTAAATGCTTATAAAAATTTGTGGATGCAATGAGTTGTGGTTATCCAAATATGATTTTTTTTCTAACCGATTGATTGAAATTAAAACCTACTAATTTTATTTATTGTTAAATAATATTTAATTAGGCAAAGAGCACACACACATACATGTATGTATGTGTGTGTATATATATATATATATATATTCAAAAGCCTTTCTAACTTTAATTTCTTTTTTTCTAGAAAAACGTGTCTTGATTTTGCATGAATTCCCAAAGGTATGGGCCACCCTCCAACCATCTAATTCCCACCAACTTTCTATTAATCCATTCAAAATTTAAATTAAAATTTGGTTTCTCTCTACTTTCTCACTTTCACCAAAGCTAACAATTTCATTCTCCAAACTTTAATCACCAAAGATTTAATTATTCCTACTTTCAATTTTATGACAATTGAGTCGATAACATAAAGGATAAAGGAAAAATTAATTATGAACAAAAGTAGATTTCGATTTTTATCATTTTATGATGTAGGTTATATATTTTGTAAATATATTGAATCTCTAAACAGTTAATGAGTTTATTTATGTAAAAAAAAAAATCATATTAAATTCTAACACTTTTTCTACGAAAGAGACTTATAAATTGTTACAAATTTTAAAGTATAAAGACTAAATTGTTACGAATCAAAGTTCAGAGACTAAATTATTATTTATGAAAATTTAGAGACTAAAAGTGATTTTTAATCTTGAAATTTAGAAATCAAAACGTTGTTAAATAATTATTTGAAATTTGTCGAATAGATATATATTATTAGCTAGGCTATACGAATGATACATCAACGATAGACTCATTATTTGGTTTTACACACAAATTAAGAAACTTGCCTTTTCTTCTTCTTTTTTCAAATTAACTTCCCAATTACTTTTGTATCAAATTTTTAGAGCATGTTTAGAAGAGTAAAATGTAATAGTTTGTAAACCGAAACTCACGTTTAAATCGAGGGTTTTGACCCCAATTTATGATCTCTATTGATTTCATAAAAGATCAAAAGCTATACACTTGAAAAGGAGATGGAACTAGTAAGAAAAAATTTTCAACCTACGTACCTCCATCACATGCCATAATATAGCTAGGAGCATTATAAGATCATAGTGTTGATTAAATAAGTTAGTTTATATGGTGAGAAATTGTCATAGATAGAAAAAAAAAATAATTTTTAGATTATAAACTAATCATCAAATGTGTTTTTTTTTAAAATAATTATCAACGTGAATATAATTTTTAGAAAATGTCCATTAGTTTCGTATAATTAAATTATACATATTTAGTATGAATTCATTTAATATCAACCAAATAGTTTTTCTAATTTAAAATTAAAATCTACCTTACACTATTCTACTTCTTTTCATAGTTGATATATCATAAAACAAAGCTTGTAAGAAATTAATTCTTAAAACATCTTAATTAGTTATTAAGATTATGCCTCATTAAAATATAGTAAAAATATTAGGATCTACATGTCATAAATTAACAAAAGATATTATCTTGATCCATTACAATCTATTATAGATAAAATTTTATATTTATAAATATATATTTTTTAGGGGCATTTGCATAAATAACAAAAAAAAATTATCATATGAACTATATCACTACATTTTCTAAATTTTAAAAATAATAAATTTAAAAATACATATCCCATCAATAATCATCTCGTATGATATAATTAATTACTTATCATATTTATCGTATTTGGAATGAAAAAAAATTATAACTTAATTGTCACAATCTCTCTTTTTTTTTTTTTTAAGATATTTGAAAATAACTAATTGTCTTTTAACTTAAAATTTGAAATATTGAAACATTTGAGACTTCTACGATTTTCTAAAATAAATTTTCCGTCCCGGCGGCGGCTGGCCGACGGTTGTTGATTAGAGCTCGTTGTGCCGAAGAAGAAGAAGGGATTGGACAGAATGAGCCTTTATATGCCCTTATTCAAATCCAGCACCACATTAAGAACGCTCGCTCAACTCCATGCCCACATCATCGTCACTGCTCTTCACAATGACCCACTTCCTTCCACAAAGCTCATCGAATCATATTCCCAAATGGGCGACCTTCAATCTTCAACATCCGTCTTTCGCACCTTCCACTCTCCCGATTCCTTCATGTGGGGCGTTCTTCTCAAATCCCATGTCAGGAGCGGCTTCTATCAGGAAGTCATTTCTCTGTATCACCAAATGTTGTCCCAACAAATTCAGGCCAATTTCTACACATTCCCTTCCGTTTTGAGAGCTTGTTCCAGGTTTGGCGATCTGGGTGTTGGCCAAAAGGTTCATGGAAGGATTATTAAATCTGGGTTTGATATGGATCCTTTTGTGAACACCGCGTTGCTGAGTGTGTACGGGGAGTTGGGCTACTTAGATAGTGCACGGAAGGTATTTGATGGAATGCCCCTCAGAGATTTGGTCTCCTGGAGTTCCATCATTTCGAGTGCTGTTGAGAATGGAGAGATAAATGAAGGTTTGGACGCTTTTCGTTGTATGGTTTCTGAAGGTGGGGCACCGGATTCTGTTTTGGTACTCACTGTGGTTGAGGCTTGCGGTGAATTGGGAGTTCTGAGGCTGGCGAAGTCTGCTCATGGCTATATCTTGAAAAGGGGAATTGAAAATGATAGGTTTGTGGGTAGTTCTTTGATTTTAATGTATGCTAAATGTGACAGCTTACGTTGTGCGGAGATTGTCTTTGAGAATGTCACTATCCGTAGCACTTCCACTTGGACTGCAATGATCTCCAGCTATAACCTAGGTGGTTATTTCAAGGAAGCGCTAGCTTTGTTTGTTTCAATGCTAAAGACTGAAGTTGAACCAAATTCTGTGACTATGAGGATTATTCTACGTTCTTGTACTAATTTGAGTCTTCTAAGACAAGGGAAATCTGTTCACTGTGTTGTCATAAAGAATGATTTAGACGCTAATCTTGATTGTCTAGGACCAACTTTACTTGAACTATATGCCGCGACTGCAAAACATGATCTCTGTGAGAAGATACTTCATGAAATTGGAGGGAGAGGAATTGTAGTTTGGAATACACTCATTTCCGTTTATGCTCAGAAGGGGTTGTGGAAGGAGACAATTGATCTCTTTGTGAGGATGCAGAAACAGGGGTTTCTGCCTGACTCATTCAGCTTGGCAAGTTCTCTTTCTGCATCTGGAAATGAAGGCAAGTTTCAACTGGGATTGCAAATACACGGTCATGCTATCAAGAGACCTTTCGAGGATGAATATGTTTTCAATTCGCTAATCAACATGTATTCAAAATGTGGCTATGTAGATCTGGCATACATGATATTTGATCAGATGGAACCAAAAGGTGTAGTGACATGGAATTCTATGATCAGTGGGTTATCTCAGAATGGTTACTCTACTAAAGCAATCAGGTTATTTGATCTGATGTATTTTACCTGTCCTGAGATTGGGGAAGTTGCATTTGTAAGTGTGATTCAAGCCTGCTCCCATTTGGGTTTTCTGGAGAAAGGGAAATGGATCCACCACAAGCTTATTACTTGTGGTGTTCGAAAAGATATTTTTATTGAAACAGCTTTAGTTGACATGTATGCTAAGTGTGGAGATCTCCAAACAGCCCAGCGAGTTTTCGACAATATGTCGGAGAGGAGTGTAGTGTCATGGAGTTCTCTTATTTCCAGCTATGGGGTGCATGGCCAGATTAGTGAGGTTATCTTCCTTTTCTCAAAAATGCTTGAATCAGGAATAAAACCTAATGATGTTACTGTCATGAATGTTCTTTCAGCATTTAGTCATGCTGGTTGTGTAAAAGAAGGGATGCTGTTCTTCAACTCCATGAGGGATTTCGGAATTGAGCCCAAAAGAGACCACTTTGTTTGCATAGTCGATCTTCTTAGTCGTGCAGGTGACCTCGATAGAGCATACGAAATAATCAAATTGATGCCATTTCCACCTGGTGCTAGCATATGGGGTGCTCTGCTAAATGGCTGCCGAATCCACCAGAGAATGGACATAGCCAAGAACATCCAAAGAGAACTGTGGAACATTCAGACAGCTGATACAGGACACTATACATTGTTATCAAATATATACGCCGCAGGGGGGGAATGGAATGAGTTCAGGAAAGTTAGGTCAATGATGAAGGGTACAGGGCTGAAAAAGGTTCCTGCATACAGTGTAGTGGAGCTTGGTAAGAAAGCTTACAGATTTGGAGCCGGAGATGCCTCTCACCCTCAATTAAAACATACATATAGCATTTTGAATAATACTAAGAGATCTTCTCGAGAAGAAGTTAATAGTGTACAGCCACACTTTTCATTGTATCATACAAGTTCTCATTCAATTCGACATCTTGTTTTATAAGTTAACGTTGTCTCGTAGTAAATTTTGCTTTGAAAGATCGGTTGATTGAAACAGAAGAGAATTGAAAAGGCTAGTAACTTCTCTGATCATCAAACTCATCAAGTTCTATTTAATCTTAAACAGGTTAAACCATGAGTAACAATACTGTGATTCCTGTTGGCTTAAGAAAAACCCACCACTCCACGCCTTAAAGGATGTAATAAGTTATGATGGAAACTTTTGAATCAAACTCAAAAGGGTGCGAACCTTGAGATTCAACGCAATAATGGCATTCCAGGTCGTAGACATTAGAAGTACGGTTTCAACTGCAACGTTGGAGAACCAAGATTATCTTATTCCTACTGATTATCTGCTGAGCATCTAAGTCAACCTTCAACTTATTTCGAGTGGTATTTTCATAGTTTCATGTCAACATGATGGATAAGATTATCTTATTCCTACTGATTATCTGGGGTATTTGACCGGGAAGACCATCAACATCTTCCCCCAAAGAACAAAACAATTACGTGAAGGAAGTTCGACCTTCCTTTTGCAGTTTGTAGTTTGCAGTAACCCGAGCATAATTCATACTACATACGAGATTGGGAGGTGGAATAAATTGAAGTGCTGCCTCTCAGCCTGTTTACGGTCTTTAGAGAGCAAGACTGAGCTTCTACCTCTCTACATCAAAACCCAACAAACCTGCTTGATTGTGTAAACATGTCAAAGAATTGAGTGTATTATCATGAATAATATAAAACAATCTATAAGCCTTTGACTCATCAGTGTAGAGAATAGAGATAAATACTGAAGTTTGAAATTTCAAAAAACTAAAGCAACAATTTCTGTACTTCCACATTCCAAAACTACATATCTAAAGTTTTCTAAAACTAATGAAAAAAGAAACCTAGTAAGGTGTGGAAGAATTTAACACCAGTAGATCCATCAGTGTAATCTAAGCGAGAGATATACATTGGTTAAGCTATCCACTTGTAATGTTTATGCTATATCTGTTGGAGAAATAACGTACCACCATTGTCTTATGATAAGGTGTAAAGTTGGCAGATAGATAAAAACATGTCCGGCCAAGGATTTAAGCTGAAAAATGTACAACGGGAAATTTGACAGTCCATTCAATAAATTGATGACTCTCTCAAAACCATCTCTAAACTAAAGCAATAGCTGAAAGATTACCGGCCGGGACTCTTTGTCGGCGTGGCCGTCTAGTTGTCTTTCCCCACCCTGTCAGGCTCCTTTTGTCAAGTCCCATCTCAGTGTTACTAGGCTGAGGCAGAAGTGGAAGATTCTCAGTTGACTGTGGGGAGGGGCTGATCACCGACCGCCGCCTTCCCCTGCCAGAGGTAGGGTTTCTTAACGAGTTCCTCTTAGCCAAGCCTGAATTCCAGACATGACCCATTGCTCTCATTAGCCCTCCAAATGTATTAAGATCTTCTGTAACTTCTTGTCTTGATAGAGAAGTAAGGCCAGGAAGAATGTCCCTTTGGAAGTCCCTCCGTTGCCTGCCTCTCCTAGCCTGGCCTCTTCGAGGACGGTTTTGCAGTAAGTTGATAGCTTTTTCTTCCATTGTTATATGTCCTGGAACCGAGGACTTCGGCATATATTCATCTGCTTTGGTTTCTATCAGTCCCAATGTCATGGACTCAAAGGTGTCCATCCCTTCTAATGAAGACTCCACTTCATCACTACTTGGTTTCGCTCTCAATGCTGCTTGAGACTCACTTTCATAACCATCTGAGCATAAGAAAGCCATCTCCACCAACCAATTGAGGGGATTGTCTGTAGAATCTTGTGCTGAACTGCAAGTTGCATCCTCCAAGTAGTTATGACAAATAGATGAGGAAATGCAAACCATTGCCTCTGCTGCTAACTCCATGAGCTCATCTTCTTGGTTTATGTCTTTGCAGTGTTGTTTTGAAGCTAATTCATGATTCGTTTCTATAATTTCTTCAGCAGGAACAATATCCTCAGTCTCGGAAATTGCAGGGGCTTCCAAATCTATATCTCCTCTCATTCTGACGGCTGATTTAGGAATCGGTCTTGAAGATTCTTCGGCATCACTTAAACTCAAGTTCAGATCAATGAGTCCAAAACTGGAAACTTTTCCTTCCTTCAGTGTCTCTGAGTATAGATTGTCTGATTCAGAAGCTAAAGAATCACAAGGCAAGTTGATATCAAGTACTCTGCATTCCCTGCTTTCTTTAGCTTCACACTGGACCGAGGATCGAGCGAGAGAAGACATTGCTTTCTTGGGATCCTGTAATTCTTCAGAAGTTGATATTTTAAGAAGTTTTTGACTCTTAGAAGAACTGACTGATTCAAACTCTTTGTTGAAAATGTCATTACGAAATGAATGAGAACTTCTATGAGGCAAAGAATTTATTGAAGACCTAACATAAATAAGTTCCCCAGCACTTGAGAACCTCTCTGAATTGGTGGTTTCTGTGCTTCCACCAGTAGTTCCTCTAAGCCAAGGTAGCAATTTACAATGTTCCCCAACGGCAGGTTCCGCTTGACCAGTTGAATTATTTGAAAACACCATATTAAAATTTCTCTCTTTTGGACCTTTCACATCAATATGATTTGAATCCTTGAGAAGTTTCAATGACATGGAAGGACTTAAGTTTTTGGGAGCTTGATTGTTGCCAGTACCCTGCATCTGATAGCAGTGAATGACAGATGAGGGGTGGCCTACTTCCTTGTACTCAAACGAAGATTCTAGAAAAGCCCTGTTATAGTAAGAAAACTCGCTATCGGAACCTTTATTGAGTTGGGAATCACTATTAAGAAGCCACCTTTCTCCAGAAATCTCCATACCATGAAACGGGGTATGAACATTTTTGTGCATGGTAGCTACAGAACTCATACATTGCTGAGCTTGTGTTGTTAACTTCTGAAAGTTTGTACTTGCACTTTCCCAAGATGAATTGGAGTTGGACCAGGACTTGCTAATATCAGGAGCAGCAGGCTGTAGGGGGGATGTATGAGAAGGGACGAAGGAGCATGGTGGTTCTCCCTTGATCTCAGGACTTCTTTTCGTAAACTGCAAACCAAAGACCTGCTCCACCCTTGACTGTTCTGCCCTACCTTTATCTATCGAACGAGAAGGTGGAGCTTCATGAATTTCATTGGCAAAACTTTCCATAGGCTGAGAAGAAACGGGCCATACTTTAGCTTGAAGTCCATGAGGAAATAAATTCTTGGAGTGACTATGCCCTGGTGATAAAAAAGAAGAATGTTAACATAATAAAAAAAGAATTTTAGCATACATCAAATGTGAATATGTAACATACAAAGAAAAGCCACCTGATTCAAGAAAATGGGGTAAAATTCCTCCTCTACTAGTGTTTTTATCCAAATTAAGATTGTTTCCTGTCATATTATCAGTGATGAGAGAACTTTTCCTCTGCATATTTATAGGACTACACTTTGGCCCTGAATATGGATAGGAACATTGAGTCTCCCCATGACAAGAAGCAGAACTCAGAGGATCAACATAAGTTGAAGCATTGGTTTTTACAGGTTGAATGGGTTCATTTAAGTCAGTTAAACAACTTGTGTTTTTTTCTAGACATGCGCCCAATTTAAGAGCATTTTGCGGGCAACCAGTTTGCTCACTATCATCAGCATATAACTTGGCGTCCCTCTCAAGGTCAATCTTTGGGTTCGTGTTGTGATTGTGACTTAATTTGTCAGCCACATTTTCATCATCCCCATCTTCACTATCAATGTATTCATCAGCAGGAAGCTGAAGATCCAACATTTTTCTCCTTAACTTTGTCGGTCTGGACCCGAGAACTTTTAAGTCCTTCACAGTACTTTCATTTTGTGACGGAAAGAAACAAGGCATCTGGTTGTTGCCTTTTACTGGAATAAAAGAAGAATGACCTTCTTCAACACCTGATATAGAAAACCTGGCACTAGAAGAATTCGCCATAGGAAAACATGGCAGATTCCGTCTCGAAGCATCTTCAGAAGTAACTTGAGATGTCAAAGGGCTTGATGAGAGCAATGAATCTACATGTAAACGGTTTTGGCTGAGTTCTGTGGATTTGATTTTATCCATTAAATCTCTTTGTCTTCTGTACAGACGGTGAAGTTCAAACACCTGCAGTTTGAAATAGTGTTCGAGTTAGAGCTAGACCTCCACTAAGAAATTCATTAAAACTAAACTCGAGCATATTGTAGATATAAATGAAGGAAAATTATGGGAACAGTTCAAGAACCAAACTGCAACGTACCTGATTTTTAAAAATGGCCTCATGTTCAAGCATTTTTTGCTTCACCACATCCTTATCATCACCTAGATATCCATTTGCACTAGCCCTTGGCAAGACCACCTTGTGAAATGGGGCATTTGTGAATGATCTTTCACCATAAAATAGGTGCCAGCTATGACTGTTAGAATCATTGTTAAGTTCCCTCATTGGGTAAAATCCTGGCAAGGAACTTTTGCATTGCACTTTTGTCCCCATTCCTGAAAATTATAGACATTTTACACATTAGAGTTAAAGAACATTGAACCATCCACTTTTTCTTTTAGATGCATACTAGAGAACCCCATTGAAGAGCAGTCGATAATTTTCTAATACAAAGTCATTTAGGCACAGAAACAATGAAATAACTCATGTTATGTAAACTTAGGATACTATGAGGAAGCTCAGACCACTAGTCCCATAAAAAGACAGTTCACAAGAGTGTACTTCATGAAAAAGACCACGAATCCACAATCATTGGCCTTCAAATAAACACTCAAAAGTGATTTATTAGGTATAATAGAGTTCCATCACAATTAACACTGTGAGCTCAAGAAATGGAAACTCAAATGAAAGGGAACCTGTCATGAACATTAGACAATGAACTCCAAAGAACACCTCGTTCAACTGATCAAAAGCAGACCAGTCTTTTAAAGCTGAAGTCTCATAGAAATAACTGATGCGATATATATTTGAAAATGGGAGATGAAGAACAGAAATTCAGAGATTCGAACAAGGGAGAGTTTTGTGTTTTCACAAGACTGCTCTCAGTAAAGAGACAAACATACATAACAAGTCTAAAAAAGTCAATTCAACAGAGCAAACAAACAAGTTATTAGCCAAAAAGTTACCAATCAAAAAAATTGTACACTCAACATCACAACCCAAGAATTCAGTGCCAAAAGCAAATGCATGATGAAGCCCTCAAAAGCTAATTATGAAACACCATAAAACACTCAAACAGTTATCAAAGCCAAACCACAGAATCAGAATCAAACCAAACAATCAAAACGATCAAACTAAAAAAAAAAAAAGCATCGATCAAAAACCATCAAATAAAATAAGAAACACAAAATTACCTCAATCGAACATCGCACAATCAAAACACAGGATTCAACAACTACTAACGAAAAACCCCCAGAAGGGAAAATTCAGAATCCCATCAAAATTCCAAAGGGGAATGATAAAAAGCAGCAACAAGAAGAAGAAGAAGAGTATATTGGAATTGCAAGGCCATTAAAAGAAAAGGGTTAGTTTAGATCGTCATGGGGTTGAAGAAAAAAGGCAGAGAAATCGATCTGATGGGCCAGTCTCGTTGCTCTTGGAAATGAAACAACAAAGTTTATTTAGAGAGAGAGAAATGAAAAGATAGAGAGAACCCTCTTTTAGAGAGAGATCCTAGATAAGAAATCTCCATAAAATACAAGAAACAAGCAAAACTTCAAAGGAAGTGACCCTGAAATTTGTCAACATCCGGTCTCACTTTATTCTCTCTCCCTATCTCTCTCTCTCTCTCTTTTCTTTTTAAGTAATTCATTCATTTGAACTCTCCCCATTTCTTTCATCTGGGTTTTTACAGGAAATCAAAAAGGTGAAGGGGGTTTCTTTTCTTTTCTAGATTCTCTCTCTCTCTCTCTCTCTCCCTGGTATGGTTGCTTTACTTTAAGAAGAGATAATTAAGACAAATATCTCTCGTAATCAACTTCCCTAAATTACAGTTGTTGAAGAATAATAATACAATCTAATCTAATCTTAAAACACTGATAGCTGTTGCAAACTAATCAAAAGTTCTTAAAAGAAAAAGAAAAACAAAACAAAAAAAAAAAGAGTTTTTATCTTTTTGTGGATTTTTTCAAGTTGTTAATTGGCATATTTGATGTGGGTCCATCGTTGTGTACTACGGAAAGAATGAGGATTAGGAGGAAGAAGAAGATGAAGAGGAAAGAAAAAAATACCCTTGTGTGTATCTTAGAATTACAGAAATGGGATTGAAATATTTAATTTTGGGGATTGGTTGATGTTTGTGTCAGCCCCATTGCAGTGAAACTCCATTGGTGACTCTCTCCCCCACTTCCCTTTGCACCTTTCATGCTCTGTCCAATCTTATTTTCACCGAATTTTAAAATTCAATCTTTTGTTCTTTTCTTTCTTTTTTCTTTCTTTCTTTTTTTTTTTTTCTTTTGGGGTATCTTTGGAGGACCACTAGACCTCTTCTATTTTTTACCTGAATTTCATATTATTATGAACACACCATCTTCAATTTATTTTCCAAACTCAAATCAACTACAAACATCTTCTCTTCCAAATATTTATCAACTTACTTCTATTCTTTTTCTTTTTTGGTTAAATAACTTTCATTCATATATATATAGATATATATATATAAACTATTTTGCATATAATTTTCATATCCAAAATGATGGTATGACCTTCTATCTAATGAGTGTGAGGTTTCATCTCTTTCTTTATAATTGTTGTACTAAAAATAATTTCCAACACTACAGTAGATACTATTTACGAGGGTGATCAATTTAAATCATGGAGACTAAATTCTAATTTTCTTCAAATCGTATGAACTAATGCATTTCGAAATGTTGGTAATTAGTATGAAATGATTTTTGTTGGGTATGTTTTTATATTAAAAGTTTGAAATATCGATCGAAGTTCACTTTTTAAATGTTGAAGAGACCAAAATTAATGTTGGAAAGTTTAGCGACCAACATAGTATTTAAAATTTTTCTTCTTTTAATGGGGAATGAAATGTCGTTGATTAAGACATAAATAGTCAGGATTGATTTCAATCTTCACCGTACATTTGTAACTTTATATTTTAAAAGTAAATTAACAAGAGAATGAAGTAGATTACTTATGCTTTAACACGTTGAATCGGATATAACTCATTAGATAACACACTATCGTCATTACTTCGAAGTTCAATGAATTATACTTTTAACTTTTCGTTTTTGTTAGCAACAACTTTGCTATGGTTGAAGTAAAAGAAGTAAAAAACAAGTTAAATAATGTCCACATTAAATTAATATTTAGAAGAGAATTATTAAATAAGTTCTCATAGTCAGTCAATGTGTTTATTTGGATGGGTATGAAGTTAATGATAAAATGAAAATTCTAAACTTTTTAAGTGGGGAAAAGGGATGAGAAAAAGGAAAAAAGTAAAGGGAGAAAGCATTAAATATTATTATTATCATCATCATTAATGAATAAGTAATTAAAAATCTCGAGACGTGTTGAAATTCCAAAAACAACACATTCCTTTTTCTTCTTTTGTGAATTACCCAATGGGGATTCAGTAAATTTTGTATATCTTTCAAAATGGTTGTTTGCAAATTTTTTGTTTTTTTCTCATGATTTTTTAATTAGTAAATTATTTTAAAAACATATATTTACAAATTTAGTAAAATCTTAATTTAAAAAAAAATATTAAAAAAATACCTTAAATTAAGGTTACAAATATTTGTGGATAAAACAATATAATTATTTCATTAGTTAGAATCGTTTTCTTTTACCCGTACTAAAATGGTTTGTTAAGAAAAATGACGATAGTGTTAAAGACATGTCAACCTAAATAATAAGATGTTCTGGTATACCAATTCAACTATTTCTTATAATATCTTGTTAAAAAATAATTTCATTCTTTACTAAATTTCAAAATTACAATATTTTACAATTTTATTCTTTAAATTTGAGTTATGTTTTAATTTAGTTTTGGAAATTTCAAATTTACATTTTTAGTTTTATTTTTTTAAATACTCACTTTCAATCTTAAATTCTAATGTTCTATCAATTAATTTAAAAGAATATGAAAATAAAAATTATTTTAAATGATAAAATTTCTTAAAATAATTACAAAAATAACAAAATATTATGGTTTATTTATGATAGACCATAATAAACTAAATAGGAATAAATAGTAGCCAATATTAGTCTACACCGATCAAATTAAAACAAACCTCAACAATAAATAAAAATTATGATATTTTAAAGGATTTTTTTCAAAAAAAAATACAAACTATTAAACACCGAATTGAAAATAAAAGTAAAATATAAGAAGTTAAGTAAACTGCAAAAATTGATAATTATAATTATAATATTAAACTTTTAAATTTAAAAATTAAACTTCCAATCTTATTTAAATATTAAAACTAAATCATCGAAAAATTTAATTGTTATTATTAAAAGTTCGACGGGTGAATCGTAAAGAAGCAGAGAGAATAAACAAAAAAGGAAATGAAAGGAGAAAGGATGGAGGAGAAGATAATAATAATAAATAATAAAAAGGAGAGTTATTTAAAATAATAAAATAGTTTTTTGTTTATGGAGAAGAAAGTGGGACCCCCCCCCCCCCTTTTTTTTTCTTTTTTTTTGCATAGTCAGTGTCATGGAAAATGAGTGAATCATTTCCAAACCCCCAAAGATTTTCTTAAAAATAATAAAAACTACATCTCTCATTCACGGCCCCACTTCTTCTTCTTTTTTAATTCTTAATACTATTTTTCCTCTCTATCATTTTTTCTTTGACTCAAATCAATATCAATATCTAAACTAAGCATATGTAAATGTTGATAGATTGGTATCATCTATCACTAATAGATATGTCATCCTTATGAAATTGTGTTATATTAGTAAATACTATGTTTGTATTATTTTTTTTATTCCTCTCATTTTTATGTCTTTTGTATTTAATGGTATTGATTCTTTTTTTTTTTCTTTTTTTTTGGGTATTATTCCTAAAAATTTGGATGGAGATTATCTTCTTCATTTTGATTCTTGATGACTGCAATTCTACCTTTCCATTTTAATTCCATTAATTTCCTTTTTGAGGAATCAACTCGTGACTATTTGGTTATTGTATAACGTTATTACATTTGTTTGTTCGATATATAAGATGATATCCATCGTACAATTATCAAATATACTTAATCTTGTTTCTAGATACATAGTAAATGTAATGTTTTAATATATCAAATATGTCTAAATTGTCTTCTCTTTGGGTGTTAGTCTCGAATGTCACCTATTTTTCTACCGGTCAATATAAAATTGTCAAATGACATTGATAGTTTTTCTTAAAGTAATTTTTTATGTCTTTTTATGTGTATGAAGGAAATGGAAGAATATGTATCATTTAAAGTGCATCTAATCGTTGTTCGTTTTTTAGTTTGTGGTTTTCTCGTTTCTTGAAAAACATTTAAATGTCTAGGTAAATTCTAAAACAAAGTTTTTGAAAATTACTTTTTTTTTTTTTTAATGGCTGAGAATGTGCTTCAAATGCAATAAATTTGTGAGTTCATATTATTGGAATAGAAAGTATTGGGAAATTTAGAAAGGTGCTTCAAATTTTGATGGTCAAATTGATGCCACTCATTTCATTCAACAAACTTTTCATCAATTGCTCTTCTTCTTGACACTTTCTTAAAGTTGTTAAGATATTAATTATTGACCATCACTTTTCATCTTCAACTTTTTAAATATTTCAAAAAAATTTCATTTCTAGTTTTACTCATAAAAGTCATTTATTTAACTAAATTCAATTTATACCATATTTTTTACTCTATTAAATGTATTCAAACACACACAATTTGGTCAAAATACTTGGTCAATTTGAGTAGAACTTGATTGATACATCATTTAGATCTTTGAATCTTCTAGGGCTGTTGTTTAAAAATTATATAAAACATCTAAGTAACATCAATGGATTGATTCTCAATGACTTTGACAACTATAAGTGATCTACACCATTTGAACATAAAAAATATAACTCAACTTGTTAAGACATTTTATTCTAAGTTCTAACACCAAAGGAATTCAAACTCACATTCCCACATGTTAACACCAAAATTCTACAAAAGAGTGTAGCCATTCTTCAAATCAATTATTCAAAACAAACTGCATAGAGTGATTAGCTAAACCCCAACTTCAGTTAAAGATGCAAGTTGTTTCCTCTAATTCTATTGTAATGTGTTTGTCAATTTAAATTATGTTAAAAGAAACATATTTTTTTAATCAAAAAGCAGTCAAGTAAGAACTACAACAGATAATCTCATCATTATCAACGCAATTGATTGATTATTATTGATATTCAGATGTTCAAGTTTAATGCCTTTGAAATTCGGTACGAAAGCAACGAGAAGAAGTTTATGAGATGCTATGTCTGTCTATATGTACAACATTGATTCAGAATTTTCAATTATCAAGTTACATGAAGTCTCTTGAAAATCAATGAAATGAGATGAACAAACCATTTTGAAAAGGTGTTGAATCACGGATTTCTGAAGATGTGCGTCAATCAATCGTCGCCCTGTTGCTCATCATCTTGAGGATCAAAAGGAATTTCGTGCCGAGGCCGATTGTACTTCTCTCGTAGTTGCTTTATAGGAATGAAATCCCCGGCTGAATCCACTCCATAGAATAAGAAGGAACTATACGGATGGTCGAACCTCTCCTGCACATTATTACGTTCAGCTTATAAATCCAAGAAAAGTTCAACTGCTTCTCATTGAAACACAATTTTCCTACTACGTTAGAAATGAAAATGGTAATGGAATTGAAGGAAACCGATAGCCACCGTATCTGGTTCTTCGGGAGCAAGAAGATTTTCCTCGGCAACTGCATCATAAAATATAAGAAAATTCAAATCAACGGTCGTAGACATATCACGATGCACATTGAAGAAAGCTTAAGTATCCAGGAGAATAAAACAACAATCAAAGTTTTATGGCATTCTATATCCTTAGGCATCAAGATTGCCACGAATAGAAAACATACCATATGCAACCAGTAAATCTGGGTTTGTACGAACATCGACTAAAACCTGAAAAAAGAATTGTGTTAGAGAAAGAGGAGAGAAGCTTTGTAGGTGCATCAAGCCAACAAGACAAGTCCAAGCATATTTATGGGTTTCATTGGTAAATATTTTCATTTCACATCTTCAACACCAATGAAGATAATTAGGGGGCTTCTTTTAGTTTCTTTTGGAGGATGACTTTTATCCTCTTTTAATCAATTTTTTTTTACCACGCTTCTTACACCAAAAAAATAACATAGAGGTCATAGAAGAATTAAACCTGACTGACCTGATAAAATGGCTGATTAGAACCTCGAGATAATTTTTCAACTTGTGCTATCTCCATCCAAGAACTTGATTCACAGCACACAGGATCCATTCCACAAACCACACCTATGTATCCTGATAGGAAAAATGTTTTACTATGAGAAAGAGACGCTAACAAACTATACCAAAACTATAGTTGAAAGTGTGGCATATTGAAGGATCCAGGATGAAAATATTTGAACAGGATACTCTAGTGAAAATGCAAGGTGATGGCGAGAAATGAGAATGATCTTTTTGAATGTTACCAACTTCTCTACATTACTAATTTTTCTGTAATGCTGTGCATTTCAATCTAAAAATCCATGATAGTCGCGACTCCAATGTTGTAATTTGATAGAATACTCCAAATTCATGTCTTTTACTAGAGTACTATTCACACTTACCATATTTGTCCTCAAAGCAATTAAATAAAGCTGAAACACTGGTGTGAAAAGCATGCAACTATAATACCAAAAATTTTGTGCCTCACTTTCTGTCCCAATCTAAAACTATATTCAGCACTTTCGTAAGCCAGAACTTTTGCTGATGCAGCTAGGGACTCAGTTTCCAATTTTGAAATTTCATCTCGCAGTTGTGCAGCCAAAGCATAATTTTCACTTTCAATAGCCTTCTGCAAATCTGCGCTGTAAAAAGAAATAGGAAAAGGCAACAATACCTGAGATCAAGCAATTTAAATTTGAGAATAGAGGAGATAAAAAAAAAAAAAAAAAAAAAAAAAAAAAAAAAGAAGCAATCGTTAAGAAAAATTTGAGAACAGAAGATCAATTTGACGGACATAACCTAAATACAACCAACATGGGTATAGCATAAGTGAGACTATACCGTAAACGAATGATATTTAAACCTTTGTCTTGAACTTCGCTCTTTGAAGTTAACCCCTTTTTCGATTCTTGCTGCTTGATGATTTCTGCTTCAACCTTTAACAAGTAAAACAGACAATTCACAACATATATGCTCCTATAATCAAGTTATGAATAAGTCATTTGTTTCAAATTAAAACACGACAAGCCTGACCTCGGTTAGCTTCATTCTCAATTCTTGTGCAATTTCATACTGCTCAATGTTCAATGCATACTGCAAGACAACAATCCATACCAAGAAAATCTTGTTGAGTTAAAGACGAGAGAGCTATGATGTCACTTACACTAGCAAATCAATAACAAAACAACAGCTCATTATACCTGTACTCGTGTTGCCAGGTCCAGCTGGAAAAAGAAGATTAAAATATCATTGTTAGCATTTTCACTGCGCTCTATACGACCACCTGACTCTTGTCCACCCCCTTTAAACAACCATCCAGCTCTGATCTTAAAACTTCCTCGTTTCGATCTACAGGGTTGGCTAGTTAAGGAAAAGCTGCGCATGCATTGATGCCAAAAGCATTGCCTGGAAGTTAATTGGGTTAGACTTGTCTGCTTGAAATACTTGCAATTCCTCCTCCATGAAAGAGCTGATCCATAAACATTTGGATCTCCCAAGGCTGTCATAGCGTGAATTGACAAATCCTGCACCATCATTTCTGCTAAACATGCAGATACTTTCCCCTGATTGAAGAAGAAAATTGTATCCTTCTTCCTCTACCTCTCAATTAAAGATCTTCGCATCTGCAAAGTATGATCAGCTTCAGCTAAAAGATTGATTATTCTAGACGACCAATGAGAATATGAAACACCCACCAGAAAAAACAGATTGGAAGCCACTTAATACCAAAAGATATACAGAAGCAAAGAATGATCATTAACCAGAAAAACTAATGATTCAATGGGTAATTCTACTGACTTCAGCTAATTGCGAAATTGAGAAGCTTTTTACGGAGAAAGTTTCCTTTTTATGAAAATTATTAAGCAAAAACTTCAATGAAAAATTATTTCTTTCTCAATGCGATACTAGCCGCTATCACTTGGAGGCATTGGCTCAGTCACAAGCCAAAAGCAACACATCTATCTTAAATCATTGAAAATCACAAAAAATAAATAAATAAAAGACCTGCCCTTAGAACTGTCGTGTTGCTCGATGATTAATAAACATCGCATCAAACAGAAAGAACCGAAACTCCCCAGTTCAGTTATCAACAGGGGGGACTCAAAAGAAAACAAACTTCAATCTCGGTTTATTCCATGAGACAAAGTTCATACAACGGACAATCTAAACCTCAAATGTTGGAGAATTTCTTGAATTTCCACGCTGCATTTTACAATTTCTCGGCAAATAAACATAGATAGATTAAACATCGCAGATTAATTTGATTGACTGCGACAACGGAGGGAGAAGAAGTGAGTACGAAAGGTAGAGCTGGAAAGAAGGCCGGAAAACTCACCTGAGAGCTGCTGGAGAAGCGACGAGAAGCAAGTTTGTTTGCAACCACGACGAGTGAAAATTGAATTTCAGGCCATGGAATGGCTTCGTCATGACGTTATCCGATCTCTTGACGATTGGATTAATTGTATCGGCGGCCCAAAGTGTTGAGCCCAAAATGAGAAATTGGACGATTGGGTTAATTGTACCGGCGGCCCAAAATCAGCTCTTTCCATTTTAAACATTTTAAATTTTAAATTGGGTAATTAGAATAGGTAACCATTTTTAGAATAATTATCAAGTATGTAACAATATTTTAAAAAAAATGCAAATATAGCAAAGTCTATCAGTGGTAAACTTCTTCGTTAATAGACTCTTATGACTTATCAATGATAGACCAACATTTGCTACATGGTCTATCGGTAATAGACTCCTATCATTGATAGATTTTGACAGACTTTGCTATATTTGCAATTTTTTAAAAAATGTTGCTATATACTTAATTATTTTGAATATAATTGCTACATTTGCAACTATCCCATTAATTAATTTTTGCACATCACTATTGTACTATACTAAATAGCGTAACAAAGAGGAGCTGAAATATTTATATGTTATATATATACATTAAATAGTCGTAGACAAACACAAATTGAGTTATTATAGCTCACTCGACCAACTTAGTTTGGACTTAAATACCCTCTTAGTTTTTCATCTAACTAATTGTCAAAAAATAAAATAAAGGGTACTTATAATAGTTAGCAATTTTTAGAATAATTATTAAGTATGTAGCAATATTTTAAAAAAATTGTAAAAATAGAAAAATCTATCATTGATACACTTTTATCATTGACAGACTCTTATGGTTTATCAGTGATAGACCAACATTTGCTACATGGTTTATCGGTGATAGACTTCTATCATTTATAGATTTTAACAAATTTTGCTATATTTGCAATTTTTTTAAAATGTTGCTATATACTTAATTATTTTGAATATAATTGCTACATTTGCAACTATCCCAAAAGTTTAATAGCTCTTTGGTTTGACTTGAAAAAAATTGTTTTCCAAAAGATCTCTTTCTTATATACAAAATTTTATAAAATTCTTGATCTCTTTATACAAAATTATTTCAATACTTTTGTTTTTTTCAACCTTTCTACTCTTGTTCGACCTTTTCCCCTTAGACTTTTCTTTTCTCTATCAATCACTCTCGTTTTTCTCCTTCCTTCTCGCTCTCATTCTCCTCTTCTTTCCATTTTTCGTGTCGCTATTAGTTATTACCAACCATTTTTCTTCTCCTATGAAAGCGAGAAGGTTGATCAAAAGCGAGTGAGAAAAGGAGAGCCAGATAAACATAAAAAAAAAATAGTAAGAAAAAGGATTACGAAAATTGTAATTTTTCAAAATTTGGGTCAAAATATTATTTGAGACAAAAAAAAGAAGGTCATTTGTATAATTACTCTATATTATTTTAGTAAAAAATAAAATCTAACCCTAAGCTTGTAAAGTTATATCCATCTTAATTTTAAATTTTCAATTTCATAAGATTGTATTTAATCTTCTAATACTAAGTCTTCACTCTAAATATTATTTAAAAATGTACCACTTTTGCATTGAATGAATTATAAAACACAAGCATGATATGAAGTTGATAATATTTTATATAAAAAATGGCATTAAAGCAAATGAATTTTAGGTAAAGTTATTAAATGGTTGATGTGTGTACTTGCAAGATTTTATTTTCTTGAAATTAAGGAGATGAATATTCACACCTTTGGTTAAAATTAATGAATAAATAAATCAATAGATATTTACTATGTTCTCTATACTTTTATTTTTTTTATTTCATATGGATCATTATCCTTTCAAAATGTTCGCTTTTTTAGTTCACGATCTTTTATAATATTCATCACAATCCTTCTCTTTTCAAGCTTAGTTTTTTTGTGTGGGTAATCCTTTCTCTTTTCAAGCTTAGTTTTTTTGTGTGGGTTTATTGAAGAGACATACTCTTACCTATTTGGAAAAAAGAATCCTATTTACCTATATATATATAAAAGAACAACATTACTTATCCAATTAATTAGTCATTAATCATAAAATAGTAAAGGAATTTACTAATTTGACCAAAGCTATTGATTGACCCAAAGTCAATAGAACCCACCGAAATGGTGAAGTGATTGACAATGAGTATTTTGAAAAATGTCTGGGGGCAGTTTTGTCCTCGTTCTCATTTTCTTTTCAAATTTCCACATACATTGCGTTAACAAACTTCTACTGATTGAAGAAACTTTCAATGGCCAATTAATTTTCTTGTTTTTCTATTTTGACCATTTTTTTTCTTAATTTATTATTATTATTTAATTGGTTACAAAATTTTAATTGTATGGTTCTGATTCTCACACAATGATTCGATGTTATTTTCGATGGACAATGAAGTTATCTTTTTCTTGGTATGATGGTTTTTTTATAAATGTTGTCTTACTTTACATAAATGATCGTTAAAAATGATCGGGTGTAGTCTAATTAAGTTATAATAAAAAAATTCATTAACTAACTATAACAATTTCTATCCATTTTTATAAAATTTTCCAAAATTTCCATAATTTCATTTGAAAATTATTTATGCATTACTCTAACCATTAAATAAATTTAGACACATTTGATAATTAATGCATAGATGGTTTTTAAAGGTAATCGTAGTGAATGATCTAAATTGATCGACGTATAAAATTTTGCTTAAATTATATGTTTCACACAATATTAATCTTAAAAAATCGAGAAAAATTGACAATTTTTAATTTTTAATCGATACACTACTCATATGGATCAATATTTGCGTCCTTTATTAAAACTTTGGTCCATGTCAATTTTCTTAGTCTTTCCTTCTAGAGAATAATATTAAACTAAATTGACTTCAATTTCAACTCACAAGTCATCTTGGTTGATGACTCAATTCTACGTGAAAATGACTCAATTTAATTTACTCTATAATTAGGTCAATATAGACTTTAAATTGGTAGGATATAATCTTATTCTAAAGTGATTAATCATATAAAAAATCCTAAGACGTGTCCGAAACCAAGAGTGTGTCCAATATTGTCTTCAACGTTGTCCTTTTCTTTCGGCAATATCCAGTTTTTGAAGTGTTTGCGCTCTTATAACTCAATTGCAAACCATCGTGTCTTTTCTCTTGTTTGTGTATTACTTCCTCCTCTTTGGAAAATCTTAACTTTTGTCTTTGAATAAAACTGTTCCCGTTTGTATATCATCTGCTATAATTGAGGAGGGGTGGTAGTTGTTAATGTTTTTATCGAATGAATTCTTCTTTCAAACAAAGAATTACCATATTTTTTTTTCAACATAAGCATAACATAACTAGTTAAAAGTCAATGTAAAATAAATTTAGAATTTAAAGATACAAATGATCATTATTGTTCACGTTGTGTTAAAAATCAAAAGTAGATAAATAAATAAATTATAGGGGACTTTGCAGTTTATAAATATAATATTAAAATTATATGCTGCGACCAACAAAATCTCCAAAAAAAAAAAAAGTTAACGTAATATAATAAAATCACTATCACTTTCCTAATTAAAAAATATATAGGTTTTGAAGAATTTAAGTATATGATCCTTTAATCAAAATATATATCTAAAATAATCGAGTTATGCAGACGTTGAAGTTAATTATACACAAGCATAGTAACTTTGGTTGTAAACCATATTTTAAATTAATAATTGAGATTTGTGGGATTGTGTACCATTACCAAGTTTAGTCACTAGAATAATTTTAAATGTTTTATGTTTGATTTATGAACATTAAAACTATTCAATAGGTGTGGCTTGACTTTACAATTTGTTCTAATAGGTTCATGGACTTTAATATGTGTCCAATTCTTCTTCTTATTATTATATTTCTTTATATAATAATTAATGTGTTTAAACTTTTAAAATTGATTGATTTTGTATTTATATTTGTCTAAAATTATTTCTAATTTATTAAACATTCATAAAGTTTAATTCAATCTTAATTTTGAAAGTTCGTAGATCATTTGATGTTTACAAAATTAGAAACATCTTCGATACAAAATAAAAACTTCAATTTTGAACTTGAGATCCTTGTTTTAAGTTACATACACGTATCGATTGAGTTGAGCTTTAAATGGTTTAATTTTTACATTTTCAAACCTAAAATGAAAAGAAAAAGGTGATCGAGGTTTATTTTTGACCAATAATTTCTATACTATATTATTGTATTCAAATCAAAAATTGGTATTGATGTCATTAATGAACTATTTTATGAGACATTACCATTTTTTCATTAGAGTAATTATTGATTAATTACTCTTAGTTAGGAATAGTTTCAAAATGATTGATGTCATTCCTTAACTATTTTCTAACATTTCCTAATTTTACTATTTTTTCTTGTTTTTAAATGTTAAGAAACATACGAATCAATGTCTTTTTTACTACTTCTTTTTTTTTTCTCATTTCTCATAATTCTCATTGTAAAGATTAGGTAGAATTTTTGGAGGAAAAACAAAAACGTGCTATTTTCTATTTTTTTCATTTCTGACAATTTTTCGTAGGGGTGTAAATGGGTTGGGTTGGATTAACGGGTATTTAGGTTGGTTGAGTTTGACAATCCGAAGAGAAACATTTCCAACCCAATCCAAACCAACCCTAAAAATATGGGTTGAGTTGGGTTGAATTATCGGGTTGTACGATATCTTTTCCATTTCTAATATTTGTTAAATTTCAAAAACATTTATGACATCATATCCAGAAATTCACATATATTCAAACATCCATAAAGTACAACATTAATACAATAATACTTAATATAAAGAGAGTCAAATATGAACCAAACTTCTAAAATCAAAAAAACATTTCAAACATCATATTATAAAACTTATATAAATATATATAATATCATTAATCTGGGTTGGATTATGTTGAACCGAAATTTTCAAACCTCAACCCCAAAAGAAAACTCAACCCAACTCAAATTTTAAAATAATTCAGCCTAACCCTTATAATATGGGTTTGATAATCCAAGTTATTTCGATTGTCAGGTCATGACATCATATAGTGCAATCATTTATGGGTTGGGTTGTTATAGAATAACACGACAACCGAAATAACTCATATTATCAGGTTATTCTTACATCTTTAAACACTATAAAAGAGAAACTATCTGAATTTAGTTTTATAAATATTGTTGAACATATTTACAAAATATAGCAAAATTTTAGATTGTATCAATAATAGACGTCGATAGATCACTTTTTTCAATGTTTGCTATCATTGATAGAATCTGAAGTTTTGTTTTATTTTGAAAATACTTTAGTCCATTATAATCATAAGAAGTCTATCAACATTTATTACTGATATTGTCGATATAATTTAAAATTCTATAGTAATTTGTAAATATTTTTATTTATTTTGTTATATTAGAAAATCACCGGTTTTTAACATGTATATATATTAACAAAAAGCAAAAACAACATAAATGATTATTACATAGCACCCCTATAAGGTATAATTTTGCATATAGTTAATAGAGACCAACCTACTCTCATCAATTTCATACACATTTTCAAACTTACAACCCACCCAAATTGCATCTCTACTCTTCATTACTTACTCTCCACAAAAAAAGAATTACAAATTTGATCCATAGGACTATTTATAAAAAAAAAAAAAAATTATCTAATTATAAGGATCAAATTATTGAAGACTAAACTCAAATTGATTTTAACAACTTAACCTAAAAAAAACCTTAAAAGATTTCATTCCAAGTAGTAGTGTTTTACACCCATGCTTCAATTGGAATTTCAACCCATTCAACACACATATTTTTCTAATTCAATACTTTACTTTTTCTACGTATATGATGAAAGCAACCCATCAATTAAATTAAAAAAAAAAAAAAAAAAGGTTTTAGACAGATCTTTTTGTGTATATATGGAAATTTTCAAAGTTCCTAAAATGTTTTGCCATTATTTTTGTAGAAAATTTTCAAGGTTCCTCGTCAAAAGTCTACCACCTGCCTCATTATGATCTATTTATGGTTTTTCTTTTGCTCTAAAACAAAGTAAGAAAGTGAATGAAAAATGAAACTATATTTCACAGTCGTGATCTTATATTTATTAATTATAGATGCATATGATACGTGTTTTAATAGTAAAAGTAAATTGAATTGTCACATCTTCATTTTGCTATCAAATACTATACATTCCAAATGTTTGAACTCGAAGTAAGTGGTAGCTTTTATGTTTATGGTTCTACAAGCTCGTCTCTTTCAATTTATTTAATATTTTATCAAATTGTTGCTTGTTCTATACATAGCTTTGGAGGAGTTTCGTTGTAATAAACATTGTATTTTTAGAATCAATAATATTCTCGTGTGTCGAAGAAAATAGAAGATTAATACTTTGAAAAGCAATCCAATTAGAAACAATAAACAATAATCAAGCACAAGACACGAGCAAATTGAAAATTGAAAGTGCAAAATCCTACCTAAAGTGCTTCTGATTGATCCTAAAAATGACTTCCAAACTAATTTTTAATTTAATGTAGAGTCATAACTTTTTCCAAGTATATATATAAAAATATAAGATATATGGGAAATACATAAGCTTATGAATGGAGGATGAAAAGAAAAAATCCATTCATAATTTATATTTATTAGTAAGTACTCTCTCTATATATATTAGGTTTTTTTTGTTAATTATTCTTTGGAAATGAAATGTCCCAATTTTGGAAATTATCCTAAAGTAAAGGAAATATTTAGGCTCAATCATTTAAAGGACCTGTGTTACATATAGGAAACTTATTCTAATTAAACTTTCTAGTCACTTTGCTTTGTATATACAGTAATATTTAGGAAAAATAATTTTTAATCCGTCAATTTAGATTTTAAAATGTTATATTTTCGGTGAGGTTTAAGAGTTTTCAGTTTGATTTTAATTTAGTTTTAAAAAATTACATTCTAATTTTTATGTTAATTTGTTCGGTCAATTTCAAAATTTAAAATTTTTAACCATAATTTTATATTAAAACACCCACTCTCAATTGTTAGCATTTATGTACGTGGAAAATTGCATCAGAAGATAACTTTTTTTTTTTAAGAGAAAACAGTTTATAGTATCTCTTTTTTGTCTATTACAAATATAACAAATAATTAATGATGTCATACGACTAGCGACTATCGAAAAACTATCAGAAGGTTATCTACTTTTAAATTTGTTACTTTTACAATTTAAAAGATGTAGTGACGTAGACCATATTATGATCCTTAATTAAATGAAAAGAATAATTTTAAAAATATATAATTTATTAAAATTTTACTATTTTTCCTTGCTAATTATTTTAAATCAATTAACAAACATTGAAACTCTGGAATGTGAGTTTTTAATGAAAGATAATTGTGATTAAAGATGTTAAATCTCAAAGTTTAGAGACTAAATTGAAACAAAACGAGTTTTCGTCAGTAAAAATGGTAATATTTGATAAATTTAAGAAATAAATTGAATGAAACTAGAAAAATTAAGAAGTGGAATTGAAATACTTTTTAAGACTTAGAAACCCAAACGAAAACTATAACTTAATGATAAAAAATATATGTTTCCTAATTGAACACGTTGTCTCTTAAGAGTAACAGTTAATGAATCATCCCTAACCCTAATCCTTCTAATTAAATTCAAAGCACTTATATAGGGAGGGGGACCCACTGTTTTCTTTAAATTAAAGTTCAAACCAAAACAATTATTATTATTATTATTATTATTATTATTATTATGAGTCCTATTTTTTGTGATTATGAATAATTTAAATATATAGGTTTTGCCTAACATATATATAAAGTTTTAATTACTGAGTTTACTTTAATTATCTCAAAAATTGATTGGATGGTATTGAGAGTGTTGATGTGTGACAAAGTTATTGGGTGAAATCATTGAACAAATCATTTCCTTTTTTCTTTTTTGTAAAAGTGTTGACATGTAGTAGGTTGGTGTTTATTATTCATATTAATATGTTAGTATTAGATTATTAATCAGGTCCAATTGTAATAGAGATGGAAATATTTGAATTTCACTTAGAAATTGTTTGGGTTGATAAAAAGCATACAATATGTATTGTTGAGAGAATTGCATGAGGTATTTATCTAAAGTTTTTAGCACTATCAATGTCAATTACTTAGAAACATATTTTAACGATTTTTGTTTTTAAATATTGTATTTTAAGTAGACATGAATAATAAAATTATATTATACTTTTAGTAATATGCACGAAGAAAAGTAGGTCATCTAGGGGGTTTAGGGGTTTTTATGATACCTTATGCGAAAAAGTTGGTTATGATTTATTATGCATGCATGTTTAGGTATTGGAAAGTGCAAACAAAGTTTCATTATTGGGTTGATTTGGGGATTATCATGTGAGTATATAGGAGATTATATATAGCTATCATCATTGATATGAAGCGCCATTTTGGCAAATTAAGCCAATAGTAAAACTACGAGGGTTTTTTGGCAAATTGAACAATATCGTTCCATTATAGAGATATGTGAATGTTTGTTATCCTTAGCCAGTGATTTCAAATATAGTGGTACCAGATCCTGAACTTAGCCATGTTGGTAAAATTTGCAAGTGTCGAACAAAAAAGTGGAAAGCCTTGGAAGATGGTAGTCGTGGCGGCGTTCGTACATAATTGACACTAGAAATTGTTGGTGTAGGTTTACAAAGCCGAAAATTGGATATGGTCGTCGAAGACAACTATCGAAAGGTGGTTTTTGGAGAACGCAACGAGAATGAGTCAATAATAATTGCCAGTGGTTTTGTAGCTAGAAGTTGGATGTAGGAGTTGGCAATCAGAGGTGGTCAACAAAAATTGGTCTAAACATACAAATTTCAATAATAAACATCGTCAATACTAAAAACCGATAAATTGAATTTCACAAGTATGTGGGTTAAACATTGAATTGAATTTAATTTTAATGCAATTCAATCCATGTCGAGGTCCCGAACACCCATTTAATATTTACTAAATTAAATAAATAGATATGTTATTAACAAAATAAAGAAGGTCTCACGTTTCTCTCACATTATATTATGAAAAGCATTATTAAATGTTTAGTGTAAATGGGAGTGAGGTTTTTACATCCATTTCAAACAATTACTCACATTGTGATTACACATCTTCCCTTAGATTATTGTATCATAATAATTAATATATGTACCTAATCCGATTCAAGACAATTCTCCAATCTAATAAATTAGATTAAAGAAAAAATATGTGATTCGAATTCTACACACCACCTATATATTCTACTTTAACATATGGCATCGTGTTCATATTCTTATTAAATATGTGTTTAAAAAAAATACATTTAAATTGTTAGTGATATATAATAAATTTGTATCCAACTATTAACTTTTAAGCCTTTAGGTATTCAGAGAGATCTTGGGTTCGAACCCCTTATAAAATCAAATATAATGAATTTTTGTGTTTTAATGATTTTTTTTTCAAAAAAGGTGTAAATAGTTTGTTTTCTTTTTCTAATTTTAGTTATTTTACTCTAAATGTTGAATTTTGGTATCCGAGCTTTCAATAAATTTTAAATTTAGTCTTCATTACTGATTTAAAATTTTTTCATTACTTTTAATTTTCTATTAACATTTTCATTAAAAGTTTTAAAAATATATTCAGATATTGTGTTTTATTTGTATAAAAATTATTACAATTATTTAATCAATTTCAATAAAAATCAACTTCGAAAAAATCATATTTTAACTTTAGTACTATTATTAATCTTGTAAAGAAACCCATAAAATTTCAACCATTCATTTTTTCGATTATGTTTTGGCCATTCGTTTTGTTATTAATTTTTGCTAGATTTGCAAAAATAAAAAAATGTGGCCTCGTTTGCAATATTACATTTTTGTATCATTTTTGCAAATTCCCGTTTTACTCAAACGACCTGGAGAGCTACGGGCAGTGACGACAACGGCTATAAATATAGGGAGTTAGTAACGAACAATTACACACATCATAGAAGAGTGGAGAGAAAAGAGAGTGAACAATGGAAGAACTAGAGAAGGGGAAAATGGGAAGCCGGAACCGGAGGAGTGGCCGGAGCATCGAGTACGTGTTTTCCGGTCGCCGAATTTCGAGAAGCCTCAGCCACGCTGAAGAAGACGAAGAAGCTCTGCGATGGGCGGCGATAGAGAAACTTCCAACATACAACCGATTAAGAACCAGCATCTTCAAATCATTCGCAGAATGCGGCGATATCGGAAGCAGCCAAACGCAGCCGATTCTACACAAACAGGTAGACGTTCGGAATCTGGAAATGGAGGATCGGCAGACATTCATCGAGAGGATCTTCAAGGTCGCTGAGGAAGATAACGAGAAGTTCTTGAGGAAACTTAGAGATAGAATCGATAGGTAAGTAATTAAGTGATTGGAGATGAGCTTTGTTTGATTAATTTGTTGATTGATGTGATATTGGATGTTGTAGAGTTGGGATTACGTTGCCGACTGTTGAAGTGAGATATGAGAATTTGACGGTGGAGGCGGATTGTGTAATCGGAAACAGAGCTCTTCCGAGTCTTGCGAATGCGATTCGAGATTTGATTGAATGGGGTTTGAGTTTCTTTGGAATCAAATTGGCGAAGACTACTAAACTCAAGATTCTTAAAGATGTCTCTGGGATTGTTAAACCTTCTCGGTATTCTCCATCTTCTTCACAGCCAAATTCTTCCGTTCAAAAATAAAGAAAAAACCATTTGGTTTAACATTTTAAATTAACTTTTAAAAGAATTGAAAATCTTCCAAGTTCATTTTATTGAAAATATTATAAACTTTTTTTTACAAAATATAGCAAAAGATAGATATATAGCCATTCATCCTAATTTATATTTTGTAAATATTTTAATTCATTTTATTATTTTTAATTTATTTTACGATATTTTGTAATTTCAAGGAATTATTTTAAATAATAAAATTGTTAAAACATTTATAAATATAACAAATATTACGGTCTATTGAAATCATTATTTTATTTGTATATGTATGTAGAAATATATAATAGTCTATCATAATCTATTACGTATTAAATTTGCTATATTTGTAAGTATTTTAGTTTAGTTTGCTATTTTTTAAAATAATTATTTTGATAAATTATCTACTAATTTTAATTTTAAAGAAACAAAAGAATCATTAATTCAATTAAATTGCATTTTCAATGCTCAAACTAACGTTTGAATAACATTCTCAAATTTAATAAAATTTCACAAAAGTTTAGCTTTAACGTTGTTATTTTTACTTGAAAAATAGCGTGGAATTGGTTTCATTTAATTTGTATGTACCCTTTTTAATTCATTGGACAAAAAGTTGGAATTAGAACATGTTCATAAAGTTTAAAATTAAAATTGGAACACTCACGTTTTTAAAATTATAGTTGTATAAATATATACAAGTATAGGTATGAGTAAGGTCATGTATTTTTCATTTAATAGATGCGTAGAGGAATTAATTAAAAATGAACTAATATATCAAATATAAAGTAGACTTTGAATTTCGTATTTAATTAGCAAATTCTTCTAAAAAGTTTTTAAGATTTAAGAATTCTGTCATAATGTGTTTGTGTGTTGAATAATGTTGAAAGGATGACATTGTTGCTGGGGCCTCCATCATCAGGCAAAACGACCTTACTTTTGGCGCTCGCGGGAAGGTTGGATCCTAATTTAAAGGTTTCTTTCTATTTCTTCCACTCAATCTCTATTCTTTTCCCTTTTCACTTGTCAATTTTTATTTCTCCTCTCACAAACTTTATTAAATTTCACCCATTCCTTTTTCTTATATATATATGCATTGATTTGAACATCACTCAAAAAGTCACCTCACGTGCTTTTGACAAAAAATGTTAGAAGTTTTAAACTTTGATTTTCCACTTTTTTTATTTCAACAATACACACAATTGACCAACAATATGCGTTTAGAGTCATCGACAGATTTAGTATAGACTTGAAGGTATTGAATAATATCAATGTCATTAGCTAGTTCAATGGTCAATTTGTCTTCCAACCCAAATTTAAGCCTCATTTCTCTGCATTTGTTTTTATGTATTAGTTTTACAAAACTATAAAACTCTCGTCAACAAAAATTTTGGGTCAATTCTTAAAGTATTACTTCCACTATTTTAAATTAGTGATTTTTTTTAATTGTAATTTTATTTTTCCTTTTATACGAGTAAATAGGTTAAAGGAGAAATCACGTACAATGGAAACAAGTTGAACGAATTTGTGTCTCAAAAGACATCTGCATATATTAGCCAAAATGACGTCCATATTGGAGAAATGACAGTAAAAGAGACGCTCGATTTCTCAGCAAGATGTCAAGGAGTTGGCACCCGATATGGTAACATTTTAATATTAATTACAATCTCACAAAGACATCATTTATCAAAACTATTTGTATAAGCTTTCAAATGCTCTTTGGTGAGTAACAATCTATTCTCTAAACTTTTGTACATATTTTTTTTCGATAGTTTTAAATAAAAACTACACATACTTCACCCTATTTGTGCGTATTAGTTTTAAACTTCAAGTTTGACCTTCGAAGTTTTAGGTTTATACACTTGTTTATTTCTTAACCTTAAAATCCATCTAACCGTCCTTCAAGTTTCCCTTTTTTTTTCTTTTTTTTCCTTATTCGATATATATATATATAAAACTTGCAAGTTCAAAAGTATTTGCTAAGACATAAGACCATCAAAAGCTACATTAGTTGATTTTTAGATATTTTAAAACACTTAAATTTTTAAACTTAAAATATTCATAAACTAAAATTGTAACTTAATTAAGGGTAAGTAAATTTATAATTATCTCTATGGAAAAAAAAAGAAAAGAAAAGAGGTATTAATTACGTGGCAATGACTTAGATCTACTGAGTGAGCTGGCAAGAAGAGAAAAACAAGCTGGAATTTTCCCCGAAGCTGAAGTGGATCTATTTATGAAGGTTATTATTGTGATTTCACTTTTGATATATCCTTCCCAATTCTTGTAATAAATCTTCCTAAATTAAAACATATTCTTATTAATCCTTAATTGGAATTAATAGCATATAATTATTAAAGATATTCCTAAAGTTAATCCTAATCAAATTGGAAATTATATTTATGAATTCTCTTTTTAGGCCACAGCAATGGAAGGAGTTGAAAGCAGTTTAATTACTGATTACACCCTCAAAGTAAGTGGATTTATTCAATTTTTTATTTTTCTTTTTTGCCAAAAAATAAAATAAATAAATTGACATTTTATGTCCATTTTTTGTACCCTTCTTAATTTGTGAAGGCTCACTTTTTGCAATTCATTTGCTAATAAAATTCCTCCAATCAACAATAGTTTTTTCTTCTTCTCATTGACAATGTTTGGTATAAAAGTCTTATAAAACATTAATTTTGATTCTTAAATTGTATCAATTTCGTTTTGTTGTTATATTTATATAAGTGTTGTAATTCACTTACTAATTTTAATACCTTTTAAAAACAAACCAACTTTTTCTATACTCGTTATATTTAAAATTTTAATAGAAATACAAAAATTGCAAGAAATAAATTCGACTAACACATTTTAACTACTAAATGACATTTTCAAAATTTTATAAAACAATAAATTTTGAAACTTGAAAATGTTTCATAATTTATTAAATGTAGAAGATATTTTTTGTTGCATGGTACTTTACTTAATGTCAAAGTCCTTAACTCAAGTACAATTAAAAAATATATATCTCAATATGTATATTATGAAAAGTAAAATGAGCCATTGATCAAGTTCCATAAGGTTTTATTTAGCAAGAAGATTTGATTTGATTTTATGTTTTTTTTTTCTTGATGACTTCTTATGTTTTATTTTTCATATATAGATCTTAGGAATTGATATTTGTAAGGACACTATTGTTGGAGATGAGATGCAACGTGGCATTTCTGGAGGTCAAAAGAAACGAGTTACTACTGGTAAGTTTATTGTTCTCTAATTTATTAATCATTATAATATAATTAGAGATACTTAATTTGTAATCTTTTGAAAGTTGAAAGATATGATTGTAACTACTTCGTAGTGGAATTCACAATTGTCATTTTAATTAATAATTATAATGTAATCATATGTTTCACTAATTTTCATTTCAAGTAATATATATATATAAACTGTCGTAAACAACAACTGTTGTAAAACATTTACAAATATAGCAAAATGTTATAATTTATCTGTGATAGATCATCATAAATAAACTATGACAGTTTGTTACATTTTATAAATTTTTTAATCAATCTTGCTATCTTTGAAAATAATCGGGTTTGTGTTAATAGGTGAGATAATAGTAGGTCCTACGAAAACACTATTCATGGATGAAATATCAACGGGTTTAGATAGTTCAACGACGTATCAAATAGTGAAGTGCTTACAACAAATTGTGCACCTCACGGATGCTACGGTGGTCATGTCCTTACTACAGCCCGCCCCTGAGACGTTCGATCTTTTCGATGACATCATCCTCTTATCCGACGGTCAGATCGTGTACGAGGGCCCACGAGAACACGTACTCGAATTTTTCGGATCCTGTGGATTTCAGTGCCCAGACAGAAAGGGAACGGCCGATTTTTTGCAAGAGGTCAGTCAAAATTTGTTCTATTGGGCTTACTACTACCAGGCCCACTACGAGCCCAAGCCCACCATCGAGTTCGTTATTCATTTTTATGTTTCATGACCAACACCAGGTAACGTCGAAGAAGGACCAAAGGCAATACTGGGCGAACAGAAGCGAGGAATACCGTTACACAACAGTTTCCGAATTCGCAAGGCGATTCAAGCAGTTCCATGTGGGGAAGAAGCTCCATAACGAGCTCTCAGTTCCATACGACAAGTCGTTAGGGCACAAAGCCGCTTTGGTGTACCACAAGTACTCAATCCCCAAGTTGGAGCTTCTCAAAGCCTGTACCCACAAGGAATGGCTTCTTATCAAGCGAAATTCATTCGTCCATATCTTCAAAATGGTTCAGCTCATCGTGATTGGCTTCGTGTCAGCTACTGTGTTCTTCAGGGCCAAAATGCACCACCGCAACGAAGAAGACGGTGCAATTTATATTGGGGCTTTGATTTTCACCATGATTGTCAATATGTTCAATGGGTATGCAGATATAGCTTTGACTATTGCGAGATTGCCGGTGTTCTTCAAGCAGAGGGACCTTCTTTTTCACCCTCCTTGGACTTTCACACTCCCTACTGTTCTTCTTCGTCTTCCTTTGTCTGTCCTTGAATCTACTGTTTGGATGGTTATGACCTATTACACCATTGGATTTGCACCCGAAGCTTCCAGGTATGCTCCATTCTAAGTGTTTATCTATATATATGATGAAATTTGATATACTAGCTAATCTCTTGAACTTAGAAGGCATGCATAATATACGTAATTTTCATCACCCTTACCATTTATTTCTTGCAGTCCATTTTTACTATGTCAAGTTAATTATGTTTTTATTGATGTTATAAATGAGGCTAATCCACAAAGAAAATTGGCTCAAATAGTATCCTTCTTTTTCCTCCCTCTCTCTGTTGGTATTATGTAGTAATATATTGGCTCTTGATCTGCAGGTTTTTCAAGCAATTCCTGTTGGTGTTTCTAATCCAACAAATGGCTTCTGGGCTCTTTAGGTTCATTGCTGGTTGCTGCAGGACCATGATAATTGCCAATACCGGAGGATCTCTCACTCTCTTAATTGTGTTCATGCTTGGTGGTTTCACTCTTCCTAAAGGTGAATTTGTAATTTTTCTAATTGATAAAGAGAAACACAACCCGTTTATGCTTTCAATGTGCGTAACTAAAGAAAGACATGCACGAGCTAACGCCTGAGAGGTGTGTACTGCAACAGGCGATATTCCCAAGTGGTGGACTTGGGGCTACTGGATTTCACCATTGACTTATAGTTACAATGCCATTAGTGTAAATGAAATGCTTGCTCCGAGGTGGATGGAGAGGCTGGTATGTCACTCTTAACACAATATCTTCAAGCTAGTTTTGTTATGTTGAAGAATATAAATAAATGACTATCAGTTGAAGCTTTTGAGTGTATAAGTGATTTGATATGGGAATCAAATAGAAGGTTCTGTGTTGAATTCTGGTAACATTATTTTTTTCTGACTTAATATTAATCGTCATTTGTTTGGCATTATGTTAATTTCAACCTTTTGAGTTTAGTGGTGATTTTGGTACCATGTTACTGACATAAATAACTCTAGTTTGTGTATGGCTAGGATCTTAATAAGTTACGCATTTTGCAGGCTTCAGACAATAAAACCCCATTGGGTTTGGCTGTGCTTAAGAACTTCGATATTTTTCAAGACACAAATTGGTTTTGGATTGGAGCTGGAGCTCTTTTGGGAGTAGCAATCCTCTTCAATGTTCTTTTTACACTTGCACTTATGTACTTAAATCGTAAGACTTGGAAGCATTTCTTTTAAGGTGTCTAAAGCTTTTTAGTTTTCATTCGGGTTCATAAATTTAATTCTTTTAAATCAACATAACAGCTTTTGGGAGGCCACAAGCAATTGTATCGGGAGAATCAACAGAAGAGTTGGACTTCGAGCAAGATGTCGAAGAACCGACTCCGAGACAAGCAGAGTCAAAAACAGATTCGATGACTAGATCATTATCTTCTTCTGATGGGAACAATACAAGTATGAATTGAAAAAAATGAACGTAATATTTTTCATGCACGTTCAACTCACGTTTTTTAAAAAATTTATTCAGGAGAAATGACTATTTGGCGAATGAGCAGCAGATCTACTGATAGTGGACGATGTGGGGATTCCTCTCTTAGGAGTGGTGTCAATACAAAGCGAGGAATGGTTCTTCCATTCACTCCTCTTGCAATGTCCTTTGATAGTGTAAATTACTATGTGGACATGCCCTCTGTAAGTAGATTTAGGTCTCAACTTCTCTGTACTTTTTAGTTCTTCCAAGGTGTAATTTATGATTTCATTTTTCAACTGACATTTGAAATGATAATTCACTATTATGACAGGAAATGAAGAACCAAGGGGTTAAAGATAATAGGCTCCAGCTACTTTGTGAAGTAACCGGTGCTTTTAGGCCTGGTGTCCTTAGTGCACTGATGGGTGTTAGTGGGGCTGGAAAGACAACTCTGATGGATGTTTTAGCTGGGAGGAAAACAGGCGGTTATATTGAAGGCGATATAAAAATTTCAGGATTCCCTAAGAAACAAGAAACCTTTGCAAGAATTTCTGGATATTGTGAACAAAATGACATTCACTCTCCTCAAGTTACTGTTCGAGAATCCTTGATTTACTCTGCTTTCCTAAGGCTCCCTAAAGAAGTTAGCATCATAGAGAAGATGGTAAGAGCATCAGTTTTTGCCACCTCTTCTGAAAAATATGTAACCCCAAATACACTAAAGTTAAGTGTTCTTTGTGACTAATTTTCCAGGTTTTTGTGGATGAAGTGATGGAACTGGTGGAGCTCAAGAATCTTAGTGATGCCATAGTAGGGATCCCTGGCATAACAGGGTTGTCTACAGAGCAGAGAAAGAGGTTAACAATTGCAGTGGAGCTTGTTGCTAATCCGTCAATCATTTTTATGGACGAACCAACTTCAGGTCTTGATGCAAGAGCAGCTGCAATTGTGATGAGAACTGTTAGGAATACGGTGGATACTGGTAGAACTGTTGTATGTACAATTCACCAACCTAGTATTGATATATTTGAAGCCTTTGATGAGGTAAATTCATCTTCTTCTCGTGCTCCCTTTGTCTTTTGTCTGTTTTGTTATACTGAAACGAGCAATTTTGGCTCAGCTGCTTTTACTGAAAAGGGGAGGACAAGTGATCTATGCAGGTCCTTTGGGTCGCAATTCTCATAAGCTAATTGAATATTTTGAGGTAATTCTTGGATTATTAGTTCCTATGTTTTTACCAGAGAATCAATCAACTTATTTTGGACTGAATCATCCCCAGGCTATTCCAGGAGTGCCAAAAATTAAAGAAAAGTACAATCCGGCTACCTGGATGCTGGAGGTAAGCTCACTAGCAGCTGAAGTTCAGCTTAAAATGGACTTTGCGGACCATTACAGGGCATCATCCTTATATCAGTGAGTCAAGATTTAAATTGTAGTAATATATTTGTTTTAAAGAGATTCGAAGTTGCATGTTTGAGCTGATTGGATATGGATAATGGCAAATAAACAGGCGAAATAAGACTTTAGTAAAAGAGTTAAGCACCCCGCCCCCAGGATCTAAAGACCTCTATTTTGCCACTCAATACTCCCAGTCCATGTGGGGGCAGTTCAAATCTTGCCTTTGGAAGCAGTCATGGACCTACTGGAGAAGTCCTGATTACAACCTTGTTAGGTTTCTTTTCGCTTTAGCTGCTGCCCTCTTGTTAGGAACTATTTTCTGGAAAGTTGGCTCCAAGATGTATGTATTTCATTAAACCAATCTTTAAAACCTTGCTTTCCTATTCATAATACTAACATTTCTTTGTCTGAACTCGGCTTAGGGATGACGTAAAGGACCTAAACACAATTATTGGAGCAATGTATTCTTCTGTCTTGTTTATCGGAGTGAACAACTGCTCTACTGTACAACCAGTAGTTGCTACAGAAAGAAGCGTATTTTATCGAGAGAGAGCTGCAGGGATGTATTCGTCGTTTCCTTACGCTCTTGCTCAGGTATGCGGATGGCTTCCAATACATAACTTGAAATTCACTTTCTTAGAACAAATAAAGTGATGATTACAAAACTCTCAATGCTTTTTCAATGCAGGTGATAATTGAAATACCATATGTGTTCTTCCAGACGGCTTACTATACTCTTATTGTATATGCAATGGTTGACTTTCAGTGGACAGCTGAAAAATTCTTCTGGTTCTTCTTTGTCAATTTCTTTACTTTCCTCTGCTTTACCTATTACGGTTTGATGACAGTGTCTATCACACCAAACCACCAAGTAGCCTCCATTTTCGCTGGAGCTTTCTATATACTCTTCTGTCTCTTCTCTGGCTTCTTCATCCCAAAACCAGTGAGTATATTTTTATTTTATAAATACAAATATCCGGTTTAGTCTTCAGCATTTGATTATTTGATCCTATACATTTTAACATTAGCAATCATCACCTTTTCTTTGGTAAATGTTGAAATTGACATGGGATAAAATTACCTGACACGATACTTCGCGGGTTGGTTGAAATTTAAGGAATTAGGCCACTTAAAGAAAGCAAAGTTTCTAATTCACATTCCAAATTCCCAAGGAATAGCAGAAATTTCAAATTACCCTCTCTTAGGTGGCCAAATTTTCTTCTCTAAATTTCTATCGACTCAGCAAGCAAGTAAACTTATTATCAGCCAACTCTAACATCCTCCAACTGGAAGGGAATAATTGAAAAGTGTTAAAATGAATAATCAAATTTAAACTTTTTTAAAACAATAAGAGTAAAATTCAATCATATATTCTGATCGTTCTTGAAATTTCAGAAAATCCCAAAATGGTGGCTATGGTATTACTGGATTTGCCCAGTGGCGTGGACTGTATATGGGTTGATTGTATCCCAGTATAGGGATGTAGAGACTCTCATCAAAGTGCCAGGAGCAGAAGACACATCAGTCAAATCATATATAGAACACCATTATGGGTACCGCCCAGATTTTATGGGCCCTGTGGCTGCAGTTTTAGTGGGATTCACAGTCTTCTTTGCCCTTGTGTATGCCCGCTGCATTAAGTCGTTGAACTTCCAAACAAAATAGGTACAGCCATCATGCCTTCTCCCTCCTCAATTTGCTATGCTATGATATGAAATTAGTATTAGGAGTTAGATTGTTCTTTTCTGACACAGCTAAATGAGGAATGTGATATCACCATCTCTAGAATGCCGACGATATGCAACAGTCGTGTGGGATTAGGAAATAATCTTCTCTAAAAATGGTTGAGTAGTTGAGAAAAAAAAAATCTAGGATTGTGATCTTGTAAGATCAGATGGTTTAGAATCTAGCAGACAGAAGGAAGAAACCCATTGCCTGTAGTTGGCCATTGAATGGATGAAAGCAAAGAGAGAGGGATGGTGCTCAAATCTGAAAAACAAGTGTTGTGTAATTGTTTGCAACTTTGGAAAAATATTGATAAAATAGTTTGAGCTTTGTAGTTTTCGTACTCTCTTATGATATTTACGATGCTTATAGCTTTAGTCTGTTTGTAGAGTCATAATGTTATTAATGCTGTTACAAATAAGAGTAATGCTTGAGTTGAAACAAAAGGATCATTTATAGAACTCTATTGAAAATTATGTAGTTTTAGCATCATGTTTCTCTACCAATATTGGTATCTTTGAAATGGTTTTGTTGCTTATAAAAAGAGTTTGAAAAATGGGTTTGAAGTTGTAGATCCACAACTGATGTCTATTAACACCTCTAGGTCTCCCATTTTCTTTCCTTTCTTGTTTGATGATACTTTTTAGATTTACTAACACCCTAAGAACAAACACATATCTGCCCTCCTCGTCTCTTTTCGAGTAGTGATCGAACAGAGTGTAACCAAATCAATTGGACATTGGTTCAATTCTCAATTCTCTGTTGGACCACTTATCAAATCAAATAGATGTTCACCCCTACCAAGATAGACTAATTCAATACGGGTTGAAGTAATTTTATGTATGAATATGACACAAGTTTAGATAAACTTGTTAGACTGTATCAACTTTTATTCTACACTTTCTGTGTCAAGTCATATTGAATTTAAACTCAATTAAATGTTGCAATTTTTATTAGGGGTCTTTTTAGAAATATAAAAAACCGGCAAAATATTTACACTCTATAGAATAATTTCAAAAACAGAAAAAGTTCAAAGGTTCACCGTGTAAAATACCAAAAATGTCTCATCAATTATGCCGTCAACAACGCGCGCGTAATATATTTGCTATCGTTTAGATTTGGTTATTGTTTGGTACACGATCGTTTGGATGTGACTACAATTTATCTTTTCAATTATATCGTTTAATTTTGTTACACGATTGTTTAATTTGGACACGATCTTTTAGATTTAGGGATTTGGGGATGATTTTTTTTCAAAATTTGATACACGATCATTTAGATTTGGCTAAACGATTTTTTATAAACTTTTTACTACACAATCGTTTATTTTTTTTATATGATCGTTTACTTTTTTAACACGATTGTTTACATTTTTTACATGATCGTTTACATTTATCTACTCCAATTAAAAAAAAATTCAAGATTTTTTATGCACGATTTTTTTTTACACGATCGTTTACATTTAACTACTCTAATCTATATGATTTTTTTTCAAGAGTTTTATACACAATATTTTATTTTTTATACACGATTGTTTATGTTTGGTTACTTCAATCTAAATGATTTTTTTCAAGATTTTTTATACACGATCTTTTATTTTTTTATACATTTACTTTTTTTTACACGATCATTTACATTTGGTTACTTCAATCTAAATGATTTTTTTCAAGATTTTTTATACACAACATTTTATTTTTTATACACGATCGTTTACTGATCGTTTATACTGGGCTACTCCAATCTAAATAATTTTTTTTCAAGATTCTTTATACACGATCTTTTAGATTTTGCCACGGTCACTTAGATTTGGTTACCCAAATTTAAACGACGTAAAAAAAAAGAGAAAAAGAAGAAAAATTAAATGACGTAAAAAAGAATTGAAAAATAAGAAAGATGATGGAAAGAAATCGCAAAAAAAGAAGAGGAAAAGAAGAACGACGATGAAAAAATAGCAGGAGGAAGATGATGAAAGAAATCGTCGGAGGAAGACGATAAAAGAAATCGCGAGGAATAATAGAAAGATGGAACGACAAACTTGAAATATTTAAAAAATGGCTAACTTTATGGGTTTTGTTATACGTAAATAGTTTGGTGTTTTGTTACATTTATGAAAGTTTCCCTTTTTATTATCTAATCAATTTTTGTAAACTAACCTATTGGTTAGTTCACAAATTTTAATAATATCAAGTTTATAAATTTAAGTTGGATTACTTTGCACAAATTAATTGCGAACAATTTTGTCAAAATTCACTAAGTTCAACAAAAGTTCAGTTTCAAGAGGAAACTGTGGAAATAACAAATTCATGGATAGAAAAGAGAAAAATAGTAAATTACTAAATTATTTTGATTTATGGCAAAACTACCTACCAGAGGAATTTTTCCATTTCTTTTGCCCGAATTTACCTCTCCACGAATGACAATTGCTCGTAAACAAATAGAGTGTATTTGTTGAGATCAAAAAATCAAACAAAATATCACATATTACAAATACAATGTATTTGTAAACACACTCACTTGGGATAATTCTTAACTAAATTAAAAAAATATTCTATTGTTCCAACAATCCTTTAGTTTCAACATCCCCTAATTATTATAATACAAAATCAAGTAATTAACGAATTTGTATATTTCATATTATTTATAAAAAATATATTAAATAATACATATTACAAATTTATAATAACAATTTCAATCTATATCATCCCCTAAAATCGTCAATTTGAATTCAAATTTTCTAAAGTAACTTCAAATATAATTTCAAAGGTAAATTCAAATATTTCACATTTTTTATTTTTTGAATTATTAATGAAAAAATATACATAAAAGTACATAATACACATTTGATATTCTAACATTATTTTCCACTCTTAGTTTTAATTCAAATTTATAACAGTATTTTAAAATCTAAATTATACCCATTAATTTTATATTATTAAATTGAATTCCTAAAATTATGCTAAAAGTAATGGATAATCCATTAATTTACCATTTTTTATTTTTCAAATTATTTATAAAAAAACATACATAAATACATTAATTTTAGATTCTTAATTTTAATTTCTAAAATTATACCAAAGACAATGGATAATCTCTTAATTTTAGCATTTTTTATTTTTCAAATTATTTATGAAAAACACACACAGTTTATTTTTAAATTAATGGGTAAAATTTGTATTTTAAAATATTGTTAACAATTTGAATTAAAACTAATTTTAAAATAAATAACAATAGTTATTTATTTTAGATTGTTAGTTTGAATCCTTACAATTATGCCACATATAATGTTTGATATGTATCCCACCATAATTTTACTCCATAGGACACAGTTTTAATTCAAAATTTTCAAATTATTTTTAAATCCAAATTTTGCACCTTAATTTTAGACTGTTATTTTGAATCCATAAAATTATTCCAAGGTAGTATTTGTTATATATCTCACCATAAAATTATAAATTGGTTTTAATTTAGTTTGAATCTCTAAACTTATGCCAAGTATAATGTTTGAATCCCTAGAATTAGTTTGTATAATTTATGAAACAATAATTTAATATATATTCTCGTATGCTATGATAAAGCTGAAAATCAAATCTTTACAATTTAATAATATTTTAGCATATATCTCTTCAGTTAATTATTCCCATACATTTTAAATAATGTTGCTAATTTAAAAATATGTTGTACAATAATTTAAGATATATTCGTCATATGCTATGATAAAGCTGGAAATCAAATATTTACAATTTAATAATGTTTTAGCATAATACTCTTCATAGTAACATGTCAAAACACCACCAAAAAGCACCCCAGTTTAAATTGATAACAAAAGGAGTATAAATATATACGCCAAGAAGAGCAATCTGAACTATCATCAGTTTTTTCTTTGCTTTTTCCCATTCATTTAAAAGAATCATTCTTGTATATTTTCGAAATTTTCATATAACTTGTTGCCAAACAATTTGCCCATTGTACTTTGACTTTCAGAACTTGCTCAAATAGCAATGGTTTTGCATATGAAAAGAACATATCTAAAGATTTGAAGGTAAACATGGCTGTTAAACAGAGTTTCATGGATAAGCATGTAAGACGTTTTTCTCTTCTCTGTACTGTTTGATTTACAATATTTTCTTTATCAAGTGAAGGAAGTCTATTTAATTATCATCTCTAAGTTTTTCTCTCACCTAATTGTCATTGTTTGATGTCATATTTAGAGAAATACATTGTAATTACCATAAATGAATCTCAGACAATCTATAGAATTGAATACACTATAATTATATTCAATGCAACAAAAGTCAAAATAGACACTATAATTCAGAACATGAAATATACTCAACATACAAATTGCATAAAACTCCCGAATCAATGTCAAATATAATGCACCAATGCATCATATACATGAGAATTCAAAACATACAGTATAATTCACAAATGAGTTACATTCACAATACACAAACACAATGTAATTAAATGCACCATATACATGAGAATTCAAAGCATATAGTGTTGTAATTCACAAATGAGTTACATTCACAATACACAAGTATAGAACATGAGTTACATTAAAAAAACATAACATGAGTTACATTGACAATATCATACTTCACATTCAAAACATGAGTTACATTCACAATACACAAATACAATGTAATTGAATGAATCACATACAACAGAAGTCACAAATACTATGTAATTATCATACTTCATATAGATGGCATGCAATACCATTCAACATATACCTCAGATTTTTTCGGTTTCATTGGTGCTTTTCCCTTCCTCCTTTGATCTTCTCTTGCCTTTTGTTCCTTTTTAATAGCCTTCACCTATGTTATAAAATGAAAATTTATAGCGAATACAGAAAATAATCAAAACTTTATCAAATTAACCATGTGCTTACTTTCTTTCCCTTTTCCATAGTCTTTTTTCTCTTCTTATTATCCGTTGGTCTTTCATCTTGTTCACTCGTCCATGAACTCGAATCTTTATCTACCACTGTCTCACCCTCCCCTTTTTCATCGTTATCTTCTTCTCGTTATTCATCTTCTTCTTCTTGTTCCTCTTCTTCGCTTTCGCTTTCGCTTTCAGTATTTTCCTGTTTGTCAAAGTTATAATCAATTTATATAATACATAATTGAAGTACAACAAATGGGAAAACACATACCTTTTCTTCAACCTCTTTTTGTACCTTTTCTTCACGTTTCCTTTTGGCTTTTAACCGGTCACTTGTTCTCGTTCTGACCTCTCCCTTCTCCTTTTTCATCTTTATATTCTCTACAATTTATAAAAACAATATACATTTATAGGTACACAACAAATCCCGCTTATTCTTCCTAAAATAAATGGCATATTGTTCCTATATTATTTATATAATCTAAAAAGATAATTAAATAAACAAATAAAATATAAAATATCCGTTTAATTGTAATATAAATATAACATTTGAGTTAAAAAAATAGTACCCTATTTTCAAAATAGAAGAACACCAGACATCACAACAATGGAAGAACTATAATGCAAAGAACATACATTGAAGAATTTGAAGAACTCAATGAAGATTTTGCAGTAGACGAAGGTATGTGAACGAACTGAAAAACTTGATGATTTATGAAAAACTTGATGCTTTTGAACTTAACGAACTGAAAAACTTGATGATTTTGCAACAGAAGAAGGGAAAGTGTGACAAAGGGACTTTGAAAATTTGAAGATTTGAAGGGAAGATTTGAAGAAACATTGAAGATTTGAAGATTTGAAGTGAATCCGAACGGACAAACCTTTGTTTCCAAATTCAAAATAATGGACAATTTGAAATGGTGGCTTGCACAAATTGAATCAAATGTGATCACTTGCAGAACTTTGAATGTGATTTGATGAGTTTTTTTCTGTTATGGGGAAAAAGTAAAATATTCTATTGTGAATGCAAAGTAATATTTAATTATAGAGTATTTGGGGATTACTAAACCAATGTATTTAGGAATCACATTTGTCACTTATGTAGGGGTATTTAAGGGATTGCTCCCCCAAAATTTTCTTTAATTTTTTTTGTTTTGCTATTTTGTCAATTTAAAAATAAATTTTCTATTTATCAAAAGTAAACCTCCTATTTTGTCATTCTTCTTGTCAGCCCTAGTTTCAATGTCGTTTTATTGTAATTTCTTAAGACATTCATATGTTTTATAAATTATTAACAACGTAAATTTATCAAGTTGTTTAAGAGAGTCGAGTCAATGAACACCACTTTTGACTTTAGGGGTGTGGACGTCATAATATTTAGCTAAAGGGGCGACGTGCTACATGATTGTGTAATATTGATAGCTAAAAGTATCAAATGTAACATTTTTTGTTTTTGTAAAGGTAGGTATAATATATTGCAAAAAGGAAACTCTTAACTTGAAGTCAAGCACAAAATAGATTATAGAACAATACAAAAGTAAAAGAATTAGAGCTCACACAAACCAAACACCAAAGTACCAAAAACCATATAAAAAAGACTATCCTAAGTCCTTTGACGATTAATCATATAATGACAATCGATCATAAAAAAAAGAGATAACATTTTGAGAGAACAAGAAAAAGAAGAGTTTGCAGTATCTTTAAACGACACCTACAATTGAAATGTTACTGGGTTGACTATAGGATTAGATCCAATAATACAATTCTATACCTCGCACCAAAAAAGCTCCAACAATAACAATTATCCTAAGTCCTTGACAATTCAAAGGGGACTTGAGGTTCACCAAAACTTTAGATTCACTAATCATACAATGACAATCGACCATAAAAAAGGATATAACATCTTGAGAGAACATTACTAAAGAAAAAGAAAGAGTTTTTAGTATCTTTAAGTGACATGAACAATTGAAATGCTACAAGATCGACTATAGAGTTAGACCCAATAATGTAGTTGTAGACCCTCACCATCGAAGAACCTTCAACAATAACAACAATTGCCTTCTCAGTTAGAGAAGCAACAACCCCTTCAAGAGAGGCGAAAATTGCCACCAAAGAGGAGCTCCCTCTTTCAACTTCCCACCCTTATTTGTTAAAAAAGTAACCAAAACCATTAGATTGAACATGCTTGCATGGCCTCCAAACACAATCTAGTGTGTAGGATGATCGATGGTGCAGTTTGATGGAATTCAGAAGAATATCTAGAACCATCACATTGTAATGTTTATCTAGGTTGATGATGCAATTTGATGAAATTGAAAAGAGTTGTTATGCATATACAGAGTTATGAACATTGGTGATGTGGAGGTTTTTGGCTAGGTTGATCGGTGGATAGATAACTTAAGTCGCTCGATCCTACCAAATTGTTCAAGAGAGTAGAGTCCCACTTCCTACCTCAAAAATGGCGGTGGCCTAATATTCAGCTCAATAGCCAATAAATTATCATATTATGTCCACAAATTATCATCACTAGTCAAATATAGGAGAAGTCTCACTTGTATGATATATAATTCTAATTGCAACTCAATTCAACATGCATATGGTTTGACACTAGTGTGTAGCTTTTTCTTAATGTGTTGTCGTCATACAAGCTCTACTTTTATTCATGTGAAATCGCACTCAAACAAGCTTAATTCGACTTAAAGCTCCTACATCAATATTAGTTACGGTAGTATATAGATCTATAAAACTTACCAAAACAATTCATTTTAATTTTTTTGAAGTAATAAATGATTCCAAAATATTTGAAAACAAAAATTTACAAACATCTAACTTTTTAATCAACGATATATTAGAAAAGTCACATTAAAATTCACACAAAAGAAACGTTAAAAACTCGTCATAAAAAACAATAACAAAATATAAAAGAAAAGCTAAGAAAAATTGAAGTTGGGTAACCCATAATACAATATAAAAAGAAAAACCTAACTATTTCATGTGAGTTGATGTCATAGTTCATAGTCTCATTATGATTGTAGTTATAAACATATAGCAATTAAATATGTAAATATGTCATCCATCCTCATAGGCCAAAAAGAATATTTATACAATTAAATACATTAAAGATAAACCAAAGTGAAAAGAAATAAAACACCAATAATAATAAAAAAAGAAATACACTGTTTTTGTTTAATAATTAATGAATTTTTGGTTTTATTCTAGAAATCTATTTTAGAAAAAAAGAAAAATGAAGGGAAGAAAAAACCAAAATAAGGTGGGGGAGGTGGGGGCCACAAGACATTGTCTTCTTAAAACTTGAGATTTAAGACTTTAGAGAGAAAGAAAGAGTAATCATTATTAGTGGATCCCACCAATGAATAATTGCCTCTCTCTCTCTCTCTCTCTTTCTATGCTTATTTACATTTATGATTATGACTCTCCCAATTTTTCATTTTCTTTTTCTTTAATTGTTAATTATTTAATTAATAGTTAAAAAATGAAAAAAAAAGGGAAAAAAAAAAAAGAAAGAAAGTAAAAAACTACTCTTCACTCTCTCTCAGTCACTCAATTCCATGGCCTTCCTTCATCTATTCTTGAAAAGTGGAATAATTTTTTTTTTTTTTTTTGGTACTGAATTTCTAAATTATTTATTTGTTAACAAAGAGAAAAAGAAATAAAGAAAGAAATAAAAAACTGAAAATAGAAAAAAGAAAAAAAGACGAGGGATTTCATGTTCCTAAAATTTACAGGGAGAGAAGATCAAGGGTTTCTTCTTCTTTCCCCTATTTCTCCATTCTCTTCTCTCCGCCTTTAATCTCAGGTTTGTTCTTCCCTTCATCCTTCTTCTTCTTCTTTGATTCGATTCGATTCGATTCGATTCAATGTTTTTGTTTTTCTGAATCCCTTGTTTTTTTTTTTTTTTGTTTTCTGCTTCTTTCGAGGTACTTTTTTTTTTAAAATTGTTTCTTCATATTTTACTTTACATCTTTATCTTTTTGTTCCTGATTCTTTTTTCTTTTCTGGGTTTTAGTTTTTGAGTTAGGTTCGTTTCGTGGTGGTGGTGTTAGACTCTTGGGTATGGAGCTCGTATTGGGGAGGTTTTTCTGATGATTGAATTTTGTAAAGTCTGGGTTTTTAATTGCTTTCTTGGACGGTATGTTGGCGATTTTCTTTCGAGTTGGATTGTTTTGGAGTTTATTATTTATTTATTTGGTAGTTTAGGTGATACTTTTTGTTTTAAAATTTCGACTTTGGATTTAACATTCGGATTTCTTTGGTGTTTTGTTGTTTTATTTTTGCAGTTCTTGTTTTGGGGGTGCTGAGATTTAATTGTTCGTTGAAGAGATTAGAGATGTTGTGGAGCTGTTGAATGACGGGAAATTAATTTTGTTTGATTTGGGGTGTTTTTATGCTCTTTGGGTGAAGGGGTACGGCGAAAAATTGAATCAAGGGGGTGGATGGAGAAAGAAGTTTTGGTTCCGATCAGGGACAATGTGGCTGATGAAGCTTTGATGTTTGATCAAATAAATATGGAAATCAAAACTGAGGAAAATGAAATTGATATTCAGAAGGGTGATGTTTATGCTCCTGCATCCGAGAAAGGTGAGGGAAGTAGTGTTGTATTCTCCAGAGAAGGTCCTCTTGTGAAGAAAGAGTCTGTTCTAGCTCATGGGTGTAATTCCAATGAACAAAGTCCCAAGTCCATGCTAATGGTGACAGATCACAAGCAGGGAAAGAAAGGGAAGTCCTGTCATGAAAAGAAACTTAGCAGACAAGATAGATTCGAGTTGGGGCGGTTGTTTCAGGGTGCTGTAAGCTCACATGATTGGGAGCTTGCAGATAGTTTGATTGCTTTGGCAGATCCTCAAACTCTTAATGATGCTTTGTGTATCACCTTGGATTCAATCTGGTTTTTGAGCACACAACAAGAGCTTCATGGAATAACTGGGTTAATTAAGAACATCATTGTGAGCGGAGCTTATGATTTTACGAGAGCAGCTCTTAGGACCTCGTTTCTGGCTTCGTGTGTCTCTGCCTGCCAGAGTCGAACGATGAGTCTTGCGGATACTGTGACTGTCATGGCACAGAGGTGAAGCATAAGCTCTTATTACTACACATGAGTTTATCTTTAATTTTATGGCCACCAAATCCATCTGCTTGCCTCTTTCTTTCTGTCTCTCCCTTAGGAACATTTGTTTACCACCATCAGCAATATTATCCAGAGAGTTTTCCGATATCCTAATTAAAAAGAAAAAATAAAGGAAAAAATGAAGAAGAAAAGGATTGATTGATGAAGGAAAAATGAGATGGGAAACCACTTTTAACTAACAAGTTCATAGTATAGGACCTGACAGATTTAGTGAACTATTGAAACTCTCAAGTATTATGAGGGATGAAAAACAAAGAAAGGTCTGTCTAAATGTGTAGCCCATTTGACCAAAAGCGCTTTTTGCTATATCCCTCAATCCATACATAACCTTTATAACATCTTAGCAAACTGGTGACTTCGTATATTTCCATCTTGTGGCTTCAATAATTTTTATATGTCGATTTCAATTATTATCAATTCAAGGGGGGGATCCTAAGGGTGCAAACCTGTAACCAATGGCTTTACTATTTCTAAAATGCAAAGGGGCCCTTAATATTTCATGTTTAACTTTTTAAGTTTGCATTCTGCTCTACTCCCAACTTGTTACGAGAAGTTAGAAAATATTGACATCTTTCATTTGGTTCCCTTGATTTAGCTTTCTTATAACTATGTAGATGCAACTTACTAAACTGTCTTGGTTTTGTTATGTTGGGATGCTCTCAAGGTTTTTGGCCATGGCAATCTACATTTTTCTTCCATATAGTCTAGTAGAAATTGTGCTATTTTCATGCTATTTTTTCATTTTCTATTCCTTAACTCCTGCTGTCTGTTGGTGAGTTTGCTCTCAATCGTGGTCAGGCAGGCAGGCCAGTAGCTTAGATAATTTTATGATATCTGTCGACTGGCATTTATTCAAAATGTTTATAATGTGGTAACGGGCCAACAAGCTTTTACATGGCACACTGGAGATATATATTCCTACGTTTGACATTTCATCAATTGCAGGTTGCGAGAGCGTCTCCAAGAATGCAATGGAGATGAGGTTTTAAAAGCAGAGGCTGGTACTAAGGTTCAAAAGTTTACAGAGTGGGCTCTGAAATGCATTGGTTTTCATTCTGGGTGCCATGGAAATAAGGACCGAGTGACTCAGAGCTCAGCTGCTGAGATCCAACTTCAGTTATCTGCTTTCAAAATGTTCCTAGATTTTGCTGGCAATCAACTTACTGGAAAAGATTTCACAGAAGCCTTTGATGCTGCTTGTTTCCCACTCACTCTCTTTTCTAGTTCATTTGATCCTGGATGGGCAACTGGAATATCAGCAACAGCAATCCAAGGTTTATTGTGTTTGCTGGTGGAGGGTGGTGCTGACAATGTTAACCAATGCTTCCTTGAAGCCTCTCGCTTTGGAAGCACAGAACTTGTGCGGATTTTATTACAGGTACAGTAGATTGATATTCGTATCGATTTCTTATTTCTTGAGAAATATCAGATTTGGTTGTTTTGAGGATGAGCACTATGGAACTAGTTTCAGGTCTTTCTTTATCTGATTATCAATGTGCATCTGAAGCGTACCTTTGCCAAAGCTTTAACTACATTGATAATTTTCTTTCTATTATGAGCCAAAACAGGGAAGTGTTATTGGGCTTCCTGGTTCCTATACTATTGATGATTTACAGCTGACTTTAGAAGTATATATGAAATTTAAATTGATTTCGTCAATCCCAAGTCAGATCCAATATATAACTCATACATTTTGATGGCTCCCTATTGAATGTGGCATTTGGCTCCTGCATATACATAGTGTTCCTTAGTTCATACTATCTCATTCAATTGTTTCACTCGGTTGATATTCTTCATGTATTTTTACCAGCCATCGTTTTTTTACATTAATATTAAGGTGAAAACCATGATAAGATAATTGAGAAGAGACCAAGTGTAAATTTCAACATGAATGAAATCGTTATCAAATGGGGGGCTTCCGGGGCTTAGTAATTAATACTATTAATGGACAAAGGCATTGTGTTGTTCATTCATGTTGTCTGATGCTAAATTTTAATTTTCCTTTGCACAATAATCAAGACCGTCTCATTACCCTTGCACTCACCTTTTCCTTTTTTCTTATTTGTGAAATTTCTATAGATTGCCCAAAGGAACAGTTTGGACGTTGATGTTGATCTAGCTTTAGGTTTTGCTTCTCACTACTGTAAGATTGGCACTATGGAGTGCTTGGTGGAAGAGGGTAATGCCATAGCTTTCCTAGGTCCTCTAATGAGAGCGGCCGAAAGAGGATGTTTGCCGGTGGTCGAGTGGTTTGTGAAAAGAGGTTGTCAGGACATGGAACTCTGCTTAGCCCTCACCGCTGCTACCTCTAGCAGCCAAATTAATGTCGCTGCTTATCTTCTTCCCCATGTTCCTCAACACGTACTCGCTGCCCTCAGCATTGAAATTTTGAAGGCTGCTGGGGAACGTAGCAGTGGTTCTCTTGATGGCGTGGAGTTTCTTCTTCATTCCAACTTTCTTGGTGATCTTTCTGCAACATATGCTGTCGCAGACAGTATCTCCAAGTCGAGTGATGAGTCTGTTGCTCCTGAGCTTAGGGCATTTCTTCGGGAGCACTGGTCAGAGGCAGCTTATGTGGACGGTTTGAAACAAGGTCAAGAAAATTACTTGAACTTTGTGCGGATTTTGAGGTGGGGTGGATCTCCAATCTCTTTGAGGGATATTCCAGCACCCCTGAGGGTTGCAATAGCTTATCTACCACTGTATAGGGAATGTATAAAGGTGAACGGATACTTGTTTTCGCAAAAGCTGAGGGGGCAGCTGGTTGAAGCTGCAAGAAGGCTTGGAGGTGGAGTGTTAGAAGAGGTGAGCAACGGAAGGGAGCTTTTAGCTGTTTTGGAGCATCATCTTCCTCCATTTTTGCTTCACAAGTTCAAGGTCACTTAGCCAAGACCGTCGTTATTGTATCTTTTATCTCCCACTCCTTCAAACGAAAAAAGAAAAGAAAAGAATAGAAACAAGAAAGAAACGAAGAACAAGATAGAGAATGAGAAAGACAGTATTGCGAAACTTGATCGATATTCAATTTAACGGGATAGTGCGAAGCATTTGCAGCTTGCCTATTTTTCCTTCTAGCCTCTGAAGTTGAATCTGCCTGGTTATTTTCGAGATAGGTGGCACTGTTTTGAATGAATGGTTCATCATATCTTATGTTAACGCACATTTAATGTAGGATGTGGAGCAACCACTGTTAGAAGGTTCGACCTGAACGATGTGTACATTACTGGTATATATCATCTTTTGTTCTCTGCCCATGTGAATTACTGATAATGAGGAAACTTAATATCGTGTCAGCGTCATCGTCCGTTGTCTCGGTCTGTAACTAGTGTGTTCGTCTTGGAGGCCAGTAACGATGTTTTGTTCTTTTTTATCTCTCGCTCTAATAATGAAGCTCAAGGTTGTGATCTTTTCATATTCTCACATGCAGCAAGATTGATTGAATTGTCTTTGGATCTTCAAGTGCAAAGCTAGATCCATTAGAATTGAATGTAAGAAATATAGGTATAATTTATAGTATTCAAAGGCCAACATCAACCCAAATGATGGATGTCAGACGTACAAACTTACTCTGTATGATTATTTAAAGTGTAAAATTTGAAAAATTTGAGATGAAATAAATACAAAGAAGGTAAAAGCTGAGGATCACAATCATTTACATTAGGTTTTCTAATGTGGAGAAGCAATTTCTGAGTCCATATCTATTTCATCCATACTACGTATCGCAATTATATAATTAAATATAAAACAAAATGAATACCAAGTGTCTTTTTAGATATAGAATGTAGACTTGGTGACCAATATTCCATATTTTGAAGGACATTTGGAGGGCTAATAAAAGCTCGATAATAAAAATCTTAACGTTTGTTACCCTTATCCCTTCGAGCTCGGTTATGAAAAAAGATATCGAAGTAGTTTTATTACAAGACAACTCATGATATCTATGTAGATCTATTTTGTGTCTTTGCATCTAACATTAGATAGACCTTGTACAATAATTGTCTTGACTCTATCATATCTTGTTCCATTTGTTTTTAAACAAATACTTCATTTTATTACCATAGATTTAATGTGTAATTTTTGCGCATTCGTAGAATATCCGTTGAAATGTTTCATTTTTCAATTATTGTGTAAATTGGTTTAAAAAGTTATTTAATCGTGAAGCTTTCAGTAAAAAGAGTTAATAAATTATGTGGCTTATGAAACCTACCAAGGTTTAAAAACTCCTCAATCCAAATAAGTACTCCACCAAGCAAGGTGAGCAACATAGATGTCTCGATTTTACACTAATTAGGAGAGAAATGAAAGAGATTTGAAAGGAAGCTGCAGCGTCTCCAGTTTTCAGGAAAAAAAAATGTAAACACAACCAACAAAAAAGGGTCAACCTGGAAAACAAGATGAATTTGAATAATAGAAAACATCAAAATATCAAAGTAACCCGAGTTGAACTTATTAATGATTATCATCATGGCCTCTTAAATAATATAAACTCTGTTCATTGTGCATCACAAATAAAATTCCTCACATCTTTATTCTAACATAAACGGTTAAAAGGCAAAGCTGAGAAAAGAAACTTTGAAAATTGAAATCATGGAACCTTCTCCTTCCTCTAGACCAGTTTCAGCCGACTTCAGTTTGAGACATCATGTGGCTTTTCTTTCTTTCTTTCTTTTTTTTTTTTTTTTTCTTTTTGCATTTTGATGAAGCATTCTACCATTACTAAAGACAACAGGGAAAAAGCAAGAAACCGCAACACTAAGGATAATGGAAATTGTTAGATCTTATTTCTCCACTACTTCAGATCGTACTCAAACATAGACGCCAGCTCCATCTGCAGAAGAAGTGAAATTGGCCAAAATGATGCAAAATCTTATAACAAAAGATTTTTTCACAAATCAGAAATAATAATAATAATAATAATCATAAAGTTCAAAAAGATAAATCCTAGCAGTACCACTTGCATATGTCAATAAAATTCAAAGTCAAATATAAACCTATATATATGCATTGAAAGAAAACGAATTTAGAGCTTTTCGTTCACATATTAGACATTTTTCCCATATACTTTTGCTTTGGCAAACCGTTTGAATAGTAAATATGTTAGTAATCAGTCTCTTTTCTTAGAACAATCAACCGTTTGAACAGTATAAACTAACTAAAACAACTTACAGCTGTCAAAGCACCCTCAGATCCCTTATTTCCAACTTTACCGCCAGCTCGATCGAAACCCTTTAGAAAAATTAAGAAGTGGTGAAAAGCAAGTAACGACCAGAAATCACGTAGCTCCTTTTGAGAACAATTCTCTAGGCGGGATAATACTTGTAACAGTCAGTTTAGATCATATTTACCTGTTCTAGGGTGTCACAAGTCAAGACGCTAAATACGCATGGGACTCCTACACAGGCATAAGAAAATGGCTTTAGCTTCATGTAGCAACAACTCAAAGATGAAGAAAGAGTAGAACTAAGATGGAAGCATTGATATAAATGGTACTTCTCTAAAAATATGGTTACAGAGATTACTATCAATAATTTTAACACAGGTTTGCACATATAAGGAGCAAAAGATAATTCGCATGTCGGTTATACAAGAACAAGAACATAGTTCACTATAGCTCCCAAGTCCCAACAGCTTAAACATAAATCATTATTGTTCCAACTCAAACTATTACTAAGGCTTATATTGGAATGCTTTAAAAGGGGTCTCGATTTACTGAAATATAACCTATAACCTTTAAAAGGAGATACTTCGACTGATGACCAAGGCCCTTGATGTTATCATATGAAATTAATGTTAAGCTTTAATCGGGGAAACCAATATTTTTTCTTTCAATAAAAGGCTGGGAATGTGCACGTAATCACACAATTTATATAGATCTATAAGAACCAGGTGCTTCTTGTCATCTTCATACCCTGATATTCCTTAAATCGGTTCATAGTTGCCAAGATTGGAATAATTAAGTCAACTCGACTGCAATATTTAGAATTTAGAAACTCCTATAAATGATGGACTCAAATCAAAAGCCTTGAGTTGAACTCATAAAAGATAAGCAATACAGAACAAAAATTGGTTAGAAAACTTAAATTAATAGGATAAAAGAATATAAAGTTCTACTAAACTACAAAAACATGAAAGCCAACCTGAATTTAAACCGGCAGAAAGTACTCCAGATGCAGAAGAGTTTACAACGGCATCATAGTGGGATGTATCACCTCTAATCTATCATAATGAAGTGGTTCATGGTATTAATAAGTGCATTCAAGCCTATAATATATAAAAGGACTTGATAAATGTTACAGAAAATCATACCACAGCTCCAATGCACAAGACAGCATGGTACTTCCCAGATTGCCCAAGCTTTTGAGCAACCACAGGAATATCAAAGCTCCCTGGGACCCAGACAACCTAATATGATGGCGAGGTAAATAATAAAGTCAATATGTCAAGCAAAGTTAAGCTGTTTGTCAACTAGCAAGGTCAGATACACGTTCACTCTCAATGCAAATCTGATGAAAGGTGTATGCTATTATACTTGTTGTCTGCCAATCAAGTTCAGCCACCCTATTTTACTTGTACCCATAATATGTAGATAAATTGCGAGTTTCACATGTTGTATAACGAAACACTTACATCAACGTCCTCGTCTTGAACTGAATAGCTTTTGAAAGTAGACAAGGCTCCCTCGAGCATTGGCCTTGTCACAATTTCATTGAACCGCCCCACAACCTTCATCAAAGAAAAACAATCCTTTCAATAATCAAAAACCCGTTAACGAGATATGCAAGCATGAATGATGTTACGATTAAATCCCACGAGTCCACACACATAAATTACAAGGGAGTAAAAAAAAAAAAAAAAAAAAAGACTCAGTTTAGATTCATGATAACAGAACTCACAAGAACAGCCGCATCGAAAAAAATTGTAAGAAGTTCAATTTAATACATCACAGATATTAATCATTGTCGCATAATTTTTGAATTGAATGCAGGCAACAAATCAATAGAACGGTGCTTAGAAGCGAATAAATTCTCAGACGATACATCATTACATTTACTACACGTTTTTAGGTAAACGATAAGGAAAAACCACTTAAGAGTTCAAAATTATGAACAAAAACGGCTAAGTAGCCTCGAGAACGAACAGAACATCATGAATTAGAAGAACAAGGAGAAAAAAGGAAGAAAAAAAAAAAAAAAAAAAAGAGGGGGAAAGAGAAATGACCACAGCAAAGCGAAGGCCACCAGCTTTGGCAAGAGAGCCAACGATGTGGCGAACGGCGGCGGTGTGAGCAAAAGAGGAACGGTGATTGTTGGGGGAAGAGGCATGGTTAAGAAGGTTGAGTCGAGAAGAGAAGGAGAGGGGTTGAGATTTAGAAGAAAGTGAGCCCTGAAACTGAAGTTGAGTGGGTTTGAAGTTGGAATTGGAAAATGAGAGCGTGAGATTTTGACGATGAACCAAGCCCTGAGCCGGAGCAGCAAATGAGGCCGCCATTATCAACTCCAATAACAACTAGAAGAAAAAGAAGAAAAAGAAGAAGAAGAAGCACAGTGTGGGGATTCTCCTCGCTTGACTTTCTCGATCAGAATTATGCCTATATATATATATATATATACACTCACATTCTTTTCACATTTACGGACTGTTTGAATCACAAATGTAGAAAAAGTTTATTTCTTTTTTTTTTTTTTTTAATGATATAGATCTATTCATTTATCAGTGTATAACTAAATTGAAAATGTCTAACATATAATATATATTTTCTTATCAAAAGAATTTAAATAAAAAATAAGTTTTTAGAAACACTTTTTTTCCTAAAAACATCCAAACATGCATTTACTCTCTTAAAATTATTTCTTTTCTAAAACTAACTAAAATATAATAATAGCTTGGATTGAAAGAAAGTATATCATGTAAATAGATTTTTAAAATTTACAGTGAACTTTAAAATTTTGAAAAAGATAAAAACAATAATAAAAAACTAAAAATACTTTGATTAAAATTGAATAAAGGGTACTAAAAGTTTAACAAACTTCAATCTAGATTTACCAAATTATCATTTTTTAAAAAAAAATAAATAAAAAAACTAATTTAGGTTAGATTTTAAAAATAAGAAACAAAATAATAAAAAATGAGACACCATGATTCATGCAGATATTAAAAAAGAAAGAAAAAAGAAAAAAAAAATGTAAGAAAAAGATTATATATATATATATATATATATATATGTTTATTGAATAAAAGAAAAAGAAATGCACATGGGGGGTATGTATGGGTATGAAGTAAGAAGCACGAATCAAGCCATGGTCTCTTCTCTTCTCTATAATGTTTTTTGTTTCAATACTTAAACATCCATCGTATTAATTTTGTTTATCTTTTGGGAGAGTTTATATATATATATATATATATATATATATTTAATGTTTTGAGATCCCCAATCCTTTTTCTATGGTCTAAATTGATTTTTCTTTTATTAAACTATTGTATTGTTTTCCTTTGAATATTATTTTAGTTTTTGTAAATTTTTTAGTTTTGGAAAAATATTAGTTTCTGTTCTTTGTTTCTTGTTTTTAGTATTTCGTTTTTTATTTTCTATTTTCTCATTTATTGTTGTTTGTTTTCTAAATTTATGTTAGGAAAGTACAAAGAAAGTCAAAGAAGGGATGAACATTAAATACTATATAAAGAACTTCAGCCTTCGGATTTAAATTGTTGTAGTTAGAATTATTTTCAGTTTAAGCTAACTAACTAAAGTAGACATTCTTTAACCTCTTTTCTTTGTTCCGGTAGACTTTTTTTCTATACGAAAGGAGAAAGCCTACAAATAAACTCATTAGAAAGGCCTTTAAGAGAATACGAGTGAAGACAAGATTTATGGAAATCCTTGTGTTGACACGAAACCAAAGATGAGAACGCGCATGGAGTATTATTGTAATTTGAATTTGGAGAGAGAAATATTACACGTGTGAATTGTACTAATTTTTTACACAATCGTAACAATAATTAAATGTAACAAATTCTTAATTACACCAATAATAATATCTAAGATAACTATCTTCTAGTAAATTCCACGAAGTTTTTCAAATAGGATTGAATTGATCTTCGTTTGCTTGTTAATTAATCAAATTACGTATTATTTTATATTACGTGTTTCTCTTAGTATTAATGTAGTTTGTGAATGTAGCTTATGAAATTTCTGAGTGTTTATTCTTAACTGCGTTAATTTTTAAAATGGATTAAAACAGAGAAAAAGATAATGAAACCTCATGATTGATTTGATAAATTCAGCCATGTGTTTTGAAATAACAAAGATGAACTAAATGTGGATAAATTAAGACTAACTCAACTATAGTTAGAGAGTCTGAATATCACTAACATAAAATATTTGACAATTAACACAAAACATTAATTAGATCAAGAGCAAGAGGTGTGGGTGGAGAAAAAAATAGAATGAATTTAATATGATTATATACACCATATGATGGACATTTATTACATTGTTGGTGCACATTAATTAAATATTGCACATGAACCTAGAATTTGACCTTGCATCAAATTAACCATATGAGGGTAAATAATATATAATTAAATAAGTGGCCAATAACATAAACTTTATCTTGCATAACTTGTTAATTAATGTATTATAATCCATCCATGAAATATCCATATCTATATATCCTCCCATTTTACAAAAAGAAAACGATTAAGTATTAGACGTTGTTTGAGGCCCAAACTAAAAATTGGTAGAATGAATCAGTGTAGTCCATTCCATGTTTGGTGTACCAGATATAACGATAGATACAACTATTTAATTATAATAAAATATTATTTCAAAATTATCTACGTTATGATATTTACTTTCACTCATCGTCTGCATACAAACTATTAGTTAAAATAGTGATTTTCACAAACACTGATTATTATAATTCACGGAGTATAATAATCAACTAAGTGGCCTAAATGTGGTGTCTAGTTTAGAATATTGATTTCATAAATCAATGTTAAATAACTCAATTTCAATAATGTTTACTATAGTGAAGTGATATTTGTCAATTAATTTTATTTTATTTTTCATTTTTTCTCGTTTGAACAACATTATTATTTACATGTGAAATCGATTTTGAAGATTGTTTGTGTTGAAAGGACCAAAAATGATAATTGTTGTAATATGATTGTGATGCAACATCCATCCAACATCATCTTTTAATGATATTTTAAAATAAAAGAGATTCGAGGAGTTGTCATCCATCGTATTAAATACATGATTAGTCTACATAACTTCATACTTGAGTTTGAGAGTTATTTGTGTGTAAATAAAAATATTACTGTTTAGCACTCTATTAACAAACATTACTAAAATTTAGTCTTTTTTCAAAAAAAATTTAATTAAAGAAATCAAGAAGGAAAACACTACTAATTCTCAAATTATTAATTTTTTTTTTTTAAATTTTTAGGGATTAGTTTCTATGTACTTATTTTTATATGCGTGAGTGTCCAAATCAGGTTACATGCACTTCGAATAATCTCATCGGACATAATCTCATGGCACAACCTACCTAACCCTACAATCCAAATTAATTCATAGGTAGTTGGTTACCATAGATTTAACCTGACCTCTTAGTTCGTTTTTGAGTATATATCTTTTTTTTTACCCCTTAGTTAACCCATGATGGTGATTAATTTCATGTATTTATAGAATTAAAAAAAAAAAAGAACTCCAACAATATTCTTCTCAATTTTTTTTAAAGAATCATATTTTTATTTTTATTTGCAAGATAATTTCCATATACTTATGAATTCTTAAAAAGAAAAAACTCTACTAATTCTCAAATTCAACTTTTCTTTATTAATAAAATTACAAAATCAAATTTTTGGTTATACATTTTATGTACCCATGGAATTTTCTACCCCTCCACAAGAGTTTGTATTAGAAAAAAGTACTAAATTCTTTATAGGAAAAATTAGTTTTTGAATTCTTAAGTTGTAAAGAATATATATATATATATATATTTGATCTTTTAGTTTAAAAAGTGTATTTTTATAGTATTCAAGTTTATAAGAATAGACTCACATGGTTTATGAACTTTTAAAATATACCTTTTTAACATCTGAATTTTTCAAAATAGGTTTAAAATGTTCCTTGAAATAACTTTATATTTTTATTTTAAATAATTATATAAGTATTTTAAATAAAAAAAAAATAAAACTTTTAGAATCTTGTAAATCTATTTTTAAAAACTCGAGAACTTAAAAAAAAAGTATATTTTTAAAATTCAAATTAAAAGGATATATTTGTAAAAATAAGGGATGAATACTTGGATTAAAACTTAAAAGAAAATTTGTGTATGTTTCTATAAAATTAATATTAAGTTGGAGTACATAAATGGCATTTTGCAAAGAACTAAAAAGTAGAAAAGAAGTGTGCATGTTGGATGCATCTATCCCCACATTTTTTTTTTAATCTATTTTAGAAGATATATTCTTTTCTGATTACTTTTTCATATTTTCTTTTATCTATTTAAAAAAGTACATTTTTTTGTAATTACTTTTTGATGCAGTCCCAAGAGAAATCATGTAGTTTCCTTAAGTTCTTCTTTAGAGGAAATGCTATTTTTGCTTAAAATTGGAGGATGAAAGGGGAATATATATATATATATATATATATATATATATATATATATATATATATATATTAATCTTTTTGGTAAAATAATATCCTCTCTTTATTGACAGAATTTTTATAGAGTTATGAGGGAGAAAAAGAGTGGAAAACAGTGGAAATGAGGGATGAAATGGGAAAATAACAGGAAAGATGAAAGGAGAGAAATGAATGTGAGACATTTGGTCTTCCTTTTACTTCTCTTTTTGTTTTTATGAAGTTTTGGCAATAACATACTCCCAAAAAATGACATGTTAAATTAGATAAAAAGATATAATTTTTTGACAATAATAACTCCAATAATTACTTTGTATTGATTATTTGATTGGAGTTATTAATTTTTTGATTGGAGTTATTAATTTTTTTGACAATAATAACTCCAATAAGGTATTGATTATTATATATAAAATAATAGTTTCAAGGATGAACATCGGTCAGGCAAGATCGATTTTCAATGAAAACCGATTGAAAATTGGTGTTGAAAACCGATCTAATCTGTTTATAATGTATAAAATCGACTCGAAATCACTTAGAGAAAATCGATTGACCGAATTGATGGAGCGGTTCAACCGATTCAACTTTCTTGACAGTTTTTTTAATACTTGTGAATGTGGATTGTCCATTAGTTGTGTCATCGGGTCTGGCTTATGAGGCTATGGGCTAGAGTGAAAAATCGAGCTGACAAGAAAGAATAACAAGATAGAAGGTTTAATTTGAATAAATGATAAATTTTTATTTAAATTGATAAAATAGCAAAATCGAACGATGTATAAAAAAGAATTGCTCCATATAATTACTGCAGCCGACAGCCATTTCATATCTTGTCCAAATTGTGCGCGTTCAACCAAAAACCATTGGAGCTAGCTTCTAGCTTCGTCCCATTCAAACATTCAAAGTCTTTCATACATTTGGCGCAAATCGTGGAGAGATCGACATCAAACGACAGAATTGGCTTCTAGGGTTTGGTGGAAAATGGAGAAAGGGCCAGACAGAATTGGCTTCTGGCGTTTGGTGGAAAACGAAGAAAGGGCCATTGTGAGGGAATTTACAGAGGCATTATAATCAATCCAAACTTGAATTGGTGCCCCACTTTTTGGTGGCCACTTTTTATGTTTATATATTGCTTGGTGTTCTCGTCGTTAATGAAATAAGAGGCTGTAGTGGAGGCAGTGAAGATCATATTATTGAGATTAATTCCAATGTGGTTGTCGTCAATGTTCTCAAACTCTAGATTTTAAAAGGTGTCAAACTCGATGGCAAATAAATGGTTCGAGGGATCTCCGACATTGATCATATTGAAAAAGCCTAAATACAGAGAGGAAAAAGCAGTGGTGAAGGCAAGGCCATGGCTACCAAGACTCGATAATTTGGGGACAACGGTGAAAACAAAACTAGCTGCTAAATCTGACTCCAACAAATGCCGGAATGTCAGAACCCGCTGCAAACCCACGACTAATGTCAAACGTGGCTTGAAAAAGCTCGTCGTCGCTTACGTCGAAACTCCGACATCTTCCACTCCGTCGGCAACACTTTTCTCTCTCAAATTCATTCTTTTATTTTCTCAAATAAAACCTAAAAGAAGAAGATTCAAATAATTACAAATACGATATTGAGACATAATTATAATTTTAAAGCTTAAATTCAAATTGTTATTAAAAATATATATATATTGTATTATTTAATAAAATTTTAAAATATAAAAAAAGCTGAAAATGTTGTATTTATATTTGACGTTATTTGAGAAGAGGATCTACAATTTAAATTCATGATTTATTTTTAATGTGCATCCAATGAATAAATTTAATATATTTATTTTAATACATCATATTATAAAGTAATTTCAGCCATAAAAAAGTATTTTTTTAAAAAAAAACAAAATTCTTCCAAGTCTTTTAAGTTTTCCTGCGCTTAAAAAAACAAACCTCATTCAGTAACTTTCTGTTTTCTATTTTCTATTAAAATTATTTTTTACAATTTCTTATAATATTTATTAAATTTAATGCTTATTTTTTTATAATATCTATGAAAACAATCCTCTGATTTCTTTTTAGTTTTTCAAGTTTTCATTCAATAAAAACAATAGTAAGAAGTAACAAAAAGTTTTTTAAAACTATATATTTCTTCAAATTTCAATTTAATTTTTCAAAACATTTGTAAAATAGGTAACTAGTTAATAAAAAAAATATTCTAAGCTAAATTTTTATAAAAGAAACAAAACTAAAAACCAAATCATTATTTCTATAAAATGGTCTGAATATTTTACTTTCAGACTTTTTTTTTCTAAAAAAGACAATCTTATAAAAATAATTTTAACAAGTTTCTTTTTTAAAATCTTACTCTTCACCCTCTACTAATATTTTAAAATACAATACCGAATTAAAAAAAAAAAAGACTAAAACTAAAATTTTAATATCTTTCCAAGAAGAAAAAATAAAATTGTATATATTTTTTAATCTTTACAAAATCTTTACTAATACAAAAATAATAGAATTGTGAAAATTTAAGAAATGGGTGTTATGGAGGGGGAATGAAAGGTCATGGAGTGTTATGCTAACCCTCCTCAAACGAGGAGTGCGGGATTATAATAACCCTAATTCCCATAAACCATGTGGAGGCTAAATAAGTGATCAATTAGTTTAAACTCTTTCTTGCATAACCAATACTCTATATATTCCTCCCAATATTTTAAAGAATATATATATATACATACATATATATAGACATGGAAAGGAAAAATAAAAGGAAAGATTTGGTCATCGTTTTAGCTCTCTTTTATTTTTATCAAGTTTTGGCAATAACATACCCAAAAAGTGATATGTTAAATTATATATATATATAATAATGGTTTTCAAGAGTGAATATCGATCAAGTCATGTTGATTTTCAATGAAAATCGATCTAATTGGTTTATAATATATAAAATCGACTCGAAACCACCAAAGAAAATCGATTGATCGAATCGATAGAGGCAGTTTGATTGATTCGATTTTCCTTTTTACCCTTTTTTAATACTTGTGTAATATGGACTGTCATGGTTTGCTGTGGGCCTAGTGGTCTTGGAGTCTAGCCTCTGAGCCCATGGGATAAAGTAAAAAATTTAAAGGTAATTTTAATAGGCAGTAATTTTTAGAATAATTATTAAGTATTTAGCAATATTTTTTAAAAAATTGCAAATATAGGAAAGTCTATAGATGATAGATCTCTAAAATTGATAGACTCTTATCGTCTATACAAGATTTGTATAAATTTTGCTATATTTGCAATTTTTTTAAAATGTTGTTATATACTTTATTGTTTTGAATATTATTGATATATTTGCAACTATTCCAAAATTTAAAAGTTTTAATGTTTATATTATATTTAACTTTAATATAATATTATACACAATAAACACAATTTTTAAAAAACGGTTCGGTTTGATCCAGGTCGCTGCTCTATTTTTCAAATACTTTTCAAAATACCAACACCCGACTGGTCAATAAAACGACCTACTTTTGTTCTTCAATTCGACCAGTTTGGTAATTCCAATGGGTTTCTTAAGGCCCGTTTGGTAACGTTCTTGTTCCCTGTTTCTTGTTTCTGTTTCCATTTTTTAAGAAACAGAAGTGTTTGATAACGTTTCTTGTTTTTCGTTCTCAAAAAAAGTAGAAATGTTTCTCATTTTATAAGAAATTATTGGGAACAAAAAAAAAAGTAGTTTCTTCTGTTCCGTTTCTCAATTGCTTCTATTGGTTTCCTTTTTCTCAATTTATTTCTATTTGTTTCGTTTTCCTTTTTCTCAATTATTTTTATTTTTTTCCTTTCATTTTTCTCAATTATTTTTATTGGCTTTTTTTCTTTTTCTCAATTTTTTTTATTGGTTTCCTTTTCATTTTTCTCCATTATTTTTATTTCTTTTCTTTTCCTTTTTCTCAATTATTTTTATTGGTTTCCTTTTCCTTTTTCTCAATTATTTTTATTGGTTCATTTTTCTTTTTTCAATTATTTTTATTGATTTCCTTTTCCTTTTATCTCCATCGTCTTCTCCAAATAATCATCATCTTCCTCTTTCACTCATCGTTTTTCTCTGCACACTGTCTTCCTCTTCACCTCTCATCGTCTTTCTCGACAACCCGAACTCTTCCTCTTCGTCGGATCCATAGTTTTTATCTTTCTTTTTGTGCAAATCTGGGTTTTCGTTGTGGGTTTTTCTCTAAAGCATCATAGGTTAAGAGTTAAAGGTTAAATTTTGTTTTGTTTCTTTCAATTCTGAATATTGAAGACATAATAACTTACTTTAAAATTAATATTAAATTCTAGATGTCACGAAATAACGATGAGATTGTTAAAATTGATGGATTAAAAAGAGAAATTGCCTGAGTAAGAGATGACATTGCCAATCAAATTTGGCAACATTTGAAGGGTAAATATAATTTTATGTTTATGTTATTATTTTTATTCGTGCATTGATACTTCTTCGTATTAAATGAATAAATTTTTGATAATTTTATTTGTTATGTTTGATGGATAGACCTATATTTTTGTTTAATGTTTAATTGAAGTAGATATGAAAAATAAAAAATAAATCTAGAAGAAAATCAATAAACAAGAAACAGTTATCAAACACATTTTTTGTTTCTTTTTCTTTTTTTCAAGAAACAAGAAATAGAAACAGTTATCAAACGCATTACTGTTTCTTGTTCTAAAAAAAGAAGAAACAGGAAACAGGGAACAAGGAACAAAAAACAAGAAACAGATAATAGGAACGTTACCAAACGGGTCCTTAGTGTCCATGCTCACATTCATTTCCTCCTTACCACCATATTTAGGTGCTACTATACCAAATTAGACTATAAATTTTTGTAATAGAGACAAATTGTGTTGCGTCAAATATGATCATAACGATAGTTTTACATGATCATCACGATAATCACTGCATTAAGATGATATACATGGTTGTCTTATATATTGACGGATTTAGTATAAGTCCAGGGTTCGAACCCCTCAACTTTATCGTCTTTATATAATATATATATATATATATATAAAGAAACTTATTTAATTTATAATACTTATTAGCTCATTTTTCCAACCCAAAGTTCAAATTTTATCTACGTAACTTTCCATATTTTCCTCCGGATCCGCCCATAATCTCATATTTTTCTAAAGAAAAGATCCCTACGAAAACTTCTTAATAGGAATTACGAAATAACCTTGAATTGAACTTTGAAATAAAGTGTTTTTACTTTTCGAGCAATATTATAAAAATATGTAAGAGGTGAGTGGACAGATGCCTTGGTGATTCGAGAATTTTCCCCACTAACCTTTCTTTATACGTCTCTCTAATGCCACGTTCCCTTCTCTCTTTAGTTAATCACCTTTTTCAAAGCTTAATTTCAAATGGGGTTCTTTCAAATTCATGAAGTTTCTTTCTTCCTCCCAATACCCAATACCCTTTATATTCCAATCTAACAATAAAAACGAGAAAACCCGAAAGAAAAAAAACCCCATCTTCCATTTCTTCTCTTATTCTCTTCACGATCATGCAGAGCCACGGCGGCGACGGCGAAGTAATCAACAAACAAGTAATTTTAAAAGACTATGTCACCGACGGCGCTTCCCCCAAAGAATCGGATCTTGAAGTGATCGCCAACAGAACCATTAAACTGAAGGTTCCGAATGGCTCACATGGAGTTCTTCTTAAGAATCTCTACCTTTCCTGCGATCCCTATATGCTTGCTTGTATGAACAAGTTCGAAAATGCCTCCATTGATATTGCTTCCTTCACTCCCGGTTCGGTAGGTTAATCAAAACAGTGCCGTTTTTCTTTTTTCCGTCCTTTTCATAATTTGGATTGTTCTGAGCTTTGTGTTTGTTGTTGTTGCAGCCTATTAGGGGATATGGAGTTGGGAAAGTTTTGGATTCCGATCATCCGAAGTTTAAGAGAGGAGATTTTGTATGGGGGAAGACAGGTTGGGAAGAGTATTCTATACTTTCAACCTCAGAAGCTGAAGCTCTATTTAAAATTGATCACACCGATGTTCCTCTTTCTTATTACACAGGAATTCTTGGTATCTCTTTTTTCTCATTCTAATTAGATGATTTTATTGGTAGTTTAGGAGAGATCATAGCATTATAAATGAGGAGAATTTAAATGGTGGATATTGGAATATAAGATAGTGATTTAGTTATGTATATGTATGGATTGTCCCAAGTTTTGAAAATAGTGAAGTATGATTTTCATTGTCAAGTGCACTAAGAGAGTGTTAATTATCCATGATACTCCTGGCATGCTATTAGTGGGTGTTTAGAGTGGTGAAAGCGAGAGCGAGAGGGAGAGAGCGTGGAGGAGTGGCATGGCTGCATGAGAAAGTGAGGAGGAGTTCAAGCACGAAGAAGCAAGAGCACTATGTTAAGATACCAGAACTTCTTAAGCAACTCTTTGATTTAACTTGCCAAAATATCAACGAAAATTACAGCCAGATTACTAAGACTGATCTTCCTCTACGAAAAATACACAAAACACAACTCAAAATCACAGAAACAAGCTCTCTGTTCCTGCGCTACTACACCACACAAAACCAAAACAAAACCCTCCTCCCTACCACCCACGCAATGGCTTATTTATAAGTCCAGCCCTCTGCGCAGCAACGGTCTTCTGCCCTTTTCTTCAGTCTGCCTTACTTCTTTCTTCAGGGGGGGAGCAGCCCACCTTTTACCCGACATTTGTCCTTTTGCCCTGCCTGCTCCCTTTTTCCGTTCCACTACTAACTAACTTGTGGTCCCCCCTCCCCCTTTGGCTGGTCCCAGCTCCTTGCTTTCCTCACCATTTCCACGTGTCCCCTTGTCTTTCTTCCTTCTGTTATAGGTAAATAAAATTGGGGGTCCAGCACACTATTATCCAGATGACCTTAATTTCATACTCACTAAAACCGTGCGGGACAATATGGATTAACACACTCTTAGTCATATTTCATTATTTTCTAAATTTGGGGCAAACGGCATTCATAGCCGTGAAATTAATGTTATCCGTATAAATGGAAGCCCGGTTCTTAGTAGTAGGTTGGTTTCTTAGAAATTTTGAAAGGGGAGAGGATATTAAGATGGTATGTTGACTTCTTTCTCAAGTGAGATTCCTAGAAATCCTAATGGAAGTTAATTACCATATTTCCTTTCCTTTTATTGAGGTGTAACTTTATTATGTCAGGTGTGAATGGGATGACTGCTTACGCTGGTTTCTTCGAGATTTGTTGTCCTAAAAAAGGAGAATATGTGTTCGTCTCAGCTGCATCTGGTGCAGTTGGCCAACTTGTTGGCCAATTTGCCAAGTTAATGGGATGTTATGTTGTTGGTTGTGCTGGTAGCAAACAAAAGGTTGATTTAACAAACAAGCAAAACTTAGAACATCCTTTAATCTTTTCTGTTTTGGTGGAAGAATTCTCATCTCTCAGTTCATGGTCAGGTTGATTTGCTGAAGAACAAACTCGGGTTCGACGAGGTTTTTAACTACAAAGAAGAGCCAAACTTGGAAGCTACTCTAACAAGGTTAGGAATCAATAATAATCCTTGTTCATATTTCAGTACTTTAGATTGAGATTGTGAAAGATATCATGTGTTAGGCTGTGTATATTTGTTTGATTGATTGATTGTTTGTTTGTTTAGATGCTTCCCTGAAGGAATAGACATTTATTTTGACAATGTTGGAGGGAAGATGTTGGATGCTGCTCTTGTTAATATGAGGAGGAATGGTCGTATTGCTTTGTGTGGGATGGTATCTGAGTTCCAAAAAGACAAACCTGAAGGTGTTTATAATTTGATTGGTGCTATTGGAAAACGCGTTCGTTTGGAAGGGTTTATTATGCATGATTACTTGCATCTCTATCCTAAGTATTTGGATTTTGTTTTGCCTCCCATAAGGGAAGGGCAGATTGTTTATTTAGAAGATTTAGCTTATGGCCTTGAGAATGGTCCATCCGCTCTTATCGGCATCTTGTCAGGTCGCAACGTAGGCAAACAAGTAGTTGTTGTTACAAAGGAAGATTGAGCTTGTTTAGAAAGACTTTACTTAAATGTTTTTAAGCATTTGGTATGACGATATGCTAAATGATATGATATAAATTTGTTTTCATTCATAAACTTGTTTTTTTTTTTTTTTTTTTTTGTTCATTTAGTGGTTCAACAATTGCAGTCAAATTATTCATCGGAAAAGGAAATAATTATACGGATTTAAACATATGACTAACTAAATCATTTAATGTTAATGACTCAAAATATTTTATAGGTGAATGTGAATTATATTACATACATACCAAATAGACATTATATGAATTCTATCATTTTACATAATTGAGAAGACGAATTATTTATCTGTTTACGTAAATGAGAAGAAAGATTTGCATAATTGGGAAGACAAATTAGTGTAGGGAAAATTATTCTATCTGTTTATGTAAATGAGAAGACAGATTTGCATAATTAAGAAGACAAATTAGTGTAGAACAGATATTATTAGAATGTTATACCTAGTTTGATGCAACAAGTGCTTGGACAAATTCTTCAATGTTTTTATCAGAACTGCCTCTTTCATCCACAGCTTCTTTAGCCAAATTCTTCCACTTGATTGCGTTCTGTTTAAACTCATTTGTCCCATTTCCTTGAACAACAATCTTTCGGATGGAGGCTTCTAGTTCTTCCTTTATAGCAACACTTTTCTCATTTTTCTTCACTCGAACTCCAACTCTCCAAACGTCTGCAACAAACTTAGCATTCGTTGTTTGATCGATCCACTGTGGGATGGCAACCATCGGCACCCCCAAGCTCAACGCTTCAAGTGTCGAGTTCCAACCACAATGAGTCACAAAACAACTTACAGCCTTGTGAGAAAGAACTTGTAGTTGACAACACCAGTTCACAATTAGGCCACGATCTGATGTGTCTTGTACAAAGTTCTTAGGAAGCTTTACCATTTCTGATTCTCTTAGAACCCATAAGAAGGAAAAATCAGTGTCTCTAAGTAAATTTGTCAGTTCTTTTACTTGTTCTTCTGATAATATAACCAAACTTCCAAATGAAATATAAATAACTGAGGCAGTTTCTTTCGAGTCTAACCATTTGATAGGACACTTCCCATTGTTGGATTTTGAGACATTCAAACCGTAGGCTTTGTCCTTCTCCAACCGACCGTCAAGATACGCCGATGGAATGGTTGGTCCTACTGTCTTGATGGGCAATGTTTTGGCCATCCAATTAACAACCTGATTTTGTTTGATGATAATGAAATTATTGTAGCGTAATTTACATAAAACATTACAAAAGTAGCGTGGGTATAACACAATTCAGAACTGGATATATAGATAAGTATGTATACAACTGGTTGAATTATGTTTTGGTTGATTTATGAATCTGCTTCTTTCAATTACTATTTACGAAGAAAAAACAAATCCTTGTGGGAACAATGGGTGTGTGATATCTCCTCCATAAACCTTGAGGATTTTGAATAAAATTATCATGGTAATACAATATCTTTTTTATTTACACTAGCAAAATTTCGATCTCTATGACCATTTACAATAATTTCTAAAAAAATAAATTTGTCTAAAATTTCAAGATAAACTTGGATAAATGTTACCATTTTTCTTGTTCAATTTTTGCTAAATCAACCTCTTATTTTAACTAAAACAAGTTTATAATTATCGGTCAAAAGTGAGCATAGTCTAGCGATGAATGATACGGATATCTCCTTTGAAGTAAGAGGTTTTCATACAAAAACAAGGAATGTCCATACATGAAATACGGTGCCGGTGAGGTGTGTAATTTGAAGTACTTATAACTAAAGAAAATATGTTTTTCTTTTTTGGTTTCCACCTTTTAGCTATCGAGTTTTTTAGAACAGCTTTAACTTAAAAGTGCCATGGATTGCAATCACTAAAAAATCAATTAAGAAGCATCGCATACCTTGGACTCGAGGCGATCAAACGTGTTGATGAAAATCCACTTTACATTCTCCAAATGTGAGAACTGACTGGTCATGAAATCCAAAACCACTTCAGGATCATCAGGGAACGACGGCAGATCTTCCGGCTGAAGAACAATCTCCGACGGAAGCGAAACCACCACATTGTCCGGCGGCGGAATACTCAAAGATCCTCCATAGACAAGATGGAGTAAATGATTGACGGCAGCCGATTCAGTGAAAAACGGAGCCGAATCCAGACCTCGCTCTGCGGCGACACTCTGCACCCAGGGCATAACAGAATCGTAAACGATAAGAGTAGGAGGAACTTCTTCATTGGAACTTGAAGTTAGGACTTCGTCGATGAAATTGGATAAGGATTTGGTGACGGCGGCTCGGAAGCTCCGGAGATAGGCGTCGAGAGTAGCGACGTCGTCGGATTCAGGGAGATCGGAGATGATTTTGAAGTGAAAAGAAGGAGAGGGAGGGATATTGATAGTTAAGGATTGAGATGCAGAGGAAGTGATGAGGAATGTTAGAAGAAGGCCTTTGGAGATTAATCGCTTCGAGAATTGGAGCATTGGACTCATGTGGCCGTGCCTTGGGAAAGGGAACACGATTACATGACTCTGTTTGATTCTTTCTCCACCTCCGTTCGCCGCCGTCATCTCCATTTCCGAACGGGGTCTTCGTCGGAGATGAGAATTGTGGCGGTGGTGGTGCCCCCGGAGTTGGAGAAGGAAATGATACACACCGAGATTTGCTCTGTCGTGGGCTTTGCGCGAAAATAATATTAAAGATCGAAATTGAATTTTTTTCTTTTTCAATTTTGTGAAATAGTTATTTAATTATTTTGTCCCTTCCTCTTTTTTCTTTTTTTTTCCTTCTCTCACTTTTGTCTATTCCATTTTTTTCATTTTGAATTATTTTAATGGACAAATTTAATCTCTTTAAAACAACGTTTGATAAAATGTCGATATGGATATAGATATTTTAGAAGATATTTAAATTAGTGAATATACATTTTTGTGATTTAAAAAACATTAATATATTTATTATTTATATTTTGTTAACATTAGAGGCATTCAGTAGTGTATTAGATGTTTCGTAGATTTTTTTCACAATATTATGTTTCTATATAGAATTTGTAAAAACGTGAAATTTTGAGATATAGACAAATATATATGTTTAATTGTCCATTTGGTAATTTGAGATGAATGATTAAATGTGGTCAATCACATGTTTCATGACTATATGTTAATTGAATGAAACACGTGTTTGATAATACTTTTGACTAATATATATGAGTGATATTTCAATTAAATTTAAAATGTACATTTTTCCATGCATTACTTCACTTTTATCACACATATATAATGAAAATAATGAAAATATTTAAAAATGTGTAAGAAGAATTTGCTAGTGGAATTCATATAAAGATATATGTAGCCTGAGATGTAATGACTTAAAAATAAAGAGATTTCACAATCTAAATGCGTAGTGCGATATATACGTTATTTTTTTCATTGGCTAGAGTATAAAGTGTTTTCATGTGTCTTTAATCTAAATTCCAAAAATCTGCATACTGTCTTATGCCCTATACGAAGTTGAGATATTGTTTAGCTCAATCTATATATATATACTACTTGAATTGGTTATCGACAGGTAATTAGGTCATCTTTTTGTTACTTTGTTAATGGCCATAAATCTTAGTAATGCACAAAAAGAATGAGCATAGTAATTAAAATACACCATGATTTTAATTTATGAACGTATTGTCGACTAACGACTTTTGTTCATTTTATTCCCTCTCATGTTCACCAACTTGCTAATATCTAAGGACCAAGCTAAGACCTAATCCATCATCGTCACAATTTTCAAATTTTATTATTAACCATAGATTAGTGTAGTAAATTAAATAATTGAGTCAACAAATTCTTCAATGTTTTTATATGAGCTACCACCTTCTTTCATAGCTTCTTTAGCGAGTTTCATCAAGTTCGTTGAGTTAATCTTGATCTCATTCTTCCCATGATCTCCTCCAAAAACCCTTTGTATAGAGGCTTCTAGTTCTTCCTTTGTTGCAATCCCTTTATCACTACCAATCTTCACCCTAACTCCAACTTCCCAAACATCCGCGACAAACTTAGCATTCGTCGTTTGATCGATCCACTGCGGAACAGCGACCATCGGAACTCCCAAGCTTAAGGCTTCAATCGTCGAATTCCAACCGCAGTGCGTGACGAAACAACCTATAGCATTGTGGGAGAGAACTTGAAGTTGACAACACCAATTGACAACTAAGCCTTTATGTGAAGTGCTCTGTATGAAGTTGTTGGGAAGCTTTTCGATTTCTGATTCTCTTAAAACCCATAAGAAAGAAAGATTTGTAGTAGTAGTAGTAATGCTTTTGAGGCAATTGGCTAGTTCATCCACTTGTTCATGTGGCAAGACAACCAAGCTTCCAAATGAAATGTAAATGACTGAACCATTTTCTTTTGTGTCTAACCATTCCAAAATTTTACCATTATCTTCCATTTTTAGGTGCTTTAGGCCATAGCTTTTGTCATTCTCTAATTCACCCTCCAAATATGCTGATGGTATGGTTGGTCCAACTGTTTTGATTGGCCATCTTTTCGCCATCCAATTAACTACCTGCTTTGTTATTTGTTCAATGTTAATTGAGATCAATACATAAGTAATATAGATAAAAGGATATGAGATACAGATAATGAAATTTAATATAAACAATTCATATGTGATATTATAAATTATTTGTAAATAATTCAAGTGTTCCACTTTATTTTCTTTTGTGATATTATAAATTATAGAGATAATATGTTTAGTGTTCACTTCATACTTTTCCATTTGTTCTTATCATTTGGTATCCACTGAGTTTCTATAATACACATTTTTAAAGTATATATATATTTGGGAATTTACGTAACTTTGGAAACAAAAGAAGTATAAGGAAGGAAGGAAGGAAGGAAGGAAGGAATTCGCATACCTTCATCTCAAGCTGATCAAAAGTGTTAACGAAAATCCATTTCGCTTTCTTGAAACTCGAAAATTGCCTGACCATGAAATTCACCACCACTTCCCTTTCGTACGAGAAAAACGGCAGATCCTCCACTGCAAGAACCGGAAGCGACGGAATCGAAACTCCCGCCGCCGGAGGGACACTACTCAGGCACAGCGATCCTTCATAGACCTGATTCAGAATGTGATTGACCGCACAAGATTCAGTGAAAAACGGCGCCGAATCCATCCCTCGCTCTGCCGCCACATCCATCGCCCAAGGCATAATAGAGTCAAAAACGACGAAGTATCTCGGAGGAGTAGAATCGTAATCGGAATTAATATTAGTTCTTAGGGCTCCGTCAAGGAAATCCCCAAACGACCTCGAAACGACGGCATCGAAGCTCTCGTGCTCGTCTTTCAGAGATAGAATGGGTTCTGTACGGACGTCGGAGATGAATTGAAGATCGATTTGGTAAGAGGGAAGAAGATTGATTTGGAGAGATTGATTTACAGAGGAAGTGGTGAGAAATGTTACTCGGAGGCCTTTAGAAGCTAATCGTTTGGCGAATTGAAGCATTGGACTCATATGGCCGTGCTTTGGATAAGCAAACACCACCACTACTACATTGCTTGATAATTTCCTTCCGCCGTTCTCCTTCGCGTTCTCCATGATCGGCGGCGTGTTTGTCTTGCGGTGGAGTTGGTTTTGATTTAGAGAATCCCGTAGAAGGAATAAGAATGAAATTTGTGGTTTTAATGTGCGTGTTCTTCAGGTTCATGGTTCGTAGTATTGCAAGAACGTACACGTGAAACACGACAAATGTCTAAACGGATTTTATAAAAAAGGAAAGGTTAATAACTATTTCGTTTGAGTATAGTTTATATTTTCTAATGTCACACATTTTATATTATCAAACATTTAATAATAGTGATATATACACGAACATAGATAATATAGATTAATAGGCAATGATATTATACGGTATGTTAATAAATAAATATTTTGGTTGGTTTTGTTGTATTTGAAACAATTTTTTTTATTAAATATTTGAACAATGTGCATTAATCTATTAAAAATATTATATGAATTGAATTTTAAAATTATTCAATGTTTATTAATAGACATTAACACGAAAAGGGCAGTGAATATTTGATTATGTTAGATTTTTTTTTTTTTTTTACAAATATGGAATTAGTTTCTTTTAAAAATATATATAAAAGATCTTTCTTTAGGGATTTTTATTTCTTATCTTTTATCTTTAAAAAAATATTGTTCGGCACATTCAAGAAGAAAATTTCAAATCTATCGATTATCCTTCTCCTTTTGAATTTTATAAAAAGAGAAGGTATTTGCAATTCTATTCTTCGAAACTGTGAATCCAACCATAGTCTCACATCGGTGGATGATCTTAGTTATATAAGTGAAGACAATTATCTTCACTGGTATGAGGCATTTTGGGATGATACCAAAAAGCAAAGTCATTAGGGTGTATACCTAAAGTGGACAATATCATACCATTGTGGAGATATTCGGGAGCTTGTTGTCTTAACAGAAACGTTTTCCAAGCTACAATTCGTGAAGAATATTTGCAAAAGGTAAGTTATTACCTTTTTAGATATTATATGAAGATTCTTTGATATCTTCATAGACAACTCAAGATACATATGCGGGATAAGAGATTTAAAGAAACTTTTCTACACGGAGTTGATTATTTTTAGTTTCTGTTTATGATTAAAAATAGTACTAGATCTAGAAGGGGTGTCTTCTTGATTGTTAAAGTGTTATACTCATTTAAATCTTAATAAAAATTTGCTTATCAGCTAAGCTAGAAAACTCTTCAGACGTAAGTGGATTCACCGAACTAGCTTAACAAAGCTTCATGTGTTCTATACGTTATTGATCTTTTTACTCCTTTAGCTATTCCTCTAGTTGTTAACTAAAGTAACAGAAAAATTATATCACTTTTTTCATACTAAAAATCAACATTAAATGTGTAAATTTTGAGACAAAACCAAATTCAAACAAAATTTAAATTTGTAACTTAAAAATAATATTTAAGTTGAGTTTTAAGAGATTTGGAATAAGACTATCTAAAACAGTAAAACTACATTTTGGCTATAGTAAATATTTCGTTGTCTCCAATTAACTACAATGAATACTATTTCAAAACTCTATTTGCTACAACATTTACTATTTATTACAACAGTTCTATACTATTTTACGTTTATAATTTTTTTTATTATTTACTATTTTTTTCTCAAATTAATAAATATATATTATTATAACTCAAACTAAAGTATAATCTACATTTGTTAACACCAACTATCACAAATATCATGTAATTACTAAGTTTTTGCTTTGTTATTATTAGATGAGAGCTTAAATAAAATAAAATATGGGTGAAAATTAAAAGGGTAAAATGAAAGTGATACATTATTGTTATTATAATAAAAATCGAATCAAACTTGATCCTGTTGGTCACCATGAAAAGGAATCTTACCAATTCCAAGTACTTTAATTTATTAAAACCAACCACAACATCAAAATAAGTTTGTAAGTTTTTGTTTTTTTTTTTTTTTTTTTCCAACTCAAACTTGCTCACCAAACCAAGAAAGGACAATTGATATCAGGGGTAAACACCCCCAAACATCGTAACAAAGATCAAGATTGTTTAATCATAGCCACAAATTCCATAATATTCTTATAAGAACTCCCACCTTCCTCCATAGCTTCTTTAGCCCATTTCTTCAACTCCAATGAATTCTTCTTAAACTCACTGCCTCTCTCTTCTTCCATCACTTCACAAATACAATTCCTTATCTCTTCTTCACTAGCCATCCTCTTCTCATCCACCTTAACCCTCTTCCCAACTTTCCAAACGTCTTCCAAAAACTTAGCATTAGTCACCTGATCCGCCCATTGCGGGAATGCCACAACCGGGACTCCCAAGCACAGCGCCTCCAACGTTGAGTTCCAACCACAATGTGTAAAAAAGCAACCGATCGCCGGGTGAGCCAAGACGTCGAGCTGCGAGCACCAGCTGACCACAAGCCCTTTCTCCCCAACACTTTCTATAAAGTTAGGGGGAAGTTTTTTAGCTTCGGTTTCTCTAACCACCCACAAGAAAAATTTATCGGATTGTTTGATTCCGAGCGCTAAGTTTTTGATCTGTTCTTCGCTTATTTCAACTATGCTTCCATAAGAGACGTAGAGGACTGAAGATGGGGGCTTGGTTTGTAGCCATTTGATGAGATTGTCATCTTGGTTGGGATCAAATAGGCTAAGTCCATAGTATTTGTCGTTCTCTATTCTTTTGTCTAAGTATGCTGATGGAATTGTTGGTCCTATGGCTTTCACTGGCCGTCCCCAGCTTTCCATCCATTTGATAATCTGATCATTAAAGTAAATCACTAAATCAACAAACATTGTTATTTCCTACTAATATTTCTACATCAAAAATCATAACAAAAGCAACACTATTTTTCCTCCTTATTTACTAGTGCATTTGGCTAATGACCCAAAAAGAATATATAAATCAATGAAAGTTGAGGCAGTAATTTCCACGTTTTCAATTTGAAAAGCATGGGATAAAAATATTGAGGGCTTAATTTTAGAAAGGCAGTAGATATATTTTTAGAAAAATACTACAAATCTAAAAAATTCAAAAAATAAATTTCAAATTAGTAAAACATTTCGTGATTTTTAAACAAATTAGCATGACTAATTATTAATCAGATCATGTATATACGTTAGTCACGTTTTTTTATGTTTGGTAGATTTTCTTTGATTTAGTATTTACATTCCCAAACCTAAAAGTTCATTTAACTGAAATTTATTAGAATTTTTGAAAGTTTTTAGTAAAACTATGAGATAAGAATCGAATTATTTTTGTGTTATAATTTATAATTTTTAAAATAATAATAATAATAAACTATGATAAATGACAATATAATCGAATTTTTTTACAAAATATCGAATTCTAGGGTTAGATCTATCGAAACCATAAATTTGAAATTTTGGTGAATTATTATATTATATACAGAAGAGGGAGAGTATGAGATTAGGTAATCTCTAATAAAATAAGGAAAAGACTAATAGGAAAGCGTCATATGGCAGTTTTGTATTTTTCAAAATAAAGAATATTTTAATTCTTTTTTTATTAAGTGCAATCCCTAATTATTGCTCGTAAAATAATAATAATAATAAAAAAAAAAAAGAACAAAAAAGAAGATAACCTTTTTAAATGAATATTGACAGAGAAAGATTCAATACAATCAAGATGTTCATCAAAAGAAAAAACAATGGAATGGTTCAAGTTGGTTTAACACAGATATGAGATTCCTCCAATTTCTATCTCTATGCAGTAAAAATTAGAGTTAGTTGATCCTTGTTTTGCACCACTTAATATTCATTAACAGATTCAGTCAGTGATCACATACAGAATTTCATATAGATTAAGCCAAGCAACACATTCATATATATATATATATATATATATATATATGTAAGCAGAGGAATCATTGATAATGAAAAATATTAGATGGAAAAATGAAAGATCTAGAATCATACCTCCCCTTCCAATTTGTCAAAAGTGTTGCAAAAAAGCAGATCCGCATCTTCGATATTAGAATATTGACTAGTAAGAAACTCGATGATAGTATCAGCGGAAGCAGGATCGTAATCATAGGCAGGAAGATCATTAGCGGAAAGCAGAGGCATGGAAGGCAGAGAAATAGTTGAGGATTCAGGAGGAAGTTTCAATTCACCATGAAGAACGTGATAATTTATACTATTGAGGGCACAAGATTGAGTATAAACCGGAGCCCTAGCGATTCCGAACTCCTTAGCGACATCCAGAACCCAAGGCATAGTTGAGTCGTAAAGAATAAATCGAGGTGGATTCGAAGAATCCATGGCCTTTTGTAAGTAATGTTGCAAGTTTGCGGTCATCTTGTGCTGGAATCGATCCAGAGTTTGTTTCATGGTGTCGGTTTCTTGACGATTCTCAGAACCATCGGAAATGACTTCAATCTTAAAGGAATTTGAATAATCGCCCTGTAATTTCAAGTGTTGGCTAACATGTAAGGTTGTAAGTAATGTTACCTTGATTCCATTTGAGATTAAGCGTTTAGCGAGTTGAAGCTGAGGATTTATGTGGCCTTGTGATGGAAATGGAAATGCTAATATATGTGGATCTGAGCCTATCTCCATTATTTCTTCTTCTTCTTCTTCTCCTTTGTGTCTTCGTCTATGGAGAAAGCTCTGCTTCGCAAGTAGTAATGGCGCCAAATAGTGAAATTGTTTTCTTTTTCTTTCCTTCAATATTTATAAAAGCTTTTTAATCAAACTTGTCTCTGCCTACACCGTACACGTGTCTTTTGGTTCTATTTGCCTCTCACCTCTTTTACTTCCTTTTCTAATTTTACACTTTATAAAAAAAAAATACAAAAATTTATTACACCTAAATTTTAAATATTATTATGTTAAATGTTTTATTTTTTATAATTTAGAAAATAGTAGACTAACTTTTCCAAATGTTTAATTTTAAAAAATAAGCTATTTAGAAGAAAATCTTGAGAATTTACCAATTACCTTTAAAATACTTTTTATTAAAAGAGTTTAAATAATTTATTATTTGAAAAAAAAAAGTACTTTTCAATCTACTCAATTCAAACACCTCTCGATGTTATCATAACATAACTCAAACTTTCTTGATAATCTAAGAATAAAGAAAAATAGAGGTTTTTTCAAAATAATAGAAATAATTAATCGAGTAGCATTTTTCCAAAAAAATTAACTTTGTATTATTCGTAAAAATATTTATTAGCATACAAAAGTTTTTTTAAAAAATAAAAATATTATTAAAAAAGTGACATGTTTAAAAATAGCAAAATTGATCGAATTATTTATAATTGGTATGAAAATTTTGGTATTTTAATTAATAGTGTTTTTAATTATTATTATTATTATTGTTTGGTGTTGGTAATAGCAGTTTCCTTCAACGGCAACGTTGGCAGTGGACACAGTTTGTGAATAAAATATGAAAACGATAGTTTAGATTAAGATAATAAAATAAAAGGAAGGGGGTGACATCATATGAGGAAGTCGTGAATCATGTGTTGTGCCAATTTCAATTTCTATAACCTCAACTATCCATTAAATTCTTTATCTTCCAATTATGTTTTCTTTTTCTACTCATTTGCATTTCAATTTTTAGAAATTTTCAAAATGCAAAATTGAATTGTTGTATTGATAATTTTTAAAAATAAACTTAAATATTTGTGGGTCTAATAAAAAGGACTTTTCTATTAAAAAAAATATTAAGAGAAATCTTCGAAAAACAATTCATTACATTTAAATTCTTTTATATAAAGTATGAGTTTTTATCGATTTTTTATTTTTGACAATTTTTCGTAATAACAAAATGTCAATTTATTTTTCTTTGAAAACTATTTTTCTATCTAAAAGCTACATTTATGTTTTAAATGTAGACAATACACCACAAAAAAAGTTATTAAGTGGGCTTAAATTATATGTTATGTTGAATAATGAATGTTATTTTAAATTATTAGGGAGATTTGAAGGTAGAATTTAAATCACTCTTTTTTTAAGTTATAATAATATAATTATTGTTGTATTTGACAATTCTTTATGTCTATCTTAAAAAAGATCTGATTAACAAACTAATTTAATAATGTAAATAGTAGACTATGCACCATTAAGTATAAATGTGATTTTTCTTTTAACTAAATGATGTCATGTCCTATTATTTTTCCTTTAATTATAACATTTTGAATTTGAAATTGAAACTAAAAGTATATTTCATTTTGGTATGTATAAGTGTATATATAAAAACTATATTCTCATTTTGACCTATCTAATACTAAGAGTATATTTCAATTGATGCCATGTGCAATTACTAAAAGTATATTTCAATTGTGATTTTGTTGGTTTTTTTATGGGTTAAAATTTCATATTAGGATCTCTGTAATTTTAAATTTTTTTCAACTTTAGTTTCTAAAAGGCACTTTTTTATTAAAATTAATTAAATAATCATAATAATAATTTTCATGCAAGTAAACATAATATGTGAATATATTTTTAAAATTTATAGTAAAAATGCCAATAGAAAATAAAAGTAATGAAATAATCTAAAATAAACTTGTAGTAGAGACTAACTTTAAGACGTATTAAAAATCTAGAGACTAAAATTGGACATCTAAAATTACAAGGACTAAAATCGTCTAAATTCTAAAGTATATGGTTCAAAATGATGAGACGAAATATGAGATTAGATGAAGCCTACCATTCTTGAAATTTTAAGTGCAAAATAGAGAGAAAGAAGAAAAAAAAAAGATATTCTTTCCCATGGCCCCAAAAGAAAAAGAAAATAGCTTTGTTATAAATGTAGCCATCGATGATTGTCGATGAACGGAGTAACTGAAAACATTAGAGAAAAAAAGAGTGTAGCTCCATTCCATCATATACTTGCGTGCGTGGTTGCAGTTGCAACATTGGCGACGATGGTACAAACATGAGTTCAAATCCAAAATTAATCTAGATGGTGATCAAGGTAACTCGAGCATTATCATCAACGTGAACCTGGTGTCGTTGGCTTTACCGCCATCATCCCCAAGGATCAAAGACTTTAAATTTAAGAACTAACAGCAAACAATCTACAATTTCAACAATGAGAGGATGGATAATGAAACTTAAATAATTCAGTCAGTTTAGCCAAAACGAAAAGGGATGACCATATCTCTTTCAAATAATTCATTACTCAGTGATGGAAACCACAAATTCCTTAGGTTTCCAGAAAGCTTTCTGTCTTCAAAATCCAGCTGATTGGTCCAAAAAATTATTTGCTCCTGATGATGTGAGGAAAATAGAATTGTAGAATTATAGAATCAAGGCTTGGATGAAGGCACCTGGTTCAAAGTATAGGAAAAATGATCCCACTTCCAATTCCAAATGAACAAACTTGATCAAATAAATGAACAATTTGACAAGTAGTAGAAGAAGTAGAAAAGGCAGAGATACAACTTCATGAAGATTCTTTTCCAGTCCTAATTCTGGCCCATACTCAGACAAATTTGATTCCAAAGCCCATTCAGTAGTGAATGCAAGTTAATATACACAAAGGAATTAATAATGAACATACAAAGGGATCATACAGATCAAACAATCCTCCAGTAAATAACATAGCTTATTATTGGTGATGATACTCGGGGTTAAATGCAAGCGCCTCTAGATAGATCAGCTCTTTCATCTGTTCCTCAGTAAGTGCATGCTGCTCGAAATCAAAGCTGAAGGGTGTCATGCAGACAGGCTCATCACTAATGTCGTGTAATGAAGTCAAATAGGGATGAGCTAGAGCGTCTTCAACTGCAAAAACATACAAAGATGTTAATAGATGGAACCTACCGGTAAAAAAGAATTATTTGAAACCGAATGTTGAATACTAAACGAAAAAATATTTCATGTAGAGTTGGTTCATGCCGTGAATAACAATGTTTGGTTTGAAAACAGTGAAATGCTTTTAGTATTTGCTAAACCGATCAGGCAACAAACAAGAAAAGAAACCCACGTATACTAAAATGTCCAAAGCAAAATAGTAAACTAACAGAAGAATGGTCTTATATTGTTCAGAAATCTGGCCGCCTTTATTTTTGGATAAGAAATAATTTCATTGATGAATGAAATACCGCAAGTGTTACAAAAGAGGCCTGTTTAGGGGTTACGAAATGGATTTCCAATTTGATACAAGGGAATTCAAGCTGAAAGTATTACATTTAAATGAAATCAAGAAATTCAAACAGACATATGAGAAAATTCAATCAGCATGTGTCGGCAAGTTTTGGGTTTGCCTGTAACCTAATTAGAATTTACTCTGATATCAATGAATTTTTATTGCCCTATTATCAGACAGCAGGATAGGATACATTTCTGGATTTTGTTCACTTCTTATTTTCGAGATAATAAAATTGATCCCTCATGGGGTTTCTATTTTTCTATTTTTCTTTTTTGTACTTTAGAAAATATACTCTCTTTTTATAAAAATTTGTTAAGTCATTTACAGGAGTATAAATAGCAAAACCGCAGCATTGAAATCAACTGCAATAATAACTCACCGGTAATTCTCTGTCCTGGATCAAATGTTAGCATCTTCTCCACCAGATCAATGGCTGCAGGATGGACATGTGGAAACTTTTCGGTGAATGATTGACGGTGGTAATGAGGTAATTGCCGTATGTATCTTTTAGCATTCTCGTTCAAAAAACCAAGATCAGCCTCTGATGGAGTGCCAATCAGCTGCATGATAGAGGAGACTAAAATAGTAAACAAACAGATACCACAGAGAACAAGAATTGTTTGTGAAGTATGGATACATTTGATAGCAGTTGCTTCTGGGGGTATTTTTTACATTTGATACTATTCAGCTGCACATTAATATATGCATACTTGGGAAGAAAATTAGGCTGTTCAATTTGATTTGTTTAACATGGACCAAAACAAAATACTACTGTGTACGAAATAAGCAAGGCTTGTTTGAAGGTATTAGGCACAATTCATGACAAAGCACAGGAAACTCATCCCTAGAGTTGAGAGAGAGAGCCCTCCAAGAACATTGTTCGATTTCAAAATAGGATTTTCAAAAACTTTCCATCACAACCCCATTGAGATATTTAGAGCTTTGAAAGAAAATAAGACAATGAACAAACTGATTCTAAAATACTAATTAAATCCTAATTAATCTAAATTCACAACTAAACAAAGATTAACACAAATGTAAAATCTCTCTAATAGTTCTCGTTATCAATGCGTTTAGTATTGATAGGCAGGATCCTCTATGTCCAATTTTTAAATGTCTTTAATTTTTCATGTTATAATTAAGTAATACTAAAAGTTTGGAAGAATGTTACTCAATAGTTATACCACATGAAAAATATTCATAGAAGAGTGTGTCAAACAGCTTCTTTTGCTTTCTTGATTTTTTTGAAATAAAGTAGCATGTAGCACCTGCTTCTCGCACCAGTCACAAAAAGCATATTGATTTTCTCCACTTTAAAAAATATATATATAAGAAACCATTTAATTGAATTTGATTTTCTCAGATGATGTGACAGATATGATTACTTACTATTGTGAACCGAATCATGAAGAGTATCTAGAGTGAATATGAAAGTACCTCCAAAAGCAAGCGTAACTGATGCACATGATCACGACCAGGAAACAAGGGCTTCCGATCCATTAGTTCCATAAAAATACAACCAACAGACCAGACATCAATAGCTGCGGTGTAATCAGATGAATTAAGTAAGAGCTCTGGTGCACGGTACCATCTAGTAACCACATATTCTGTCATGAAGTCAGTTTCAGAAGTAACACGAGCAAGTCCGAAATCGCATATTTTCAGGTCACAGTTTGCATTTAATAGCAGATTGGAAGGTTTCAAATCTCTGTGCAGAACATTAGCCGAATGTATGTACTTCAATCCACGAAGTATCTGGTACAGGAAATACTGCATGAAAGATAAAGAGTAATTATTTTGATGTAGAAACTGATGGCAGTATCTCATTTAAAGGATGTTCAAATGGCCAAACGCTACTCTATAAGTATGATTGGATTGAGCATGAACGCAATCCATGAATGTTTAACACTAGTCATTTTTCGCTATCCTAAAAAAATTAAGATCTCATCGCCATCCAAAGCATTTAAAATGAATTGGTTGACAATAAAAAGATTGACCAAGATCCAGTACTTGAATTATTACCAAATATTTGAATCAAGTCTAATTCCTATACTTCCTCTATCTTACAAATTCAGGTTCAAACATTTTTCCAAAGTTACATCAAACATTCACTTTCCACTGAAACCGTGGTTGTTTTCCAGTTTATTATGAAACATACACCCTCTTAAGCTTGATTGACTATTCGAAACACTTGACATCTTCTGAAGTTTCCATTCTACAGTGCTCTCTGCTATCCCTTTTGCAAAGATAAAGGATGAATTTGAAAAGAGACTGATTAGGTGAACATATCCCCATGACCTCCAGATTACATCTCCTCATATTATATCTACCACTTGAGCTATAAACCTTCAATCATTGAAACTAAAGGCTTCATATCCATAGTTCTTGATCCCTAACGACTCTTCTAGCGTCAAAGCTCCAGTTTGCTTGGTCCAAGAAGAACATTTGAAAGATATCTTCCAAATTTGTAATTTCTAATTCGTTATTTACAATTATTGTTAGCTTTAAAATAGATTAACTTCTTCGTCTAGTATAAAATTAGAAATCAAATACCCGTTTGAGATTTACATTGTTAAAATCGGTAAAGTAAAGTAGACACCGAGTTACGTGGATACTCGAGTACTAAAGTAGACACCGAGTTACGTGGAAACTCAAGTACTGGAAGAAAAAACACGATTGACTTTCTTATTAATTTCTCATATAAACAAAAGATACAAGAGGGAAGATAAATAGCTTACAACTTATGATAAAAAAAAAAAAAGGGAAAGAATATTAGGGTAAATCCTTTCTTGGGTCATGCCCACTAATTCTTGCACACCCCCTCAAGTTGGAAGGTAGATATCAATGAAACCCAACTTGCTAACACCAAAGTCAAAGTTTTGTCTAAGAAGCCCCTTAGTGAGAACATTAGCAACATGTTGGCTCGAGGGAATGTATGGAATGCAGATGCTACGACTATCCAATCTTTCTTTAATGAAGTGTCGATCAATCTCTACATGTTTAGTTCTATCACCCTGAACCGGAACCGGATTGTTGGCGATACTAATAGCTACCTTATTATCACAAAATAATTTCATCAGCACCTCACAATCCTAATGAAAATCAAATAAAACTTTCTGGAACCAAATTTCCTCATACATCCCCAAACTCATAGCCCTATACTCAGCCTCAGCACTACTTCTGACCATAACCCCTTGCTTCTTACTCTCCAAGTTACAAGATTACCCCAAACAAAGGTACAATAACGAAGATGGATTTCCTGTCAACAATAAACTCTGCCTAGTCAAAGTCAGTATAGACCTCAATAGCTTTTCTCTCTGTCTTTCTGAACACATCAGATCTTTACCATGAGTTGTTTTTAAGTACCTTAAGATTTTGTTAACTACCTCCATGTGTTCCTTATAGGCCCCAAGCTATGGACATAGATTGTACACCCAAACACAAGAAGGGGAATCTAAGAAGTTAGGCGGGTAGAGAGCTACAACTCCTTGAGACAATCTAAGGGAGTCTAAAGGTAGAGGACACGAGAAGACATCCTATTGATGAGATAAGCTGCAATGAGAACATCATCTCGCCACAGATATGAAGGAAGGGAAGTAGACAGCATAAGGTAACAAGTTACTTCCAAAAGGTGACAATTTTTCCGCTCAGCAACCCCATTTTGTTAAGGGGTGTAAGCACATGAGCTCTGGGAAACAATCCCCTTAGAGGCTAGGAACTCACTAAGGGTATGGTTTTGAAATTCCCGACCATTATCACTCCAAAGAATCGCAATTCTTGCATTGAACTATGTTTCAATTGTGTTATAAAAGTTCTGGAAAACAGTGACAAGAAAGACCCAGATAAGACGAGTATGATTATCAATAAAAGTCACAAACCACCATTTCCTAGAGGAAGTAGTGATCTTGTATGGACCCCAAACGTCACTATGGATAAGGGTGAACAGTTTGGTTGGTTTATATGGTTGTGAGGGGAAGGAGACCCAATGTTGTTTGGCCCGAATACACACATCACAAGATAAAGAGGAGACATCAATTTTAGAAAAGAGATGGGGAAATAAATACTTCACATATTTAAAGTTTGGATGGTCCAAGCGGAAATGCCACAACATACAATCTTGTACGAAAATAGTAAAATATGAAGACAATAAACTATTCTTAGAGATATTACTAGCGAAGGTATCATCGTCAAGGAGATAGAGTCCCTTGCTATGTCGGGTAGTGCCAATCATCCTCCCTGAGCTTAATTCCTGAAAAGAAACAGCTTTAGGTACGAAAGTAGCTTTGCAGTGCAACTCACGAGTGATCTTGCTTATAGATAACAAATTATAGGAAACCTTCGACACATGCAAAACATTCTGGAGGGGCCCTTCAAAAGGAAAATTTTGTCCTTCCCAGCAATTGAAGCTAAAGAACCATCAGTTATTCTGATCTTTCCATTACCAGCGCATGAAATAAAAGATCAGAGGAACCTGTCAAGTGATATGTAGTTCTCGAGTCTAGGATCCAGGGATTTTTCCCATCAACACTAATAAGACTGTGGGAGTGATGCATACCTGATTGAGCAATGGCTCCTAGAGTAGAGGGTGGACCATTCTTGTTTACAGTAGGGCCAGATGATTGAGAAGTGCCAACAAACTCACTCATATAAGCATGCCCTGGATTTTGTTTATCATTGGAGAAACGTTTCTTACCTCCTGGAGGACGAACATGAAGTTTCCAGCACTAATCCTTAGTGTGCCACTGTTTCTTGCAATGCTCACAAATAGGGATCGATTTCCTGTTATTCTTCCCACTGTCATGGGTCAAGGATCTAGCACTGAAGGGAGCAGTCAGTACATTCATGGCATTCATACGGTCTTCTTCAAGACAGACTTCATAATACACTTCCATTAAGGAGGGAAGAGGTCTCTGTCTAAGCATACAACCACAGACAATGTCAAACTTGGGGTTGAGACCTGCAAGGAAGTCATAAATCCGATCAGCTTCTTCAAGTCTAGCATAGTATACCATCATTCGAAGTACCTATATTGTCTCTCTACACAAATCCATCTCTTACTAGAGTAGAGAAAGTTTATTGACTTAAGAGGTTACATCCAAAGTTACTTGTTCGTAATCATGGACTTGTTTCCTCGGCGTATACAAACAAGAAGCGTTCTGACACTTCGAATAAAGTTTCTGAGTCGTGTCCTATAGATCCTTTGCAGTTGCTGCGTAAAACCGAAGCTTGCCTATTTGTGGTTCTATACTATTAATCAACATAGACCGAATAAAGGAATCCTCCCCTCTCCAGAAACGTTCCAAGGCATCACCAAGTAGGGGAGAGAGAGTCTCCCCTGTCAGAAAATCGTATTGGTGACAACCCTCAAGAAACATCTTGATCAATTGAGACCAGAAAGGAAGCGAAATGACCGGGTTCTTGGAATATATCTGTAAGTCGAATGGTTTGGATTGCGCCGAAGATTCACCAACTTCAAACCCTGATTTTATTATGGACTTGATCGATCCATGGACATGCAGCTACCGTAAAGAATCAAAGGACGGTGGTGTAAAGAATCAAATGACAGTGGTGTGTGAAACGATGGCAATCCGTAAACCGAGGATAGCGGTGGTGCAAGGAGGTGCGGCTAACCAGAAGGGTATTGTGGTTAGACTTGGGAAGGTAGATAGAAGTAGACCAGTTGAGCAGTGGAGGCTGGCAGTGGTGACGCGTGGACAATCAATTGAAGCGTGTGCGGCTGGTTTCCGCCACCAGGCTATACTGCGGACTTTGAGGGTAGGACCACTATGACTATCAGCATCTTCTGAAGCTGGTGGAGCAACTTTTCCATGGCGGCAACGACGTGGGCATCCACTGCAGTGGCTGTCTCTGTTTGGATTTAATCTACACTTGTGTTTAGGGTTTCGTCTTTACTTACCAAAGTAAAATAGACACCAAGTTACGTTAAAACCCGAGTACCAAGAGAAAAATCACGATTGACTTTCTAATTAATTTCTCATATAAACAAAAGATACAAGAGAGAAGATAAATAGGTTACAGCTTATGACAGAAAAGGAATGGATAAACAAAAGATACAATCACGATTAAAGCACATACCATTTTAAGTGAAATTTTGCAAATACCATAAATGTATGCAAAGAAGAACGTGTGATATCACAAAATTATAACCAATTAATTCTGGAAATAAAATGCACATCACCATACTTTCCACCAAAATAGCCGATTAGCAGAAAGGGAGATTAAATGACTACTTGCACTATAAAGCTCTTTTCAGATAAGTAAAAAAAGACAAAATCACTAGTTTAAACATCACAAACAAAACAAATACTCATAGCCACTGATTGGAAAACTTAAGAAACTCATCCAAAACAGATCCCAACCTACTAAAAGTAGCTGTTTCAATCTTTTAAATCTAGCTCATAATTGTGAAGAAGCATAGTAACATGTAACAATACTGCTGCCAATCAAAAATGATTATCCTAGACCAATTTTAGCCTCTTATCTTAAATGCTTTTAATGATTTCTGGAAATAATTGGAAGAATGTATACGTTCCAGATGGACCAGAGGGTTGACATCTGGATAAATTTTAAAATGCAGAAATAATCCACTAACAAGCACATGTACAGAATGTAACCTGACAATGCTCCTCTGATAATGCTTGGTTTGAACGAATTATTTGATGAAGGTCGGTATCCATTAGCTCATATGCGATATAAACATCATTAAATGTTTCCCTTAGAGGCGGAGGTATGATATCCCTGATCGCAACAACCTGAAACACCATCATCAGTAATACAATTAAACCAACAACAAAAACATAATAACTTATCTCATAAGGGGAAGTAGCATAGCCAACAATGTGGAATGCCCTCAAATTAAAACATCATTTATATTAGTACAATAATCCCATTTGGAGCGATGTCCATAACTTTCAGATCATTTATTGTGCTAGTACAGAAACTACCACTAATATGATAAAATAATACATAGAAATAAGAGAAAAATAGAATAGGAAAAACTTTAGATAAGAGAAAAATAGAATAAGAAAAACTCCAATGGAGATGAGAAAAATAGAATAGGAAAAACTCCAATGGAGATGAGAGAAAAATAGAACAGGAAAAACTCCAATGGAGATAAGAGAAAAATAGAACAGGAAAAACTCCAATGGAGATAAGAGAAAAATAGAACAGAAAAAACTCCAATGTAGTCAACCTAAAGTACATTTCAAACATTTAAGGACTGTTTAGTTCACCAGCTTTATATGGGTGGAAATGTTTGGAGCTCCAATTATAATAGTTAGTGTTTTCAACTATTATAACCTACAATCAACTAATACTTTCATTCAAATCTCTCTTTGTTACATTGTATACAATTTGTTGCAGTATTTACTATTTCCTTCTTTGTTACAGTGTTTACTATTTTCTACCAAAACTAAATTAATATGCACCTGAAACATAAACCATTATAACCTACAAGCTATGATAAACTCACAAACTCTAAAAACCAACTCTGCACCTAAAACACCCTCTAAAAGATCATAACACCAATGACTCTTTTGGAGATCTAAGTAACCTAACAACATTTCATAGTTAAGAGCGTTGATACCCTACCCTAGTTTAAAATGTAATGATGGTAGAGGGCATATGGTGGCAAATTTCAGCTTTCTTTTACGTAGCCTTTGTTCTATTAAAAGAGGTCTTTATACGGTAGAGTTATCTTAAATCTTATTACAATATTTGCCCTAATCTACACCCTAGTTCAATAGTCAAGACAGCAACCACTACACAAAGGACTAATTTATACATAATTACTAGTTCTTCATGATTTTTGAATTATCAGTAAAACTGCATTTTTCATTGCAATGTATTAAAACATATTAAGCAATTAGTTTTGTGGTTGGACAGATTCTTAACTTGTCGTTGACCAAGAAGTTGCCTCTTGCATTACTTGCTTTTAGATCATAAATCCTTAATAAAGATACACAGTTCATTAATATAAACAAGCTAACATGTCACATTAAATAATATTGCAGAAATAGCGAAACACACTCCCACTTTCACTTTCATGCAAATATATTACCCTACCACATCCTATTTTACTCGTTAATATTAACGTAAAAAACTGGAATTAAGGTACTGTTGTAAAATTTTTAAAGTACAAGATTTTATGATTTCAATAAGACAACGTCTAGATAATATTTATGAGTAGATTGAACAAGCAAAGATTTAATTTGCAATTTATCCTTCATATTTTTATATTTCCCATGAATAGATTATTATGTTATGAATTCATATAAAAGAAATATTGTTCTTGTAAGCATTTGGTTTTATCTCGGTAACTACAACCTTCGATGCACAGACACACAAACACAGGCAGAAAGACACAGACACACCACAGGATGAAACCTTAAAAACAAAGCACAAAGAGACTCATCCCCCACCTAACGATCCTCTCAAAAATAAACCTTTGAGCCTTCCCCACCCCAACAAAGCAAGTGATAAATTGAGATTTTAAAAAATGGAAAAACAGAGGGTTTTTGCTAAGGAGGAGAAGCAAGTGATGATTCATAAGAAGCAGGGGTACAAACCTAATAGCCTTTTTTCTTCAATATCTATGAGTATTTGATCCAACTTGTATGAAGCTCGACTATTCTCATGAAACAACCATTTCACCCTATTACATTTGGTTGTCAAAGTGACTCATAGGATATTAAATGGTCAGAAAACCCATATTCATCATAAACTATTAACACATACGGTCAAGGGTACCCACCCCTTGGATATAGAATTATAACCCACTTCTAAACATAGTTCTGAATAGAGGTATATTGATGAAAATTTGAAGGTGAATATATCTTAAATGCTGGAATCTATTGCATTTCCATGCTCAGCTTCAATCTTCCATGACTTTATTGTAGAATAAACCACTTCTTCATGCTCATTCATAACTTACTATATTTGTACATGGGAACTTTATGTATATACGTTCTTGATAGACCTCCAATACAATGCCCTTATGTTCAATGAGAGAAAAGCCAGCAAGGAGAGTTGGATAAAAGGCTAAAGATGGAGCCAGATAAGTCAGGTAGAATGGAAGGCAGTTTTTTATTCAACTGAAGCAACAAGAGAGTACGCATGTAGAGCTTCTTGGGCATTAGCGAAAGGGCCAGTCAGTCACAATGCATGTTTGTAATAAAACAGCGGGAAAGGCTAGAAAAGAAGTTATTTGGTTTTCAACCCATTGTATAGACTACAGATGCCCAAATTTCTCTTTCTAACTGTGTTTTCCTATTTCTCCTACACCTTCTTTCTCCAAGGAGAACTTCTTGTTTTCCGTTAGTGAGAAAAGAGACAACTTTTCTTGATGCAGTAAAATACAATAAAAAATAATACTGTTACGTTAGATATGAGTTTATAGAAAAACCAGCGAGGACTTAGTATGGAAGTGCTTATCGCCTAGTTACTTGTATATTTTAGGACTTCTAAGTGTTGATTTTGACACCAAAGTGAAAACTCAATGCAGGAAAAAATCGTTCTTTCGAAAAACCCCAATATCGTACAGGAATTCTACTTCCACTTTTCTCTCTTTTTACTCTTTTTGGGCATATTTCGAGATTATTGCTTTGTCAGTTCTAAATAATAATTATTTCTACACTTGCACCATATGAATGAGGGAAAATGGAAATGATATCAACTTTCGGTCAATTAAGAGAAGGAAAAAGGAAAATATATAATTTACCAATTAGGCAATAACTTCAGCCAATGTCATGATGATGAATTTTTTTTTTATAAAGCTCAAACACCCACAAAAATTACTTCTCTTTCAGCATTCCAGATGAAGAAAGTCAATCAAAAAAGGTGAAAGAAACAACATTCGAAGATATCATATAATCACTCACTGACGTTTTCATGATCCATATGCCGAAGAAGCTTGATCTCACGAAGAGTTCTCTTGGCATCGATCTTGTTATCAAACGCATTAGCAATCTTCTTAATCGCCACATGCTCGTTCGTCTCAGAGTTGAGAGCAGAACTGAAACAAATCAAACTCCCCAAATCAACAACAACAAACAAAATATACAACGAAAACAATAGAACTCCAGAGAATATGAAAAAAAAAACAAAAAAGGGATCGCATAGACCAGACGATGCCGTAAGCGCCTTTGCCAATAGGCATAATAGGAGGCTTGTACTTGGCCGTAACTTCAAAGATGTTACCAAATATATTATACTGAATAAATCTCCCTCCATGGCTCAAAGTCGCCGGAATATTTTCCATCCCCATCGACGGCGGCTGATGTTGATGTTGCTGTTGCGCCGCCGGGTCATGCTGCGGTGGAGGTACAGACGCCGCCTCCGACATGACGGTGTCGTCCGGCTGAGAAGCTCCTCCGTCGTCCATTAAAATTGAGGTGGAGGTTCAAATTGATTGGTGTTTTAACGAACAGAATGTGAAAAATTAGAAAAACCCTAGAGCTTAATTTGGATCAAAGTTGAAAAAAAAAATGGAATGGATCTGATGATCTGACCGTTCCTGCTTATAAAAAGTTTTGGCGCAGCCCTTGTTGTTGTTGTTCTTTTCTTCTTCTTCCTTTTTTGTTGTAAAAAGTTATATTTTATCCTTTAATAATTAACAGATAATAATAACACAACATTTCCCACAACAAAGGGATCCAAAATACTAACAAACTAATTACTTAATTCATTGCTTGCATTTAATTTCTGTCTTTCTTCTTTTTCCTTTTTCCTTTTTTTTTTTTTTACTATTGTTATAATAATTTAGGGAAATTATCAAAAAAAAATTATGAAACATATTTACAAAATATATACAATTTTCACAATTTATTAACGATGGATTTCTATGAGTTTCTGATATTGACAACAAATGAAATAGATAGATTTTAAAACTTTGTTACATTGTGTGAATCTTTTGATTCATTTTACCATATCTGAAAATAGCCTAAAATTTGATTATTGTATGGAAAGAAAAAAAAATAAAACATAATAATAAGCATCGATAGAATGAGTGATGGATACAGATAGATGTCTATTTTGATATAATAGAATTTTTATTAATATATAATAAAATTTTTGTTAGGTTCGTAACTGATTTAAGTTGTTTTGTTAGATGCGAAAAAATTGAAAAAGTTTATATTATCTGTTTAGGAGAGACTGTTTTCATCTTCAATTTTTAGTGGATGTGATTTTTGTTTTAATTTCTTTAGTGAATATAAAGATTTGTGTTGAATGCTATGTCTTAGAACTTTACTTTTTAATGGATTGATTCCTAAGAAAATGAAATTTTATTTTTTGGAAAAGGAAATTTAACCATATTTGATATGGAATATTTTTGGTCAGAAAGTATATATTGTAATTAGTTTGATAGGATAAAAGAAGTTAAATAAATTCAATCAAATAAATATTTTGTCATGCAAATTAATTTTTGTTACGTGATGTTAACTTTAGGTATAGTTCGACTTCGATTAGTGGAAACTTTATATTATCTATTAAAACATAAGTTAAAAATTTTCAATTATAAAATTTGGTCGTGATTTATAGTAATTAACTTTTGAATCTTGATTTATCTAATACGTTTAAATTTCATTGTTGCGATTAATATATTTTTTAACTTCAAAATGTTTATTAAAAAACCTCTAAAATGTGTCGTGGGAAGAAGTTCGTTGTTTATAAGGATATATAATCATATTGCAAATTTGAAATTTAAGTTTAACATACATATTGACCATGATTATTGAATTTAATAAAATTACATTGTGCATGCATACGCATATGCACTCTACAAGAAATTCATATTTTTATTTTTGTTTTAAAGGTCATAAGTTTAACAATAATAAAAAGACAAGAAACAAACCTCCAAACATTGAAAAAAAAAACACCATATATTTATAGATCCAACCTTCTTTCAAATCAATAATAACAATAATGCCTAAAATTATATAGGAGAAACAAATATCATAGACCAACTTAAAAATAACTCAATTGATTACTGATCCATCCACCGTCAAAATGCCAAATGTTTAAATTGTATCATAATAGATATTGTAAAAAAAGTAATAAATAAACAAATATCCATGAAAAGATTACAACATGTCACAGTCAAAGTCTAAAAACCTATATTCTCGATACCCGACCCATAGGCTTAGTTAAGGCAACCATGACTATAACCCTAAAAGGCTCTAGTCGAGATCGAGGTGGGCTCTCTTCTTTTAGGATGCATTGTTTGCATATTACATGACTCTAACTATAAAATATATATATATATATATATATATATATATATATAATTTAGAAATATAATTGTAACATATAATTCAAGAGTAATTTTCACTTATTTGTTCTAAACCCTAACTATATTCTAGAAATTATGATTCGACCCAAGTATAGAGACACTACGACAAACGAAATTGTGTACAATTAATTTTCTTCATTTTTTTATGTCAATTATTCTCATTTTCTCAAAATTAATAAATTGTCTTCTCCAATGATTTTCATCTCAATAACATTTTATGCTTGGTCGAATAGTCGTAAATTTGAATACCCTCTTCCACGTTTCTGGATGAACCCAATATAAGTATATAAAATCTACACACCAGATATAACCCATCTGTAACACTTATATCAAATACACTATTTTTAAGGTTTCTAAAATAAGTGGAGAAAAGAAAGAAACAAAGAAAGAAAAGATTGATGTTTTTAAGCCATCTATAGTTTGTTTGGTATTAATGCAGCAATAAAGCAACAATTGAGAGTATGAACATTTCAAACAAATCATGTCATTGACGTTGCCAAACACACCAAACCAAAAATGTCAAAACATGAAGTTCTACTATCCATCTCAATATTATTCTTTTATTCCAAAGTATTAATTTAAATAAAGTTTTGAGGATAATAGAAATACTAAACTAGAATTCAAAAATTATTTTAAATCACACCATGTCTAAAAAAAATATCTACAAATATAATAAAATAGTCAAAATGTGATATTACAATAGACTAATATAGACAAACTATCATATCTCTCTATCATGAGACAGAGAGACGATGATAGTCACTACAGTCTATTATCAATAGATTAATATTTTGCTATATTTGAAAATAGCTTGAACTAATTAACATTGTCCGTAAAAATCATCAAGGTGCTCACAGATTGAATTATAGTTATCATGTATCAACTAAGTTGTTAAGTAGTTTAATATTAAACCGAACTATCAAATATTGATACGTTTATATGCATAAAAAAAAATTAGGTATGTGTGTCCTCCTGTTTAGACAAACACATGCACACAGGTACCCAAAAGAAACATGGCTTAAAATTATTTTTTTCTCATCCTTCTCAGTGTGTACACACACAATTAAAATAATTAAAAGAAATATGGCTTAAAATCATTTTTTTTTCATCCTCCTTGGTGTATTCCCTTTATGTTAAGTATAATCATGTCGTTATTTTGAGGTTTTATGATTGTGTAGATTACATTTAATATTTTTGCGTTAAATACATGACATGTCCGTATCTTAATTTTTAAAAAATTAATGAATCATCGTATTTGACGTATACGTTATTCAAAAGAATAAAGAAATATTATGTTCACTACAATATCACACTGAGAAATGGTAATTTAAAAAAGTAAAGGAATCTTAGAAAATATTGATTAAAAAAAAAAGTTAAAAAGTAAGGTATTAAAGTTGAAAATATAAAATCCAAATAAGACTTGAACCAATAAAATGGTGTGGTTAAATAATACTAAACATCCTTCCAACTCATCCGCTGATTCTTCAACATCAGTACTATCCATTAGACTGCACCTCGCAATATTCTTTGCGCCTGCGCCTGGACCAAAGGTTAATATGGATAGTCCTACGGATAAATCCTCCGGACGGATAAATAAATAGAAGGTAGTGCTAATTATGAAAGCAATAGATAGGAGAAGGCGCGAAGCGAAGCGACTAAAATGAAAGACGTGGGGACTTGTCTTCTTCTTATAAGGAATATGAACCTATGACAAAAGCTAGATCAAGCACCGGTGAAACCTTAAGGTAGCTTCGATTTAAACAGCACAAAATATCATTTCATTTCAAGTAGGTTCAATAATACCTTTAAACTTCTCTTTTTCTCTTTAAACTTATCCGAAAAAGAGATGATGGTAAGTTGTAAAATAGCCATACAAGTGATATTCTTGAACTTTATAGTTTTTTTTTTTTTCAAATTTTAATTATCTTTCAACGTTTCAAATTCTCATTTTAACCTTAAATTGCATTAACTTTTCACTCAAAATATTGTTTCCTCTCTGGCAATTGTAAATTTTGGGAGAAACAAAATTTTTAACAGAAAGACAAACAAAAACAAAACTTTTAACAGAAAGAAAAAAACAAAAGAACATATTTATTTCATGATGAAAAAAATTCAGTTTGGGATAAAAAAATTGTCCTTCGTTAGTCAATTGTCCTAATTTCCACAATTTAATTGTCACAAATGTGTCGCACTCGTTAAGTTTCCTCTCTTAATTGCACTTTCTATCTACTTTTTTAATGTTTAACTTTACATTGTCAAATAAGTTGATTTTTTTTTCATATGAAAATTTTCAAAACTTCAATAAACAACATCAATACCAAGCGGATTACAAAAACAAGCATCACACTCGATGACAGAATTCAACCACATAAAGAAAACGTGATCCATTGACAATTAACTCTGTTTGAAGAAGCCTACTTCGCTATAAAAGACGAACAATCTCGTTACACGAACAAAGAATAAAAGACTAACTCCTAACATTTAATTTACTTAACCAATCTCTAATTTCATTTAAAATGCCCCAATAGAAGATTTTGCATATTGTCAAAAGAAGTTGTTGATTTTTGGCATCGTATTTTCATTTCACTTAAGAAGAAAACTAGTGAAACAGTTTAAACATTTTAATTAAAAGTTAAAATGAAAGTGATAACGATGTAATTGAATTGATACTTAAAAGTTAAAACCTAGACTAAGTTTGTGTAATTATTTAAATTAAGTGTTTCTTAATATATCATTTTCATTTGTGAGTATCCGGGTGGTTCTCAAACATACTGATTTTTTCCAAAATGACTTGTTTTCAAAATTAAACGCTTGAAAAGTCGAAAACTAAAAGCACTCTAACATCATCAATTCGAGATGTTACCAAAATTCTCATAAACTTCAATTGCTAAAAAACAAGTATTTTTTTTATAGATACATTGAGAAATAATTCTACCATGTAAATGAAGGAAGAACATAAGATGGATAAGCATCATAGTTTGAAGCAAGAGCTTTGACAGAATTCATGTCAGCAGTTTCGTCAAAATTACCAAGTCCGAGTTCGGTTGCATGAATGCCACCAGTAATGAAAACTGATGGGATCCCAGCTGCATTGGCGCCCTTAATGTCATGGTGGAGTGAATCACCAACAGCAATCGAATCAGAGGCATCGACCCCAACCATAGACATTGCAGATTGGTAGATGATCTGGTATCGTTGGGAAAATAAGAACTAAATAGTTACGAACTCGAAGTTACGTACACTAAATTATTAAGTTATTGTCAACAAAAATTTGGAGATGATTTTATTTAATGCAACGGACAGATGGAAGGTGATGACAAGAATGAATATCTGCTCGCATTAAATACCAATGCAAGGCTAAATGAATTATAACCAATGATATCATTCTACCATGTTGTCAATTCAAGTATAGTTAGGTGGATAAGACATGAATAATCATTTCAAAAATTGATAGTTCAATTCTCCACCCTAGAATCGTTCAAACTCATACAAAAAGACATTAATCAAAATTAAAAGAAAAATCACCTTATCAGGCTTGCCCATCCATTTCACTTCACCACCAAGCTTTTCATATTTGGATGCAAGTGTACCTGCAGACACCACTAATTCTTATGCTACACAAGGCAAAATAAGCAATAGAAGGCTTGGTATTCCATATCACCAGCATAGATATAGATAGGGAAAGGGATTAAAGTTCCCGAACAAAATCCTTATGGAAGGAACTTAGATAAACCAAAGGCTTAATTCGTATCTAGACTTGTTAGTTTCGCATATTTTGGGTTATGATAGATCTAATTGAGATTTCTTTAGCTGAAATAAATTAGTCGTTATTACGGAATAGTGAATACTATGGAAAACAGTCACAAAATGCTTTAACCATTTGATGAGGACATTTAACATTAATATTTATGCATCCATATTCAAGATTTAATAGCCAATTGGACGTGAACTTCATACGATAGATATATCTGAAATTGTCAAGAAAGTCAAGAATTACTATATTGAGGGCTTGTAATTTCCTTTTGAAAGGGGCATTTCGTCATTGTTTTGGCACCTTCTTCCAATAGTATAATGCATTCTAACTCTGAGAGTGACGGTGAACTGTGGTGCTTAATGTCCTCCAGAGCAATTTTTAAAAGTCCAATAAAGGCGATTCCTTCTTTGAATTTGAGATCTATCATTTCATTATCCTACAAATCAAATCAAGCAAATAGTCCGGTAAAAAGGGCCCAACAAACTAAGGGACTGAGTTATCACAATATCTTTTCCCTGCATCAAATACTTCTTGAATCTAAAGAAGGTTTTTTTAAATGCATTGATTTAGGATTGACAAGTGATCAGTTTTGGATAAGAGACCAAAAAAAAAGTATCCTTTAAAAAAATAAAGGGGACATAGATAGGGGAAGAAAACAAGGCAAGGAGATAAATCTCCTCCCAAACAGCTGAGTAAACGCTTACCGGGCATTACACGCAAATCTCTAGCCTCGACCGTCACAAAATCTGGGTTAGCTACCACCATTGGAATCTTTTTGGCTGCACACTGCTCCAATATTTTCTCAAGTTCCTCAAGGGTCATTGGAAGTGAATCGCCAGAAGGATGCCCCAAAGCTTCAGTACCATGAGCCAATATAAACTCGGCGTCTTCAACATTGTCCACAACTCTTAGGCCCAGACCCTACAAACAGGAAATCTTGAGCTCACTACAAATTCCCTGCACCTCATTCATTTTAGTCCTTGAAAATTGAAAAATAAGGGAACCAAGTGTAGCACATAGCCAGCAGGTGTCTCACTGTTGATTCAGAGTCCATTTTACAGACAAATATAGAGGGAAGTTTTGTGAAATACAGGTTCTAAGGTCCTCAACTAAGGGTATTTTCTTGTTATGATTTTCATGTTTTCGTTTCCTATATATTTAAAATTCCAAGAAAAGATTGTAAGAATTAACTAGACTGCAAACATAACTGTGTTGAGAAAGTGCTCAATGATCATTTCCTAAGACTGCAATTGAACCTCTTTTAGTGGGTGGGGGGAGGGGGGGTCCAAGAATCAACCACAAATCAGCAGTGTAATCAGGGGCTCGAGCTCGACTGTAAGAAAACAAACTGAACAACAACAGAAACACCAAAACATTCACAGATCTGACAGAACCTCAAGCGATATAGCTCCACGGGAACTCCAAGTCATATGAATGCAAGATCTACCAAGAGCAGCAAACCACGCATCATCCCTCCTTTTAATATCAGAAACCATAAAATAAGTTCACTCCCATAAAATCAATCTCGAAGAAACAAACGTAATTGTAGAAGACTTCAAGTTCTAAAATGTAAAACGTGGAAGTAGCTGTGGCACTTAAGTATGCAAAAATCTCCACTCTTTTTGCCCATTAAATAGTCTCAGTGTTGCCAGATACGATAATTATATCAAATCTTAGAAAGGCATGTGCACTCTTAATGTTATAACTTATAAATAGTACAATCATTAACGAAAGAGGCAAACTGCTCTAATGAAGAAAAAAAAGAGAAATATTGACTTAACTGCAAACATTCAATAATGGTAAAAGAGGTATACTATATGTTGCAGTGTACATGATGTTGTTCGCAGTTTATACCGAACAAGTCATGGCGACCATGGATGATATAACATTCATATTTGATTACAAATATAAAATACAAAGACTAACAGCTTGTCACGGTTAAAGGACAAAAAATTTACTAACCTTTGCAGATAATGATGAGTAAGTTCTCCACTTGTAATGGCTCCAATAAACAGACTGGGGTCAAATCCAAGGCTCTTCAATTTTTCCATTGTCGTCGATGAGCGTCTTGAAGAATTACTTATAATAACCATCTTCGTACCACGCTCTGCCAACTTCTCCACTGCGTCATGATGGAAGTTAATGAGTTATTATTTGTTACTGTTATGATCAAATTCTAATGGAAGGAAGCTAACACAATCAATTAAATCTAAGTCACCAAAGCAGCAAATCGGGTGAATGGAAACTCACACGCTAAAACAGCTCCAGGATAAGGCTGTTTTCCATCATGCAAAACTCCAAATTGGTCCAAAAACCATGCCTGCGAAGCTACCAGCATATTTATCACAATATCACCAAACTGAACTCCAACGGAGCGTTTGAAAATTAAAGCATCTAAAAAACACTCGAATGTGTGGTTAGCATCGCGGCATTTCAAGATAATTTGACAACACTGTATTTCCAAGCTTTTGAAGAACGATGAACTGCGTTTCCATAGAAATTCAACACTTCAGTTGAGTTATAAAGGGAGAAAAGCATTCGATTGAGGACTTCACCTCGACTCAACAAGTATTGATCCGATTAAAGCGTTAAGTCAAAAAAAACGCCATGAAAAGCGATGCAATTGAAATCGAAAGGGCTTTGATTCCGTATGGAACTGGAAGGAATAAGAAAATGAAGAAGGAAGTAACCGGAACCAAATACGATCAAATAATGAGTAAGAACTAAGAAGTAAGAAGATTACCTTGAAGCGACGCGTCTCGGCTAGCTGTTGAAGGCCATTGAAGCTCTGAAATAGGTGGGACTCCGGCGACATCACAGACCAACCAGGCGCCATCCTTCTCCAACGTCCAATCCCACGCACCGAATTTCGACGATTTATTATTATTGTTGTTAGTGTTATTCACGATTGACCGCGATGATCAAATATCTATTATTTGTATTGTGTTCTATCGTTACCGTGTTGAATATTATGATGTAGCAAAATTGGTTGTAGTATTTTCTTACCTTTGTAAATATTTTTAAAGTAAGATAACAAAGTTAAATATTTACGAAACATAATAATAACATCGTCTAGCGTGATAGATTATCGGAGGATAATTATAATAGGTAGCAATTTTTAGAATAATTATTAAGTATGTAACGATTTTGTTATATTTGCAAACTTTTTAAAATATTATTATATACTTAATTATTTTGAATATAATTGTTACATTTACAATTATTCCATTATTGTATGTATCATGATAGACATAAAAAGCAATAAATTTTAAGTATGAATAAAGTAAATATGTTGGTATATTCTTAATACTTTGTTTTGAAAGTGATTGAAAAACTATTAAAATTCGTTGTTTGTAAAATTGATCTCAAACATATTTTTAATGATTGGGACACCTTCTTATGATAAGAATATTGTATTTATAAGTAAAAAAGATAAATATTAAATTAATTTTGAATGATTAAAATGTGGTTTGAAGTGAATTTTTAACACAATAAAAATAATTTTACAATTTCAAAATCGCTCACTAACGTGTATTTACATTTACAGTAGTTTGTGTGAGTGAGTGAATGAATCACATCGAGTTTTTGAAATTTGGTGTTGTCCATTGCACCTTGTGGGAGGACATAAACAGGTGAAATTGTGACTTGGCGAATGGATTGCATTCGTGGATGAGTTTGGATGAATGAGTTTGTGTTGTGAATTTGACAATGAGATTGTGTCAAGAAACTTCCTTCGGTTAACTTTGTGAGGTATGCTTTTGGAGTCACTTAGGTCAAAGCTCTTGCTTTGTTGGCCAAATTAATCTCTAAATGCCTTGGTTTTGTACAATTATAATCCAATGACCTATAAGTTAGCTCGTTAGGTATTGTTAATGTTGTTTGTTGTATTTGGACTATTGACCTTCGTGATTGCTTTACCTATTTATTGGACTTGAAGACGTTAGTATTATATTAAGTTAATCCCAAGTTCAGTATTCTTCTAAAGAAAAAAAATCATTTCAAAAAAGTGGTTTTTCGCTCATCGAATTTGAAAGAAGTCGTGACGCCGATCATAGCTCAATTGACATGCAAGTGTGTAAGTAATCACAAAGTTTATGGTTAAAATCCATATACTCCCACTCATACTTTAAAAAGTGCTAATTTTGTAAGGCTTTATAAAAGGGCAATTTACAATTAAGTTAAGTTTCAGTCCTAAAGAAGTTCAAACACGTTACTTTTTTTACACTACTATAGTTGTAATATAAGTTTTAAGATTAATCAAATACGTTATGGTTTTGATTTTTCTCTGCAAAAGTTGAATTGGTTTAGATTGAAATTTTTTTTGAAGATTGAGTTTTGATTATGCTTTTTTCGAATATATTAATCTTCGTAATTAAGTTATTGCAATTATGGTTACCAATTACCATTAATCTTTACCTCAACTACATTGTCTATTGATTAGATTTCTTCCTCCATTAGTTCCTTTATTTCATCTTACAACAAGTCGTTCTTCGTTTTTTCTACTTTAATTAACAGTATTTCGTCACATTCTTTGAAATTCAAATATGTAAATGTCTTAAGTAAATGATAAAAATAAATACATGCATACAAAATTTGTTTTACAAGATTAAACTAGTGGCACTGTTTGAGACGAAGATTCTCTATAAATATAATAATCACTACTTGCAAAAAGTTATTTAAAAGCTTTCAAATTAGGTACGTACTATTTCAAAACTCTTAACTTAATGTGGTATTCTATTCAATGTTCATTTTTTATTTTCTATTATTATCCAAACTAAAAACAATTCACACCCTTAACACCAATTATTATAATTAAACTATAATAAGCTAAGACTATAATAATTCACTTGATTAGGTTTGAAAACATCTTACAAAAAACGAAACTCATAGTAAAAATCAGGAGTGTCCAAGGGTTCAATTGAGTTCGAGTACTTTTTAAATCTAATCCAATTGTCTGGGTAATACAGTTATTTAACATAAATAATCTTTATTGAATAGTGAACTCAACTTAATCCAATCACAAATCATTTGGATTAGATTGATTCGAATTGGTCGAATCAATTAAACAAAATGGTAGCAGATAAAATTTTGATACAATTATTTTTATACAATGAATTAAGATTAAGAACTCAATGTGTATATTAGAAAACTAATCAAATCAACATAAACTATATTTATATATAAAAGTATCACAAGTAGAAAAATTGATTTTTACAGTAAGAAATCAAACACGCGCCTAAATTGTCAACGATGCCAGAACAATCTGAGCCGTTGATCACGTGTCCCTAGGGTTTATACAAATAGTAGATCCTTCGATCAAACAACCCCTCTGCTCCGGCCGTCTTCGTGTCTCTCATCCTCTCACTCTACTTCAGGTCGCAGCTTCAGAGATGGTGAGTTTTTGCTCAAATCTTAAAGAAATATCCTCTAATTTTTCTAGCATTTTTTAAATCTTAGCATTCAGTGAAGATAAATGGTACGGAATGAATTTCCCGCACTGTATACATTTTTATTTGTTCAATTTCATGAGGATCTGGACATTACATTCAGTTTTACTTCAAGAATACTACTTACATTCAATTGATATTTACTGTTGTGTAATCGAGTTGTTCTCCAATAGCGTTGTTGGGGATGATTGAAGCAGAGTAACTGCAATGTTTCGCTTAGTTTTGTTAACGATGTTCGTTTCAGTATTGATTGTCGTGATCAGAAAGATGTTGATGATGTTTTTTTGTAGGCTTTCGCGAAGGCTCAAAAGACGAAGGCATACTTTAAACGGTATCAGGTTAAATTCAAGAGAAGAAGAGGTATTTCCCACTTTTTTTTTTTTTTTTTTGCTTGTATTCTCATGAATCATACTTGAGAAGTTAATTGTCGTTTTCTGATAATGCAGAGGGCAAGACTGATTATAGGGCTAGGATTCGCCTCATTAACCAAGATAAGAACAAGTACAACACTCCCAAATACCGTTTTGTTATTAGATTTGTATCCTCATACATACAGTTAGCTGAGCAGTGACAGTGGTTTTTGTTTGATTTTCTAGTTTCTTAATGGAACGAACTTGCAATTATTGGTTTCTTTCCTTCAGTTTTCCCACCCTAAAATTTTTAATGTCTGGGGTCTTTATGCTTGCCTCAATGATAGAAATATCTGTGGACATACCATTTACTTAGTGTTACGAAAACGATATGCATTGTGAGTGCTGTGTTTTACTGATTAGTCCTTTGATTTATGGTAAATTGATCCAACAAATTTATTAATATAGAATCAGTAATTCCTTTTATGGTTCGTTAAGATTCTTGTGAGTCCTCATTTTTCTGTAACTATCTTTGAAGACATTTGATGTACCGTTACCTTCTATCATTACTTTTTATGAGCATCTTCTTTTTGTTGTGAATGGTGAGCTCTATTTTTGTTCACTTTAGAAATGGGAACCTTAACGTTCATATGTAGACCAATAAGGATATTACAGCACAAATAGTGTCTTCTAGCATTGCTGGTGACATGGTTCTTGCTTCTGCTTATTCTCATGAGCTGCCACATTATGGTCTTGAAGTTGGTCTGACAAATTATGCTGCAGGTACTACTTTTGCATTGTAAATCTATTGGGGGCTGAGTTTTTTTTGTTCTCTTACTAACTGCTTTTTCCTATCATCATTTATCTGGAATGGGTGCATGAAACCTGTTTAGCCTACTGTACTGGACTTCTATTGGCTCGCCGTGTCTTGAAGAAGCTTGAGATGGATGATGAGTACGAGGGTAATCTTGAGGTATTCTATCCACTCCCACCATCACCTTATGAAAAGGCAAAATAGAATGAAATTCACCCCTTATATTAAACTCTTAACACTGGAAGCGTTTGTATGATTAGGCTACTGGAGAGGATTACTCCGTGGAACCCACAGATAGCCGAAGGCCTTTCAGAGCCCTCCTTGACGTAGGTCTAGTTCGAACAACTACGGGAAATCGTGTTTTTGGTGCCCTCAAGGTATATATTTAGTTAGTCCATTTAAGATGAGCTGTAGGTCTGTTTTCTTTCTGCTACATGCATTATTTTTATCTGGTTTGATGCATGTTGCATGAATGATTTTATTGATTCTTCTTCTTCAAACCATGGCTGGATACAAAAGGATTGAATTATCTTGTTAAACGAATTATATTTTTATATGGCATGTTTACGTGCATGTTTGCATGCACTTATATCTCTGTATTTTGTTTCTTTGAACTGCTGTTCAACATTTGAAATTTGAATTCTGTTATAATTTATCGGCTTATCGTAGTGTTACTATTACGAGTAGTTTTTAAGCTCATTTCTTGTTCGGAATGTAATTTGAGAATTGAAATATTACAAATTTATAACTGTGATAGTTAATCAATATTTGTCCATATTCTTTGTAATTCTAGTGGCTCTTGGTATCTTTCTTGAACCTGAAACCATTTTTTTTAAGACTGAAGCTATGAATTTTACGTCACACAGGGAGCTTTAGACGGTGGTTTGGATGTTCCACACAGTGTTAAGAGGTTTGCTGGCTTCTCAAAGGGTAACAATGAGCTCAATGCTGATGTTCATCGAAAATACATTTTTGGAGGTCACGTTGCTGCCTATATGCGGGTAAAAATTCCTGAATTTGATATTCGAGCGTGGAAATTAGAGTAGTTATTATTCAGTCTTGAAGAATCATGTTCACTTTTATGAGTTGTATTACTCAGACCTTGATGGAGGACGAACCGGAGAAGTATCAAACTCAATTCAGTGATTACATCAAGAAAGGGATTGAGCCTGACAACATCGAAGAGTTGTTGAAAAAAGTTCATTCTGCAATCCGTGCAGAACCATTGGCAAAGACGACTGAGAAGCAACCACCAAAGACCCACAAGAGGTAAATGTCGAAACTCTAGTTTTTCCCGACTGAACTAGAATTTTAATTTATAGTTTTGTATCCTTACCCTGTTTTTCTCATAGGTATAACTTGAAGAAGCTTACATACGAACAAAGGAAGGCCAAGTTGGTCGAGCGTTTGAATGCATTGAATTCTGCTGCTGGAGCTGACGATGATGAAGACGACGAAGAGTGATTCAACTAGCCTTGCCTGGAATCACAACACAAACTGTATTTCAACCAATTCTATCAGTACCAACCATTTAGCTTATGTGAGAATATCCATATATTATATTTTTTTCTGTCTCCCCGAGGCGATTTTGCAGCTTTTTTTTTAATCAAAATTTCTTAGTGTTTTCTTGATTTTTGATGGCCATAGTTCTAGTTTCCAAAATTCAAAATTGAGATTCTGGATAAAATTAAATTTTTAACTCGGTCGTTGGTTTATTTATGCCTATTGCATCATATATTTTGGCTGTTCGTTGAATAGAGCTTGTGGATGGCCTTGTAGTGACCTAATCTTCGTAAAATTTAGGGAAATTATTTGTTTATTTCTTTTGGTATTTTTAGATTTGCAGATCGATGATCCTAGAATTTCATTGTCTATTTAAATTTCATATTAAAATATAGGTTGGTTTTATTTTTATCCTTTCCAATTTGATTCATTTAATAAAGTTTTACAATGGGGTCATGCTGTGGTTACTTTCCTTAGGGTTTATTGATTATCTTTTGAGTTCGTGTATTATGTATGTTTTCCCCCTTCTAAGTTTATTGTTAGTTATTAATTCTACCCTTTCAATTAGCAAGGGTAAAATTAAATTGAATTTTGAAATGATGAGACATGATAATAGACCTAATTAAAATCATTTTATAGGATGATTCTTTCAACAATATATGTGTTCGGTGGGAAAAAAAAATGATATTTTCAAATCCGTAAATTCATGGACTATGGAATAAAAAATACATAAAACATAAACTAATTCAAATATCTACTTAATTAATAAAAATTACAACGAAATTAATAGATGATTTTAGATTTTCTACAGGCTAAATCTAAAATTAAGCCGCTCATAGAAAATTTGCTTTAGTGGGTCATTTTTAGTCCACTTGTGAGTTACACTGTTCCAGTCTTGATAAGTAATAAGTGAATGAAAAGTCTTAATAAATAAATGAAGGAAAGGAAGAAGACAATTGTCAAATTTTCTTAATTATCCTTTCAATATCAGGAGACGAATCCAAAAACGATTAATTGGGTTGATAAGTACTTTTGACAAGTCATAAATATGGTACATGCCCCTGCTCCTTACAGCGAGTTAGGTGCAAAACCTTACCTTAACCTAACATACGAAGGTTATTTAAAAATTAAGCATATTTCCTCCTCATTTCATATGATTATTTGCATCATTCGTAATAATGAGAATTGGATTCTTTTAATTTTATTTTGAAAAACAAGCTTTTAAAAGCTGTTCTTTTTAGTTTTTAAAAATTTTGTTTGAATTTTTAAATCATTGGTAAAAAATAGATAACAAATTAGTATTTATATCTTAATTTTAAAAAACAAAATGGTTAGCGATGTAAATTACTACCATTTATATATATGAGATAGTTGCAAATGTAGCAATTATATTCAACATAATTAAGTATATAGAAATATTTTTAAAAAATTGCAAATATAGTTGTTAAAATCTATAAATGATAGAAGTCTATGTTTACAATTTTTCTAAAATATTAATGCATACTTAATAATTATTCTAAAAATTGTTATCTATCGTAATTATTCGGCGTATCTTCGTATACAAGTTTGGTTTAACCAAACTTGGGCCTTCAGGCCCTAAGGCCCAATACATACAACTATTAAAGTTAGCCCAAGTCAAGATGTGGCCCAGGCCCATTTTGTCCTTTGGTTTCCTGGAGGACAAGAAACTTGCATTCGACTTTCCTGTCAAAATCCTTAATGCGGCATCTTCCCCTCCATTCCGATCATTTCCTTCGACGTTGTGGGGTTTTTGTTTGGTTCTAGTTTGCGTTGCTGTTCTCTTATTGCTCTAGGTTCTACCTCAAGGTAAAGTTGAAGTGTTAATCTTTTGCTCCTTTTCTTTTTGTTCTTCGAATTCATATGCGGGTTCACTACACTGATTGCATACTGGAACCTGTGTCTTTCATTAGGGTTTTGGTATCGACATGTTTTATTGGTTGAAATTTGCTTGCATTTTGATGAATTCACGGATCTGTTTTGATTTGTTACATGGATTTCGATTGTATGGTTCTATTTTTTATGGTCGATGAGTTTTTGTGTCGCTTTATGTCTAATCGATTGGAGGGTGTATTTGGTTTTTGGACGTTGGTGTTGTTTTGATCATTTTCCGGGTAGGGTATTCCAAATAAACTTTTCGTTAATTGAGCGAAGTTGAACTTGCTCGTTCATCGGCATTGCTGGGGGTGTTTCTTGGGATTTCTTTTTTGTACTCTTGATTTTTTGTCTTGTTGTATGGATAACTTATTTGTAAGACGAACCGTGTACTTAAGATTGATATTTGGTCTACAACAGGAGTTGAAAAATGAAGCTTGATACCAGTGGTCTTCAAACAACCGCCCCGATGTTTGGGCCAAGAATGGAGGCTCTGGAAGGGTTTGCAGCTGCTCCATCCTTTGAGATCCCTAATTCCAGTGACGTAATTTGTAAATCATTTCTCATACTGCTTTCTGGGGTGGATGCTTCTCTATAGAATTGCTTTTTCTGACTTTGATATCCTCTGTATTTCAGTTTGATGGCTTTCAGAAAGATGCCATTCAAATGGTAAAGCCAGCCAAAGGAACAACCACACTGGCTTTTATTTTTAAGGAAGGAGTCATGGTTGCTGCTGATTCTCGTGCCAGCATGGGAGGCTATATATGTATGTGTTAACTTCATTACATGTGTTCTTTAACCAAATTTCAGATTAATTTTTAGATGTGGCTTGGTTTAAATTTCCTATTTAGCTTTTTGCCCGTTGCTCCTCCCTCCCACTATCCTCCACTGTATTTAAGTTATTATTTTGTTATTTGAGTACCGTTCTTTGTTTTGATCTAATTTTTTGTTTGATTGATCAGCATCACAATCTGTGAAAAAAATTATTGAAATCAATCCTTACATGCTTGGCACTATGGCTGGAGGTGCTGCTGATTGCCAGTTTTGGCATAGAAACCTTGGTGTTAAGGTAATTGGCAAATGTTCATTTACTTTGAGTTTTCCTCTTACGACTCAACTTTCGAATGTGCTTCAGATGTCTATCCTTCTCTATTCAATTAACCATTCCTTGTGAACGTTGATATTTTGGATTTTTCTTCTGTGCTTAGCTGATCATCGTTTTAACATGATTTAGTGCCGCCGACACGAGTTAGCAAACAAGCGCCGAATTTCAGTTGCAGGAGCCTCCAAATTACTTGCCAACATTCTGTACTCCTATCGTGGAATGGGTCTTTCTGTTGGGACTATGATTGCTGGATGGGATGAAACAGTAATAAATAATGATTTAGTTTTATTTTCTAATTTTAAGTAGTGGCATACATTTTATTTCGTTTTCATATTTTATTTGATCTACAACTTACCTTCTTTTTTGGCATGTTAGGGTCCTGGTCTATATTACGTAGACAGTGAGGGAGGGAGGCTGAAAGGAACAAGATTTTCTGTTGGATCTGGTTCACCCTATGCCTACGGTGTCTTGGATAATGGGTTAGTGAGATTCTCCATTATCAGGATATCTTCAATATTTCTCTCAATTCAGTTATTTTCTCAGAACTTCATATTAAGAAGAACAGTTGTAGTTTTGTGAATCACCATGATCCGGCATGACCTTAATTTGGAGCATATAAAAAAACAATGGTAGCCAACTAATTAGGACATTAAATTAAATTTGTGGAGTCTTATGGATACAAAAACGGCTCTGCCGACATTTGGTAATAAATATTTTATTTTAGAAGGAAAAAAATTGTTAATTGATATAGTGACAATTGCACTTAGGTAGCAAGTACAAGCTTGTTTAGGATGGTTTGAAATTGTTAAAATAAATTGTCATGTCATGTTGAGAATCATTTTAACACTCTAAAACTAAAAGTGGATGGATTCAACACCCCTTCTCCTGCAATACCGTTCCATGTAGAAATAGCAGAAAGCCACCAATTAGAATTAGTTAGAAGCTCATCTGGTTATTGTGATTTTTTCTTGGGCTTGAATGGCATAATTCTTTCCTTCTGTCATTCTAATTTAACACTTTGCCTTTTCTCTTACCTTTTCTTCCCTCATCTCTAATCAATGGCCCATCTATCCATCTTCTTCGATCTATGTATATATATCAATTGATGTTGTATGACAAAGCAGATATCGGTATGATTTGTCTGTTGAAGAAGCTGCCGAACTGGCTAGACGAGCTATTTATCATGCAACTTTCCGAGATGGTGCCAGTGGTGGAGTTGCTAGCGGTATTCCTCGGTCAAAATGTCTCTTGATTGTATTACCAATTCGTGTGCTTGTGCAAACTCTCTCTGACTCTTTTTGTTTTGAATGCCATCGATCAGTTTATTACGTGGGACCAAATGGATGGAAAAAGCTTTCTGGCGATGACGTAGGAGAACTTCATTACAACTACTATCCCGTGACACCAACTACAGTCGATCAGGAAATGACTGAAGTAACTGCCGCTTGATGATTGGATATAGACTCGAGCAAGTTAAGACAACACTCCCTGTGGATTTGTGTTAGGGGCAACTGATTCTAAAGAGATGCTTTAAATGTGGTATTTTTAAAGTTTAAGTGTTTACAACTCAAGGACAGAACCGTAGAAAGTTCGATTGGATCTAGGTTTGGAAACTTGTGCTGCAAGGAACTTTCTGTTGCGTTATTCTAGTTGTATGGTTTGTTGGAGGACCTTGTCTGTGTTTCCTAAATTTTAAATCCATTTCTTCATTGGGACTACCCTCTTTACCATGCTTCTGCTTTCCAGTTTAGCATTCTTTTTCCATTTATGATCCGAAAGTTGGATTTTGTTATATCAAACAAAACTTTCAGATATTTTCTTTTTGAAAAATGGTCAGGGATGTTGATGATATACGATTAATCTTAATTTTTACTAGAGTTTTAGATATGGTTGTGAAAACAAAAATGGCACTTTTCTTTCAAGGGCGAAATGAACTTTTAAAATTCAAGTTTTATGATATTTGATTTTACTCTTTTTAAGTGTTTAATTTTTCATTTCTTAAAAGAATAGAGAGTTGGTACGAACGAAGGGTATATATATTTGCGTCCTTTTTTGCCCTTCCATTCGTTCTCCTTGTGCAATGATCAAAGTAATGGCAATGGAACAATAAAGATTACCCTTTTTTTTCTTTCTTTTTTTTGTGTATTCATTCAATTGAGATTGATAATTTGATGGTTGACCCGTAGCGAAAGGAACTGTTAGTTGCTTCCTAAACAAGAAATCTCCGAAGGATTTTTTTTTAAGCAAATCAGAATTGGTTTTCAATTGAAGACGAATTAAAATTACTCTCATTCTCACATATGCATTCACGTAGGAAAAATTAGTGTATTTGGGGTCATTTTAATTAATTTAAATGAATTTTATTGGTTTTCAAGTTGTCTTATTTCTCTATCACTTTAGTTTAAATATGATAGATGTTTATCATGATCATCTACTCTAACAAGTAAAATTTTAATGAATTTATATATATTTTTAAGGTTTTTTCATTTAAAATAAATCTCTTGTTTTCACATCATAACCATTTTAAATTTATTAATCCAACATTAGAGAGAAAAAGAAACATTAGTTAATTTTTTTCAAAAAATATTAGGTAAAAAATCAAAACTAAAAACACAAACCTTAAAATCTAGAAAACAAATTAAAACAAAAAATTAAATCTAAAATTTTAACAATTATGAAATATAAACTTGGAACTAAAACTGACTTAAAGCTTTTACGTTTTGAAATGTAAAAAAAAAAAAAAAACAGCAAATAAGAAAATATTTGATGCTAAGAATTTAAAATGATATTTTAATCAAATGATAAATATAAATAATTTAAAAGTAAAAAAAGGAAAAAAGAAAAGTTGCCATCAGGTCGGACTCGTCAGTCGTCTGAACCGCGGAATTCTCAGCCGGGAGTTGCTCGCCGCTACTCAAAACCTCGGTTATTGGGAGGTCAAGAAGTTCCTTTCCTCTTCTTCTTTCATTTCCGAAGGATTCCGATCTGACAATCTCTCGGGACTTGAGTAGGACCCCTGCTTTCTTTTCTTAATCTCCATTTCTGCACCTTCGGTAAGTATTCTGTGATTTTCTTGGATTAGTGGTTTCGATGTTATTGGGTTTTAGCGTTTTACTTGAATTTAGGTTTTTGGATTCATGGGTTTGAATAGAATGCTCCTTGGGGTATTGGGAGATTCGGATCTTTGTTGTAGGAAGTTAATGGTTTAACATTGTTTTGTTCTCTATCACCGATTTGTGAATCGAATTCGAGGTTAACACCTCAAGATTTTGATATGTATTTGCAACCACGTTTTGTTGTAGTTTCTACACAGAGATAGTTTGGTTTAGCTTTGTTGTGACGACCTTAAATCTCGCTAGAAACTTAGGAGTCGTGTTTTGGACTTCCTAGTAATCGAAAAGTTAATTTTGTTTGCCCTATATTTTCCAATTATTAGAAGTGTTTGTTGTTAATTCCTGATTTTAGTTGTAATCGTGGATAACTGTGGATGTGCTATGATCGAACTGCATTTTGGTCCGTTGCTAACTTGTTTTTAACCTATTTCTAGATTGAATTGAAAGAGGATTGTTAACGTGATTAATACCTGGCACTTTGAACATGGTAAATGATCCTTGTTTTTGGTGTTTGGACTATAAATATTTTCTTAGCTTGGATAAATAGTGGTGCTACTAAACACTAATATGGTTGTTTTTGGTTTTTCAGTCGGCTCTGTTCAATTTTCATTCCTTTCTGACAGTTATTCTTCTGGGAATTTGTACCTGTACCTATGTGAAGATGCATTTTCCTGCTATTCTTGAGCAAAGAAATGGGTACTTCCTTCTTGTCTCTTTTTCTATATACTGCATTGAGATTGATATAGAAAATCTGGTCTAGCTTGTCGGCTAAGTGTTTCTATTTTCCATTTCATGTTGCTACTTTTCTTTTCTTCTCCCTACATGTTTGGAGTTAATTTGATGCTTGGAAATAACCGGATTCTTTTTTTCACATCTTATATTTGAATTTCCTATGCAATATTTACATATGTTGGTTCATTGTAAGCACATTGGTTATCATGGTGGTGTATTAATCACGGACTCGGTCCTTGGCTAGATTTCATGTTTCCCTTTGGGCTTTGATTTTGAAGCACTTCTGTAATTACTCTATAGGTAACATTTTATTTAGTTTGTCCCCCTTCTGTTAGTTGGGGTCTTTTGGTGGGCTGTTTTTTTTTTTTCTTTTCTTTTTTTTAATTTTATTTTATTGTATGCCCTTGCATTCTTTCATTCTTTCTCAATGAAAGCTGTTTGGTTCATAAAAAAAATCACTGTCTTGGTTGTTCTTGCTGTGCAAAATCATTTCCTCTTATTTTCAAAATACATGCACATCATAATTTCATGTAGTTGTTAATTGACTTGTTCATCTGACAGGTTCCGTGGCTTCTTTTGGAAAGCAGCCAGAATAGGTAGGATTCTTGATTAAACTTGCGCATTTTTTTACAACCCTGAATCTTTTGCTGGAACAATTTATGAGATACAGAAGAGCTGTAGGATTCTGAACTCTTTCTTTCTTCTTTTTGTTTCTTCCAGCATTTCTTTCTCTTTATGGGCCTGCATTTTTGATGTCAGCAATTATACTCTATGATTTGATCTCAAACTGTATCATTGGCCAATAAAATATCTTAGAAATCTCTCTTTAACAAATAATCAATCATAAGGCTTGTTTGGGAGATGGAAACCTGTTCTGGCAGGGTTTGGTTGTATCTCAAATGCACGTTCTTTGTTTGTTTGGTGATTTTCTTGAAACTGAAGGGTTTGTACTACTAAAGAAGTAATTAGTTTCTTTCTTATTTGAAAAATAACATTATTGTGTTGGCCTTTTAAATTTCTAGTGATCATTGATCAGCAGGCTGTCATTGTCCATATCAGTATTTATATCCACAAAAATCACGTAAGAGAGGAAATGGAGGAAAGAAATGAAGTTTTAGTTAAACATTTAACAATTAGTTTGGCATATTTTTTATTGCCAATTAAAACAATGCATTATTATCTGACGGGATGATGTGCTGGTTTGTGATTCAGGTGAACGTTTGAGTCCTTGGGTAGCTGTGGGATGTTTCTCAATGGGAGTCTCAATAATTTTCTTCTGAGCTATGCCTATATTCCCTTCTGATTTATTTAGCATGTCGTGCGTTACAGTCTTATTTTAGCAAGAGGGCTTTTGATATTAGAGTTCTGTAGTGACATGGTTGAAAGCTGTTTAAATCCATTATTACACGAGCATTCCATTACAAATTGTTTTGTTTGCTATGCAGTCTCAGAAATTTCAGAAAGGTAGATCATTGCTGTGTTACTTTTTTCAGATTCTTATTAGAAAGCAAACGAGATATTGTTGTTAGTTGGTCACATGATGGACAAACACAAACCAAATTTGGAAATTGTTTCACTAAAGTTTCTCTAGTGCCTTGTACTACTTTCGACACATACCTTCTGCTTTGACTGGTTGCCCTCTTTTCTCCAACTTACTCCTAATTCCCTTAGTAAAGGATCCTTCCTAGCATCTCATTTGCTCTAGTAAATTAGAAATCTCATGTTTTTGTTTTGTTTTTTTTGCCTATTTCCAGTCCATAAATCATTGTCTGGAGACTGCATAGTGGAATGCCAATCTACATCAATCTTAGCCTATAGTTTAGGATTGAAACTTCAAAATAAAGTATCGTAGAAAACACTTTATTAGGAGTTAAAAGGTCTGAATAGCTGTTAACCGAACTGATTCGTTTTTACAATTCAGTTCGGTCCCTTTCACCTTTGGTTTTATCTGCACTGTTGATGCTGGTAATGCCTGGTTTTATTATAAGTAGTGAATTGAAGATCAAAATGAATTCAAATCAATCTTTGAGAAGGCATTTACCAAGTGGATCTTCTCATGAAATGGATGTTTGTTAAACATTAATTCCCATTGTTGTTCGCTGGAGCATCTTCCAGGACTAGTTTTGGCCTGTCGTTGTCTAACCAGCTTTATCAGGTAAACTCTACATGTAGTTATACACTCTGTTTTTTCGTTTTTAAAATCACATGTTCATTGAAGAGACCGATTGAAAACCCTTTGAATAATTAAAATTGTAAGCTTTTTTTTTTCTTTTTCTTTTTCCTTTTTTTTTTATAATGGAAAAATGTAAGGTTAAATTATTAAAAAATACCCATGAACTTTGTTTCAAAAATACTTTTGATGGAAACACCGTTTATCTGCATCCTGTCACTTTTTTTCTTCTTACATTTCTATTCTCTCATCTATTTTAATTTATCCCCAACATTTTCCTATTTCTTTTGCCCCTTTTTTCAAACCTTCTCGCTCTCCTTCTTCCATTCCCCAATCATAATATGTTGTTTGAGGTGTACTTATTTTCTATGCACAATTATAGGATGAGAAACTGAGAGTGTGTGCAAAAAGAAACACATCGAGAGTTTGGGTTATAATTTTATGGATGACTGAGAAGAAACAAGAAATAAAACATGTCCATTACCAACTTTTGTAGCGATGAAATCATTGTTGAGTGTTTTTGCAATTCAAATTAGTCTATTTTTGTTGAAAAAGAATTTTCATGTTAGTAGACGATGTTTCTTTGTCATTTTTTTTTTGTGTTTGAAAATTAGGTTCTCTTTAGTTGCTAAGTTGACTTCTTTTTTGTCTGTATACATTTCTAGATAATTGGAAATATAGCACTATAAGTGATAAACACTTTTAGACTCCTTTAATCAAAATTACTCTATATCTATAGGTCTTTTGCTTTAGACTCTATTGTTAATTTACGAGTGCATCTATTTTATGCAACAAAGGATCAAATAGAAAGCTCTTTTTCTTTTTGTTTTTCCCCAACAGATTCTGCAAATTTCTCTTTTGAGATACACTCAATATTGTGTAGAGGAAGCATATTGGCTAAAAGCATAACAAAATTGTTGAAGATTGGTTTGCCAAAAGGAAGAGAAAAGCTTCAGTTTTTGGAAAGAAATATTTGTTGGTTGAAAATCCCACCAACAATCTTCATTAAAGTATATTTAAAGAAATCCCTCAATGCAATCTTCGAGAGAATAACTAAAAGGGATAAAGTATACACATTAAATCAAAATATACCATATGCTTTTATGTACAAATCTTAATCTTTTATACATCATTTCTCAACATGGGATTAGTTTCCAAACACTCAATCCTGCAGCAAAGGCTTGATGGATATCCATACCAACTGATATCTTCCTACATATTATTAAAAAATCATCATTTTAAACTCGCAAACAACCCGTCGTTTACCAGATACGACAAACATCTTCGACTTGATTTGATCAGCCAGCACACAAGAAACAATGTTGGTTTCAACATTTTCCAAGGACAGCAAGTTGCAAGCAATGTAAACATGAACAAACATCAGATGCTTCTAACCCTTTTCATGAGTATCTATCATGATTCCTGGCTTGTTTTAAAGCATCATCAGAGTATTGATGCACCAAAAGATCACTAAGATAATAATGGTATTTGCGTAAATGATTGGAGAAATCATCATCCATTGTCAGGAAATAAAAATTGGAAATGAATTAGAATTTGCTAAACAAATAAGTCAAGTGGATAAAGAAGTGTTTGGCATATTCCCAACCGTGTTACTGCCTTTCACTCTAAAAATGAAACTCCATTGTCAAACCTTGATGGTCACACTGCACAAGCACAAGCCAGATGGTTTAATGTCTGAGGTTTTCCATTCTGAACCAGGAGTTGCATTTGGATCGTATGACAAAGTACGGTATTCAGGTTCGTTCTTCAACGAAAAGAGCAGCAGCTTCCCGTCCAGTATGCCAAACCGAAATCCAATGCTTGAGCTACCAGTTAATGGAACTGGTACCGTCTTCCATGAATTATCCTCCGGATTGAACATGGAAAGCTTCCGTTGGTTCTTCCATTCCATACAGAAGAGCTTCTTACCAACCACAGCATGAGCAGTGACCATGACACAACCATTTTTCATCTCGCACCAACTATGCCTCTTGGGATTGTATACGTCCACGAACTTCGAATTTCCAATCGTGAAGCTTGACCTTCCACCCATGACATACAGCTTACCATCAAATCCACATGCAAAACAGCCTGATCGAGGGCGACGGAGGCTTTCAATTAGAGTCCATTTGTCAGTTTCGGGGTCATACACCTCAGCACTCGATAGATTGTCACCTTCAACTCCATAGCCTCCAACCACATAGACAATCCCATCAACAGCGGCACAAGCAAAATCGTATCGAGCTACATTTAAATTGGCCAGTTTGCTCCACCTGCATCAACGTTTCAAGACGTCACATAACTAACTAAACCTTTCCAAATCACATTCTATTTCTCTGTAGCAAGCAGAGAAATATAACAAAGCAATGATAAAATAAGTTTGAACTTTAAATGGTCGGTTTCCCAATTGATCGTAAACATAACAAAAGTTCCATATCAATGAGAGTTTTGGTTTTGCATAAATTCTATACTGAATATTCCTCTAATGTAAAACCTAAGATGAATGGTCAGAATCAAGCAGCCTGAAACCGGTCTACAACAATAACTATCACCTCATTAACAGTTAAGGCTAACAAAAACAATGAGATCATCAAAATTAACTGTAGTTCAAAGTTCAAATTCATGGTCCACGACTTTTTTGTTAAGGGAAACATAGAAACCATTATGCTCACTAATAGCTTCACGAAGCAGAGTCCACAGAGGATTCAAAGATTGGAAGATGATCCCCGCATCAGGCCGCTAAATATGACTAAAGGGAAATAATATAGGGTAATTAGAAAACAATCAGAATTATCAACCAAAACAGGCCTAATGCTAATCATAACAAGTATGAAAGCAACTTCTGGAAACATATATTTCTACATTCACATGGATAGCATACCTATTAAGGCAAGAATCATATTGATAAACGTCTGATGAAACAGAATCAGTCCCATCGGCAATTGAATAACCAGCTATGACAAGAAGCTTCCCGTTCAGAACAACCACTTCAAAACCAGCCTTCACTGCTCCAGGCATTGGTGGAAGCACTCGAAACTTATGTTCCACACAATCAAACACTTCCCAGTGGCATTCCTTCCTTACAGTATCCATAGTTAAGAAGTACAGCCACTCCTCAACTGCACCAGCTAATTTCCTCTCAGTTATGAATTCCTTGCCTTTAATGAATGACCTCCAATTCTTGCTAACACCAGCCATGGATGGATGGCTAGAACGAGGAACAAGGGCAAGACACAGTTTTGCTACATCATCAGGTAAGCCAGGAAGGAGAGACTCATAATCATACTGAGAATGAAATCCAGTATCGCTTTTTGAAAGACAGATTGAATTCTGTTTAACAGTGTTGATGATGCACATCTTTGGTTCTGTGAGCCTCTTCTTTCCAGAAATGAATCCAGGCATTATCCAAATAAAGTAACCAATTAAATATCGTACAACGATGACTGTTTTTCTTCAACAGTATCGCTCGAATAGTGTAATAACTTATCTTGGACTGACTTCAATTAAAGAAATTCCTGATATCCTTCACTAATTGGGATTCTGCAAGACCAACGCATAAACGAAGTTGCAGAACGGATCACTGGAGCAGCAAACGCAGAAGACTTAACGTGTCTTGTCCAGTCTGATTCAAAGTCCATACCAAATTCACGTTTTTGTTTACTAGATATTGCCGTATGAGTGATGTTCTGCAACTTTTTAGGGTTATCTCTTCCTCTATGCATTGTCAAAATACCTACACATTGTGCAGCACAAAGCTTAAATTTCATGCTCGTGAAATCGGAAGAAAATGAGCAACTATTCACGGCGTCATAATCAAGAGGAAAGAAGAACATACCAGTCAATGCCATAGAACTTGCCAAGTTAGCCCCCCATAACTTCCATATGAAACAAGGGAAACTAAAAGTCTGAAATACAAAGAATCATAAACGATTAGGGCAAACTAATCCCAATAACACACGTTTAATATCAAAAGGAAAATACAAATCCAATAATTATTACTATAGAGGCACAGTTCACAAAAATCATAGAACTTGTGAAAAAGAAAGGACTTAGAAAACACGAATAGAAGATGAAACTACATCCAGTTCAGATAATTTATGCAATCTTTCAACAGAGTAAAAAAAAAAAAATCACACGCATAAGCAAGCAAGTGATGCAGGCATGGACAAAATTACATCCCGATAGCCTCCTGATAATGAAGTAAAACCGAAATTCGAAGAACTACGAAGAGAAATACAGGCAACAAATTGGATTCAACAGTTCCCTCCTCCTAAAGGGTACTAAAAGGAAAAAGCTCTTCAACCAGATCTGGAACCAATTAATCTGTTACAGACACCGAACTCAAAATTGAACAAAAAAGCAAGAAGAACCCCGCAACATTGAGCATCAAGGAAAACCAATATGAACCAAAAGAAATTCTCAGAACGAAACCAATTTCACACACTTCTCAAACACTAAGAAAAGTCGCATACTCATTAGCAGACGAAGAAATCGAGGGTTAGAAATGGCAGAAACGAGAGCAAGCAAAAAAATGGGAATCTAGGATATAGCATAAACAGCAACACAAACACAACAGCACAGCATTGCAAAGGATTTCAGAAGCTACACAAGTAAAAAAAAACAAAAACAAAAACAAAAACCCGCCTCCTAAAAATTGAAATAAAACAAAAGCCCACCTCCTAAAAATTGAAATAAAACAAAAACCCACCTCCGAACAATTGGAATAAACAAAGACCCACTTCCTAAAAACTGGAATAAACAAAGACCCACCTCCTAAAAATCGAGAAAAACAAAAACCCAGCTCCTAAAAATCGAAATAAAGGAGAAACTTAGAAATGAAAACTAAATGGAAGCAAACAGAGGAGTGAAGTAAAATGAAGTCAGATCTGAAGGAAGCAGGAAGCATGAAACAGAAACCAAACGAAGAAAAAGAAAAGTGAAGAAGAAGAAGAAGAAGAATACCTAAAGAATTAAGCAATGGAAGATGATAAAAGTTGGTCTGAGTTTGGTTAAGGAACGCGTTGAGAATGCAGCAACAGAAGAAGGGGGATTGGATTTTTATAGATAGCAAAGAATAGGGAATGGGAGAAAAGGATAAAACTGACAGAACCAGACCACGTCAGAAGGAGATTTTCCCCGCAACTGCTGCTGTTGCTTTTTGTGCTTACCAAAGAGACGAACTATTCCGAGACCATTTACCTACATTTTACCATTTTCTTCCTTTTTCCTATCTAATTTTATCCAGTTTTTTTTAGCTCATTTTTCGCACATTCTTCGGTTGAATTTTACTTTTGGATAATAACTATTCGATTTTTAGAATTAATCATGTAAACGAAATTATTTTTTCCGACAAAAAAGTTTTAGGCTTTATTAGTTATTTTCAACTCATGAAATCCAGTGAAGTTTTGAAAATTAAAGAAGAAACAAATTTTCAGGAATTCTGTTTGTTTCTACAATTGTATTTTCTTAAAAAAAAAAAAAAGTGAAAGATAAGAAATGGTTATGAATAGTAAAAAATTGAAATTTATTTCAACGAGTAGTAAAAACAATTTAGAAAGTATGATTGAATATATATATATATATATATACACGTTGACGAAAATTTTATTATAATTTTACCCAAATTATAATTATATTTTATAATGCATTCTTTTGTAATTTGTAAATCACTTTCCTTTGAAAATTATTTTTAAAAAACATGAATAGATTTTATTGGAAATGGGAGAAAGGTAGAGGAAGAAAAATCATTATGTATTGGTCGGTTGTGCAGACAATGATATTTGTGTATTCCAGTTTGCTATTTGCATTTATTCACAAAATCAATAATCATATTCTCGAGTATTGATTATTTTAGGATATTGCCCAAAAAGTATACTTTGAAACCATAAGAAGGTTTTTAAAAATTAATCCTAAAATTATATTTTGTGCAAAGTAAGTCTTTGGTGGAAGATTATTCAGATGAAATGACATGAAGTAAATGCTTCCTTTATTAATATGACAACAATTTTGACTTAGAATACATATTTTTCTTCAGTTGACTATATATAACGTGATAATGACGTCTAAAAATATTACATATTATATCTTTTCCTGAATATTTAAATCTCGAGTATATTCAAGAAGGATCAAATTCTCTCAATTCTTTAGTTTGTTTAATTGAGATCAAAAGATATATAATTATAATTAAAAAATATATATTCAAACTTTTTTTTTAAAAAAAGAAAACTTATCTCATTTTGTTTTTACTATATATAAATTATAAATTTAATTTTCAACAAAAATATTTTACTTGACAACATAAACAAATATCGTGTAAAAACGATGTTATAAACTTTAGAAATATTAATCGAAATAAGAGTTGTTGACTTCATTTTTTATCCTAAGAAAACTTTAGACCACAAAGACTAAAAACAATCATTATGATTGGTTAACTACTTTTAGTATGAATCCCAAGACTAAACAACTCCACTACGACTACTTATCTAATTTTTCTTTTTATATTACAAAGTATTTCGATTTTTAAATGATCTTTTAATGAAAAATAAATGATGATAGAAAGATTAACCTATTAATTGATGAGTTATATAGTTAAAACTTATACCTTAAATAATCAAATAAATAACATAACATGTATTTAATTCATTGAGGTACGATAATATAATTCTCTAATATTAAAATCTTAAAAAATTCTAATTATATAAAAATGAAAAAAAAAAAAAAAAAAAAAAAAAAAAAGAGATTAGGTTATGAGACAATTAAATTGGATATGACTTTTAGAATTTCCCCAAGTGGAAATAGAGAGGAGGGGCCAATGTCCTTAATTGTCCACACGACTATATATATATATATATATCTTCACAATCTCATACTTTGTTCTCAATAATTGGAGGGTGAAATTACAAACATGTCCCTATCTCAAGTCCCATTCGTAAAAAACAATAGAAAGGAAAAAGAAAATAAAGATATGGGGAGGGGGGGAGAGAGGATCCTTACGTAAGGTCAAAATTGGCGTTGATTACTTAATTAAATGCTAATGAATCAATTTTCATTTATGGCTTTCAACCATTTACACCTCCAAACTTTTGACTCTATTAAAACATATAATACTAATTATACCAAACTTTTTTTTTGCTATTTGTTACATTTAAGAGGTTAATTTATATAGATGTTACAAAAATTCAAAATTATTTATGATCCATGTAACATATTGGGTAAATTATGAAAATAATTACAGATTTGTCTTGACGTTACTTATCTTTCTTTTTCTCCTTTTTTACGATTTATTCTATTATATTTTTAAACAATTTATTCTTCTATTTAAATCTCATATTTCATATTAAGATTTTGTGACGCTAGCTACCTCATATTCAGGGATATCAACATAGTTTAAATATTATTTTGACATGATCTAAACGATTTTTTTCATTGGTAACACCATCATTTACTATGGTTAACACGATTATTTAAATTTGAATTTATTTTTTCATCATTTAAAAAGAACTATTCGACCGTATTGATATGATTCAAACGATCGCTTACTATAGTTAACACGATCGTTTAGATTTGAAATTCTTTTCCCATCGTTTAAAAAGAACTACACAATTGTGTAGATGTTATCTAAACAATTGCTTACTATAGTCAATGCGATCGTTTAAAATTAAGTATTTTTTCTATTGTTAAAAAAAAAAAACTACATAACCGTATATCATGACCGAAACGATCATATACTATTCGTTTAGACTGTAGTATACAATCGTTTAGAAGAAGATTACTCACACGAGCCTGTGATCTATTAATATGAGTTTACGAGTTTTTTCCGTTTTTGAAATTATTATTTTAATAGTTTATTATATTTTTGAAAAGGCCTCTTCAAAACGTACCCTTTTGTAAAATATTTATTTATCGATATAATTTCTTTTTTTTCTTTTTAATGAAAAACGAAAGCTAAATTCATATATATATTTGTGTAAAAGTGAAACTCAATATCCCCATTGACATTATATAAACGTTTCATAAGACACAGCAACGTGGCCAATAAATTCCCACACAAAAAAACCGTTTTGGAAGCACCTGAAAAAGACAAAAAATGATCTTCGCTAAAAATTCATCGAGAGGAATTACCACAAACACTTTGTGTGCATTCTGATTTAACTTTTCTTTGATGTCCTCACCAAACAGATTCCCACGGATTGCTTTATTTCGTTCGCATTTTCGATTTTACCAATGCTCTTTACGAATATTGTTCTCACACAAACACATGGTGGGCACTCCGTTTTCCAAATTAAACAAAACAACAAACGCAATATGTTCTAACTCGTGGAGGAGAGAAGAATAAAGATCAAATTCTTTATTGATTTAAGTTTTGCTGTTTTTCTTTATTGATTTTGTTATTTTGAAAAGAAGAGAGATTTGAAGTATTAGTTTCTTTGTCTCACCGAAATATTTGTGCTTGATAGTGATTACCACGGCAATGAAAACAAGAACCAATCAATCAAACTCTACCTGGAGTTAACACCTATGGTTAGCTGCAATTCCGTGAACCTTGGACCTCGGATTTTTTTGTTATTTTTCTTGAGGTGAAGAATTATGAGTGGAAGGGAAAATTTTGGGGTTAAGAGTCCGAAGAAAATGACGGAAATGGAGGTCGGAGTCGATGGCGATCGGTGCTGGTGAGTGGAGTGGTGGTCGTGAAAGAAAAGGGCGACGGTCAAAATCAAAATTTTGGAGGAAGGGGTTAGGTGGGGGCTTAGTTGAAATTGACGGCGTATGGCGTGAATTGTATAATGGCGACGGTGGAGGGGCCCATTTGAAAGGAATAATTGTAGCGACCGCCATTGATGGAGCTTGCTACGGCTTTTCTCAAGGCCCCATTACAATACCGTCAACCCATTCCTCTTCTTCAACATTGTTATGAATCTCTAGCTCTTTCCACTATTGGTGATGAGATAAGATGAGATGAGATGAGATGAGATGTTGACGTTGGGGTTTCAATTTTATTTATAAATATTGGAAAAAATATTAAATTTTGAAAGTTATGTATATTCATCGGTATATCAATTTACTAAGATATACCTCTCTAGAAATATCAATTAAGATATATAGATATGTCATCTAAATTTAGTGGTAGCTTTTATAGTTTTATTTCCTTCAAATTTTATGTTTCTGCTACTTCAATTTTGTTACGTTTATCGTGTTAATTTGAAACGTTATCAATCTGTTAAAATACACAAATGAAAATTAAAGATCTTCTTTATTAGAGTGAGAACTTACTCGATTATTAAAATCGCAACATTTTTTAGAAATTTAAAGTAGTGAAGATAAACATTCTATTTTGACGTAATTTAATAAAAGTGAAATTTAGTATAGTTTTTTATTTGAAAGCTGTTCAATTGACATATCCAACAGTTTTGGATATGTAATTTTAACCTAAATAATTTTTTAATGATAAAGTTAAAAAGATTATATTTAAGAGTGAAATTTATATTATATGCAAACTAAGTGAGAAAACAAAATGGGTCCAAACTATTTTTTAAAAAGAGACAGAAACTTCCCATACTATTGTTGTACTGTCTTCTAGGACTACTTGCACAAGCAAGAAGATTTCATGTTAAAATGAAATGAAAATTAGCCAACATTATAAATTCTGAAAAACCCATAAAATATTATAGGAGTAATTATCATAAATAGCATAAAAATTAAAATTATTTACAAAATATATAACAAAATAAAAATAAAAATAAAAACTCAAATAAACTATACAAAATTCAATCATTTTGCTGTAGGAATTTCATATTGAGGAATTGAAATCGGGTTTTGGAAGATACAAACCATTCCTACTTGTTTCCTTCCTCTAGTATTTGATTAGAATTATTTCCTAATTTTATTTTCTTTCTCCTAAAATGATGAAAACAAATATATGGTTAAAGATTGAAATCGGAACTTTTATGTCAATTAAGATTGATTTAGGCTGCATAAACTAAAAAATTAAAGTATAATTTCTTCGTATGTAAACGACTCAACATTAAAAGAAGGTTGAAAATGGATGTCGTATTTGAAGAAATTACTGAAAATTATTTTATGAAAACTATAACGGTTTGGTAAATTAAATATATATAATTTGTGTATTGGAGATAGAATATGAATTTAAAATAATAATAATAATTTATTGATACGAAACGTTTGCGTAAAAAACGTTGAATATGGACATCTTATTTAAGTAACGAAAATATGACGATTTGGTAAATTATTTGTGTGTTGGATTTAAAATAGGAATCTTTAAAAAAAAATTCTTAATCTTTTCCACAGAACCCTTCTCCCAAACACATTTTGTCATAACCCTTCACAATCATTTCTACATAATCTTTCCCCAAACATATGTTATCATAATCCTTCCTTTTCATAACTCAAGAATTATCCTAATATTTTTCCTACATAATCATTTCCTTCGGCCTCCAAACGGCCCCTAAATATTAATTGTGGTTTTCTCAAGTTCTTAAATCAATATTTAAAATGGTTTCCCAAATTGTGAAAACAAAAAACTTATCATAAACAAATTGAATTTAAGTTCCAATGACTTATTAATTAATCATTTTCAAATATAACAAAATCAGCCAAATTTTTTACAAAATATAGCAAAATTTCATATTTTATCAATAATATACTAATAGACTTATTAATAGACACCAAAAGAAGTCTATTAGTGTCTACCATCATCGTATTTCATTATCTGAGTCGTGCTGCTTTACCTAGTTCTAGGGCCAATTGCATGCTGGATAGATCAGACTGGATTTTGGGTTAGCTCGCTCAAGTCTAAAAGTTTGGGAACCGTCATGGAAGACTATTCTAAATTGACTTCGATTAGCATGGTGTAATTTTTTGGAGATACACTCAAAGCATTAGGAGAAGTATTGGTATACATCATTTTGTAATGCAAGACGTACATGACTGAGAATGAGTATGATCCATTCTTCAAACGTAGTTCTTTAGCTCGAATATCTAGACATAAAACATCATAAATATTCTTATCTTGAAGCGCAACCATGAATCCAGGCTTACAAGTGAAATAGACTGAACCATTGTCGAGGTTTGATTGAAAAATTCCTAATAGAGAATTAGAAAAGTTCATATGCCTTTTATCTCTTAGGGCAATATAGGTTGGTACATCCAATCCCGTCCTAAAGAGAGGTTTTATGGCTACTTGAATGCATCATACGTGCATATATCTATAATTGTGTCTGCTACATAATTCAATGTTTTCATTTGCAAGAAGACGATATTCTGAAAAGTCTTCACTTACCGGAATGTTGTCTTATGAAATTCTTACTACATCATTTTCCCTAAAATTGAAGAAAGGACGAGCGTAGATTTATTTAGGTTCAAGCCTTATAATAGACCAATTTTGAAGTCTATTCTCAATACGAGATAATTGATTTTCTACCCTACTATATTTGGATAGAGTCTCTTCTAAATTTCGGAGTTAAACCCAAAATTGTTTGAGGAGGAAGAAGAAGTTTCAATTACGGGCAGATTGGGGGACAATTTCTTTCTTAGTTTAGACAGTATGGGAAGAAAGGAAGAATCTAAGAATTCTAACAGTCTCCTTCTAATATAATTCTAAAAATTCTTTGTCTATGTTAATCTTTTCCTTTTATCATAGTTCAAAATCATTTATATCAATCGATCTAATTTAAGAAATCATAATCAAAATTACTTCCTTAAATTTATGTTCATCTCATTCAAAGTACGCAGGTTGACCAAGCCACACTCGTACTACAAAGAATAATATGAATATAAACATTAGGAAATGTAAAAATCATTTCGCAAATTAGAGAGATAACCACAATAAAGAATTTTGATAAAGAAAAAGATTAGAAATTGACTATCAACCTTTCCAGATTCAAAAAGGAGTTTACTCCACAAAAAGAGAAAGCAATGTCGGTGTTTAAATGGATAGAATAATTAGTATATAATTTTAAATACAAATCAACATTTAGGGTTGAAATTAATATTTTTCTTTATTTTAATTAAAAATAAAAATAAAAATAAAAAGACATAAAATATTGCTTAAATGAGGATGGGAGAGAATTGGACGGCAGCTTGGAGTATTAATTATTGGATAGGAAAATTTCCAATTAAAGAATTAAAATTATTATTATTATTACTATTTTCATTTTATAAAAGGAAAAAAAAAATATATATAAAAAAAATTGGTTCCTAATATGGACCGTCGAAATTGCATATCGGTAGGTTTTGAGTCTTTTTGACCCAAATTGTTTATAGATAAATGATGCGTCTCATCCATTAACAAACGAATAAATACCATTCCAAATCTTAGGGGAAGGGATACAATTATTTTATACTTTCATTTTTAAACTTCCTTTTTATCTTTCTTCCTATTCTAATTATTTTCCTTTTCTATCTCATTTAAACATAGTTTAATTGTCAACCCAATATCACAACCATACAAAAGCATAAAAACACATACAATACATATTAAAAATCTGAATTCTGAATCCAACGAACTCATGTTGTCTCTTTAAGACAATTTTACTCATCCTAGTACCCGAGTTTCGAGAGTAATTATATGTTTCTCACGATAGAACAAAATGTTTTTCTTCTAGAATTAGCACCACGTCCAGAAGATCAACGAACAAAACTTTGTAGATGTACTGAACACTAAAAAAACAAATTCATTTTCAAAATTTAGAGAAATGGTACTTAATTTAAAGACTTATTCGTGATCATTTGAACATTTGTGTCATTCCTCTAAATTGATTATTCTCATTATGAAGTGAAACAACCATTCATGACGAATACCGTTTATTCCAACAATAGAATATAATGTCGGTTTTGAGTTTACTATCATTATACCTTAATTTTATATTAGTGTATATATATTCTTAGATAAAATCAAAGAAAAAGGTAGAGACTCAACAAACAAGTGATCTCCACTCTTACATGTTATATTAAACTTTAAAAAAGAGAAAATTCATTACTAATTTATTGACTTACAAGATATGTATGTAGGTTTAGATAAGTTGACGACTTGGATCCACCTCAATCCTTTGTGATCAATTGCAAATTTGTCCAAACAAAAGGTAAAATAATTTTTGTTAGATGATGTGTTGACCTAACAAAAAGTGGCAGAGAGAGAATTTCGAATCTTTCTTATATCTTAATTAGTATCGACTTTGTGTTTTAAGTTAGTCCACATGTAATAATAACGAAGCAACAATGAAAGTGAAGGGAATATAGAAGAGATGTGAGAGAATGAAACAATCATTTTCACAAAAAAGAAAAACAAAATATTCTCATTTCAACTTTTAATTTGAAAAACGAGCAAAGAATCATCAATATGATATCGAGATATTTATCCGAACCAATTGTATTTCTTGAAACAGTGCTAGTCTAAACGGTTAATTTTAGTTAAATTGACCTAATACGATAATAAATATTCGATTAACTAAAAAACATATTACGTAAGTGACCATTAATTATAATTTAAATTTAAATTAAATAAGATATACAAAACTTAAACATTAAGAAACATTGACAAAAAAAAAAAAAAAAAAGAATAGTTGTTTTGTTTCTTTTGAATGTCATGCCATAAATGAACACATGATTTATGATATTGGGGAGTGTTTGGTGGAAGAAAAAGGATTTAGATTTTAGGGTTCAATAACATTGGTCAAAGGTATGACTTTGTTTAATTTTCTTATCTATACATTATTATGTTTATCTTCAAAGTTCACATGGTTTCATTTGTCACTTTCTTTTTCTTTAACCAATTCATCATTTTCTCTTTCTCTTATATTCCTTATCTTTTATCATATTTTCATTTTTCAAATTTCCCCCATATTCACTCAAAAATGAATAAAAATGAGCAAGTGATCAATTTCTTTAATTAAATCTTCTAATATATTTCTCACAAAATTTAATTTAAAGTTTCATTTTTAAGATTTTTTTTAAATATAGTAAAATAAATTAAAATATAAAAAAATATCACCGTTTATTTGCAATATGAATCGCGATAAACTGTTATCTATATCATAATATAGTGTATATATATTTGTTATATGGAAAGTTGTTCATGCTACTTACACTTAGTATGTGCCATGTGGACACACTTTATGAAAAACGTTACAACATATTAACATCATTGTGGAGTCTACAAATATTAATAAAAACAAATTTATAGATGTGAACACGGGGATTAGACAAGTACTACTATAGTACTGGAAATTTTCCAATTTGAACTCTTATTATTGAATAAACATTTATAGCCATCATCCTAATCATTTTCTATAACTGCAAAATTTCAAACAAAACGTTTTCTTTATTTAAATCTTATTCTGGATTACGAATTTTTCGATTTGTTTCATTTTGGCATAAATAATTTTAAAATATATATTTTAACCATTGAGCTTTCAAGATTGTTCCATTTCTCGTATTTCATTGCGTTGATAACAAATCAATGGTTTTAAAAACGTGTACTAACACGTTACTATACAAGCGTAATATAGATTAGAAACAAACACTAAATTAGAGAAAATTACACGCAAAAATAACACAATAGTGACCAAAATGGTTGTTTATAAAAGGTTCGAAAATTAAAATAAATATTAAAAAAAGTGTATATATCAAAATGTAAAACATTTTAAACTCAATAATTAAAATGGAATGTGTGTATGTGTGTGTGTGTATATATATACACAGATTAAAAAAAGACAAGAACTTTATAAATAAGAAATGAATAAAATTATATTATCCTTTAGTTGAATAAAAAAAGATAAAACGTTACTTAGAAAAAGGGAAGAAAGGAGAAGAAAAGGTTTGAAAAATGGTTGTAGGCTTAAAACCAAAGAAAGTGGCTCCACGAGTCTCGAGAAGGTATATATATATGTGTTTGTTCTTAGAATGGTCAAATTTGCACAAACGTTGATAAGCCTCAACCTTAAACCCTCACTTCAATGTGGCCTTTCCAATTTTTTAAACAACCCATCACCCACCAACCACACCTTATATGTTGTATTCATGCTATATTACTTTATTTTCTTTTCTTTTCTTTTTTTTAAAGAATAGACCGGTAGAGATCGAACCATCCATCGACTTTCAGATCATTACACATGTAATTGATATAAAATTTATCATAATCTACTTCAGTGGTAAAACTGTTTTTCTACCCCTTTTATACCCAAGTTCAAGCCCCACTTTTTACAGCATATGTCAACAAAATCCCACTGCACGTAGTAGAGTGATTGTTGCCTTGAAAGCAATTGGTGCATGATCTTGGTGTTAATCGTGGCACTCCATATGATTAACAAAACACACTATTTTAAGAAAAGAGTTTGAATGAAACAAACGATTACTTAAAGAGAATGGATAGACGAAAGCCTAGAATATGAAAATGTGTTTGTGTTTTTTCAAGTTGAACATTGATCTTCATATATAGGTAAGTTTTGAAATGTTTTAGATTTATAAAGCTGTAATAATCAAAACATTATATCAATGACGTTTCAGTTAAAATATCAAATTTGTAATGTTCAAAGCTATAAGTAATCGAAATGAATTATAATAGTTAAAGGATAAAAGGATGAGGTGAGTCTTGATAGTAAACCTCCCAAACAAACCAAAATCTTGATAGTTTAACAAAACCTTGTAAATACTCAATGTGAATGGATAAAATTGTTATACATAGTCATTACCACAAACCAAAAAAGTAGAAACTTAAATAGTGTCATTGCAAATGGAGACCCTTCTCTACACTATGAGAAATGACCCACAAACAATGGGCCTGGCCCATCACGAAAAAGCGCTAAATGAACTGGGCTTGGCAATAATTCACAGATCTTACACTCGGCCCAATAGAGCCCATGTTATTCAAACGACAAGTAGTTTTAGACAGAACGACAATTAGCTTCGCTTGTTCTCACTGAAATCCTTCCATCTTCATCAGCAGAAGCAGCACTTGCTCTAAATTCGACGGTGACTAAGATAAAGATGTCTTAAACTTTCCATTTCGAGTTGATTGCGAGCAGTTCTAGTTAGAGAATTCGTTTTTGTTTTGGATTTTGCTCAATCTCAGAAGTCGATATCTGAATTTGCAAATTCTTTCTCGAATCTTGCTCACTCTTATGGCGATCGCTTCCATTTCTATGCTCCGTCATCACACCGCCGCTTTAGCCGCCACTTCATCATTTCCAGTCTTCGGCAATGTTATTCGGCGAGTCTTCAACTTCCGCTGCTTCTCAATTGTTGCCAAACAGCATAACCCTAACAATGTCTCCAATAAGCCTCCGCCAAGCAAGAATCTACTCCGAGCTAAACATACTTTCAAGGATTATTCATCTCTTGCACCGGTTCTCTCTCCTCAAGACAATCCTCCTCTCTCCGAATCTCAAGCCATCGGCACCGTTGCTGCTGCTCAAGCTAATTTCATGCGAGTAATTGTTCAGACGCTTCCTTCTCAATTTTCCGAAAGTTCGAACGACGATTTGGAGCGTTCTGGTAGCTTGGAAAATGATTCCTCCGAATCTTCTATGGTTGGAGTTGAGTTGCTGTGCGTCGTGAAGGCTGTGCTGAAGAAGATAAAGAGGAGAGTGTTAGTCGGAGACAAGGTGGTCGTTGGTTCCATTGATTGGGTGGACCGCAGGGGAATGATCGAGAACGTCTTCCAAAGAAAATCGGAGATCCTTGATCCTCCGGTGGCTAACGTGGATCACTTGCTTGTGCTCTTCTCCATGGATCAGCCGAGGTTGGAGCCGTTTACACTTACGAGGTTTCTAGTTGAAGCAGAATCTACCGGCATTCCACTGACGTTGGGTCTCAATAAACTGGAACTTGTTGATGAAGAGGTTGCGTTTTCAATCTTCTACTTACTAAATTCTTCGATTATTATTTTCAACGCTTATACTATATCCGATTTCTTTTGCATTATTTGCCAATACTTCTCCATACGAGGAGTAATCACTGATGTAGCAAAATGTTATGCATTAATGATTCTTTGAACATCTGAAACTCAACAAAAGCAATGAAGTTTTAATCCCGTGAGAAAAAAGGCTACACTTCTAAATGACTAAATCACAGTGATAATGTTGTACTTCTAGAATGAGCTATGGTAATTAAGCAACTTTTGCCCCTTTGGGGACATCCGATAGAATTGGAACGAAATAGGGAAGATCAGCACGATTCCTGCACAATAAAAAATGTAGCAACTTTCACTTCTAGTTTGTTGCTTTGTTGTCACCCTCTTTCTTTTTCTCATAATATAATGCTTCCGCATTCAACTTATGATTGTAAAAAGGAACTTGGTTCTTACATTGCTTGTGATATTGCATGTTCCTTACTCTTGTAACCTTAAATTTTCTAGGATTGATCCAACTTTGTAATAATTATGGATGCTTTTCATTTCTTAATGCTGATAGTGGTTAGCAATGGCATATGCAGACAGTAGTTTCCTGGAAGTCCAGACTGCGTAGCTGGGGATATGATCCCCTTTTTTGCAGTGTTCAAACCGGGACTGGACTTGATACCCTTGCATATATTTTGAGAGATCAAACCACAGTTATTGTGGGGCCAAGTGGAGTTGGGAAATCAAGTCTCATCAATGCTCTCAGAAACAATAATCGTGCTGCTGATGCTTTGGACACAGATAATTGGTTTGATCCTGTGTGTTTGATCATTCTTCCACTATTAACTTTGTATTGGTGAACAAATTAGTTCAAAGACTTTCTTGATCACTTGACTTATAAGAGTATCGATGTTTTTCTTGGTCTATACAGATTCTTGGTAGCAAGTGGTTTGAGGACCAGCGTGTTGCAGAAGTTTCAACAAGAAGTGGCAGAGGGAAGCATACTACTCGTCATGTTTCTCTTCTACCGTTGACGGGAGGAGGATATTTGGCAGACACTCCTGGTTTTAACCAGCCCAGTTTGATGAAAATAACCAAACAATCTCTTGCCCAAGCCTTTCCAGAGGTTTATACTACTTTACAATGTTGACATTGATTGTGATGATTTTTAACATCTGCCGTTAATAATCTGAAGTTCTGTTGCATTTCTTGGGTTTAACTGAATTCTCAACAGATTCAGAAAATGCTTCGTGCCAGTGAACCTGCCAAGTGCTCTTTTAATGATTGCTTACATCTTGGTGAACCGGGATGCATTATTGAAGGAGATTGGGAGCGATACCAGTACTATTTCCAACTTCTTGACGAAATCAGAATTAGGGAAGAATTCCAGTTGAGAACATTTGGAACGAAAAGGGAGGGCGATGTAAGGTATGCACATTTTAGAGGTTGTGAATAACAAAACACATATTTTGGATCTTTTATATGTAGTTGAGGGGGTGGCACATCAAATAAAATGCAATGCTTCGGGGTATTATTTCGTTTGAATATCCTCTTCTAAATTTTAAACAAGTTGCAACCCTAAACATTGCAAGGGAAAGTCGGGAAATGTTGTTTATACGTACCCTCATCCATTTATAAACAAAAACAGGAACCCCTTCATCACTGATTTCTCTAAATATGTATCAACTTGATATCCCGATAACTTTCGAGGATCTTACCTTGTGCAACAAAGATTACTAATCACATTTGGTAAAATATTCTGGTTGCAGTTATGTTGTGTATGTATCCATTTATTGATGTAGTGTAGCACATCCAAGACTTGAACTGCCAAACGGACGAGTAACTCTAGAACTTGGTCACGTGACCACCGTGAATGACAACGTTGCTTAGCTAGCTCAAAACCTTAATTATTCCCTTATGAATATATAATGATGGAACTTCTCTTCGCAGGATCAAGGTTGGAGTTATGGGTGCTCAGCAAGCAGAACCAAGGTTGGAGCTAAAGAAGCATAGGAGACAATCCCGTAAGAGAGTGAATCAGTCGATACTTGATGAATTGGACGAAGACGAAGACGACTTGGAGGAAACCGATCCCATTTTGAGGGCAATGAAGAATGAAAACCAATAGAGAACAAATCCATCAGCTGCATATAAATCCTCCCAGTGTATATACTTCCCTTTATAACCCATCTTTGACTTGACATGTTAAAACAGTTTTTTTCATCGGAAATGAGCCAAGAAGATGATGTCTTTGCTACGGTGATTTGATACCAAACCATCAAGTAAGAACTTGACTGAACTTAAGATTTTTAACTTCTGTTCTAAAACTTTTTAAAATTTCGTTATGAAATTTGTTCTAATTTTCTACATAGACTTCTTAACATTTTGAAATGAACGAATATTGCTAAAAATCAAGTTCAATGAATTACAACATAGGATCGTTTATTTTGTACATTGTGTAATTTAGAGCGATTGTTAAACAATGGAAATTAGAGGCTACATGCCTACAATCCGTTGTATTTGATTTGTATTTTACACTTTCAAGTTGAGTCGAGGTATTGACCTATATTTCAAAATTAGACAACCTTCTATTTTAACCTTCAACGCACATTAATGTTTTATACGAAATAAAAGTCGTCCAAGGATTACAACAAAATCACATCATACCCAAATAATCATACCTCAATTTTACTTATAAACATAGTTAAAAAATTGACATGTCAGGTTCACTAAAAAGTCGATGATGAAGCAAAATCATCTACCAGTATGATTAAAAGTGATTTTGAAAAAGGTCTTGTCTACTGTTCTAAGATCGCTTTCACGCCAGTCAAAAGCCGCTTTGGTAAGCGCTCAAAGAAACACTCCAAATCAGCCTTGTCTAATCAAAGAATGAACGCAAAAATACGAGAATGTGATTGCAACTTGAAGAAAATTGAACTAGGAAAGGTTCCAAATATAACATTGTCACACAAAACATCTAAATAATAATCCCTCGTTCTATATAGTGATCTGATCATCAATAATTAAACTCACTTCAAAAAAGAAAAAGAAATGGCACAGCAAAAACCCACAAACAGAATTTCTACTTGGGCCATTCAAGAGGAAGCGCCACTACGGATAGCTTGACCTTTCTTAGGTTTGCCGGTCGCCAGCTGAGTCTCGGGCTGTTGTAACATCATGAATTACAACAAAATAAGAAAAAGATCTAAAAAAAACTATCCTTTACAACACACAACGTTAAAAGTAGCCAGAATGATATACTATACCTCCTTCTTCACAGGCTCTTCCTTTTCAGACAAAATCAGCTCAATATGGCAAGGAGAAGACATGTAAGCTGAAAACCGGATAGAAAAAAGTTGGGAATTAGACGGAATTTGAAGCAAGTAAATTCATATAAATATAAGTAAATGTACTCGGAACATACGGTTGATTCTTCCATGAGCACGGTAGGTACGACGCCTTTGTTTCTGAGCTTGGTTTACCTGGATGTGAGATACGTGGAGCAAATCAACATCGAGACCCTTCACCTGAAAGAGGAGAAATAATTGTGAGCAAGTGGAGAAAAAGATGAACAACAGTTAACAGTACGGTTGGACAGAAAAAGAAAGACATACTTCAGCATTGCTCTCAGCATTCTTAAGCAAATCTAGAATAAACTTGGCAGATTTGACGGGCCAGCGTCCTTGGCCATTGGAGTGTCTGTTCTTTGCCTGAGCAGTTCGTCCAACACCACCACAGAAGCGACGGAAAGGAATGGCTTGTTTGTGGGCAAGTACATCCTCTAGGTATCTCTTGGCCTTGGCCAGTGGCAACTTTCTAATGGCAAAGGCAGTTTCCCTTGTGTTCTATAATATGTGAAACGGACAAATTGTGATGAGTCTGAGCAACGGAGTACAGTACTAAAATATGCAAATCAAAGTATAAGCTTAAATATGTAATGTAGCATCATTTACTGAACCTTCAGAAATTATTGTTTACAGAGGTTCACCCAATAACAATGCATATAATGTCCCTGAAGTTTACGAGAGCACTGTTCACTCAAGGCAACAGAGCCCTGCTTTTATCATCAGGTTACACCAAGTTCAAAAAAAGTCAATTCTTCACCTAAGAAACTTATACTAATCTCATCAGAACAAGTCATCACAAGAATAAGACCAACATTAGCTCTCTCAAGCGTGGATAAATCAAAAGCTCCCATACGGAAACCGATTGTTTCGAGAAACGAACGTCTTAAGATGGCATCGAGAACAAACACTAACATATTTTCACTTAAACCAAAGGATTACTTGAACCAAAGAGGGAATATGGTATCGGATCAAGTATATTTATACATTAGATAGACATTCAATAACACAAAGGAGAACATCAATCGAAACAGACAATCATGCTCCTGAAAAGAAAATTATGATCCTACACCAAAATTGGAGCATAAAAATACTGACAGTACAAACCTAGTTCATAGTGATCCTAGTTGATTGGTAATCCAAACGACAACGGAGCAACGAAGTGGAATAAAACCTACCTTAAAGTGGACTCTGAGGTCCGAGCCACGGGCTTTGCAGGCTGAAAAGAAGAAGAACTGGGTGTCAGTAAAAGGCGAAAACATCACTGAAGTAAAAAAAAAAACTCAAACCAGCACCAACAAACACATCAAATGCAACATTTTGAATAGAAAACAAAGAAGATCCATAAGAGAAAATAGTGGAAAAAGAAAAATACACTTGGTGGGATTGTCTGGTTCCCTGGAATACTTCACCTGCAACAATGAAAAAAAAAAAAAAAAAACAGGAATAGAAGATTAGTCGCTAACTTGAAACGGAGATAAGCATTGTTTGGAGGGTGAAATCAAGAAGAGAGAATAAGAAGAAGAAAAACCATGGCGACGGCTGCAACTTGGGGCTGTGAAGAAACAAAGTTGGATTTGGCCGTGAACGGAGAAAGAGAAATGCTTGAATTAGGTTTATAAGTAGAGAGGGGACAAACTCTACAAAACCCTAAAAGAAGTCAATGTGGGCCGAAAGATTAATCCTAATTTTTGGTTTGGGCTCACTTTGGGCTTGGCCCATTTTATTTCCGTAGATAGTGAACTTTTTTGGGTTTTTATAATTTATCTATTTTTTTATTTTTTTATCTTAACATTATCATTGTTTGTGTTTTTAAGCAATTGTAATGGCTATTTTATCATGTGAATGCACTTACCAATGGTATATTTTCATTGTTAAAATTCAATTTAGTTTGATGATAATTGATATGTAATTATTCTTTTTAAGTTAGGGGATCGATCTCTAATTTTATAAGAGAATGAAAGTAATAATAAAGAGAAAAAGATGAATTTAGTCTAAATTACTGGTACTTGATAAGATATTTGATTGAGATTTTGAATTTAGTGCGAACTTACGAAACTACAAATTTCAATCTTAATTTTCAAAATATTGAAATTTTTATATTCATTAGAGACAAAAATGGAAAGTTTTAGACAAAATTAAAAGTTTTAGGGTTCATTAAACATGAGGTGCAAATTTATATCTTACATACCAATTGATTATAAAAAGTTAGGAATTTACTAAGAGACCAAGCTAAAATTCAACGTGTAAGAGTCAAATATACATTAATCTCGAAGTTTAAGGAAGGCACCTAATGCTTGATTGAATTAAAAATAACTTCTCATCGGGAACTATATCTGCAAATTAAATTACTTATATTAATGTTTTCAAATTCGTTAATTGTGCTTGTATTGTGATTCCCACTAATAGAAACTTGTAGGAGTTTATCAACGATACTTTTTTTTTTTTTACTATTTCTACGAATAATTTGATATTTTTGTTGGCTATGAAAATTTATGAAATATTTATCGTTATAAATAAAATCTAAAGTTTTAATATATTTTATAAATATTGTTAGCACCCGTAAAATACCTAACAAGATTACAATAAATATAAATATAAATGTTAATTAATAAACTTTTATTTTCCAGAATTCTTAGAATTTTAGTTTTGAACATAAATTAAGGATAAATAATTTTGAAAAAAGAAAATTTTAATTTAAGATTGCAAGTTTAGTAATTCACAATAAATATTGTACATGTTAGGTCAAAATTGGAGTCGATTTTTTTTCTTATTTTGAGATATATATTCCTTTTCATATCGGTTAAGTCTCATAAATACAACAAAATGTCAAAATATTTACGATCCATAGAATAAAATCGAAAAATCCAGGAAGTCATTTCTCTTTAAATTTTCAAGCTTTTGAATTTCACGTAGCTTCAATTTCTTCCTTCTTCCTCTCCATCTTTTTTCATTGTAATTTTTCTTTTATATTTCTTTTGGAACTCATGATGATTGTTCTACAATTATTATGTCCCTTTTTATATCCTTAAACAATAATTAGTCCCTTTTTTATATCCTTAAACGATTTTTGTCATCTCTCATATGTTTTCCCTGCGTACAAAAACTAAACCATCTCAACAAAATCATTTAGATTTTGTACACAATCGATTAACATTTGATACACGATTATATACCAATATCTAAATGATCTTGGTTCACGATTGTTTAGAAAAACTACACACACATGTATGTCTGGTGTTGATATTACCTACACGATCGTATATAATAATTGTTTAGAAGAAGAATTACATAAGCAAGTATCGCTGATTACGTGCTAACTGAAGTATTTTTGGTGTCTACCATCGTGGACTTGTGGGTTTTTTTCATTTTTGAAATTATTCTATAAAGTCTAAATATTTGGTCGATTTGTTATATTTTTTTGGGGAAAAAACCATATATACATATATATATATATATATATATATATATATCAACAAAGCCTAACCAAAAAGAAAATCACATGAATTTGGTTGCTATTCATATCATTGCTTCAAAAACCAAAACACTGTAAACACCTAGAACTTCTCAAATGGAAACAGTTTTCTTTCATTACTATGGAAAACATCACATGACATCTATCCTACAATCAAACTAACCAAGCTCTTAAATATTAAATTATTCTAAAATTATTTGGGTTAAAGACCTACGAGCCTGGTAGAATGAAGGGTTTGGAAAAACCCCCAGTAAAACCCGAAAACCAAACCCGAACATAATCACCTATAACTCTTGTGGAGCCATAGCAATGGGAACGACAAACAAGAATGACGATTCAGAAGGTATATGTAGACATGAAGCTGGAATAAGCAATGACATCCACCCAATCTGGGAAAAGACTTTTCAACCTCTTTACTTCATTTGTCAACTTTTGATCCAATACAGCAATGTCGATTCTCAATTTTTCCTGACTTTTAGCCTGCATGTAAGAGAAAGCTGTGCTTGAGTCTCATATACGAGTCAATCAACTTTCACTTGATGGCTCCTTATGGAGCACTGTTGTATTAAACAAGTTTCGTTCGATATCATGTTCGTCTTCAGAATGTAAGCAAGATCGTGCAGCTAGTTAAGAAGAAAATATTTACGTGCAGGTAGAAGGTGGCTAATTATGAAGTACTGATGAATTTGCTTATAGCGAGAGTTTCTCAATTAGAACGAGTGATGTTAAACTATAAAGAATGAAATTGAATACTATGATATATGGGGTTGTAGTTTGTACCTCAAGCCAGAATGTCCAGTTTTCATCACTGGCTCCGCTAAGTCTACATATGTAAGAGGGTGGCCCTCCAGCGAGTTTCTCGGGTGCTGTTCCAATTATATAAAGGGCAACAATTAATGTCAGAAAAGAAAATGGACATAAGATGCAATACAAGGTGTCCCGAAACTGACCTGAAAGCTTATTGTCTGCAAATGACCAATTTGATAAAGGCCCAGTGATGTTGAGAACTGTGACCCAAACCTCCTCCACGGAACTAAAAGAAGGATCGGCCGTCAGAAACAAAACAGACATTAATATCAAAAGAACTAACACGCTTAATCCATCTCGATGGTACTATGGACAGATTTTGTTCTTGCTAATTTATATACGAACACAGATTCCCGATCCAGTATGATATGGAGCTCTCTGTGCTGATATGGATTTTCTATATTGGTTCTAAAAGTAAGGAGACTAAGAAATAAACAACTTTTTTCAATTATTTCAGTTCATTCATGTAAGAAAAAGAAAATAAATAAGCAACACATTGATGGGATTGTGCATAAATATATTTGTCCTAGGGTCAGCTAATATAATGTGGCACATATCAACCACGTAAATTAATAGTTCAAATTAATAAATGGGGCCTGCTTCTTCCAGCCTGGGATAACAAAAGAGTTGAGTAGCTTACCCTAGAGAAAGTTCCAAGTAAACCCTTCGAGTTCCATCGTCTGAAATTGTTTGTGGCTTACTGTCAATCAAATAAGGGAAATGAAAATCTTTTGTTGAAGTTGATTCTTTGGCAGGGAACTTCAAACTTCTTGAGAACATGAAGGAAACTGGAAAAAGTGCCTGTGCAAGGAAAACAGCTCCAAAATTTCATAGTGCTCACATCACATCAATTGTTTCTTTTTTTAGGAAAGCTCACATCAATCCTAAGGTCTAGGTCTGCAAACAATTTCATTTCTTGAATTTCTTCAAATCCGTGTTTAAAATAAATGTATGAAAACTACAGTTTAGTAACGACAAACCAAAAGAGTTACATAAAGGCTTTCAAGTGGGATAAAACGGAAGAGAGAACACAGTAACAACAACGTTGAAAGAATACATTAAAATAAAAGGTATGAAAAATGTAGACCAGTTGATATTAGAATACATTAAATCCAGGACAAAAGATGAACCTACTGAAGAAAGATATCAGACCAATCATGACTTATGCATTCAGCAAGCTCAGGTGTGCAGTTACTACTTGAAAAGCAATACAAAGCAACTGAAATGTCATATACTAGGACAATTGAAGACATCTCTTGATGGAATAACTTTATTTCTGAACATGGACGCCTTACTATTTCTAACTTGAAAGCTAATCTGAGTCATTCGCATGAATACAATCCAGATTGGGTAACACATCTTCGTGAGATGCAATCTCAGTTACTTGAAGTGGGAAAAAAAACTACAGCCAGTTCAAGCAAAGTTTATGGCCTCATTATAAATGAATCTATAAGTTTTATGGATTACACTTCGAATTTAAAAATGAAAATGGGCCTAATAAGGCATATTGCCACACCTATAGAAGCACATGCAGAAAGATGATGAAGAGAACCTACTAGTCCAAAATCCAATTTAAGATAAAGGTATTGAACATGTTGAAATCAACAAACATTTAAGCAAACTAGAACGATTTTGGCCTAGAACTTTGGGTGCCCAATTTATATTAGCACGTTGGCTTTTAGAGATTATGGTCCAGCTTGAAAACAAAGGTTGTCTTATGTATACTCATTTATTTATTTACAATAATGGGTTGGTTCTTTTCTTCTACTTCTAATGTAAAAGAGCTCAAAAGATCAGTTCAAATCCTTCCTGACGTACAGTAGCTTCGTGCATCTTATTATTTACCCTACAACAGCTTAATTTCAGAATAGAGTATCTTATTCTATCAAGAATTTATCACTTTACAATAGAATTTCTCACTTTACCTTGTTGACTTTAACTATAATGAGCCTCCTCGTATCCTATACACCCAACATTCTATAACAAGGTTCAATAAATTAATTCCATTCTACTGCATCTCTAAACAGTGAGATCCAGCCAAACTCCCAAATTTAAGTTTCACCCAAAAAAATGTAAACAGAAATCAATTTAGTTACTTAATAGATGGAAAAAATGATACCCCCAAGCATCAGTGAACGAACTTCAGAGGGTTTGAATCAATCTAATTTCGATATAAATTCAGACATCTAAAAGATAAACTCCTGAAAAAACAGAGGATAGTACTGATTTCTATTGTACAGCCACATACCAGCCAGTTCTCTTGGCCAGACAAATTTGCGCTTTCAAAAGTCAGATGAGAAGCAGTCTGTAATTCATTTGCCACATCAGGAGCATGTTTGAAAAGAAAGCGTAAAGAATTAGAATCCACCACAGAGAGTTCATAACTGGAATCCTCAAGACGATTTGGACCTGTGACAAATTTTAGTGCTTACTCAGAGAACTAGAAGCAATAATTTCTTGTCAATAAACCACTTAAAAGAGGAAAAATATCCTACTCAAAGAGTGTGATTTATACTTATAGATTGCTGTTATTTATAAATTAGGTAACAAGTTTTGTTGAAGTATATAAACTTCTTGGACTTGTTCTCTTAACATCTACAACATTCAAGCAAAGCAACATAGGTCAAATTAGAAAGTACAGGGGACTAAAGAACTTAAGTACTACAATGAGAACCGGCTAATGAAATGGGAAATGAAGGAGTAGTCTCCAGCTCCCAAAAATTTGAACACATACACATACTGTGAGTAAGTTATAGTGAAGAAAAAAAATGCACTAGATATGGTAGGAGATTTTCCTATACTTCGGAGTACGAGTGCTACTCGAGTTCATTCTTAGTATCCATAGAGTGAACGGGGGGAAATATTTTGTTCAAGAGTACTAGAAGTTTTCCCTATTATAGTCTAGGTCTACACTATTGGTCATTGCATAGTTGCAGTTCATGAAAATTCTACAAGAACACATGTGTGCAGTCAGATTTTGTCATTGATCATTAGTCTTAATACCTGAAGTACGGTATGTTTGCTGAAGAACTACCCTCTTTGGAGCAGCCATACTATAGGGAAAGAATTGAGAGGAAACAGCCAACCCAACTACAATAATCTGCAACAAGAATTGCAAGATGGATGACCTAGCTAACCAGTGTCCACAAACAGGAATCAGAGGGCCAATGCACAAACTAGTCACAACCCCAATAGTAGCTGCCACTACAATATCTGGAATGAAATACCCTGCATGAATATTCGATCACTATAAAATTTTCCATTTTCAATTGATAATTAGGATAACCGGAGAAATTTGAGAATGCATCTTTAGAATATCATAGTAGAAAAATTCCAGATAATCAGAAATTAATTTACAAGATAAGATGTCAATATATACAGAAAATGAATAAGATGGCAAGTGCTATAGCATTCCTGATCGTCCAGATCCCAACCCAAACACACACCCCAGCAGAGACAAAAAAGTACTAAAAGAAACATAAATAGAAGTTACAGATGACCATCCAATAACGTCTAATGCTGCCACATGCAAAATATTTGTCAAAGCATATAAATATTGAGAAAATAACAATATGAAGACTCCAGGTAGGGAATTACAGAAATGTGAATTTCAAAAAAGGCTGTTTATAAATTATAAGAATGGTGTATCTGAAGACAGCGCTCTCATTTGATCATCATTTTACAATGTTTTTCCCGCTAAACATGTGAAGAGGTGAGGCATATCTCAGTTAATAAGATATGAAACTGTTGATTGGGCATCAGACATAGAATTCCCAAAAGCCTTTGTGCAGAAAAACTGTTGTGGTCAGCAAAGCAACAGAAATGAAAAGGAGAAGCTGAACTAGATATTGGATGGAAAAGGTACTGGTTCAGGATACTAACCATATGGAGGTGGAATTGAGCCCATCATGCCTGTCTTCTCAATTATAAATTGAGCAAGGAAGCCTCCAAAATAAACAGAGTACGCAAGGTATGGAACCATTGGTAACACATAAAACAATATTGACCTAAAGGATAAAATTCAATCAGACTTCGATGTTCAAGGGGAAATTTTTATTCAAGAGATAAAAGACATGGAATAAAACCAACGGATTCATCAGCTATGTTCGAATAAGAAATGGAAGAAAGAGAACATATCTATCAGCTAAGAATATAATAATAAATTGGTTTGAAATTAAATGAATTTGATCGGTATCAATAAATTGAAACAAGCAAATGAACCCAGAATGAAACGTGCCTAAAAATATCTAAATTCATACCTGCATCCATTATACCATTCACAAGGGTGCATCTGTTGACTATTAAACCGTAGATACTATTACTCCCGACATGTGAAACGTGCACATGAGTTTAGGGTATAGTTCAGGTCAAAACACACTCGGACATTTTGGATGCCACAAAAAATGAAGAAAATTTATTAACATTTATAGAACACTCAGGAAGATATGACAATTGGTAAGGCCTCTTTTTGTTGGTGTAGATGATAAAGATATATGAAGAGGCTCATTTTCGTTTAAAAAAAAATGATAAAGATATACAGGATTTTGCAAAAGATTGTCAAAATTGAACATCATAATTTGTTAGATTTGTTTTTAACCATCAACTGCATGTACGCAATAGATATTAGATCAAAAGATGCTTGTAAAAATTTGTTATGAAGAGTGGGTGGGAAAGGGTGAAGGTAGATTGAAATAGTTGACTTAGAATTGAGTTAGCGAGAATGCTTGAGAGAGAGGGTACAAGTACCTCATGTTACTTGAGTTATCTTGTGCTTATTGACTGTATTTTGTTCATTACAAGTCCTAGTATTTTGAACAGCAACGAATAAGTGTCTCCAGATCATTGTAATTTTTTTAGATATTTCAGGTCAACAGACTCATACTGATTTCTTTGATAAGAACATAATGCATACTAATCAAGTTAAGATTCTGTTCATTTATTATTACCTATTCGACAGGAAAATCATTATAAACGCATGTTATATTCAAATGATTAGGAAACCATCAAGTAGAAACCTTTTGCTTAGAAATCACATCATTAGCATCTACAAGTCATAATTAAGAACCGGAATGTGCAAATTACAACCTGAGAGACCTGTGGCCATAATACTTGGCTGCCATGGAAAATGACAACCAGGCACCTAGCATAGAAATGCATGCAAAGAAGGTCAAGAAGCCACCACTAAGCCCTGCTAAAAGATACGCCTGCATTTAATAAACTGCTTTGAGCAATCAAATCTTTGAAACTAAGGATTAAATAACAATAGCTATAATAACAAATTAACAATAACATTAATACTAATTCTTCCACTACACAGCCGCTCATTATGGTGAAGTGATTATCTTATAGACCATAAGGTCCATATCCCTCAACATACCATTGTCAAACTGGAAAAGAATCCAAATGCGCCCCAAAACCTTGCTTCATCAGACAACACCTGTAAGATTAAAATGAAATTAGAGCTCAAAAATTCATACGGAGTATTTGATGTTAGAATAATTAATACATACATTGTATCCCAAGAAGGGTTGTTTGGCACATCAACTTCATAATTTGGAGTTAAATAACTCGTCTTCAATGGTAAACACTATTGAAGATTACACATTTATCGAGAAACTCCATCTTGCAACTCTGTACCCTAAACACAAACTGAAACTTCAAACTTCCTAACTCAACTGAGTGCCCCAAACACCCCTAATCTTTTAAAATTGTCTTGTCTTAGAAACAAAATGAGCAATGGGCATTCTAAAGATTGCACATATGGTACAATGCTTTTCAGTTCAGCTAAAAGAAATAAAGACAGATGGTGGACCAAATTGTCAAATTTTATTGAATTCTTAGCTTGATGGTCTAGTGGCATTTTTTAGAGCAAACTGAACAAAACTTGCATTCTGTATTCAATCATGGAACAAGGGCTCACCATATAGGCATGCATACTTTAAGTGCACGTATATCTATATATTACCCTCCATAGCAATAAACTTTCTAGAAAGCACCCCTTCCCAACGAATCCCTGATGTAATCACATCAAGACGGAATCAAGAAATTTAGAGAAGTTTTTGCATTGAAGAATATCCTCTTTTTGATGAATCAAACTGCTTTCATTGAGAAAGAATGAAAGAATATTCTTCTTGCATTGAAGAATATCCTATAGTGTAAACAGATAAGTTATGTAATCCCATGAAGTAAACAACTAGTGAGATATATCTTCTTAAGGATACAGACACCAGTTGACACTTGTTTCATACAGTTTCATTAGCTGTACAGTTCACATTTGCTGAAGTAATGCAATAGATAAACTTAAAATAAATGTTTTAAAGAAAAAAGAAGTGTATTTGCTTCGCTGAGTCTGATATAAAACTAAAAAAAGACCTAGAGTAAACTGCATATCACACTTCTTTCTTTTTTCCTTTTCTTTTTCAAGACTAATGTATGATCATTACAAGCATCTTAGAACTCTAACTAGCTCTCACTGACGCAGGAAATGTGGAGCATTTAACCACAATTTAAAAACAAATAATTTAGTGGAAAGAATTACTAAAATATCTCATCAATTGTTAGCCTGATATTTATATGATGATAAGGTCTAATGAAGGTAAAATTTCACCTCTTTTGAGGCCTGATGAACTGGAACATCACGGGAGAGAGGAAAGCAACTCCAAAAAGTTCTTGGAATCAGAAGACCAACTAGTGAGCAGGGCATGAACATTAAATAAGCCAAGTATGGATGTGAAAACCTGCATTCAAGTTCAAAATGCCATGGGAGTATAAAAATAAGTTCAAAATGTCATGGGACTATGGGAGTATATACATTGTTTCAGTGTCATCAAATCAGATTATGGCCATCAGAAAGTTGCTCCATGAGTTATTTGTGCTCCTTTAATACCATAGCAACAGTAGTGAAATTTAATTATACCACTTGTTGACAGATCAAACAATCATACATATGAATCTGAATGTGTGTATTAATAAAAGATATCGATAGAAGCTAACAGCTAAGTAAGAGAAACACTCACCAGTGCATGGAAAAGTTGATGAATAGCAATCTTAGAATGGAAAACATAATTGGAGAAACAATTGCAAGAAAAACCCCCAAGGCATGCAACAGAAAACCTGAAGATCAAAAAATCCACATGGCTGACTGAATGAGCACAAGTTTTGCATGCTTCCAACATAAACTATAAATTTTATGCAAAATGAAAAACCAGTTGATGCAAAATGAAAAATCAAAACATGTTGACCTAGAGTAGAAAAGCAAAGCAGAGAAGAAGTTGAGGAAGATTTTTTAATAAAAACATGTGAGCAGAAATTTTTTACCTTTAGTCAAATCAGAAAATGTTGCCAAGCATGAAGTCATGCTAAATTTCCGTAAGTTCAAAAGGCATGGCATTACTACGAAGACAGCTAATGGAACTCTGTGAAGTATCAGAGCTAGTCTTCTAGAATAAAAGACCTAAAATTCATGGCTAGTAATAGCAATCATTAAGTTCATACTTGTAAAATAATGAAAGTGTAAATATATTCAAAGCATACCATAAACCATGAGAGGTAATCAAAGAAAATAGCCCCATCGTCTTTTTCCTGATGGATAGTAATTTCAGAAGATGCTGGCTTATAAAAGTTTTGAAGCATCGAAGAATTCGTAAAGCCCTTTATTATGCTGAACAAATTTTCTCCTCGTGCTTGGACGCTTCCAGGTCTATAAGCAATTCAATGTCTCAGAAAAAATTGAAGTACAAAAATATTTGAAAATCCAAATCATGTATCTGTACCAAAACAGCAGATGTAATGCATACAATAGTCTCTCCACTGTATCATATGAGGTATGGTAAAAGTAACCGCCAAAAAGGAAGATAATATCTAGGCCAGGTATGTTGCCATGATCCTGAGAAAATATCCTGTAATCTGTATCTCCGGGAATAACTGGAAAAACGTCCTGCATACCAATTAGAAAATCCGATAAACAGTATAAAGATTAAAAAACAAAATAAAATACAGCCGTTTATAACTGGATGCACAGCCTCAAAAACAAAGGAAGATATTCGATCTAGTTGTTAAAATATGAAAATAATAGCATCGCTTTAACAGAGTAATTATGAAGATGTCTACAGATGAAAACAAACAGGTAAATCGTACTCTGAAAGTAAAATTCTCTTTCACAATACAAAAAAAACAAAACTGGAGAAGAATAATAGATCAAGAAGAATACCTGAGCAGCACTATGAGCCATGGGGTACACAGCAGACTGAGCATAAACACGTGAAGGCCAAGAGCCAGGTCCAGATTGACAAACTAAATCTATTAATAAAAAATGACCAAATTAGAGGACAAATTATGTGGTATAACATACAAGATATATTGAAATTTAGTTCTTTTTTACTAGAAAAAGGTTAAGTTTCTCTCTCTTTCTCTCTGTTTTTTTTTTAAATTGTAAACTAAACTTTCAGTCAGGAAATGCAAAGAGTCAATACATGCTTCACATCATCATCGATGTCAACAAGGATCATTCTAACAATCTTGAGGATCCAAATATTTCGTAGACAACACATAATTCAAACAACGTTTCCATTGTGTTTTATGCAAGTACACTATTTTCTTCAAGTTCAATTGCTGAAGAAAGTAAACCCATAGCCCATTTTCTTGAAATTTGTAGCATATCCATGAACAGACAAGATTTCAGGGTTTCTAGTACCAAGATCGATATGGATTATTATTACCTAAACCCCCAGTACCAGATGCTTCAACATTTACAAAAGCTCCAATTGTATCATGCCATCTATGTTTCTCCATAAATCCATGTGCACCCTAAAACGTTATACAGAATTTGTCAAATGCTTGCTGTCAACAAGAGAATTTCGTAAATTGCCAAACCAAGACAGAAGGATTTTTCAAAACTATCAATACTAACATCTGAAAAAAGACAGAGCCCTACATGAACTGCAGCACATGTTTAAAACAAATTCAAATCAAAATGCGTTGAAACAGACATCCCTTTGCCACATCTAAACAAGAAAACATAGAAAGAAGAGAAAGAAACTATTCTCTCTTGTATTATCCCTACATCTAAAGCACAAATTATAATCATGAAGGCTGCCGCACAATAAAATAATAAGGAAAGTTATAGTTTATTTTTCAGTATGAACAAAATTCTGAATGCCTACCAACATAAACAGCTCTTCTGCACCGTTGAAAAGAAAAATGACGGGACGAGGAGGAACCCATCCAGAGTCTACAATAAGTCTAGCAACTTCTAACATCGATGCTGTAACAGTGAAATACATGATAAAAGAGACTCATAATCAATTAAAAGAATGCTAAGTTGCTCTTCTTTGACTAAGGTTTTTCAGTACCCACCAACACATGTGCCACAGTCACCAGCACCCGGCGATCCAAGTGGACTATCAAAATGGCCATTTATTAGAACTGATGGGTCGGTGTCTTGTGAGTCAGCTGATGAAATTCTGTAATCCATCAAGCGTGGAGTCATAGTAAATTAGCAATAAGCTATGCTTTGTTATTTGAAAGTTGAAACACGAACAAAAAACATGAATGCTGGATCCCACATCAATTATAAGCTCAATAAAATTAAATATCAAATCTACCTCATTAAGATATTAGTGTGGTTTCGATATCCAAAAGATATGCTGTGGCCCAGAAACATCATACTAAAGGAACCATCAACAACCGTTTCCTCGATTTCGATTCTGAGTAATAAACAACTTCAGCAATACAGCAATCAAACTTCAACAAACAGGAACCGCATGCAAGTGTGACATAGAGGACCATTTCGTCAATTTAAAACAACAGAAAAAATGTTAAAATCAAACAGCTTCATTCATCGAGACGAAAAACTACACTGACCGAAAATTCTCACTAGCACGCTCCTTCATCGTCTCCAACTGCCCTTTTATATACCGAGCAGCTTCTTTAATGCCAGAACGACCCTCCTACAAAGAAAAGAAACACCAATAAACTCAAAAGAAAATTTTTACAAACACATTAAGCAGTTTTCATCTTTAGCACGCAAATTATCATATGAAATGCAGTTTCATGGTAGAACCCAAGTGAAATGCATGCGAAAGCTAGCATACCTGGCGACCGTCGATCTCTTGAGACAAAATTCGTACATGCTCAACCGCTCTGGCTTCAGAGAACTGATGAAGAGGCGCATCAATAGCGAGAGGCTTAATAAACTTCATGTGAACAATGGAGTGAACCAACATCGACATGAGACCATACATAACGGCTAAACAGAGCAATAGCTTAAAGCCAGTTGCATCATCGGAATTGAATCTTAACGCCATCTTCAAAGGCTCGACGATCTGAAATCTCAACTTCCAAAAATGGCGCGACGATGTCAATGAAAGTGAAGTATTTTGTATAATCCAATTCTTTTGCTTGCCTTTTCTATTTATATACGACAAGATGATTAAGAAGAAGGTTAAGTGCTAATCATCGATTAAGCCCCTGGTAAACGGCGAGTTAAAGAAAATGGATGGTTGGAAACGACGTCGTAATGGTGGGAATAGGGAAAGGCATTAAGCAATCCTGTGTTATGCTTGTGTTTTGGTTATGTGTGTTGATTTAATCGTAGCCGTTTAAATGAAATTTTTCTAGACGGTTGGGTGATTGATAGAGATGTACGTACAAGAAAATAATCAAAATATTTACAAAGGTAGTATAATTTTATAATTTTTCGATAATATATATTAATAATTATGGATATATATTTTTATCGATGTTTGTTAGTAATATTGATGAACATTGATAAAAGTCTATAGATGTTTATCAATATCGATCATTAATGTATTATAAAAATATGTTTAATTTATCGATATTTATGCTATTTAAAATATTTTTTCTCTAAGATATTCTATCAAATTCAACTTGACATTTACATTAATTTTTCCCTTTTTTTAATTTAATATTTGAACATGGATAAATAGATATTTTATCGTAACATATAAAATTGATACGGATAGATATAAATTTTTTATAATGTAGCGTATAAACTTTGACAACATATTATATTAAAAAAAAACAATAGTAATAAATATTGAAACATTGTTAAGGTAAAGATAACAAAAATGATAAAATCTTCTTTTTTGTCGAGGGAATAATAATAAAATGTTAAATTGTTTATAAACAACTTATTTATTCATTTAATTTTTATTTATATATTTTTCTATGTTAATAGCTTTTTTTTAGAGATATTCGTGAATGTAGCATCAACGTTTTCATTAAATTAAGATATTGAGATTTTCATCGATATTGATATTTAAACATTTGCTATAATTGTTTTATATTAATTAGGAGAATAAAAAATGTGGGACCTACGTCTATACGATTAATTGTGTTTATCACAAAGAATCAATCGTAGCTTGAGTTTCACTCTCTCATATGTTAAAAAAGCATACCTTAAATTTTTATTACAAAGAAGTCGTTGATCCCATTATTATTACCACACTTTCTGTTTGACTTACTTTTTCACCATTTGCCCTTTTCATGTGTATTTATTTAGCCTTTAAAATCATATTTTGATTCATAATTGAATGTGCATATTATATTAAAAACCATATTTACAATAATAATGAGAATCGAGCTAAGTTGTCGAGTGAAGCTAGAAGTATTTGAACTCGAGACTTTTTATCTTTAGGTACATACAAATGTCAGTTAAGTTTAACTCGTGTTAGTCTTGTAGTTATTTATTTTTTTGATAAGAGTTTCATTTAGTTGCATACATACTCAAAAAGTGCTTTTCTATCTTATCAATTATCATAGTCTTCTTAGCGTTCAAATCCAATATATATATATATATATCGATTTAGTATTCAATGTATTTGCTTCTTGCAAACATCATTTTCAATTTAATGCACTCTTTAAATCGTTTTTCACTACAATAGTGATTTATTTGCATTTTCTTAAACATTTATTATTGTCTACATATTTTTTTTTTATATCCACATTTTTCTTCGCAAATTTTAATTTTTTGAACATTTTTATGCATTCTCACGCACCTTTTTTTGTTATTATGGATAACAAAAAAAAAAATGAAACTGTTTACAAAATATAGCAAAAAGAAAAACTTAAATGATGAATTTTGATATATTTTATCGATGGTTTTAATATATTGCTATTTTTGAAAATATCTATTTTTCCTACATTTTCTCATCCTTGAGGTGGAAAGTCCGAACTCTCCAACCCAATTTTTGTACTAAACAACCATTTACTTTCAAAAGTCTGATTTTTATTTTACACGAACCTATTGGCGAATAATTTTGGACATTTCAAAATAAAAGTAGACCTTGTTGCATAAAAGTATATCTTATTTATAACACAAGCTAAAAAAAGGCCCATGCTTGAAAAGACTAGAAATTCCCAAACCTCACAACCCAAAACAAAACCAAACGGTTGACAAAATTTATTCTCAACTTTTGTTGCGAAATATTGGGTTGAAATCATCAGCATATGTCTCCACCTTCAATCGTTGCGGTTATCAATGATAGCTTATATCATTGATACCATGTTATTGATGATCTCACCAATATTAACTAGTGTAGCTTATATCACTAATATGATGCTATCAGTGATATTTTGTATCACACTCGTAACATGCTATTAGTGATATTTTTTATCGCACTAATAACATGCTATCAGTGATATTTTTATCACATCTAAACACATACTATGATGTCTTCTTTAATTTATAACATGCTATTGGTGATACGAGAATTTCCCACAAAATTTATAGAACACAACCACTATTTTATGTTTACAAATTTTATAAATAATATTACAACAACAATCAATTAACACGTGAAAGCACATAGCCAGACACCACTGTAATTATAAAGGTTTTCTAGTACTATAGCTGCATGGGTAAATAAATGAATCAACTTGATGGAACATAATAAACTAGATTAGTAGTTCAACAACCAAAACAACTAATGTGAATCACACCATCCATCAATCGTATACTACACTAAGAAAAACCCACATGTAATAAGAAAAAGTTAAATAAAAAATAAAGTTATCAACTCGCTAATTAGTCAATTATACATAGTTATGAATTAATCATATTATAAACATTAATCTCAATTTAAGCATCAAACTAAGAGAAAATTAGCGGATTGCATGAGAATAAGGAAATATCACAACGAACATTGTACGTATTGAATTATGATTTTGCTGTTGCTTCTACTCTATAATTTTTTTTTTTTATCGTTCAAAACATAACAATCTAAATACAAAAACATATGGTAATGAGGCCCATAAACGTCGCCATTATGATTGTTTTGACAAATTTGGTTGAAGATGATAAAGAAAAACTTTGGATTTAAAAAAGATTAAACAAATTTTATTTTGATCCCAATTTTTGGGTCAAACTTAACATACAATTATCTAAAATTAATAATAGAAAAAAAAAAAATTATTCATTTCGTCTCTTCAACGCAACGGAGGCCACCCAGGAACGAACCACCCGTGGCTACAACTTTTAAGAATTCGGTTTACACAGAAATTCCGGCAGAAGATCTCTTGCTCCGGCAATGTATTCAAAAGCTATCTTCTTCCTCATTTTCTCTGTCATCTTCTTCATTTCTTGCTCAATCCTCGTCGGAACCGTCGACATCAGATCCTACTTCTTCCCTCTTCTTCAGTCTCAGCCAATTTCCCCCTTCCCTTGTGCCACCGACCCTCCTCTCAGAGTCTACATGTACGACCTTCCCCGTCGTTTCAATGTCGGCATACTTAATCGCCGGAACTTGGACCAGACTCCTGTCACCGCCTCCACTTGGCCTTCCTGGCCCAGAAACTCGGGATTGAAGCGGCAGCATAGCGTGGAGTACTGGATGATGGGTTCGCTTTTACATGAAGCTACTGGCGATGGCAGAGATGCGGTTAGAGTTATGGATCCGGAGAATGCCGATGCCTTCTTTGTGCCGTTTTTCTCTTCCTTGAGTTTTAATTCACACGGACGTAATATGACCGATCCGGCTACGGAGGTGGATCACCAATTGCAGGTACCTTGCAGTTGATAATATAGTTTTAAGTTCGTAGTTCTTTTTGAATTCTGTAATTTCATATTGGCTTCTTGTTTAGACCTTGGCTATGTTTTCTCTATCTCACTTCATATCCTTGGGTCTTGGAGGGATTTTCCGTGCGGGATTCTATTATGATCCTCGAATTCAGCGAATGCTTTTAGCCTATAGTCTCTAGTAGGTTTTAAATTGATATTCCTACGTTTAGCTAATTCTTTTGCAATTCTTGGACTGGGGTTCTTTTTCCCATCAACACAGTTCTTGGACTGTGATGATTTTCAACTCGTTCATTTAGCGCTTTGGTTGACTGTTTGATGGTGGGTAAAGAGGATGTAAAGAGGGGAAAGTAATGTCGTATGCTTAGAATTGAATTTGAACCGGTTAAACAATCTTAGACTGAGTGGAATGCAGATCCAGGGAAAAACATGTTAGTTTAATGTAAATCTCGTGGTTACAACTGCGAGTCTTTGCCACATTCCTACTTGTTATTAATCTATTGCAGTAGCCGAATTGTGGTAGTTGACTTGTAATGAAGGATCTACAAATCCACTATTTAGGAAAACTATTCATCTGATCATGATATCGTCCTATATTTTGGTACACTCCATCGGTTGGTAAATGAAGATTAGGTTCCATCCATTGTTATTCTGCCAAAGAAACATGGGTTTCAGTTCTTATTCTTATCTTAAATTTATAAATATGGCTCGACTTTTATTTGTATTCTTCTGATTGTCAGCAACTAATTTGTCTTGGTATTAGGGTTCTTTTATTTGAAATTTTATTTTCTCAGTTTTGAAAGTATTGAAGAGAAAGTTATATGAATTTTTCTTTGTTGTGTAATATAGATAAAGTGAACTATACTTCACTCAAGTGATAGGCTTTGATCATTTGACTAATGTTTCCTCAGATTGATCTCATGAAATTCTTGAGCGAATCCAAGTACTGGCAGAGGTCTAAAGGCAAAGACCATGTCATTCCCATGACACATCCTAATGCTTTCAGATTTCTCCGAAACCAGGTGAATGCCTCAATTCAAATTGTTGTGGATTTTGGTCGCTATCCAAAAACCATGTCGAATTTGGGCAAAGACGTGGTAGCACCATATGTGCATGTTGTGAGTTCTTTCATTGACGACGACCCTCCAGACCCATTTGAGTCTCGCCCAACACTTCTCTTCTTTCAGGGAAAGACATTCAGAAAAGATGTAAGTTGACTAAAGTTTCATGACCGATTAAATTCTAAAATCTGGATTATTTTTCATGGAAGTAGAACTCTGTTGATGTGGAGTTGTTTATAACTGAATGTTATTAACACTTTTCAGGATGGCATTATTCGTGTCAAACTAGCAAAGATATTAGATGGTTATGACGACGTTCACTATGAACGTAGTGCTGCAACAGAGAAAAGCATAAAAACGGTACGGTTTATATGCAGTTACCTTTTTGCTAAATAGTTTCAATTTGACTATTTTATTGGGAAAACTTTGTGCATTCTACTCTGCTGCTTTAAATTTTGTAAGCTATATCATATACCTTGACCAGACCAAAGCAAACATCAAAACCTATTTCTTATTTTGTTTTATTTTATATTTTTGTATGTTTTGAATCAAAATCCCATAATCCTCCTGTCATCTAAAAGTAGTGCATAGATACTCATGAAAACTTACAAGTTGGTTTCTCCTTGGGGTAGTTTTGGATGGTAAGAAAAAATATTAGGGGTACAAGAAACGAGATAATTAATATGCATGTATTAATTTAACTTCTTAAATTTCGGTTACGGAACGAATGAACTTTTGAAGGAGAAAAGTTTATCTTCATATGGATACATCTTTTTAAGGATAATGGAAAAAAATCCAGTTTATCTCATTCTTCCATCTTCTTCTGATAACTCCAGTCTTCTCAAGGGATGCGATCGTCAAAGTTCTGTCTGCATCCCGCTGGAGACACTCCATCATCTTGCCGGCTATTTGATGCTATTGTAAGCCACTGTGTTCCCGTTATTGTAAGTGATCAAATAGAGCTGCCATACGAGGATGAAATCGACTACAGTCAATTCGCATTGTTTTTCTCCTTCGAAGAGGCACTGCAACCAGGTTACATGGTGGACAAACTCAGGGAATTTCCTAAAGAGAGATGGATTGAAATGTGGAAGAAGCTAAAGGAAATCTCCCATCACTATGAATTTCAGTACCCTCCAAAGAAAGAAGATGCTGTCAACATGTTATGGAGACAGGTGAAGCACAAGCTTCCTGCAGTTAAACTCACTGTTCACCGAAGCAGACGGTTGAAAGTTCCGGACTGGTGGCAAAGAAGATGAACACTGGAGTTGTATTTTTTGATCTAGTCCAGCATCTCTAAACTCTCACTTCCCCTAACAGTTCATATTGCACTTCTTGTCCTGGTTTGATACCAAATTAGGTACCACATTCTACTCACGGTTCCAATAGTTGATATTCCGTTGTTGTAATTTCACATTCACTTGAGTTCTCTAATTGTGGAGGCTTTGTACAGACATGTTGAGAATTTTTGAGGATTGTCTTTTGGGCTGCCTGTCTGTAATAGGAATTCTTTGTAATTTCATTGCTTGGATCGTGTTATTATCATAAGATCCAAAAGGGGTTATTAGATAATTGTATTCTTGGAGTTATACAAAGTGAATTGGAATCTCTTGCTTAGATACAAAATGTTGGCATCATTATGCTGTTCTTTCTTTTCAAATCTTCATTTGCATTCTTATTGTGTTGTACTTCTGTCAATTTTATAATTGTTTTGTTAGATTTCACATAAATGGCTAAATGTAATTTTGATATTTGTTTTATTTTAATCCATTTAATTTCATTAGATCTTAAATTTAATTATTCAAAAACTTTGTTGGATTTTAACTCTATATTTTAATTTGTTTAATTTTATTAGATCTTAAATTTAATCACTAAAAGGATTTTTTTACGATGGGCAGTAAAAAGTTAAAATGGAACAAAATTCAACAATAAATTAATAAGATTTATTTTAAAAATAAGTTAATTGAAATTACAATCATTATTGATATTACACAATTGAAAGTAAAAAAAGATGTTAGAAATGTTTTTGTAGTTATTTGTTTTATTATTATTTATTAACTTTGAAGGAGTTTGAAACTTATTATAATAATACATATAAAACAAGTAACATGTGAGATGTCAAATAACTGATTTAAGTGTTAAACCATTTTATAAGTTCAAATAACAGCATGACGTATTTAGAGAAAAAAAAAAGAGAAGGGAAAGCAAAAGTATTTGGTATTTATTGTAGTAATTCCAACGTTCAAATCAGATGGTTGATAAACAACCAAAAGCAAAACTTACAATTTCAAACTAAATATATGCCTTCATAATTTTTAAATTTTTTTCTCAAATAGTTAAAACCATAATCGATTCAACTAGTAAAATTGAGAAATGGTCTCATTCCTATGAGTTATCTTGACACCTTCTCGATAGGCATAATATGATATGGATAATTACAAATATTAAAAGAAAAAAGAGTTTTCATAGAAGATTTCCATATAATTTATTTTATATATAATTAATGATTTAGTTATTACTTTAAAAAAAAATATTTGATTTTTCAATTTGGAATTATTGCCAAAATCTATTCTATTAATTATGCCATATTCCCACTCTTCATTTCTTCAATTTGGTTGCACTCATTTAAGATTCTCAATTTTACCCTTAATCAATTAAAAGTGCTTAATTAGATCATTTCTAATATAAAGTTTTGTTAATCATTGAATAATCTTTTCTTTTATGACATCCATATCACTACAACACAACACCCAATGCAACTCGGCACATGAACTCATGTGTTTGCATTTTTTCTTTTAAAAAAGCACAACCTCGAACTACCATATCCAAATATTCACACATATTAATAAAACAATACTTAAATAACTACTTTTCATGAAGAACATTTTCAACCATATAATATAACACAAATTTTAAATTATATAAACAATATAGGTAGATACCCCTAATAGAAATATTCAAGGTGTATTGATGTCATTGATAGAAAATTCTAGAATTGTCATCTTTCGTAAATATTTTGAATAGTTCTTGTTATTTACAATAAATTTTCTTTCGATACAAGGGTTCATAGCAAAATCTAAATAGAATAAGGATCAAATTGGGAAGAAAGTTGAAAAATTAAGAATTATGAAGTAAATATAATAGCGTAGATAATAGTTTGATCCGTTGGAGATAACAATGGAATAGAATACCCATTGAGGAAGCAAACATGTTATTTTGGTTTTGAGTTCTGTCTTTGAAGTTCTTGAAGCTGTGAAGTCACTAACGCCAATGTCTTTATCAATTTATTGAGTCCTTCACACTCTTCGTATCCCTAACCTTTTCTACTTCTTCTTCCACAAGATTAACTCTAATAAGAAACAAAGAGAATTTCTTTTTTATTAAAAAGGAGTTGAATATAAGATGTGGACAAAACAAAGCTACCATTAGAAAATTGAGGAAAGTAAAATCTTGATTAAGCAGCAAACAAATTTCCATATAATATAAGTTGGAATATAACCAACAGCATTTGTCTCACTAAAGTTATACTGTACTTGCATGTCTTAAGACTATGCTTTTACTTTTGAGCCTAAAATTTGTTGAGAACTTGACTTCAATTAAAAAGAAAAACATAAAAACAAAGACTTTAACAATCATTTTGTTTTTTTATTTTGAAATAAGTTTGTTTTCTTTCCATCTTTTACAAATAATGTGGTTGAATTCTTAAATTAAATTTCAAAAACAAAAACAAGCCTTTAAAAGCTACTTGTTTAGTTTTCAAATTTTGGTTTGGTTTTTTAAACCATTAATATAAAGTAAATAATAAAAGAAGAAATTTAAAGGTAAAAATAGTGTTTGTAGGCTTAATTTTCAAGACAAAAACCAAACACAAGATAGTTACCAAACAGAACCAAGATTAATAATTATCATAGATTGATCTAGTAGTAAATATATGGACATGATCTTGATGAAGATCTGACGTTAGGGATAGTTGCAAATATAGTAATTATATTCAAAATAATGAAGTATAGCAACATTTTAAAAAAATTGCAAATATAGCAAAATTTGTCAAAATCTGTCAATGAATGAATCTATCACTGATAGACCATGTAACAAATGTTGGTCTATCACTGATAAACCATAAGAATTTATCAATTATAGAACTCTATCACTGATAGATTTTGCTATATTTGCAATTTTTAAAAATATTACTATATATTTAATCGGTTATGACTCAATTTAAGATTGTCACTGTCCCTACCTAGGATTATAGTATTTTATGAATTTTATTGACACCCAAATGTTAATAGGGTCAAACAAATTGTTCGGTAAGATTTGTTGAGGTGTGGGCTGGACGCCAATGTAGATCAAAAGAAGGAAAAAAAATAAAACAAAGCTGTTATTTCGTTCATTTAAGGCTAATATTGTATACATAACCAAAAGGAGGGTTGCTTGAGAATCAAGTTCTGAAAAATCTTAGCACTCTGTTACACTTTTATTTGTTGTTGTTGTTATTATTTGGGGTGGGGGGATAGGCTGTTGTAGGAGGAGGAGAGTGTAAAAAGAGATGTAGGAGTTGAGAATAAGAGAGGTCATCTTATTAATGGAGGAAGACGGGGACTCGCTGTCTTAATGGTTAATAAAATGGAAGACGAAATGATAGAGGAGGGAGGAGGGAAAAGGAAAGGAAAGGATAAAGGTGAAGAGAGATAAATGGCGATCCTTTGAACTAAAGCATACACGAAACGCACTATACCCACCCTCTGTCACATACACCCTACGCTTGTCGTTTAAGCAAAAACTAAAACCCACCTCTCAATCTTTCTCTTCTCTCTCTCTTTCTCCAACCAACTTTTCAGTTGATTAACACAACCTTTCAAGGCTTGAGGTTTCGGAAAATACTCCATCTAAAGTTTCCAAGAAATGATGTCTTCATTCCAAACTCCAATTGGAATGCGAAGTTCAACTATGCTTGAAACTTCATGCGGATATCTACTTCAGGAGTTGCAGGCATGGATGTGGACTTTGTTTGTTCTTACACTATCTATTTATTAGTTGTATTAACTTAAGTAAACTAATGATAACAGATGATTTGGGACGAAGTGGGAGAAGATCAATTTGACAGAGAGAAGGTTCTTCTGGAATTGGAACAAGAGTGTTTAGAAGTTTACCGGAAAAAAGTTGATGGTGCAAATGTGTCTAGAGCTCGACTTCATCAGGAACTTGCAGAAGCTGAGGCTGAGTTTACGCATCTTCTGTTGTCCCTTGGAGAACGTTCTCTTCCTGGACGGGTATGCAATGATGATTATTCTCCAAACCAAACCTCTTCCATCAGTTCAAATCACTGCTTAAATTGTTAAACTATCACAATAATATCATAACATCAATCATTTTTACACGTAATTTGACGTGCTCAAGTTCTCACCCAATTGTATGTGTTGATTGGACGTGTCTGATCAGCCAGAAAAGATGACGGGAACTTTGAAAGAGCAGCTTGATTCAATAACTCCAGCTCTGAGGGAGATGCGGCTGAGAAAAGAGGAGAGGGTGAAACAGTTCAGGTCCGTACAAGGACAAATCCTCAAAATCTCTGCAGAAATAGGGGGCCAGTCAGAGTGTGATGATTCCTCGCCTGTTGTCATTGTGAATGAGAATGATCTTTCCCTTAATAAACTTGAGGAATATCAGAATGAGTTGCAAAGACTTCACAGTGAAAAGGTGCTAATTTGAGCCACATTTAATTAAGATTTTACTATAAATGGAAACACGCATACATGACATGGCACACACAACACAGAATGTTTCCAACTTCTAAGTTTGTATGCATAACCATTTTTCTCGTTTTTCTTTTTGATAGAATGAAAGGCTTCAGAGAGCGGGGAAATACATAGACACAGTCCACAAATTGTCTGCAACACTGGGGATGGATGCTTCCACGATTATCACCAAGATTCACCCAAGCTTGGACGACCCCTTTGGAAGATCAAAGAATATTAGCGACTCCGTTTTAGAAAAGCTTAAATGCACTGTGGAGTCTCTTAAGGAAGAAAAACAGCAACGACTTGAAAAGGTGATGAAACTTGTACTTGCCAAACGACATATTTATGCTACGTCCAAAAATAGAAAAAGTTCAACTGCTAGAGCTAAATCTGATCACTACCATAATTGTATGCGAGTAGGAAAGGCATAAAATTATCACAAACTTAACACGACTGTTACTGCAGTATAAATAAAGCACAATCATCAAAACTAAGTGAAACCAGCAGTCATCGTTTACCTACACGTAAACTGATGGTTTCAATCTTCAAATGCCAACTGCTCCAATACTGTAGAAAAAAACACTATTTAATAAATTGCTGCAATGTTTTCTGCAGCTTCACAATCTTGGGAAAGCATTGACAAACTTGTGGGATCTTATGGATTCACCTTACGGTGATCGCCGATTGTTTTCCCATGTAATTCGTCTATTATCAGTATCATCACCTGAAATATCTGAACCTGGGAGCCTCACGGTATATATAATCGAGCAGGTATTACCAACGTCTGGTATAGGTAAATGGAAAATTTACTGAATTAGGTGCTAATTACGTGAGATAAAATATTTCAAGGCTGAGGCTGAAGTCAGACGGCTTGATCAACTAAAAGCAAGCAAGATGAAAGAGCTGTTTATCAAGAAACAGAAGGATCTGGAAGATGTATGTAACAAATCGCACATGGAGATACCTTCAAGATCGGAAATGGAAAAAATAATAAATCTTATTAATTCTGGTACAGTGTGTAATGGCATCAATGTTAGAGAATATCACGTACTTTATACAAATCTATAATAATCCAGAAACTGACTTCTGTGTACTGTAAAAGGGGAAATTGACCATGCTAATCTCCTCGCAAGCATGGATGAACAGATATTAAGAGCAAAAGAAGAAGCATATAGCCGGAAGACTATAATGGAGAAAGTTGAGAAATGGATGTTAGCATGTGATGAAGAGCGCTGGTTGGAAGAATATAGCATGGTTGGTAACTTTCCTCTAAGCTATAGAAGACAATTACTTGATGCAATCTTAACCATAAATATTGGCTATAAACATGACCGAGCTTTCAGGATCAAAGTCGATACTCAGTCAGCAGAGGTGCTCACAAGAATCTCAGACGTGCAGAACGAGCAAGAATAGCAGTCAACAAAATTCCAGGTAATATCAGCAATAATTTCCATGAACTGCAAGGAAGGCTTTAAAGATGGGTTGTCTTAAATTGGCCAGACCATCTTTCAGTACAATATCTTTCCAGGCCAAAGAGATGTGAGCTTCTTGAAATTTGGACATATAACTAGGATTTTAAAATGACTTCACTATCTCTCTCCTCTTGAAAATGGACGTAAACTGCAGCATTGGTGGAATTGCTTCTGGAAAAGACTAAGAATTGGGAGGCAGAAAGAAGCAAAGTGTTCTTGTATGATGAGGTAAGCTATATAATTACCTGCAGCTATGTTGTCGCTGTGATGTGGTATTCTTTATCTGAGAAAATGATTCTAAATATTATAAATGATCTTCAAAAAACATCTAAAAGGGTCAGGTATTCAAGGTAGATAAAGAAAATTAAAGGCTTGCATAAACCAATTGAAGTACCTTCTTAGGCAATTTCAAATGAAACAGGTTTGGTAGATAAACAAGATCACCAAAACTTATGCATGTAGAGTATCCATGTCTTGTCCCTAAAATTAAGATCTAGTAGTTTTTCTTTGTTTATCCCACCTTGCCAAGAATACAAAGTTATCTGTTAATCATGAAAAAACATGTGTGCTATTTTCAGGTGCCTTTGCTAGCAATGTTGGAGGAATACAATGCCCTGAGACAGGAAAAGGAGGAGGAGAAGAGGAGACTAAGGGTAAGTTCAATGTTTCCCTGCAGCATACTTTTAAATATTAATCTTTAGAACTAAAGGATACAGTTGTAAAACCTATAGAATAGATCTACTCAAGTAAGGTCGCAGACTTTTAAATATGAATCTCAACATGGTGAAAGCGGATCTCTTGTTTCCCCCATACCCACATCACAAAATTTGATATACTCTTCTGCAAAAATATTTACCAGTTTTCTGTAGGTGGTTTGGTTTCGTGATGGTTTTTCTTTTTCCAGCAGGAGAAGAAAAAAGTGCAAACACAAGTTATAATCCAGCCAGATAACTTCTATGGACCGAGGCCAAGCACCAGCAGTCGGCGTCTTTCAAATGCTAGCATTAATGGGGGTCATAGCAATGCCATAGCTTTGAACAAAAGGATTTCTCTTGGAATCCAACAATTGGAATCAAACAGCATAAATTCATCAACTCAAGGCATTTCTATTTTGAAAGAAGGGAGAAAATCACCTGTACAAAATATAGCTCTTCGACACAACCTTGTTTCTCAGGTCAGAGATGAAACGGCTTCGGTGGTATCCACATTTTCTGGCCCAATATCTCCTTAGTTCACTGCATAAGTTCAAGTTCAAATGCCATTCAAAAAGATAATCCCACAGAATAAAGTTTGAGGGAACCATTCAAGCCTGCGAATAAGCTTATGTCTTAGTGGAAAATAGAGAGATACTCGAGTAATTATTCTGTCTGACTTTCTTTTTCATTTCAATTATTTTTCCTGTACAAACCTCAATCTAGGTCCACAAAATAATGCTTATACATAGAGAGTGAAAGTCAACCACCCTTCGTTTTGATTGTCCACGTTGTATCAAACTTCATCTCAACTGCATCAATTCAGTGTTCTAGTTTGAATTTTGTTCTACTTATGTGAAATTTAAATGAAATTTTGTTGAAATAAACAAGATAGTATAAGTCATGTAATGTTCATTAACAAACAATTTTATCCTCTAATGATCAAATATGGAGTTGCTAACTCTAGACAAACAAACGCCAAAAAGTAAGCCATCAATTGTGCTTGTGAGCTTTTGCCTGTTGAAGATTGAGCGCCTATGACTCGTTGGTCTCCGCCGACGTTGTCTTAGTTGGCCGACGAAAGAAATCATCGATGCGACGCGTTCCTGCAGGAGCCACTTTGTCAACGACAGCGCGAATGCGATTCTCGTCCTTCGCCGGTGCATCCGACGGCTGAGACGGAAGAGGAAGTGAATCGAGAAGAAAATCACTGATCGAGCGATGCCTTTTGACGGCCATTCGGATGTGTTCAAGCTTCACGGTCTTCCGTTTCTTCTCAGCGGCGACTTCTGCAGATTTTTCAGCTAGAAGCTTAAGGAAGAGTTCTGTGGCGCATGAGACTAGAAACAAGGCTTCTGAATTCACTTTGCCAATGTCCTTGTCGAGCTTCATTATCTTCTTCACTCGGCCCGTCGGAAATTCTGGCCGGATAGCCTCGCCGGATTCCTCTTCCTCCATGTCCGGAATCTGAATGAAGTGATGGCTGCCGAAAAATGGCTTTCGATCCAGAATTACGAACAAATTATTCTGATTGAACGATTAAGATTTGGGGATTTGTAATGGCGGGAAGAGGAGGCTGGAAATTTTATATGACGAAAATAGCCCTGCATTACTACGTTATGGCTCAGGCAATATGGGTAGGCCTCTTTGAATTGTGGTGGGGGCTCTTTGGGCATTTCATTGTCCTCCCGAGAGGTTTTCCCGCCCTGAAATAATGAATTTTTGTGCATTTTCTAAAGAAAAAAACAAAAATATCAATTTCATAAATGTTTTTATACCTTCACAGTGACCTAGGAAAAATAAAAGGAAAAGGAAAAAAAAATGTAAAATTGTATTTTAGTCCTTAAATTTTGGTTTTCATTTTTTAGTTTTTGTAGTTTAAAATGTTTAAGTTTAGTTGTTCTACCTTCGTATAAGTCTTAAATTTAATATCATTTGTTTTTATCGTCTTTTAAGTGTGCAACATGACTTCTTCTTATATGTATAATTAATGTTTTTTTAGAACGATGTCAATAATTAATTAAGAGTAAGGTTTGTTCTGTTGGATTCCATTCTAATGGTACTACCGGAGATGTTGACATCAATGCATTATCTCTTAACATTTAATCATACATTTATACATGAAAAAAGCAAGTTCCACAAAATGCAATTGTTATAATCATGTGATTGGTCACAGTAGCGTAATGTGTAAATTTTACTATAATCTAACACTTTCTATTTTAGATGTCTTTTATATATATATATATATATATATATATATATATATATTCCTTAACCATATAATAGGGGTGGAGATCGAACTTTCAACATCGAAAGAAAAAACTGTGTTAACTATTATTGAGTTGAACATGCTCTCTTAGCATTAATTATAAATTGTACACGAAATATTTATTTTACCTATGGAAGTTACATAAGTTAAATACTTTATCACTCATATATTTCATAAAAATAAACAAAAAGGATCACCGAATACTATCACAAGAATTGAAAATAACTTTATAGATATAGACATGCAATATATATTTTTAAATCACGAGGCATAGATCCAACTATATCATATCATTTTAAACATTTATACGGTCTCTAGAATATTACCACATAATAAAAAATTGAAGCAAATGAAAAAGTCGTGTTTCTTTGGTTAAAATAGTATATGTAAGTGGACTAATTTTAAATACAACAAAATAAACAAACACAAGTAACAAAACATATCAAGATATTAAGGTTTATCTACGAAAAATCACGATCAACTAATGTCTACATCTATTTGTATGGAACATTATTCTAAACCACCCTGCGTTCGGTTGAGTTTTTTCATTAAAAATAATTTTACTACATAGGATTTAATTATTATTTTGATCCTCTTGAAAAAAAAAACACTATTTTGTTCCTATATTTAAATCTAATTTAATTTTAGTCGAAGAATTTTCATTTTCTTTAAGGCGGTAAAAGAAAAAACATATAAATAGATAATAATAAAATCCGCCACTTATCGTCGTCTCCAGTCAGCTGTTCCTCGCGGTGTAGTTGGACGCGCTGTGTCGCCGTGAAAGTGAAATTTTTTCAACAACAATCTCTAACCATAATCTTTGATAATTGAATGTAAGTCTCTCCTAAGTCAGATTTCTGGTCGTCTTTCATCAGATCATCACTTTACCAAATTGAAATTTTCGCATCGATGGGGCTAATTCTTCAAGCTTCAATCCATGGCTATAATCGCCATGCCCTAATTTCTGCTACGACAGGAGGGCTTCTATTAATCGGCCTCCGACGCCTGAACCGGAGGATGATCGAGAACACCAACCCACTTTTCAAGAATCAATCAACATCAAGGTCTGCAGTTTATTCGGTCCGTCTGTCTTTTTTTTCTTTATGATTTTGATTGGATTTCTTTCTGGACAGCTGATTGAAAGTGGTGAGAAAGAGCGGCTGAAAGAGCTCTTGAGAGAGAGGCTCATTGAATGCGGCTGGAAAGATGAGATGAAAGCACTCTGCAGGTTCCACTCTCCTATATATTTATTCAATTTATGTATCGATTTCTTGTTTCTATTGTTTTTCAAGAAATGTTTGATCATTTCCTGTACCGTATCAGTCACTAATTAACGAGTAATTGCTGAAAGAAAAACGCTATAGTGTGGCTTGATGTGTAAAGGTTGCTTTGAAATTAATTCAAACGGAAAATTAGAACTGATGTAGTTCTAGTTTTGTCTAAGGGTATTCCATTAACAGTCCTGGAAGTGGAGATTTGCTATATGATCATATCAATTCTTTCATTCCAAGGCTAAGACTTTTGAATCTCCCTGTTGTTTCTCTAGGGCATATGTAAGGAAGAAAGGAAGGAACAATGTTAGTGTTGATGACCTTGTGCAGGTCATTACTCCAAAAGGCAGAGGTTCGTTCTCACTTTCCATTTTAGAATTGGTTGCTATTGGTTGCATTTATCATAAACTTCTGATATGTTATCATTTGATCGCTTTTGCTGGTGTAAGGATCCTTGATTTCCTACACCCTCTAACAATTGTTACATATGATGCAAGAAAACTTCATATTTATGAATCCTAGAAAGGCTTATAGTTTACGTACTTTTATGACACAAGGTGAGGTGCAACCAACTCTATCTGTATACAAACCCAGTTACATTCTGTCCTGCCTTTGTAAGCCTGTAAGATTCCTGTGCTCACCACATTCCTCACAGCTATTATCCCATATTTTTAAAGTACGGTGATTTAGAGTAATCAAATTAGAGGACTCCTGTGCCAATGTATGCGAGATCATCGGGGGATTTAGTGCAAGTCTAATCCCCTCAACTTTGTGTTCTTTATATATATCTATATTATATAAGTTGTAACTATACCAATACCAGTAGCTAACCCAGTGATAAAAATGTCATCTAGTCCCTCTAGACCCAGGTTCAAGTCACACTACTTACATTCTTTTTTTCAAATTAATTTTACTGAACTACAAAGCCCCCGTAAAAAAAATTCTGGATCCACAGCTGTATGAGATCATAGCTATCAGTCTAATATAAAAAGTCAACAACAATAGGAGCCTTTACATTGGAAGAATTCCTTTACATCAAATCAAATTATAAGGAGTCAAATCGGATGTTATGACTCCGAGAATGACTGATAATTTAAAAATATATTAACTAAAACATTTTGCACAAAACAATAGACCAATAATATAACCGATGACTCAATGAGTTATGCTTGGTTGATAGAAAGTAGTCACGAACGATTCAAAGCTCATGCAAATTTCATTTCTTATAAATTGTTAAGGTGAATTCCTGTTATATATGCAGTCTGTATTCGTATGTGTGTCATTGTTGAGGAATATTCTGAATATGAGTCAGTAAGAACTTAGAAAAAACTCACTTTTACTCCTGGCGAAGTTTGATTTTCACACTCTTCCACAGAACCGGCTTAACACAATAGAGAAAGAATTGAAGTCATTAAGGGGTTTTGAGTTCTCATGAGGGACACTCCCAACAATTTAAACTTGCATCCATTATGTTACAACCCATTACGATTTTTTAAACTGCACCCAAAGAACCAACCACAAGAGGAGACTTCCATAGCCATTTTGCCAATTAAACCTCCGTAGTCCATTTTGTTCCGGTTGATTTTTGTGTTATTCACATTTGAAAAGTTTTCTTATGAAGGTGAATTGCTCACCACGTTAAAATGTACTTGCCATAACATTAACTTGTCTTGTACTTTTTCTGTACTGACTCGAGAGTTTTGTCTTGATGACTGGCATATTTAGTCATAATCTTATCTCATTCACCCATTCAAGTGTGCTTCTGGTTATTGCCGAACCCGTTGCTGACTTTAGTTCAAATGATGTCGTGTAGCCTCAGTTCCAGATTCAGTGAAAGCCGAGCTGCTGCAGCGCATCCGATCTTTCCTTGCATCAACAGCCATCTAACATACACGAGATGACTGCAAGCTGCAGAAAAGTATCTCCTTCATATCCTTACTAAACCGGCTAAAACCAATTAATCTATACCTATAAAATGAATTTGTTTGAACTTGTCAAATTTTATCGATTCTGTTGGAGAATCCAAGTCAAGTTCCATCTTCAGGTTATGAAGAATGTCGCATTGTGTAAGCTCGCAGTCAACGAGAACCGGGTTGGTGAGTGTTTTTGTTGTAGAATATGCATGTAAAAAGCTAGCTGTATGAGATTTATGAAAGACTCTCTAACTTTCATGATAACAAGTCTGTTTTTACTGAAAATTTGGTCAATTGTAACTCTTGGTTGGGTCTACCTCAATGGCATATTATATATTTTGGATTTGTTCCATTGTTATTTTATTTTCTATATCTTGGGTGTGGGAATCAAACCTCCGACTTGGAGATCGATGTTGCTTATATTGCCCTAACATCATTTTCATTATTTGCCAAGCAGTTCAATAAGTAAAGGGTTATATTACACATGAGGATGTATGTAGAGAGTTGAAAAGTTTAGGAGTTGTTTGGTTATGTTCTCAATTTTGTTTTATGCGATTCGTAGAGAGTTGTGAATGTGTTTGGCAAACAATTTCTGTTATTGAATTCTTGGATCTAAATAGTGCAAATTTTGAATATAATGAATTTATGCTTATGTTTTTTTATCCCTATAATACTATATAGTTTATACATGTGAGAAACACGAAATACTAAGTGAAGGAGCATTATGCTACCGAATTCATGAAAATATGAAATACAAAATTGAGATTCCTTACCATTTGCTTATTTTCCTTTAATGCTAAAAGAATTTCTAAAGATGAGTTGGGTCACATCTATTGTATGCATTAACTTTGTTAACAAATCTATTAGACAGGTTCCTTCAATAATACAGTCGTTTCGCTTCTCCCCTCTCCTTACAGTCGAGCTATTTCATAACCTCCGGACGACTCAAAATAGAGGATCAAAGAATTTGAGGCGAAACGACTGTATTATCATAAAAGAAGGAGTGGTATTATTCAATAGCTCTCAAAAAATTTGATTGAATTTTAAGTTTGATAGAACAATCTAACAGTTTTTTATCGTAAGATAAAGTATGTTCAATAATGTCATAAATTTTAGAAGATGCGAGGCAAATTAGACACTCAAATACCAAACTCTTAAAACCATCTAGAATTTCTATGGACTTCCTTCTATTGTTTCAAATATTCAATAGATTACAGAAAAGAGGGATGGACCTGACAGACACCATAATAACAAGGAACACACGAGCAAAAAATGAACCAAACACAAAAAGAAAGCACACACAACTCAAGGTAAAAGGTCCCAAGGAGAAGGTTGGATCTCTATGAAAGAAGCTTCGAGCCAATTAATATAACAAATAAAAACCTTGAACCTAACGGTTTGACTAATCATTTGGGGATGGTGCACAGTAACATGGGTGACATGAATACAACGCTTATGGCGCATCAAGCACTAAAGTGACAAATTCAATTGAGTTTTGCATCTCAATGCTATATCTTATGTGAATATTCACCTCACAAAAGCATGTCTCCCAGATAATAGTAATAAACGGAAAGTAAAAAGCAAATGATTCCTTAACTCAACTCCACCAGCACATCAACACACAATACATAATTTGTTGGAATACCAAAACCATATGCCAATCCAATCATGCATCTGTAATCACTTCCAAACAACAAACAAAAAAAAAAAAAAAAAGATGAACAATGTCTTAGAATAGTACCTCTAAACCAAAAGAGTTTAGCTCAAGAGAGTTGGCTAAGTCATAAACCATACCAAGCGCTAGCAACCGAACACACCAGATAAGGAAGCAAATAAACACTATCACAAAAGTTTAACTTTAACTTTTATGTCAATAATAAAATAATAATAGTAATTACATCCTTAAATTTTAACTTTTATGTCAATAAGTCTCTAAACTTAAAAACAACATCGTATAATAAATTTTAAAGCTTTTATCACAAAAGTTGAGTCTCATTTCTAGTAAGACATTATGTATTTATGAACTTAAAAAAAGTATATAAACTATGACACTCAAAATCAGAAGTTACTAAACATTTTTAAAGGTAAAAACCTCTAAGAAATCATATTTAAAGTTTTGAAATGACACAAAATTGAAACCTCTAAAATTCAAATGATAACCTATAATCTATTTTATGCAAAATATAGTATTGATACTTCAAAAAGAAATACAAAAAGTCCAAAAAAGTTTAGATGATGGCTAAAGCTTGTTAAGTTGAAAAGAAAGACTGAGCAGCAAAATCTTAGAACAAGGAAAGAGAAAGAGACAACAGCCATTCATCGACAAACATTCATCTACACATTCACCAAAATCACATTCATATTTCATCAGCCATTGATTTTCAATTTGTATCCTTCTTCTTCTTCTTCTTCTTATTATTATTATTAAGTTGACTTTGCTTCTGAGTTTGGCAGAGCTTCAGCTTCATTGGCAGAATTCTGCCTCGACATCGATATCGACATCGAACTAGGAGCTCTCGGATGATAAGCTGTTATCTTCTTCCCTTTTCCTTCATATATAATTCCATCTTCTTCATCTGAAACTTTGCATTTTTCCCCTAAAATTATTGTCTTTGTCCAAATTGAATCTTCCCCTTTAATCTTCTCTTTCCTCCTCTGTCTCCCTTCATCCAAATGATTCCTCACAACCGAAAGACTTCTAGGAACTTTAATGCTCATGCTTCTCATATGATTCAACTTCCTCTCCGATGCCGATTTCAAAATTTGGTTCGGTGGGCTCGAACTTGTCACTTGTTGCATTTTTGGAGGCAGGGGAAGTTCTTTCACCTCCCCCTCGTTCTCTGTTTCTCTATCAGATGGGTTTGCCGCCGTTGCCAGAGACGGTGTCGTTGTCGTCGGGGAAACATTTTCCTCTGCTTTGTTGTTCTCTGTGGCGGTAGGAGACGAAGCTTCAGACGGCGTCGATCTTCTTCGTGATCGAACACCACATAGCGTCGTGATCATGGCAATAGCTGCTGCCATTCCGGCCGCTAGAAGGAACAGAGATATCGCCGGATGAATTAACGGGTTGTCATCCGTCGGAAAGCTTCTCACCATGACTAAAACATTTAAAAAGCAGAACAAAAGAAAACCAAACAGAGGAACTCCGTTTTCTTCATTTGGTGAATACTCTGTTTTTTTTTTTTTTTTTTGTTCTTCTTTTTCTTTTTCAACCTAAAAAATCCCAAACAAAACAAAACAAAACAAAAAGTGGAAGAACAAGAACAAGAAAAGAAAAAGGCAGGATTTGGTTAAAATCTGCAAGAAAATGAGGAGAAAGATGAAGAGGATGGTTGTGGGTTTTTGGACTCTGTTTTTGCAAAGAAAGAGAGCGAAACAGAATGCTTGAATATAGGGAAAAATAAAATGGGAATAGAAACAGAGGTTGAGACAGCTTGAGCTTAATGCATTTCAATGGAGGCTTCTTTCTTTCTTTCTTTCTTTCTTTCTTTCTACCATTAGTAGTAAATTCAATTTATTTTCAAATTCCTTTCTGTGATGCTAAAAATAAATCATTTTTGATGACAACCCAAAAGGATTGTTTGTGGTGAAAATCATGGTGGAACAAAAGCTAGATTTTGTAAAATTTATCTTTTGTTTTACACAACCAATCTAATCCAACAAATTTAACTGCCCAACTCCATATTTATCATAACCATATTTCTTCATGTTTTGTAGCCTTCCTTTTGATGTATTTGTTAAATTTGTATAGATAAATGAATGGTACAAAACTTAGGTTGAGTTCATAGAACTATGGTTTATAGGTTAGCAAGCATCGTCGTCAAAGTGAGCACAACTTAACAATGTAATTGAGGGGTACCTTTTTTTCTTTTTTTTAGATGAGAAGTTGAATTCTTTGTTGATTTGTTGTACAAAATATAAATAAAATAAAGAGAAATTTGTTGATATGAAGTTATTTAATTCTATGGAATCTTGGATTGGTAATATGTTAATGAAAAAATCATTTGTCAAATATATATTCTTGGGACTAAATAAATTATAAGGTTAAGACATAACTAAAAAGTTATTACAAATTCAAAGAAAAAATCATGAGCTCTTAAAAACACGTTATTTTTTGTAATATTTGGGTGCATTTTGGACATCAATGCATCCTTCAATGCATCCATTTTCACCGCTCACGTCAAAAAATATTAAAGTAGTGTAAAGAAACAAAAAATCAAAATTTGCCATCGAATAATTTGGAGCTTATAATGCATAAAAATAAAGTATTTTTAAATTTTCCATTTACAATTGCAATCGATTTTCAACTTTTGTTTCATTTGTGTGATGAATCGATTTTTTTGCTATAATTTTGATATGTAATAAGCTGAGTTTGCTCTTAATCTTTTTTTCTTCTTCTGATTTTCTTTACATTTTGATATTTATTAAACAAAATGAGTGGCTGAGAAAAATAGGGACATAGAAACATTTCACAAATGGAATGCTCAAATAAAATGGGAACAAAATAATAATATCATCTTATCATTATATAACAAGTTGCAAATTATGAACATAATTTGGTTTCAAACTACTGACCTATTCAAGTAATAAAATGAAAAAAAAAAACAACTCACCAATCAATATATTCCAAATGTAACAATCACAAAAAAAAAAAAAAGAAAAAAAAAAAGAAGAAAAAAAAAGCTTTTATTTCAATAGTTTGACTGATTGACTTTGTTTACATTTCAACAATCAAAAACTCCAAAACAAACAGATGAAAAGATGAAGAAGAACAATCAAGAACTTAACACAAATAGACTTAAAGAACTCACCACCAGCCATAAAGCATTTGGGTGTACTTATCCTTAAGCCATCTGAAGCTTTTTCTAAATGATCCTTTCATTTTGCCTTCAACAGAATACATCTTGTAACTTGCAACTCTTTTCTTTCTTTGAAATTCAGGATCAGCAACAAATCTCCATGATTTTGAAGATGACCCAGAAGTGCTTTTCCCTTTCTTCACAGAAACTTGGCTCTTTGATGATGGCCCATAATATTTCTCAATCTCCATGGATGAGCTTCCTCCATAAGAGCTTCTTCTATCATCATCCATGGAAGAAGAAGAAGAAGAAGAAGAAGAAGAAGAAGAAGAAGAAAAAGAAGATGATGATGATGATGGAGATGGGATATGGGTTGGCTTTGTATTTTCAACTTTGATTATATAATATTGTTTTATTTGGGTGTTGGAAGAAACAGACTTTTGGAATTTATGCTCCTCCAAATGGACAAATGTATTTCTCTTTTTTAATTGGTGCAAGTTTTTTTTTCCTCCCAACCACCTAAAAGGGATGGAAAAGAAAAACTTCTTTGAGTTGAGATTCTTTGACCAATGAAATAAAAAATGAATTTAATGATATTATAATCATTGGAAATATCCTGGAAAAGTATTCTGTGATGTGTAATTATTGGTTTAAGAAACACTAAGCTAATAAAATAAGAATGTGGCCTTAACGTGTGATATTTATAAATTATATTGATTTTTGTTTTCTTTAGTGGTATGAGAAGACATAGAGACATTGAGGAGCTAATAAATCAAATATAATACTAGCATGTCGATCTATGGAGATCTTCGCTAACATTAGGGTTATGTTTGGGGTGGGATTTTAGGGAGAAAAAGGTTAGGAAATTGAGTCATGTATTTGACCCAATGATTATGATAAATGGGAATTAGGGTTATCTTAATCTCCAAATAACTCTATCTCTCTCCTATCTTTTCCTTTCTTACAATCCTACATTATCTTACCTAAATAACTCGACTCAAATTCTATTATTGTTTTTTAAATTACTACAACCATAACCCTTTCTCCATACACATATTATTATAACAACACTATCATAATCCCTTCCCCAAACTCATATTATCATAACGCTAGTTTTCATATTCCTTCCCTTAAGCATATATTACCATAACACTACCAATAATAACTTTTTTCCGAACACATATTATTATAACACAAAAATTATCATAATCTTAAGATTATTACAATTTTTTTTCTCGTAACTTTTTCCTTCCCCCAAACGCATCCTAGAATATTGGATACACGAACATGACAAGCTAAATTGTGAACAATAGAAATTACAATTTTGAGGGTAAAAAGAAAAGGTTATAACAATAATGCTTTGTCGATAGAAGTAATAAATGTCATTTTTACAAAGACTTGGCCTCCATTGTTGAAATGATCCCTACTTTCAATTAGAATCATAGAGACTACTTTCTTACTTCCACAGTCGTGCAAGAATATTGTTCGAAGAGCGTTTTAATATATTTCAATTTAATTGGTGATCTCAAGAGTGTGTTTGGATTGTTGGAGTAAAACTAATATTACTTGGAATTTGATTATAATGAGATCTGTTGTTTAGAATCATGATTACTAGGAATGTTCAAGCTTATGTTTGGGGTGTGAGGTTGGGTTTGCTAGGCTAGGGTGTTTGTCTAAAACTCAGTTTATTTCTCAAAGCTTATTCTGTTTTGTTGTTTAAGACCAATCCAAAGTTTTCTTAAGCTACAGTTTAGGTGTTTGTCTAATGCACCCTTGCGTTTAACTTGATTGCTCTAATTCAGATTGCAAAAAGGAGAAACAACACTACTCAAGTCGAAAACCCCACCATGACATGTATCAATAATTAGACCAACAAAAGCCTTTGCAACACCAACGGTACACACAAGTCACGGGTGATCATTGGTCCAAAGCTTTGAGAGATATCCATTCTCAAGGAGTGACAAACAATGTGTACCCAAGCCTAAAAAATTCTTCAAAGACAATATTCAATATTCGATAGATGAGAAACCACATCCAAACTAATAGCATCAACCTTGTTGGTTTAAATAATGACTAACAACTCCCCAAGTTTGTTTGATGTTGAGACTACCAAATATCACTCTACCCACTTAAGACACACGTCCACAACATATCAAAGGGTAATTACGAGAGTTAGTAATATTTACAATATAATCTATCAATGGTAAAGACTCCCACCATTGACAAACTCTTAACAAATCTTACCATATTTACGACTTTTTAGATATTACTATATATGCAAATATTTTTAATATTGTTAATATTTTGAATCTAATCAATGTAATTGCAATTGTTCCTAAATCAAAACTAGGCGAGGAATCAGTTGTCAATTTAGGAAAAAATCTTCTAAAGATCGGGCAATGTAACATGCAAAATTATACATACATACGTACATGTATGTATAGAGTATAGACACCCAAATATTATATTCAGAGTCCAACTTTGCCATGTTTGCCTCATGACATGCTAAGCAGCAATCAATTCAGAAATCCAAAAGGCACAACACAACCAAGAAAAAAACTAATTGAAAGAAGAAACAAAAAAAAAAATACAAGTTTCAATTTACAAAATGAGAAAAGGAATTATACAGAATCATTATAAAAAAAACGTGCTAATCACTACAATTTACAGATTATCAAAGTCTGGTGGCCGATAAAAGTTCTTGTAGGCTTGTTGGAAACTCAAACACCTGGAAGAGAAAAAAAACTCGGAAGAAAGGGTAAGCTAACAAACTCAGCGGTGATTTACAAGAATAAATGTTTAGAAAAATTACTGATAAATATAGTTGCAAATCATAATGTATGAAATGCAATAGAAATATCTAACTAACTAAGCAGTGCAGGCGAAGAATTCTTGTAAGCCTCAGAGATACCGACAGCAGTGTTTGAGAGGTAGCTTTTCATATCTGAAATTTTGGATCCAATAAATTCTTTATATTGTGAGACATAGTCAACACATGACACTATTTCACGAGCACACATCTGAATTTCTTCCTGTCCTTGCTTTATAGCTTCCTGATGCTTCAAATTGGCATTCTTCACAGAACAAGGAATGACAATAAGAATGGAGGAGATTCTAGCATCAAGTATAGATTAAATAAACGAAGCTAAAGGGGGAAAGTCTTATGACAGGTAGTATAGTTAACTGTTTTCCATCATAGTTTAGGTATAAGACAAGATTCAATGAGATATATGGAATACTGCTTATAGAAATCTTTGAGAAGACTGATATGGTTGTGTTAACGAAAGATTGATTACCGGTCCATCTAGATTTTGGATAAAACTAATCCAACTCATATATAAATACATATTAGCAAAATCTAGTAAGTATATTTTAATTGTTAGTCACAATTCTAACATATTATCTGGTAATCTACTCACTTATGGTAGGTAGCATAAACTGATAAACTAATATAAATCTTTAGAGACCAATTAAAAATCAAATTCAAATCATGCAAATCAAATATGCCACTTTTTTAACATTGAGAACCGAATAGAAACTAAGTTTCATTGTAGCCATTTAAATCTAGATTTAATAAGAAACAAATTTTAGAAAAAAAAGAAGTTATCAATCCAAGAATTTTACTTCTCATTACCTAAACTTATTACAATGATATCCCAAACTTTTGTGTTTAGTCCTTAAGTACGAGGTCACCTCATAAAAAAAGACTATTTGAATGCCCTCACCCCCACCCCCAAAAATAAATTCAGACAATAATTATGGGAGCAGTATTAATACCTTTAAAATCACTGCTGTTTCTTTTTCCAGAAGATCCAAATTGTGCGCTTCTTGTTGAGCATCCTCCACCATCTTTTCAGATTCTGTCGAGCATCTCAATGTATGATCTCTTATTTCATATTTTAAGGAGTTTAGTTGTGTTTCAAGAAGATAGAAACCATTAACATGTTGAGCAAACCATTTTGTACGAGGTAGTTCCTAACAGTCGAGCAAAACCTTCGTCAACAAAATGATAAGAGAAATGATGAAATAAAATGAAGTTATTTGCAGCCAATTTTCAAGTCTGGCAGCGGACTGTAATAACTAATAAGAAGCTTTGCTCATAGACAACAAAAAATTCTTGCATTAAGAACATGCAGAAAGTAAGACAACTGACACATCTTGAATCAAGTGCCAATATCTTTCTGTCATGCGCTTATTTCATCAATATGGGATTGAAGGGAAGCTATGTGATTGCATCTCGACTCAATTTTAGCAGTATTTTCACTCAAGACTTCGACATCACCGATATCCCTCTCCACAGCTAGCAATTCTCTCATCTTTTCCACCTCTCTAGTATTAAACATCTGATTCTCCACCCTCTTCTTCAGCTCTTCAGTCTCTTCACCAATCTTCTTGTCCTAATGTACTTTAACTTCCAACTCCTTTTCCTTCTCCTCCAAAATCTTTTTCATTTCCCGTATCTTCTCACTTTACCCAGCGATCATTGTATGAAACTTCTTCACATCCTCTTCAAAGAAAAATAGCCAGAAAAGATGACAGCCCATGGCTTAAAAGGACCATGGAGAAAAACAAAAATAGCTTCTCCTACTGCTATAAACAATTGGTGCCTTTGCACTTTCTCATACTGCAGGTATACCGGTCTGCCACTTTCCATGTCTTCAAAATGGAACTTGCGATTTCAAAGCCAGGTTGTATCACACAACGAGATCGATATTTGCGTCTTCCGATACATGATGGGAGTAGGAATGCCACAAGAAACTGTCAGAACTCCTATAAAGAAATGGAGTATCTGAGCTTCACAGCCTATTACTGCAGGTTGTATCCATACCTATTTAAGACGGGTCTTTCTTCTTCTTTATGCTTGTAGGAACACCATAACAAACAGGCGATGCTCCTATTAGGTATCGTAGAGTGCAAGCGTCACGAGCCTCGCACAAGAATGAACCAATCATTCGCTTATGAACAGAATGGCCTTTACTAGATGAGTCACTTTCACATGCTGCAGGTAGACTTGTCACTTTCTTTTTGACACACTTGGAACTTATTTTCATGGCTTCCAACTCTTTTGTGACAATGTCATGCTGAGCAGAACTAGGTAAAGCACATGACCTTTCTCTCAACCAAGCTTCAAGGACTGCCTTCCCGAAACGGTCAATGTCTTTGTCAGTCACTTCCCATAGGTTGGCCACAATGACAGGAGAACCTGCCTTCAAATAGGATAATGGAGTCCCTTGTGGAACATAATGACCATTTAATGTCAAGGAACCACTGCTACATCCCATTAGGAGACTTGCAGCACATGCATCCAATTTCTGAATCTCTTGCTTGGGAATATATTGTGCTCCTGTAACCCGATGGTCCAGCCATATTTGCAAAATACAACAAGAAACAACGATAAATAATGAAAGTCTTAAAAGAATGGTCAAATGATAGAACTTAATATGATAAAGAATAAAAAAGAAATTACCACTTCCATGGCCAAAGTATATGAAGAGGTCGCGGCTTTTCAATTCTTCAATCAACTCTGAAGATGTGGGTGCATATCCAGCCTTTCCCTGTTATTCAGAAGAAACCTTCTGATAAGGATCACGATTCATTGGAGATAATTTCCTAATACAGATAAGGGAGTTATCTCTCATATGAAGAAATAACAAGTTACCTCCAAATTTAGATCTTTAAACCAATTCTCGAATTCAATTTGTGTGTTGTTGAGATCACCACTAGGGTTCAATAAATAAAAAGCATCCAAGGGATCAATTGAAGGAAAGGCAGCCATGATCCCACCATCTTGCTCTTGCTGATGGTATCTTCTATCAAGTGTTGCACAAATGCTGCCTACAGAAGGCATGCGATAAACCTCCTGGTTTCGAAGTATAGGTAAATTCTCCCATGGAAGCATCTGGCAAATTCATCAATCCTTCAATTTATATATATAGGGGAATGACAAAACACTATTTAAAATAATAATTGGGTCTTCAATTATCTTCTACCGTTGATGCTAATTAAGAAAAGAGTACCTGCACATCATAGTCCAAGACAAGAATTATGGGCTCTCTGCTGGTATTGTCTTCCACTTCGAGTTTTTTCTTCGCATCTTGTATTAATTTCCAGGCCAATCCAGAAACTTGGTCCAATCCATTTGATGTGTTTTGAAAAGGATTAGACCCCTCTTTATTATAAAATCGTTCCCTACCAATGATGCAACCTTTCCTTGAATACAATTTTGAATCAAATGCTTCAAGAACTTCCTCTGGACCTTCTAAAATAACTTTCAGTAGACTCTCATTCACATCCAGTTTGCATTTGGATTTCAAATTCAGCATCAATGAATTAAATTCAAATTCTAGATGCTTTCTATTTGACCAGTCCCCCAAAAGCATAAATTTCCAAGGGCCCAACCATGAATCTTCGATAGTTCTGTTAAAGAAGCAAAATACGAGAAACATGCCACAGTATAAGTTTTCAACATTGTGCCAGCCAATTGGATACTAGAACGTTGATCAATACCCAATATTACTTACAACCATTTGCAAGGGGAAAGAATACTCATAAAATGCACAAGCTACACATTAACATAATTGAATTTAAGTTGATAAACGTAACCTACCCCAATAATTTACCAAGGCAGTCATCAAGCTTTGTTCTCCGTTTCCACCACAACTTCCTATTTGTTTTTGTATCCTCGGAAGGAAACTCTGAAGATGATAAATAATTCCCCTCTAATATAATTCTAAATGCTGGTACAATTTTGTCTATGACTGAGAATCCCCACGGGCATTGCCAATGCTTAGACAGATCATTTCTTTCACATATATCACCTGAATATTCTTCTGAACCTTCTACAAGCGCCAAAGAAATCGAGTAAATACAATTTATGCTAAAAATATTAATATGTAATAAGTATACCATATAAGTTTCTAGCTGCAGTACCTTTTAAGATTGTCTCCACCGGCAGTAATAAAACAAGTGGCTGACGCTTCGAATTTAAATGTGACATCAAGATCCATGCATGAACAGATGAAGAAAAATGGAGAATTTGTTGCAGTAAACAAGCAAGATCTCCTTCAATCAAACTAATACAAACCATAGTCACACATGGAAGGTCATCAAAGAACGTTCTCACATATTCTTCAAGATCTTGACTAGAAAGAAGTCCCCTTCTACAACATGAAAGCCAGAAAAAGGAACTTTGTTAAGAATTTAATCAGTGTGTTGTGAATATTGAACCATATTCAAATATGAATGCAATTTACCTAAACAACTTCAACTTCAATTTTTCTTCTCCTGTATCAAAATCCTGAAATAAACTTCGTTAAATGAAAATCCATCTACGAGCCCATGCATAAAATGTAGCATACAAATAAGAATCAAGAAGAGACAGAAAATAAATAATAGGAAAAATAGATCAAAGGAAAACTGATAATACAACATATGCAGCAATCCATTTATGAGAACTGCACAAAAAACTGCAAAAACCTACAAAAAAAAAAGTGCAAGTTTCAGTAAACCTGTGCAAAATTAAGATCCTGTACACAAGATCTTCCAGTTGTATTTGGGAAGAACTGATTATTAAGTTGAGTTCCAATAGAAGCTTGGTGAAAATATGAAGCCCAGTGACTGTCTGCTAGTATTGTGTTGGAAGATGCCAAAGAAAATAGCTCACTTGTTGAAGAAATTACATGCATAACAGCAAGCAATCTTGAAACCTGTTCAGTAACAAGAAGAATCAAAGTTAACCACCAAGAAATAACATAAATACATAGAACAGGAGGAATAGATTTTACAGAAGCAGAAACAAAATGAAGAAAAGTTAATGGAAAAACAATTTTTGTTGTATACGCATAGTTCCTAACTGTAGCTTTGCATCTATCGAGAAAAACCACAATCATTTAACTCAGCATCCTAATGGAGTTCAAATTCATTTAAGATAACAAGCATTGAATCCCTAAATAAGCATCGCATAAAGTTATGTGATATATTTGGAAAACTTCAGGATGCGTGACTAATGATATGAAAAATCAAACATAAATGTATTATGGAAGAATGTACAGTCACCAAAGCAAATTGCTAAATTAAGTAACGTGCTTACGAACAAAAAATCAATTAGTATGATTACTGATAAAAAGAAAAAAGGAACACATTAACGATGAAAAGGGACAAAACATATTAACTAATTTCCAAAATTTAAAAAAAATAATAAAATAAAAACATTTTACATTTATAACTGATATGACTAAATTAGACCTTTTGAAAAAGTACGGGAACCTCACAGCAAAGTACAAGGGCAACCCTCAGCCAAGAAACCAATGTTTCAGAGTGAACCTCAGACAAAGGACAACAAATAATCCTGCCAAGAAGTAACCAGAAAAGGGAGTTATAGTATAACAGCTGATTTAAGGAAAGACAATATTTCTATGTTTTAGCAAACTTAACTTAATGTGTTATCTAAGAATACGTTTATTAATAATAAAACTCAAAGTACTAGAGAATTATACAGCGAGTGGAATAAAAAAGCCTAGAGAGCAATAAACAAAGGGGATCAGAAGGTGTACCCAGACATCTCAACTAGATTGACACCCCCTTATCACCGAAACAACATATCCCAAAATAAAGCAAGAAAAAATTTAATCCAAATACAACGAAACAAAGTCCAACTTAATACAGAGGGCTGAGACAGAAATAAAGGAAGAGAATAGAAGCAAAACAGTACAAAGACTGAACCTAAAACAAAACAGCTACCAAAACAAAATGAAAATGCAAGCAATGCTCCAAAGCGTTGTTCTAAGAATACGTTTAATCCTCACTCCAAAGCAAGAACCCAATTTTCTTGTCCCAAGTGGGGAAACATCGTATGTATCTATATATGCAAGATTCAAGATAGCTTTGTTCTGCAAACCCTCAATGGTATCCAATATTCAGGGGCAAGGGAAACAAATTTTCATTGTAATCAATATTGAAGAGAAATGACTTTTTGCTTAAAATGCTAAATTTCAACAACACAGTGGTGAATAGGTGCACAATATGGATGGAAATATCTAATTTATACGAAAGGTAAGATAAGAGAGGAAACAATAGACATAGCCATTTATGTGGAATATATAGACCATAGATTAACTATACATACTTGGTATTTGCATATTTGTATTTCTTCAAAGAGAACCAGCAAATTTCATAGAGAACCGATGCCCTCTCAACAGCAAACACATCTCCATGGACCTCCTTTCCAATTAACTCAAGCAAAACTGTGGGTTCAATCGCATAGTGCTCTTGAAAGAAGAGATTTCTGCTTACTATGAACGACATGCTTTTCAAAATAGTTTCATGTGTTTGATGAATTTGACCACGCATCTCTGAGCACTTACCTAGAAACAAACAACAGAGAAAATAATGATAATATAATTAATACTAAAATCATTCCCTACGTCCAATGGGCAATGAAGAATATTTAATACAAATTGTAGCAAAATGGTGGTCATACTCAAGTCTTAACTAAAAGTTAACTACAATGGCCATTGACATTTTTGTTCAAAATTGACACAGAAAAAAGTAAAGAACTTCTTCATCATAAAAGCTTGACAATAAGCATTTATTTAATTGGATGGTTATACCAACAAAAGTATTTGTGCGCATGCTAATCACTAAACTAAAGAATTTTATGGTATTAAACTTGATACCTATGCCAGAAAGCTGTTTTAACACAAGCCGTCTACGAACAAACTCCCACTTGAGATATATGAAATTGTTCATTTGTCCAGCTTCAATTAGTTCCATTGGTAGACATTGCCAACATCCAACTTTCCCATTTTTGCATGATGCTTCTCTCCCTTGTGTGCAACTATTCACTTGCAAGTGTGATTGCTTTTGGCCCAACGCACTAGAAATATCAGGAATGTTGTTTTTCAGATGCACAGAAAGGTCAACTTCTACATCATTGGAATTGCTTGCACTTTGGCCCTGAATCTTCCGACATCTAGAGCGAGTCAACCTCATATTACTCCGAGGATTTACGCACTGGTCCATTTGGAAAGACTTGGGAGCATTTGTTATTTTTTTAGCCTTTTTACCATCCCTTTTGTCCTTTGGCCTTTCCACTTGAATTGTCAAAGATGAAAGAAATGTTTCTTCATCTATACCACTAATAGAATTTTTCCATGTAGAAAGATTTAGTTTCTCAAGAGCTAAATTATAAAACCCTTCTGCATTTATTAATCGCTCTTCAGATATTATCCCTTTAGCATTTACATACATATCGCGGGACAGATCTCCAAGATGTTGATGAACTTTTACTTCAAGCACCAATCTGCACTTCAAACAAGAAGTAATGCTATCCTTTAAAATCTGTTTGGCTCCTTCAAGTTCCTTTTGTGATGAACTCCACAACTCTTTCTTTCTATATAATTTTCCTGCCAGAAGTACACAACAATTACCTATTATACAGTTCTTTCGAGCAAGTATACATTCAACAATCAATATCCACTGGAACATGAGACCAAGTAAACAATTCGTACTATATAAGTACCTAAAGCAGAAGAGAAAGCAACTTCAAACAGTGGCAAGCTTTGCAAGCAGGAGATACTTTTTCCCCACATTAAAAGTGTTTCAGCCTCAGAGCCATTTCCAATGATCTCATGAACAAGACCAACCTGGATGTTATATAAGCAATAGCATACCCATATGAAATATGTTAGCAAGCAGAGGGATCGCACATCTGTTTTAACATAAAAGAAAAGTTTTACCTGAAGAGTGCTTTCAAGATAACACTGAAGTATATTAAAAGGACTAAGATAGCAACCTTCTACGTCCCATGATATTTTATCAAATGACCACACATCACGAGCAGCTGATCTGTTTTTCTGGAGATTCTTAATGCCATATGCAGGCTTCTGACTAACATAAGCCATTTCACAATCTTTTTCAAGATGCTGCTCCACAGTGTACATAAACTTCTCTTTGAATAGTTTAGAACGTAGACGATGAGCTTCTTTTGCACATGAGAGAGCCTAATACGTACAAATAGAGAAAATCAAAAGAAGAATACCCAATATCAAAAGATATGCAATAAAGGTAGGAAACATTGCGTAGAATGTGACCATAATAACCCCCCCCCCCAAGGAAAAGAAGGAAAGTTAAGTCTTATAAAATCAAAGCCACATCTTACAAGCTTTTTATATTCTTCAAATTGTTAACCAGTTCCTGGTTGTGAAATACATACCACTCATACTCGCACTACGTAGTCCAAAACAGGAAATTTAAAAGATGTATATGAAGCAGACAAAGAAACTCAAGACTACCTTTTTAACAGCTGCTCTTCTACAACTATCATAGATTGGCCTAGTGATAAAAAGAGAGACACGGTCGCAATAACTAATTAATAGGGCATGGGCTCAATCCATAGTGGTCACCTACCTAGGAATTAATTTCCTACGAGTTTCCTTGACACCCAAATATTTTAGGGTCAGGCGGGTTGTCCCGTAAGATTAGCCGAGGTGTGTAAGCTGACCCACACAATCACGAATATCAAAAGACAGTTGCTCTTCCACTCCAAGTTTCAGGAGATTTCACGGGCCTATTTAAAATGGTTCAGTGCATTGTCTAGCAAAAACAATAATCTATCTCCTTTGTCCAGGAATGCATCGTTTTAAGGATAAACATAGAGCCTTTAAGTTCATTAGGGCTTTCTTTATGGAGCTTTTGGTTAGAGAGAAATTTGAAAACAGAACTGTATGAAACAGACACATTGGCGACTTTTTCGATCATATTGTTCTTGTAGTTATTTCCTGTACCAAACTGATCTTCTTGTAATTGCGACCTCTACACTTGAGCTAATCTTGGAGGTTCAAACACTAGGCACTTCATTGTGCTAATTGAAGAACTATTAGTAACTTCATGAGCTTTACGGGTGCCATAAAATTCATGATTGGAAAGGAATGAACAAAATTGAAACTAGGTAAGCAGAATCTATATTCATATCCATAAATAAATCATATATCAAAATAGTTAAATTACAACTGAACACCAAAGCTTAAGTATATGGTAAATCCATCCTCCCGTTCATACTCTTGTACTCCTCTCACTTAAATGCTTAAAAAATAAGACAAGATCAAACAAGAGATTATCAACTTAATCGAAGAAAAATTACATTAATAAAGGTTAAAATACCTCCTACTCTAGTAGGATGCTAAGCTACTATAAAACCCAAAAGCTTAAGCAAATGGCTTGGAATAAATTTAATCTTTTACTCTAAATTAACAAGAAAACATAAACTAAAGCACATAGTTATAAAATCAAAATACCTGTTTTTCTTCTTACAGTATTTTCAACTACTACGTGACTATGCATTATATTCTTTTCATAAGTATCTGTCTATTTTTTCCACACTTTAGGGAACTTTGGAAAGGAGATAGTTGCTCCATTTATTGTTCAAAATCTCACTTCAATCTAACAGTTCAATCTTGTAAATTGGACATAATCCTCATCTTCAAGTCTTAGTCAAACTTCTAATATTTCTATTAAAGTATTGACATAATATTAAATTTACCTTCATCAATCAATTTAAGTTTATGGGTCAATTGTTGATTTTACATGGTATTAAAGCACGAGTTATGTGTTTCAAACCCTGCAATATTATATCCTAATTGATTTCCACTTGTTGGATCTTCTACAAATTTCCAAGTTCACAACGGAAGAATGTTAAAGTGGCGATATAATATTAAATTTACTTTCACCCATCAACTTAAGTTTTAGGTCAATCAATTTGACAATTTCATTCATGGTCCAATACTAGGAAAGGTTCACACTCACCCCATGCAGAAAGATAGTATAAACTTCAAATACAAATATTCTTGAGTTTAAAAGGATTAAATAGACTTGCCTCAATCAGACAGCCTTCTGAAATAAGTCTTTCACATAAATCATAGTAAAGATGTCCAGCCAAGAAAATAGAACTCGTACATGCAGGAATCTGCAAAAGATAAGCATTAGCAAAAGAGTGGATTCCACATATCAATGGCAGCTTAAAACTTTTATGGAGATCAGTTGGAACTTGAGAGAATTACGTGAGATATGAGTTTTGAGGCAGCTTCTTTAACCTCATCAATTGTCACATATAATTGAACAGATTTTTCACGTTTACACGAACTCTGGGTATAATTTGGGCATAAAAATGAGAATGTCTGCTGGAATCCAACAAGCATGCCTGGCAATGTCTTCAGACAATTTGTCCAAAGTTCAAAACTCTTAGGGAGCTCACCGAGATGCTCAGATAGTTGTGCTATAACTATTTCATTTGCTGGTGTAGTACACATTGCATGACTCATTCTTCTGCTTTCCCACAGAAGGGCCAACAGCTTCTCCAATTGAACATTTTTCCATTTGAATAATCTAATCATAAGACTATAGATGCTATTGTAGTAATCCATGCAACCCTGAAAGTGAAAACCAAGCAGTAAAATAATGGACCTGAATATGACCCATTTGAGAAAAAAATAATAATAATAATAGTAGAAATATGGCAAAGAGACTGACCTTCATTGATAACAAATCAAAAGCATTATATAATAGCAGCAACATATACTCAGAAAGTATCAAGCGCTGACCATCTGGCAAGGAATCCAGATTTGAAATTTCCAACCATATGCCCAATGCAGAAGCAATATCTGGCAAGACTTGCTGCTTTATTGTCATCCAAACCCATTTAACAGAGAAATAAAAATCAGAAAGAGATATAGATAGAGAAGAGAGACAAAACCAGAGACAGAGAGACATTTTCTCACATCAAGAAATAAAGAGGAACTTGTAAAGCTATCAAATGTTAATAACTCAATATAGAGACTAGCCTTTCATGCATAACACCTTTGAATTTGGTACAGCCTCATGGGTACAGAGTGCACGCAAGAAATATGCCACAGCTAACTGATGAGAATGAAGAACTCCAGAGCTGCAAGTTCCACCAGCAGCCTCAATCTGTTTCAATTGCAATATGTAAATTGTATAATGTATATCCAACTTGAAAACAAGCAAACACTTCTTCTGTAAAGTTCAAATCAATAGAAAACACGAAGCATCTCAACCACAAACTTACCATTGTAGATATTGCTTCTGATAAACATTGGATGCAATCGTCCAAACATACAGTTTCAGAAAACCTCAATACCCTTGCTTTATTCATAAATACTCTAGCTTTTTCTAGCCTATGATCTGGTGTAACATACACCTCCCTTAGGAGGGTACTCAAGATCTTCCCTTGTAATGATTGACAAAATTCTGGATTTAGCTTGCTCATTTCCTCATATTCAACAAGTTCCTATACAAAACTTAAGTAATCTACATTACAACACAAGTTAATGAAGAAATTAAGGAAAACTAATTTGAAGTGAACAAATGACAAAGAACCTAACCTGCTCCATGAGAGCACCAATTTGTGCCTTTGACATGATCCTAAAAGACCCCAATAAACAATACAAGGTCAATGTGCTTTTTGTGGAATCCACATTCTTATGATGCTTGCATTGTATCTGGGGAAAAATTAAAATAAGCACCGGCCAATAATATGTAGTGGCCTAATAAATTGAATAACTTTAGATGATACCTTAACCCATTGCTTCACCAATTGTACGGGAACTGGCAACCCATTAAATAATGTTGCACCCAAAGACCAGCTCTTAAGAATCTCACTCATTGCTCTTTCAACCTTATGCATGTCACGCTGATAGAGCATATCAATGAGAAAAGCACTTCTCGTAATCACTTCATTAACAAAACTTAGAACAGTGTTTTCAGAAAATTCACTATCTGTTGGCCTTGATTTGTCATCAACCATCTGACAAAAATGCCTAACACAGGTCCAGGATGCGCTACAAGATAACTTCAATGCCTTTGAAGCCTGTACATATGGAGAAATAATAGACAAGGTAAATACTAGATCTAAGTGTTCATCAAATTCTTCATATTTTATTTTATACACCCAAGGAGAGTCTAAACAAAATTTAGGTTAGGTAAAAGAAAAAGGTAGAAATTACAGATAAACATGATGATAACTTTTTCCTAACAGATTATTCACTTCTTGAATCATGAATGAAAACAAGATTTTATAGGATCTAACAATGTGGATGAAATTCTTTGAAGGAATTCCACTGAACATGAGTGAAAATATTTAAGAAATAAAAGAAAATTGATATCGGGGGAACCATAAGATGTAACTATTACATTAAATAATTAATTTCATATAATTTATTTTTTTTATTTTTCTTTTTCTTTTCTTTTTCTTTTTTTAATATTCTTTTAGAACGCAAATTTATAAATATATGCATCTTTGACATGCCTACATGTACACCAATAACCTCACATCAATATATGTCAATACTCAATAATCCAGGATAAATTCATGTCAAGGAAAAATGGAAATATTATCAATCAAATGTTAAGAAGTCAATAGAAAACGTTTGAAGTTTACTATTGTTAACTTACACCATGAGCCCATATTAGTTAGATTAGGTTTGATAGTGTATAATTAAATTTTAATAATTTCTACAATTGAATTTGACGATTATTTTTGGCTTATGTACAAGCTCTAATTTATGTTCAAGTCAATATTAACTAATCGTTACCAATGACATCCTTGCTATCAGGTCTCAAAGTCAATGAGAAAAGAATTAATTTTTGTAAAAAAAAAATGCTTCTCGATAACTTAATACTTTTTCTTAGAGGAATAATCCAACATTTTGTGATTCCATGATGTGAACCAGGGGCACCAAATTTGATCCTTATACATCAACATCACATTTAAAAATTCATCTATCTGATGTGAGAAAACATACCTCTCTTATTTGCTTATTTTTGTACAAAATTAGGCCAATGTTGTTAAGAGAAGCAAATAAATGTTTCAAAGCAAAAGGTTGAATCCATTTGGTAGAGATAATGTCCTTGATCAAATCCGTGCTCCTCTGTGAATAAGAAAAGAAAAACCATTTAGGTAACTTGCAACCATTTCAGACTAGTTAATGTGCTCCAGAACTTGTGACAACCTTCATGTCCACCCTTGTTCTAATAGACAGGGTAAAAGCAGCCACAACAACAGTTAATAGCATATTAACATTCTCATTGCATTCATCTCTCTTAGCATCACTTGCACGTCTGAACAAGAAAGAAAAGAGAGTCAGAAAAAATATAATGCATAGCAAAAGTTACTTGAGAATGCAGAATTCTACACTTGTCAATAGATAAAAGATTCAATAGTTCAAAAACGAAGATTAGAGAACTTAATTCGAATTATAATTCTAGAAAAATAACAGAAAGTCTATAGATATGGACAATCAATTTATGAAACATTTTATATCTTTATTAAATAAGTGGTCACATGATTTTGTCCATAACTTCAAAGACATACCCAACTTACCCCTTCACCTTAAGGTGATTGAGAAGTGTTTGAATCATGTGACTATTCTATGACAAAAACTTGGGTTAAGTTGAGCTGCTCCCCACTTGGAATGAATAGACTATATGTCAAAAAAGAACTTTGACAAGGAAAACATAATATGAAAATGGAACCATTATTATTTTTTGGACAAGCTCAAGTCTCATAGATATGATCATAAAAGAAACACTTATACAAAATAACTTACCTTCGACAAAAAAGAAAGACGTCACAGAAATGATACAAAGTATTCTGAATATTATACAAAGCAGAAGCAGCTTTATCCTCGGCGAGGATTTCTTTTCTCTCGGAATTTACAGATTCAGCAAGCGGCTTGCATAAGAACTTAATAGCATCCAAGTAAGAGGACAGATAAGCCTCTGTCCAGCTCACTAAAGAAGGGACCTCATGTTCATGATTAGATTTCCAATGTGAACATGGCTGGCCAACAAAATCTTTCTGCTCAATGCTGCAGGACCCGTTACTCTTTCTGCAGCCAATACAAAAGTAACTCCCCAGGAAACCATTTAAGCTAACCAAACTCTGCATAGTGTCTTTATCATCAAGTAAAATACTAAATGCAGAGGCATGAGTTTCACCTCTGGGTAGTTTAGAAAATATTTTCAACCCAACAGCATAAAGCCTCAAATTCAATCCCAATGGTGTTGTTTCCTATTAAAATAAATAAACAAACAAATAGAAATAAAAATAAAAGAATTGATATATTGCAAATGAAGTGGAGAAGGTACATAAACTAAAAGCTCAAACAAGATACCTGACGGGAATCACTTGTCAGTTCCTCAAGATGTCTAGCAAAGGCACAACAACAATCAGAACTTGCACTCTGACATTTATTTACACAATAACAGATGAGCTGAAGAAACTCAACAACTGTACATTCAGTTTCGTCCTGAAAAGATATTTGTTACCCATTAGGAGTTTAGCATTAAAAGGTCTTTTATTAACAAGATACAACACTTCTCATTATCTTAATTAAAAGAGATTATTGCACAAAGATACAAAATCCAAAAGGAGCAAAAGAAACATTAAAAAGTTAACCGTAAGAAAACAACATTGATACTTAGGATACAAATAAAGAATGCTCATACTGTATATGTAAAAAAAAGGAAGATTTCGAGTCTTAGTCCCTAGTGATATTTGTATTATTTGAGGCTGAAGTGCCTTTATTCACGTTCTTAAGTTTCTTTGTTTTTCTTATTGTACTTTTCCTTTTTTCACTCCTTTTGGACCTTTTGGAGTTTTCATCTTGAACATTTTATCCTTTTCATTGATCAATCAATAATTCATTTTTCTAAAACAAGAAGTAATAGGAAAATCCTAGAACTAATCCACTAAATCCCCGAAGATATAAGTAAAAGACCTATATTCAGCAATAAGTAAAAGTCCCCTCAGAATCTGCTCTCATCTCCATCCTCGAAACAGCCAATCCAAAAGGTATATTCTTTCTTAGTCTCTGATTTTCTTCACCCTTTCTCCGATATCAAAATCCCAAGAAATGCAAGAAATCAGCCAAGCCTACCGACGATTCTTCTGCAATCCGTTACCTAGCTAAGGAGTTTCTCTCTTTTCTCAATCGCGCTCTCTCCATTCTCCCCAAACGCCTCACCAATCCTAACATTTTATTAAAGGAATGAGAGAAATATTAGCTTAGCTGTTCTGGAAACGAGAGATTAAGAAGTTGATAGTTCTTGCAACTAAATGGTGAGGGAGTAGCTTCTCTCCTAACATTCTCTCAGAAAATTAAGAAACTCAGCCTCTGGTTTAGAGAAGCGTCCTTTCTCTTCTACATTGACACAATTATGCTACACAACAACAAAGTACCATATAAAGAAAATCTACAGAGGAAACAAAGTTAGCCTTAATTCTATTTCATGGCACCCTTTAATACACCATTAAGTTTTTCTAATTTGATGGATCCACGTGAGCACTTGTCAAAATATCATACACTCAATGAAAGATATACTTAGTAGTATCGGTATTGGAAAAAATTTTAGGCGTAACTTCTCCATTAACTATACCTTCCATTCTATTTCTAGGGTAAGAGACTTCAAGACACATGCTAGTATGCTTGTGACGAGCATAGATGTATGATGTTCCTGTTGTAGAGAGAAAAGGATGGAACATATCCGACGGGCCAACTGAAAATAAATAAAGAACAATGTTAGCATATAATATAGTATTCACAAAGAAAAACAAAAAGTTGATACATCACCTTGTAAGTCTGATCTCTTAAAGACGACTTGGCATATTCAGCAAATGTTGCGAGACAGAAGAGACTTACGAGACTCCCACCAAAACAAACTAGCTCCTCTGCCAAGAAAATAGTACACTTGCCTAGATATGTCACCAGTGCTCTCTGGGTCTTCTCGGATACTTTAGCATCTAGAAACCTGCCCGAAGGAATGGGTATAACAGATCAATAAACTATCTACTTTTTATTTAAGATAAAGGATCTGGACTAGTATGAAACCAGCAATTTCAGTGTCTTTTCCACTAAGAATTGTTGCCTTCAACAATTTCTATATACTCCAATCCATCTACGAGCTAAGCCACTATATTAAAAAGGTGGGAAACGAAAATCGTATCAACTTTGATACTTAAATAGTGAAGTTCTTACCTGAACCATGGTCTAACCTCCTCCACCAAACCAAGAACCCTACGATAGTCGCCACTTTCCTTACTACGACCACATGCCGTACACTTAACAACCGTTGCAACGACCTCCACGAATAGCAAACAAAAACCTTCATCACCACCACCTTTATCCCCATCATGAATGACACGACAATCCATTTTCCCCGCCTTTGATCTACTATCAATATCCCGAAGCCTCTCCAAAATCCTAAACCCCTCTGCCTCCGCATCCTTGAAGAGTCCCCAATCCTCCATGCAATGCACCATTCGAATCCTCTGGACATCGACAGTATAGGGTTTACACGAAAGCTGCGACGTCAAAGATTCCAAACAACCCAAGCAAAGCTTATAGATTTCAAATAACTCTAGGGCGAAATCGAGATCGTTGCCCAGTTTAGAAGGATTGGAGAGGCGTTTGGGGAGAATGGAGAGAGCGCGATTGAGAAATGAGAGAAACTCCTTAGCTAGGGAACGTATTGCAGAAGAATCGTCGGTGGGCTTGGCTGATTTCTTGCATTTCTTTGGCTTTTTGATATCGGAGAAAGGGTGAAGAAAATCGGAGACTAGAGAGAATACACCTTTGGAATCGGCTGTTTCGAGGGTGCAGATGAGAGCGGATTCTGAGGGTGACGCCATTGGCGGTGAAATGAAAGGGAGCAAACGCCGGCGGAGATAGACTGAGATTGACTGGCTGAGTATCTTCTTGAGAACGCTAGTGGAGAAGCCCGCCAATTTAATTGATTTTGAATTGTTCTCTCTCTCTCTCTGTTCCTTATTTTTCCTCTCTTTTGTGAAAGTCTTTGTGTCATGTCATGTGTGTGATTTCTTTACTTCTTCTTCTTTCTCAAAATGTATTATGTTGCTCGTTTTAATTTTAAGGTCTTTGATTTTATGTGCTTTTTTATTGATTTTAGGAGTAATGTTGGAGCAGATAATTAGTTCGAATTCCTTGATTTTTTTCGTCATCTATCTATCTACAACATTAGCTTTTAGATTTCTCTTCCTTTTTGTAATCAAATATGAATGATGTTGGGTTTTAGTATTTCCATCACTATGGAAAGATAAGATCTACGGTTTTCTAATTTAGAGGTTTTGGAGGAATTTATTGTAATTTTGAAGTATTTTGATAATGTGAACTAGATTTCTTGGTCATAGACTTTAATTTGGATACATTTGATGTGAATGACATTTTTATTTATTTATTTTTTTGTTGTTGCTTAGCATCCAATGCTATTATTGTATTGACATAGGAAACCCGTATTCAATGTTTAATTATGTGCTTAATTGAAATTAAATATCCATCCTAGTATGATCTTTAAAGCATATAATGTGGTTAGTTAAATTAATTATGATTTTTTTTCATCTAATTAAATTGACCAATTTGATATCTAGGATCATTGACTATCTTTTCTAAACATAGCGAATAAGTTAAAATCAAACGTTAAGAATTCAAGATTGAGATTATATTAGGTGGTTTTGTTCCATTAAGCTAAAACATTTCTTTTAATTACACATTTGTTCTTATAATTTTGTGCTTCTATTCTTCTGCACCTTATCTCACATTCCAACACCACTATCATTTTAAACTTGATAGTTAATTTTAATAGCATAGTTATTATAAATTTCATTTGATTGGTCATTTACAAGTAATTGTAAAAGACTTCACACTCATCGATATTTTCATAAGATTGATACATTAATTTTTCCATCAACATTGATATTTTGAACCTTGGTCGTAGTCAGTGTCTTTTTTTATTCAACAAGACTTGAAAATATAGATTTTAATCCCTTGTGTTTACAAATAATTTTAAATGTTCCTTTACTTAACTAACCAAGGGTTGGACTAGATATTGATATACTATTACGAATATGATTCTAAACAAAAGCGGTAAATAATTAAATTTTATTAAACAGAATGGTGTGGATCCTACATAACAATCAAACCCAATTGAATCGAAGACTCTCTCATTTGCAAAAGAGATTACATTTATTGATTACATATCTCATAATAGGTCTCGTCTCAATAAAATTACATAAAATTAGTAAACAACGACAAACTAACCAAGTGGTAATGTAGACAAACTAACCAGGTGGTAATGATGCAGTGGCGGATCTAGAAAATTTATTGACAGAGACTTTATTTTTTGGGAGAAAATCAAATAGTTGTAATTTGGGTAAAAAATAAAAATACATAAGTAAAATTCAAACTGGGCTGTAGGAAGGTTGACAAACAAAGTAATCATTAAGTTAACTACAAATATTAAAAATTTAATAGTTTCGTTTATAATATATCGTATAAAAACCATAAAGTTGAGGGGGCTCGAACCACCGGACATATACTAAATTTGCCACTATAACGAATGGAAAGTTAAAAAAGATAAATTTTCTTTTCTTTTCAACGAGTACAAAGTAAAAGACAATGTTACAAAATAGGTACATTGCACATCCCTCAAAATAAAAGAAATAGAAAAGATAAGAAGCAAAAAGAAAAGAAAAAGAGGATGATATTTGATATGCATATCATGTTTGAGCATATATATGTACATATGCTCTTTGCCACTTTCCACTTTCCTCTTTCCTATCAAATCAATTTTTGGGTACTAATTCCCTCAAAAAGTTCAATCTAGTTTCATATAATTAAATAAATCAAAAAGAAAGAATCCTATTTTGCTTGGAATGGAATTCTACAATGTTATCATTTCTTATCATTACCCCTTCACTCCCTAATAAGGGAAAGTCTACAAATTTAAAGATGGATACCTTGTAATCCCATAGGAACCTTCCATGGGATAAGGATGAATTTGCAAATGAGCGCCACACCTGTATTGCATATATAAGATAACAATTAAAACGTGGTTTATATAATCTCGTATAGTCAGGAATAAGTACATTCGAACCATGCAAACAATACGGTGTAAACATTATCTACATCAACTCGAAATCTCATTATACAGGACTCTCTTTGTTCACACTATAAATTTGTTTTTATAACTATTTACGGATTATATGTCAATGTATTTTGATAAGTCTTCCTAATTTAAAAAAAAAGTTGATGTGAAATAGTATTAGATTTTTTCTTACTACCCTAATGTAGGAAATTTCCATCGCTATTTCATTTTTGTTTTTAAAACCTCTCTTTTCGTATATGTTTTTTAAAAATATGCTTCGAATTCTTATCCAATTTCATAGAAGGAAAAAAAAAAACCAAAAATTAGAAAGAAAAAAAAAAGGAATTCAGGTGCTTGACAAAATATCTACGCTTCATAGAAATCAAGTATAAAAATTTTTGTCTTTGTGGTTTTGTTCTCTATAAAGTGTAAATAGTTTATCAATTTTGTTCTAACATTTATCAACATTACAATAATAAGATAACAAACTTAATTTACAAGGAGTAAAACGAGTCCAATAAACTCTTGATGAGATAACTACACATTGAGATTTTTAAAAAAAAAAAAAATTGAACAAACTATTTACGATCTATTGAAGAAAAACCAAAAGAAAAAATTTGGATATGAAGGATAAATATTTTGTCAAATTTTTTATTTTTGACAATTTTTATATATAATATATAAATAAACTAATTAAAACGTATTACTTTTAATATTAAATTCTCTAACAAATAATTAAATAATTTATAAAATTAAGAATATATTTGTAACGGTGGAAGAATAATCCGACAATCCACACTACCTAATCCATCTCAGAAGACTTAGGTTGGGTTAGTTTAAAATATGGAGTTGAAAAATTCAGGTCAGCCAACCCAAATTAATAATATATATATATATATATATATACATAATAATAATAATATTTTATTTACTTACTTATATTTATATTTTATATGTATCTTTGAAACTAATGGGTGTTTAAAAACTTAAATGTACAACAATTTCTAACTTTTTTTAGAAAATGAACAATTTTGAACTTTACGAAGATTAAAATTTAGAAACAAAATCACCCTAATCATGGTTAGGTTGGGTTGGAAAAATTAGATTTATTTTAGTTGCCAACCCAATCAACCCGAAAATATGGATTGGGTTGAGAATGTCTTACAACCTAACCCGTTTACATCCCGATTGAATTCTTCCTTCTTGGTTAATCAAATTTCAAAGGTTTAATTTAAAAAACAAGTCGTTTTATCACTAAAACTTCTTAGTGTATTTTAAACAATTTTAAACAAAAGAGTTTAAATAAACATATTTTTTTTCCTGTTTAAAGAAAAAGCAAATTTATTTTTGTTCATCCGTTTGCGTTAATCCACGTCTTTGTTTTAAGGAATTTGCGGTTTATTCGTTTTGAAAAGATGGGAAAATTCCTACCACTTCCCTTATCTCCATCGAAGAGATGGTGGAAAACGAAATTCAGAATATATAATTTGGGAATGTCTGATCAACTTTGAAGATTGTTTTTGCATTTGAATGGGCTTTTTAAGAAAAAATGAACTTATCCAACTTTAAAAGTGTTCTAAGAGTCCAATTACAGCACTGACATTTTGTTTTATTGTGATTTAACCATTTGTTGAAACAAATAAAACAATAAAATTTTGGGTGTAATATAATATGAAATATTTTCCATTTGATTCTTACGATTTTCAACTATATTTGTTTCATACTGTGCTCTTAATCTCGATTTTCTCGAGAACTTTGCAACTTGTTCTCAAAATTAGAGTTCTTTTTGAGTTTGAAAGCATTATCTAATCTTTGAAGTACTTTTGGCCTTCAAAGAATATATAGTTTTTCAAAAGTTTGGAGATTTATTGTTCCAAAATTCTCTTTAGATTTTGCCTATTTTCTTAGAGTTTCCAATTTTGGTACCTCAAGATGAATCAAAATCATTTTAATTAAAAAGAACGAACCAAAATACAGAAATGCTCAACTCTTAATCCACCCATTTTTTTTTCTACCTAGAAAATAAAGATAGAATTAATGAATTTTCACAATTTTGTTTCAAAAGTTTGCATCCAAAGAAGAAGGGAAGTTCTTCAGCTGTTTAGTTTTGTTCTTTAATTATTTGATTTAGGGGTAAAAGTTTGAGGTAAAAAAATTAGTATGTTAAAATTATAGAAAACAGTGTCGCTTGTAGCCACTGTTTATGAAAACTTTCAAACCATGAAAACTTAATCATATATCAGATTTTTTTTGTCTAAGTTATAGATTAAATTCTAACATTTTATCAACATATAGACTAAATTTGTACCATAATCAATTTTTAAAATATAAATTTTATTCATAAGTAAATTAATAATATTTTATTGTCAACTAAATCTTAGTTTATAAATAAGACCAATTTTATGATTTATAAAACATATATATATATATTATGAAATACAATAAAAAATTATTTTTTAAAATTATAATTCAAAATCTAAATCTGTCGTTCCAAACCCATATCTGGAAACATAAAATACGATTAAGTAATTTTAATTAAATTCCTTGTTTTTAAATTTATGTTTTCAGATTTTCTATCAACCATGCCTTAATTCGACTAAGTCAAAATTTTAAAAGGTAAAAATTTTAAATAAAATTAATGGAGATTCCGAAACGAATATGACAAACTCTTGGCTTCGTTTTTACAAATAGTTTCAAATCTACCCAATTTTTGCAAATTATTTTTGTAAAACTAACACTATATTTACTCTTAATCGGAGAGAATAATCCAAACATGGAGAATACGAGGGAATTAATTAAGATCAAGAAAGGGATAACTGAAAAAAAATATATATATACATAAAAGTTTGGATACTTTAATTTACTTTTTCTCTTTAATTTGATTCCATACGTGATGCAAGTGATGTCTCTCTTTATTGCTTCCACATTTGTAAATTCCGAGTCTATATAAACCCCTTTTATACTTCCATTTCATACAAATCATTCTTAAACACAAAAACAAGAGTGAGATTGAAGAGAAGAAAATGCAACCATTAAGTCAGAAAAGAAAAAAAAAAAAGTGTGCGTCGAGAGGAACGGTCGTTCCGTAGAGTTCGTCATTTTTGTTTTATTTGACAATAATTTATTTTCGATCTTCGGTTTTTAAAACTTTGGTTTTGATTTTTTTTTTTAATTTTCTAAAATTACCTATATATTTAAATTATTAATCGAAGGTCCTTTCGGATTTCATTTGTAACTTTTTTCTTCTTCTTTATATATATATGTATAAACTCGAAATGCACTTAAACAAAACAATTTTTTCTTTGTCCAACTTTTGGTTGTTATTAAAAAATAAATAAATCTAAACCTTTTTTCTCTTGAACTTTTAATTCTTTTTACAAAGAATACGTTATGTATGTGATATCTATCAAAATTATCATTATCTAAACTACACTTAGTCATATACGCCCCATTTTCCTACATGGTAAAGAAAACAACAATTCAATTTTCTCAATTAAAAAAGTTTACCACATAATAATTTTTCATTTTTCGTGAACGGTATAAAATAGAATCATACATTCAGTCGTTGTTTTCACTGTCTATTTTTAACACGAGAGAAAATAACAAAAAAGAAAAAAGAATTAGGGGGTGACAGAAGAGAGGGAGCACACATAGTTGTTTTCTTGCATATGCAAAATATAATGTTGTGTTGATTAATTCTCCATAAATGATATATTAATGCTTGAAGCTTTGTGTGCTCTCTATCTCTCTGTCACCCCTCTAACCTAATTATTAACCCATTTGATCTCTCTCTCTCTCTCTTTACCTAAATTTATGTGGTTAACGTTATAATCCTTTATTTTCACTCTTCTTCTAATTACTTACTCTTTTTTTTTTTTTTTTTGCATAGGTAAATTTAATTAAAGATACTTTGCTAATGGGTGGCTAAATCATGAAGATAGGTAAAAGAAAATTCAAATTAGAAGGGAAAACAAACAAAGTTAAATCCAAATCTCAAGGTCAAAAAAGAAGAACTAAGTAATTAAGAAGATTTAAGGCAATCGTGTGGAGGGTCAATATTGTTTTTTCAAAATACGTGTAAAAACAACCCTTTAAAGTATTGTAAATTAGCATACAACTAATCATCGTAAGCAACGTTATTTTTATAAATCAATTTTAAACATGACTTTATTTCACTTAGCTACTAGTTGGGAGTGGGTGTTAACATTATCATATCATGTCATATATATATATATATATATATATGATGACATTTCATTTCATATAGTTGTTGGGTTCTTCTACATTTTTGTATACGACTTCTTCATCAACTTGTCGAGTGCTTCAAAACATATTTATCATACGAGACTAAACAATACTCGAATAATATAATCTCTCTCTTTTAGAGTGATTGTGTTTCGTAGGGAAACTACATCTAATCTCTCGTGTCTCGTGTTTCATTTTCTAAGGTACAAACCCATTGATTAAACAACATATATATATATATATATATATATATATAAAACGGCTATTTTGGAAAAGTTTTATAGCAGTAGACATAAACTTCCAATTTTAAATCTAATTAAATAATTACTTTTTTAAAAGTTTTGAATTCATTCCATTGTAATTTAGCTAAAAATAAACAATCATAGAACTTAAAAGGATGAAGAGAATACTAAATATGAGATCAGTACACAATTCAAATAAAAAACACAAATGTTTATAGATTTACATAACCCATTAGGCACTTGAAAATCACTATGCTTTAATTTCAAATCAAAAAGAAAAAAAAAATCCAAACTTTAAAAAATAATAATTCCCAAAATTCGACTAACCAAAACAATAAACCCTTAGTTACAATTAAGCCAATTAATTAAGAGAGTCCCAATCAAAGTTTTCTTCACCCCATACCTCCATGAAAATTAATATACAAACCTTTCACCATGAACACAAGATCAAGTGGAAGAGAAACAAACCCCAAAAAAACGCCGTCGGAAGAGACGGAGGAGCAGACGATGATGCCGGAGCATAAAAGTAGTAATTATAAGCATTACTATTCGTATTTCCACGAGGTGCAGCAGTCGCCGACGGCGGCACAGGTACCGGAATCAGCACTGGCGGTGGTGGTGGCAAGTTGAAGTAATATCTGAATGCGGGTGGTGGCGGGGAATGAGAAGAAACCGCCGTCGCCGTAGCCGGAGGTGGCGGAGGTGAAGGCGACGGCGGGGGTGGAGATGAGGTTGGTCGAGGTGGGGGTGAATTGAGTGGAAAGTAAGCCAGTGGTGGCACGTGAGGCACCGGCGGAGGTGACTTGAGCACAGTGGGCGGTGGCGGTGGTGGAGCGCAAATGGTGGGACAAGTTGAACATTCGCTGATACAAAGTAGGCTAACCGGAGGAACGACCTGGACGACACGGCCGTCCTCGGGCGCCGCCCCAGCGAGGGGGAGGATAAGAAGAATGAGAATGGAAGAGAAATGGAGGGTTTTGGAGAAATGTTCCATGGATGAATAGGCTGTGGAAAAGAGGAAGCTTCGTAATGAATAAGAAGAGGAGGGAATTGAAGTGGAGAAGAAGAGTTAGAACAAAGGGGGTTGGTTATGAATTTGCCTTCATTGCACTTTTACACTTCAATTTTTTTTTTGTTTGCCTTCTTATACACTTGTACTCGGATTCCATTAATCTTCCTTAATCGGATTCCATAAATGTGTTTGGAATACAGGTTCGATGATTAAATTTAAAATATAAGTCATCGAAAAAAATAAACTATTTGATAACGAATGCGTATTTAATTTTAAACTATTTCTACTGAAAAATATAGTTTTTGAAATTCAATCGAAACAAGATTTTTATTGATTTGAATGGTAAGTTATTATTGTAAGACGAAGGAACTATTTTATTTCGATAATAAGCTAAATATTATTATATAGAAATGTTTAAATTTGCCTTCAAATAAAGAGAATGTTAAACAACAAAACATTCTTGAATTAAGTCATGTAAATGCTTATTTAGATAGTTATTAAAAATATGTTTGGATTAACCATAGAGAATAGTATTTTTTAAAATAATTAATTTTAAATTAATTTAGAAGTTACGAAGAAATTTCAAAATCCAAACACGAATGGTTAAATGGAGTATTAATTTTTAGTTTTCTGTTTTCTAAAATTAAGCCGATGTGCTTATGGTCGACTTTTATTTTTGTTTTTAAAACATGACTAAGAATTCAATGTTTTGTTTTTAAACTGTACGAAGAAAATTAGGGAGAAAAGAAACTCAACTTTTAAAACAAATCTAAGAGTCAAACTTAAAGAAACAAAATGTTTCAACATTCAAATCTAAGAAGACATCTATACTGCATATAAAAAGTAGTTTTTTAAAAAATAAAAAAGGAAAAGAAAAACATAGTAGTCCTTCTATTTAGTCACATATCTTTTCAAAATACATCAATTGAAAAAAGAAAAAAAAACTAATTTCACCATTTTTTTCAAAGTTAAACTGAATTTTATAAAAATAAAAGAGTAAAACAGTCAAGGCTAAACTGTATTTTCAAAGAAGTACTTTGTGTTTCTCTTTAAAATGTGAAAATCAAATTTATTTATTAAAAAGAAAGATTTACCATCTTTATTCCAATTTTCTTTATGATGGCAATAGAGTTTATGTAAAAGCTAGACGCTTGAACTGGATGCTTCAAGAAAACACGAACAATAATCTCAAGGAAAGCTTCTTTCTCACACAACTCCATTTCCTTATACCTTTCTGAAAACATAATCAACCTTTATGAGGATTCCCATCTCCTTGTATAATTCCTGCACTTAAATCCTTGCTTTATACTTTTCTTCTCAATCTGGGCTCCTCAATTCCTTCCTGGAGATTCCCTGTTTCAATATGGACATATTTCACAAAGGTTGCCCCTAACAAGAAGCAATGCTTTACAATTACAAACAACTCCATACAGTAAAACTTCTTAAATTCAATGTTAGTTAGTGTTAGGAACCAAAGAAGTACGGCTACCTTTGTTCCACATTGGTTAGAATGGGCTAACCAAGGTGGTACTGAGTGGCTTGGCTCTTCTAAGTTTCACCTCAATAGGTAGCGTTTAGGGTGAGGTTCTCCAAAGCTTAAGTACCTAACAATGTTATCATAAACAGGTTGTTAAACCAGTGGAAGGTTATGATCGGATGCAAGTGAGGTACTGTTTAGAGTAGCGGCTGGGACATTTGCTTCCAAAGAATGAGGTATTATTAGGAACCAAGATAGTATGGGCTACCACTTTTAGGGTGTGGTTCTCCAAAGTGCTTAAGTACCTAAGAGTTAGCAAACAAAATGACTTCAAAGCTAAGACCCAATTCATGTGGTCTGAACTCAAAATCCTTGACACCCATATTCAAAAAAATTCTTTATAGAATCAGTCAACTTAAGCTATAAATCAACCCTGCACAGAAGGAGATCCACAAACCAGGTACCTATAATATTGAGTGAACTGTAGCAGATGCATTAAATTTCAAAGGAGTCATTGATTTAGTATAAGCTATAAATTTGTGTTACATTCCAGCTGATAATACCACGACAACATGCGATGAATACAAGCAAAGAGACTATTTCGATCTGCATGACTTGAGAATAAAGAAAAGCTGTTCTGAATTTACAATGGTTTTTTTTTCCTTTTTGGAATCATGTAATCCAATATAACTTATGGAGTTAGTTGCCTTACTCCCGAGGTAATGAGTCTTGGCTGTTGATAAGAACAGCTATGAACTCCCTCCCTGGTAGCAAAGATCAATCAAAATCTTCAGATATACATGTATGAAGGATCGTACATCTTCCTAGTATTGGCAAGATCTTGAAGAGACAATTTCTTTATTTCACATTATTGATCCTTCAGCCTTTTCCACGTTCAAATGAAGAACTCCATTACCTTCATGTTCTATTACCACAGTCCTTCTGTAAGCAGTCATTAAATCAAGCAACTTTCCTCTTATGGGTTCGCCGGTCCTTTGTATACCGTCACAATTGTCATACACAGGTCTCTAACTTCCTTCGTCGGTATAAATAACTCTGGTATCCTGGTTTAAGAATAAAAACGCTGAGCAACATTGGAAATAACAAGTCTAAAACATTGTATCTTTGACTTGTAAAATAATATAGTTGAAGTTTGATTACTAAATAATTATGATTAGAAAAAAAGCTAAATCAATTTTGATTCTCTAACTTTGTAAAATTAAAAAAAGATTTCACTTGAAGTTGTGGACCTCATTTGATGACTGCGGCTTCGAACTGGAACTTGATGCAGATGCAGAAGAGCGTGAATAGTGATTCCGGCTTTCACGTTTGTCAGAACTCCTCCCAATATCTCTTAACCTATTGAGCTCTGGAACTATAACCGTTCCAAGATCAGGCCTGTCTCTCTTCCTCAATTCAGCACACTTCAATGCCAACTTTGCAAAATTTGTGGCCTCCTCCAATGGACAATCTGAAATTGTAGGATCAAGCATCTCATCAAACCTATCTTTCTCAATAGCCCTTTGCACATGGTGAGCCAGACCCATTGGAGGCTTGGCAGTAATAATTTGAAGCAACATTATTCCAAACGAGTAAATATCTGATTTTGTCGTCAACTTCCCTGTTTGTTGGTACTCAGGATCAATGTAACAAAATGTGCCAGCTGCTGAAGTCAGATGATACTGTGTGACTTGATCAGCTACAGAAGGTGGGACTAACCGGGCCAGGCCAACATCACTAATTTTGCTCACAAAATTGCGGTCCAGGAGAATGTTAGCTGGTTTAAGGTCTCTGTGCACAAGCGGCTCTGGCTTTGCTTGGTGAAGAAAGAGGAGTGCGGTTGCAATTTCAGCAGCTATTTTGAATCGTCGTCTCCAGGATAACGGAGGGCTATTCCCTCTCCGGAAAAGTCTGTCTTCTAAGCTTCCATTATGCATGTACTCATATACCAAGCAACCATACTCAGGGCATGCTCCAAGAAGAAGTACCATGTTTGGATGTCTAATACAACAGAGAACCTCCACCTGCAAAACAACCAAGGAAACTTTGTATGAATCCATGAACAAACAGCAGGAGTTTACTACATAAATTACCTCTTTGATCTTATCACTTGCTCAAATTCTTGTTTATTTTTTAGTTTAAAGTTTCAGCTATGTAATTCTTCTCTTGGTGTAAATCACATCATTTTAGGCACAGTGGTACAACAATATAGCAGTACCTCTTGTTGGAATTGCTTCCGTCCTTGAGCAGCGTCAGGTCTTAAAACTTTAATCGCAACAGCCGTATGATCAAGTTTGCCACCATAAACGGGACCGTATCCACCTTCTCCTATCTTCAATTTTTCAGAGAACTTTTCAGTAGATTCCTCAATCTCCTCTATAGTGTATTTTCTATATCGGACGTCGTTCTGAGCTAGAGCATTCAATGCTCGTTTTTTCTCTTCTGCCTCTCGTCTGGCCTTCATTTCTGCCTGTTTTCTTCTCTGGGCTTCTCTTTCGGCTAGCTTTTGTGCTGCCTCTGCTGCTTCAATGGCAGCTTTGCACTTGGCTTTCTCCATCTCGGCAATAGCAAGAGCAGCCTCTTCGGCTAGCCTGACTTCCTCAAACTTACGTGCCTCATCCTGCTTCCACTGACTTAGTTCTCTTGCCTGAATTTCAAAACAGAAGTTTTACGATTTCTTTTCTTATTTATTCGCAGCTAAGCAATAACTAAAAAATTTCCTTTGAGATTTACTTAATCGAAGCACTGTACTTTACTAGAAAAGTATTTAGTTGGATATAAACCATCCAAAGTTGAGAACTCAATCTAAAGACTCATTTAGTAACCGTGATGAATAGAATAGAATGTTCTTAGAGTTACCTTGTTCTTGGCTGAGATTGCCTCTTTGCAGGCTGAGCTATACATATCCATGGTTTGCTTTAATTCCAACTTCAATCTTTTCATCTCAGCCTCTAGTTCCCGCTGTAGCAAATAAGTCGGCAGAGATGTTAAATCAATGCAAGTGCAACTACATAACTATCACAAGTATAGAAATTTCGAACGCCAATGACCAATGCACACGTACAGTAGATTGTGAAGCAGAGTCCATTGACAAATTTGAGCTAGCACTGAAATCTAAACTTTGAGCAGTCGCATCCATTGAACCAAAAGCCATTTGTGCAGTCATCATATTGTCATCAGATATCGAATCACGACTAAATGAAGACCTAGACCCTCGATTTGGAACCTCTATGTTTTCCAATGATATATTAGTCGGAGAAGTTTTTGGCCTCTCGCGGGTCAATGCTTTTGCTGGTTTTCCACCTCCATTCCTTTCAGCGAGCATTCTCTCTGTACCAGCACTTTTCCATCCTTCCTTTGCTACTTGCATTCTGGATTACCAAATAATAAAGCAAAAGATTTAAAAACTATCTCACTCTATCAAAACAGAAGCTAAACCGAGTAGGAAGTTAGTTCTCAAAACTGCATTACTTGGCTCCATTTTCTGGTTCGCTGCTGCTGTCTGGTTGACCATTTGACTGAACTCCAAGCGGCGATGGTTGTCTTGGTGGCATGGCGGTATTAGCCACTGGCCGAAGAGCTGCCCTGGCAGATATTATCTTCGCTTTTGATATTACATAAACAGAACAAAATTCTGGGGCAGTTTTTATTATGCTGGTTGGCACATCGGGGGCTTTAAATTTCCTGAAACACCAGACTCATTAGAAGCTTAAGTTACTCGACACGGATGTGTGTGAGAGAGAGAAAGAGAGAAGACGAAAAGAGAGACCTTGCTAAAGCACTTCTTGTTGAAGCTCCAACTACAAAACTGTTGATGCAATTCTTATGAACGTAGTCAACAAGCGCTTTGGAAATATCAGGATCGTCAAGAACAACCTCCTTCAGCTGAACCTGAATTTCATAAGCAAACATCCTGATGTAAGTTTTAATTTCTCAACATAACTCAACAAGTTAAGGAACTTTTTCTCCTCAATTAACATCTAAACAGTCCAACCCCAGCAACTCCTAATTTTTTTATATAGAACTCGAAACTCATAATTCTCATCCTTCACTTATGTCGTCATTCACAAACAATACTGAAGTTCATGCTTCCCTTTGTGGCACTCACAATCATCTAGGACCATGATTCAATCATTCAAATACAAATTTCCTAAAACACTTCCAACAACAATCTAAATTTCAGTCAGGCCTATGCATAAACAACTAGAGTGCATAATAAAAAGCAAGCAATTTGCAACGTATAATCGAATAAAGGGAAGTACCCCTTTACGAGCACAATATCCACGGTAAGGAACAAATAGCTGCTGGGCATCAGTTTCGCCATTTTCAGAATCGCTCGCACCCTCTAAGAAAAAGACCCACAAAGCAAAAGTAAAACAAAAGCAATCAGAAACTAGACCAAGAAAGGAAACAATGTATGTGATAATGATTAAAAAAAAAAAAACAGATAGAGGGTACCTACGATTAGCTTTATGCCTAACATGAATGAGAATGATAAGTGGATTGCTAATGACCAAATGATCAATAGCCCATCGTACGGCGTGATGGCTATTTTTATCCTTATCAATGGCGACCGCCGTGGTGTTCAAGGGAATCCCATCTTCTAGTGGATAAGAGGAGGGAGACATTTTTTGCAAGGAGGTTCAGGATGAAGGTGCCAGAGCCGCTTGAAATTAGGCCAAGATTAGATTTTCCGATTGAAGAGAGCAGTGAGGAGGATGGAGGAGAGTCATGAAGGTAAGGTAAGGGTATGGAGATGATAACAAACATAACAGACATTTGAAAAATGGCGATTCTCCGCCATTGGTTTGATTTAACTAAATTTAACCAGGCCATGACCAAATGAAGAAATGGGTTTGTAGCCATTGCCGTGTAGATTAAGATCGTCGTCATCTTTCTGAACTTCCCCCTAAATTTTGGGAACTCTTCGCTGTAATTGGTGACAGCCTGCGATGTGGATTACAATGGATTTTGATTGTTCTCTTCATCTTCTTCTTGTTGGGGAATGAAAATGCGATCGTTACGATGAATTTTCCCTCTCTTCCACGGATTCAAACATTTTCTCATCAATTAATAAATCTATAAAAAAAATTATTTTCAGTGACTTGAAGCATTTGGGAAACAAAATATATACAAATTTTAAATTCTATCAATCCTAACACTTATATGTATATTAAATATTTTAGTTGATTTTGTTACGCATAAAGATGCTACAAAATTCTCCAACCATATTTTGTTTTACTTGTATTAAAATCGATTCCATCAAAACCTTAGAAATGTAATTATAATACAATAAAATTTATTAGGATTGAACAAGCTAGTTTAAAAATGTCATTGTAACGAGAACCTAATTCAGTGGTGATTCGTGTTGTTATTTTTATTAATATTAAATAATATACATTTTAACTTACAAAATATACTAGTTGATATTTTCGTAAGATCGAGATGACAACCTTTCATCTATTGATTACATTAAACATAAACAATTGGAACTCTAGATAAACTTTATATTTAGAAGCGGGTTTTTTCAAAAATAAAAAAGAACCAAAATATAGTAAAATTTATTATTTATCATTGATGAACTTTAGCATATATTAATAAACACCGATAGAAATTTATAAGAAGTCTAGTGGTATTTATAGGTGATAGATATGGAATTTAAAATATATTTTTTAAATATTTTCAATAGTTTTGGTATTTAAGATAATTTTCATGTTTAAAATGTATTTAGTATAGTTTATTGAACACAACTAGACATGCTTGTTATTTAATTTGGTACTTGTAATTTCTTGGGATGATTATTCATTATGCATTTCAAAACACACACAGATCTGTTACAAATTAACATTGGTAAAATATTAATTTATACTCTAAAATTTAAACCGGTATCAATTAAAACATTGAAATATGTGTTATATTTTATGTGTCCTAGACGTTCATACGTAAATCAAATTGAACTATAAGTTAATATTACATTTGAAGATTTTCATACAACAATTTTTAATCATCCATTTTGTTAATCTAGCGTTTAAAGAAGTCTACCCGTGCGTGTGAAAATTGATACATTGACAATCTTGAAAGGTATTCTTTATAAAAGATATTAGATTCTCAAAGTTGATGATAATATTGGAGTTGGATTGAAACAACATGAACTTCACACCATATTTTTCTAATGAAATTTAAAGAACAAAGTAAATCGATGCGTTTTCTAAAGTCCAACCTTCTAACTAATTGAATCTCCAAAGTTTAGATGCATAATATTATTCGACTTCCAAAATTCAACTATATTAAATGTCTTCCTTTGGGGAAAAAAAGGTGGTTAGAATTGAATCAAAATTTGGAGTAAAATTGGATTAAAAAAAATCGTTGCCGAAATAGGGTGGTTGCAAATATTGGGTACATAGTAAAGAACGAGTTGTGTTTCAAACAAAAGTGTTTATTCAAATTGTGATAGCTCCACTTCTACGTCTTCGTAGACCAACTAGGTAGGGTTTTGGTAAGCAATGAATCGTAAAATTTTACGATTTCTACATTAATCTCGACGGGGTCTCTTGTTTAGCTCTTCAAGTGGAAGTATAGTACTTTTAGCACACAAGTATATGATTACAAAAAGTTGTTGGAAATTGTCTTCCTCCCCATTCTATTTTCTAAGGTCATTTTTTTTTTTTTTATCAATGCAAGTGTGCTTTTTCACCTTGGTTTATCCCTCTTATATACCGCGTTCACAAAATAGTGTTTGAAATACATTTTCAAGCATTTAATTTAAAAAAAAAATCATACGGTTTGATAACCACCCAAAATATAATTTTTGAAATATATTTTAAACCATTTTCATCAAAAGAGTTTAAATTAAAATTATAGGTTTTTTAAAAAATCTAATAAAGCGGCAAATTATTTATAGAACAATTTTAAAAACGGAAAAAGACATACATCTACAATGAAAAATACAACCTACCTGGTACACTATCGCTATTTGGTAATGTGCGTAATATATTTGGTAGACTATCACTCATATTTGGCTATTATTTGATATTGTTTAGATTTAGATAACAAAATATAAAAGATTTATTTTTTAAATTATCTGCACGATTTTTTTTGGTAAGATTCTCTTCGTAGACGATCGTTTTTTGTACATTTAAATTTTAGATTTAGCTACCCCAATCTAAACGACTTTTTTAGAATTTTTGTGTACATGATCATTAGATTTGGTTGTTTTTTTTTGTATTACCCAAATCTAAAGAACGTTTTTTTTAGTCTTTTATATGATCTTGAACAACCAAATAAAAGTTTGAAAAAAATGAAAGATAATGGAACATACGAAAATGAAAATAAAAAAAAAAAGACGAATGAAAGGACAAACCTATAATATTTAAAAAATTGCTAACTTTATTAGTTTTATTACACACTATACATAGTTTAGTATTTTGTTAAATTTATGAAAGTTTCCTTTAAAATTAGCTATTTAAAAAATATTTTTTCCTAAATCAATCAAAGAATACCAATATTGTGTATTTTCACTATTCACAACGACATAATTAGAGTATTTTTGAAAAATATTATATTATTCTTTCCTTTATTGTGTTTTAATATGATTATATATATGACTGTAATATTTGATTATAACGAATGAATCATCAATAAAATACTAATATTCCATACAATCTAACAATTCAAAACACAAAATTCGAATATTTAAACTTTAAGTATAAAAATAATATTCAAACTACGAGAAACGAAAAAAAGAAAAAAGGGCTCATTCTCACTCCATTTTTCTCTAATGTTGGATTTCTCCACTCTCTCTCTACTTCCTACCTCCTCTCTCCATTTTACTTTATTTAAGTCCAAGTTTGACAATCTTTCCCAAAAGAGGAAAAAAAAAAAAAAAAAAAAAAAAATCAAACTTTGACAATCCTATTCATATTCATTATGTTTACTATCGACAATCTTTACATTCACATGTATAACAAACATTGTGCTATTTAAAATTAGTGTGACCCATTTCATTATAATAATCGTGTAATTATTACATTTTTAATTATGATTGAAATCCAATATTTGAAATTACATAAACTAAAATTATATTTGTTTTTTCTTTAAAAAAAACAACCTTATAAGAAAAGGGAGATCCAACAAATCCAAAAAAAAAACCAAAATGAGATTTATTTAGGTTAATATATAAAAGATAATGTAAGTCTCATTTTATAGTCCTTTATATTTGATGTCACATCACCTTTTGTAAGGTTTATAGTTTCTTATTAAATTAAATGATTGAGTTGACTGATGAACTAAACACAATCTTTTGTAAAACCAAACAAGATTGCCCCATCTCTACTTTTACAATTAATCAACTTTTTGGTGTAATCAAATTACTGATAAAAGTCAATATATAGTTTTCTTTGGACTTTCTCATCACTCATAAAATAATTCAAATAAGAAAAAAAAAAACAAAAAATAAAAGTATTGGGTTTTTCTTTTTTCTTTTTCTCGTGACCGTTTATTATATATGATTTTTTACTTTAGAGCAGACATAGTTCAGTGGTAATTGACATTACTTTTCATCGTATTGATGATAAATGAATTTTCCAACCTCTAAATATTGTATTAGAAAATATATGTATTTGACCTTTGAAATTAAGAAAGATAGACATGAAAAATATATACTACGTGTAATATGATTCCCACGTTTTGATTAAAAACATATTCAAAAAAGCAAATTTATTCTGAACTCCAAATATCAAATGTTAGTGTGATAAGTAAATAAAATGCAGGTAATTAAAAATATAACTTTTTATCGTATGTTATAAATTTTAATATTTCATTCGGTGTTGATAGTTTTGGTATTTTCTATTGTTTAATTTTAGTTATTGTATTTTTTTAATGAATCTTAAATATAATCATCAATAGTTAAGTTATCTGGAAATCGAAGTTTTTTTTTTCAACAATAAAAATCAATATTAAATTGTAAAATTTTAAAAACGAAAAACACAACGTTTTGAAATCTAAAAACTAAATTGAAATCAAACTCAAAACTTAAAAAGACTAGGAATATGATATGTCTGGTAAAATATGCGTATTTTAAGAGGGACTAGTTCATTTACGAACTAAGCTAAGATTTATCGAAACTACGTAGACTAAATTTGAAAAAAATATTTGAATAAAATAATGAGACGGCTTCATTGATAATTTATTATATTACATAATATAATATATAAATCAATTACTTCGCAGATGGCATAAACTTTGTGCCAATGACATTTCGACATAAATCTTCATAAAAGAAACTGATAGCTATAGTTTTCTTTCTTTTTCTTATATATAAATTAATTTGAGAGGGTCTCATAGGTCGTAGGAGAAACAAATCCTCACCAAAATATTTGAATTTCAAAATATTGTTTATTTGAAAGACAGAATCTTAATTTTCTTTTCTTTAAGAAAATGTTTTTTATTGTTAATTTGTGTAAGTATTTTTTTTTTTTTTTGGGACTAAATGATAGAAGTGAGGAAGCCACCGAACAGAGAAAACAATGGTTGGACAAACAAGCAACTGAGTCAAGAGGACGTACAAGATTAACTTAAAAAAATAGCTCACTTAGCTTTGGGCTAAAATATCCCAGTTGGTCGAGTTGAGGTGGAAGCCGATCATATACATTTGATAAACGGAACATACTATAAATGAGAAGATGATAGTTTAGGTCAAAAGTTCAAATCAATCTTATGGCACCCCATACTTAAAAGATAACCTATGTGATTTACAAACTATGGGAACAATACCATAGGTTCGTGTAAATACATCATTAATTACGACCTACTTCATAGCAATTAAGTCAATTTTAACACTCATATTCTCTTCCGGTTGTAAATTTACCGTTGTTACCACGTGAAAGTCAAGTACATTTTTCCTATATAGATCTTCACATCAACAATTACTATTATTACTACTAGTACAATAATCGGTGTTGAAGAGATTTAAACATACCATACTATGCTCTTTTTGGCACACTATCACTAAATTAATCTCCACCTATATAATTTGATTTGAATATGTATAGAAATTTTAGAGTACCAATAAATGCTAAAAACTTGTGAACAGAAATCAAAGAAAGAGATAGAGGTGGAGGTTAGTTGAAAAGAAATGTATTTTTCAATCCCATCCCTATTTAATAAAATAATAACAACAATAATAACAATAATTGTTTTTATGATGTTAATATCTATTGAATAATTTAAGTTTAATCATAGTAGTGATGAAAGATAGGTAATCTTTTAAATCAATTAATAAGCATCAACACTAAAGATGAAAAAACTGGCAGGTTAAAAGTATAAATACAAAAATGTATACACTAAATTAAAACAATATTCAAATTTAGAAATAAAATTGAAACATTTTATAGATAAAAAATTTGGACTTAGATATAGTTCTACCGGATAGGACAATCTATCCTCGAAAAATTAACTAAACTATTTTTCTCGTACAAACACAACATAAATGATGGATCTAAGATCTCCGACCAATCAAAAGAAAAACTATTCTAATACTCAATTTTCCGACCAAAGAGAAGAAAATAAATTAAAATATCTCAAACCATTAAGTTGGCAATAAAAATCACTTTCACATTGGCAAAAATTTCACATATTTGTGATATTCAATATATCAAATTTTATTGGTCGGAATTCATTTTCAGCAATAAATGAAGATAGACATAAAAGGGAAAATAAAAACGAAGGGGCAAATTGATTTAGCTCTTTTTTTTTTTTTTTTTTTGTCTTTGTTTTGTTTGTTCATCAAAGTTGTGAGTGATTGGAAGAAAGAAGAACAACATTGTAATTAACAAAAGACCCTTTTTGATTGGATTGGAGGATTATAAGGGGAAGGATTAAGAACATCATGGATTGGTGGGTTTTCAACTACTCGACACGTGTTCTATTCTTTCTTTTTCTCTCTCAACAACAACAAACAACAACAACAACAACAACAAAAAGAAGTTTGTATTTTTTTTTCTACCCCAATTCTTTTTTCCTCGTATTTGCGTACTTCTCTGCAGCTTTGGCAATTTTTATTTGTATTTTTTCCTTTCTGGGTCTTGTAAATTGCTGTTTGTTTAAGTGGTAAGCAACCCATTATTTCTTGTTTCTTCATTTTGATTCTTTGGTTTTTTGTTTTTATTATTCTCTCTCTTCCCCCCCCCTCCCCCCTAGCTTTGTGGATTTGTGATGTTGAGGAGGAAAAAGAAGGAGAAATAGTGGGAGAAAAAGAAGAAGAAGAAGGGGAAGAATCTGCAGTTGACGAGCTGAGAGATTAGGTAGTGAACTCTTTTTTCTACTTTTTTTTCTTTTCTTGGTTTAATTTTTTTCTTTTTTGGGTTGATTATTGTTAGTATTTGAAAGAGAAAGCATGAGAGGGATAGTGAGATAGAGAGAGGAAGCTGAATTGGATATGAGAGGTTACGAAGGATTGCCTCTGATTCAGGGAAACTCTTATCAATTTTGTTTAAAGGGTAACTATCTTTTCTAGGGTTTTCCTCTGATTCTTGGGATTCTGGCTTTCTGTGTTGGTTCTCGTGATATTTCTTTAAAACCCCTTTTCGTTATGTCTTTCTTGTGTTTACAGATAAGGAGTTTGGTCTGATTTTATTTTATTTATAATTATTTGGGGTTTTTTTTTTCTCTCTTTATGTTTCCAGGTTTTTCTGTGCATTTAAAGTTTCTTCTGGTTGATTCCTGCTGGTTGTATTTGTTTGGGTTTGGGCAGAAAGGAGTTGTCGAGATGGGAAATTGATGGGCCTATCAAATTCTCCAAGTTAAAGTTTCTCTTTGAAATTGGTGGTCTGATCCAGTGTAGTTGACCAGATCTGGATGTTCATTTCATTTTCCCCTCACTTTTTAAGGCCTCCCACGCGTTGCTTTCCCTGACTTGGCTTCCTACTTTCAGTCTTATCAAGTTTCTTATTGATGGAAAATGGTTTGTTCAACCCCAACATTCACATTCCAAGATCATTCTTAATGACAGAAAAAGGCGGTGGATTAGTTGAAATATGACAGGTCTTGTTATTTTGGAGGGGTTAGGGGGTAACTTTTATCATTGCTTAGGTAGAGAATTTGATGGAGGAAATGTCCCCAGCGGTTGTGGTGCCATTTAGGGTAGGTAATTCAGTCTGTGATAACCCCAACATGGCAACTCCCATGGATATCACAAGACTTAAGCTAATGGCAGATACTGCTGGTTTGTTATCTGATTCTGTGACTAAGGCTTCTGATGACCTGACTGAAGTAGGTTCTGATGATTGTAAGAGTTCTAATGGGGAGGAAGAGGTTGGTATTACTGCAGTTTCGGTTATGAATGACAAGTGCGAAGGAGTTCCATTGTCGGTTGTGTTATCTCAAAATAATAGCTATTGGGGTGCGGCAGACGAGACGATATCCCATGGAAGTGAGGAAGATGATTCTTTATCATTGGAGGGCGATCACATTTACGATAGCTCTTGTTCGCATTCAGTGATTAGTGAGACTAGCAGCATTTGTGGTGATGAATCTTTAGGTTCTGAGGCGTCCTCTTTTGATGCATTTGATTCTATCATTAATGCTAAGGACATTAGCAGTGTTGAGATTGCAGCTAAAGCCAATATTGAAGAGACTAATGTTGAAAGTCTCGAGACTCAGATTGCGAGTTCTTCTTCTGCAGCAGCTAGCCTTGAAGAAGATGTTGGAGGTGGGATAGGTACTGAAGCATGTAATAACATGGTTCTTCAGCTGCCTCTTGAGAAAAAGGCAAGCGAATCAGTTGGTCGAAGTGTTTTTGAGGTAGATTGTGTTCCTCTTTGGGGATATACATCGGTTTGTGGAAGAAGACCTGAGATGGAAGATGCAGTGGCAACCGTACCTAGGTTTTCAGAACTTCCTGTCCAAATGCTTGTTGGCGACCGAGTTCTTGATGGCTCAAACAAGGCTATAGCTCACCAAACCGTTCATTTTTTTGGGGTTTACGATGGTCATGGTGGCTCTCAGGTATGCATACAAATTCCATTGGTCAGGTGAATGTGTTTCTTGTTTAATTTCCTCTGCCCATTCCATCATATAAAGTCTTTTATTTAATCATTGTTGTTTTACCTCAAATCTTTTAATATATAGGTCGCAAATTTTTGTCGCGAACGTATGCACTTGGCTTTATCTGAGGAGATAGAACTTGCTAAGCACGATATAGCTGTTGGCAACATGAAGGATAATTGCCAAGAGCTATGGAGAAAGGCATTCACCAACTGTTTTCTAAAAGTTGATGCAGAAATTGGAGGAGGACCTGGTGTTGAGCCCGTTGCACCAGAAACTGTTGGCTCCACTGCTGTTGTTGCAATTATCTGTGCCTCTCACATTATCGTTGCGAACTGTGGAGATTCAAGAGCAGTTCTTTGTCGTGGGAAGGAGCCAATGGCATTGTCTGTGGATCATAAAGTATGTCCGTGTTTGATCTTTCAATAGTCGATTTCTCATATTCCTGCGTTGTACTTTTTGTCTCTTTACCTTTGATTCTGGTCCACTAATCTTCATGTGTTTTAACCTCTTTGCTGACTCTCAGCCAAATAGAGCAGATGAATATGAAAGGATTGAGGCTGCTGGAGGAAAGGTCATACAGTGGAACGGGCACCGTGTTTTTGGTGTTCTTGCAATGTCGAGATCCATTGGTATGTCTTCTCCTACATGAAATTTTTAAGTCCAGCTTTCTAGTCACTTCAAACGATACGATAGATCCGACAATCTCTTGCTGCTTCACCAAAGTAGTCTATAGTTGCTGTAAAATAAACAGACCCAGGGGACTTAAAAGAAGAGCATTCCGTTGGTTCCAAGTCAGAGCATCTTTCCCATCAGACTTTCTTTTTGTCCGTCAAGATTCTAGGCTTGACATTCTTGAGATGCGTCCACTAGTTTATCACAAGTGGATGCCACTTTGGAGTTCCATTTCTTATTAAAGTGTGGAATATTGTCTGTGGTGCTGTTCTTACAGTTTTTACTCTTATTAACCAAATAGTTTAGATTTTTAGTGAGTGAGGTGATAGATATGACTAGATATTGCGGCAGAATTTGTCTTACTTTTTATCCTTGTGCTTTTTGTAACCGTGCTTCAGAAGCCTTGCAACAGAGCCATTTTCCCGACCAAGCTGATGTCTCCTCTCCTCTCCTTTGGATCCTACTTTTTCTTTTTCGTCTTATTTTCTTTAAAAATTTAAACGATTATCAGAAGGACTTATTAAATCGATTATCAGAAGACAGAAGTCTTAGGACTTGTTTGTATTGACTTGAGAAAAAAACGTTTTTCACAAAAGCCATTTTTATTTAAACTGTTTTGATAAATACCATTTAAAATCAACTTTGAAAGTGTTTCAAAAGCTATTTTGAGTAGCGCTCGACATTTATTTTTTTCTAAAATGGCTAATTCTCAAAATTAAGCACCTGAAAAGTAAACCAAACACATATTTAGTCTTTATGCTCTATGAAGAGACTTCATCCACCCTAGGGGAGCATTGGGATGTAAAAAGGGTTTGAAATTGTTAGGGTGAAAACTTCTGGGCTTGGACCTGAGACTTCAAACAATATTATCTCCAGAGTTCACATTCTTTTAAGTCAATTACAAATTGTCTCTGTGTAGACTAATGAGGATTTAGGATATGAAATCATATTGTGTTCCACTAGGAATCAAGAGACACTTTTGGTTCCGTTGTGCTTGAAAACAATTTAATTAATAGGCTACATCAAAATGAGTTTGCCATAATGTCTAGCCTTTCTATTATTCAAGATGCAAACCATATCAAAATGAGCTGCTTCTGACAGAACATCTCACGGGTTGTTTGGTGCCGCTCATCTACATGACTTCTAGTTTTAATCATGTCCCCCTCTGTCTGCTAGTAGTGCCATGTTATGACATATCCTAAGAACTTGAACTTCTGAAATGCTGGGTTGTCCTATGTGAAATTTATAGACAAACAGTAGAATTAAGTGCATCATCTGGATATAATTTTGTTTATGGTGGCAATTATTTTCTGTGGATATGGAGGTCAATCTCCAATCACTCGAGTTACTTGAGGTTGATCTGAAACAACATACAAAAGGGAGATTGCTGTGATTTCTGTGTTGAAAGGGAATATAAAAAATTGATTGCTTGTTGGTTATTATTATATTCTTTATGAGTATAACTGTAGAAGGGGACTCTGTTTGTTTTGTGTATATGATGCCATGATTTTCAATTTTCGAGGCACTGAGGTTGGATTCATATCGATATGATTATTCAAGTGCATCCCATATGGATTGCAGGTGATAGATACTTGAAACCATGGATTATCCCAGAGCCAGAAGTAATGTTCGTCCCTCGAGCAAAAGATGACGAATGCCTCGTTCTAGCCAGTGATGGTTTATGGGACGTGATGACGAATGAAGAGGTATGCGACCTGGCTCGAAGACGAATCCTACTCTGGCACAAGAAGAATGGTGTCAGTTTACCTTCTGAGAGGGGGTTGGGGATCGATCCCGCAGCCCAAGCAGCCGCAGAATACCTCTCAAACCGAGCTCTTCAAAAGGGCAGCAAAGACAACATCACGGTAATCGTGATCGATTTGAAAGCTCAAAGGAAGTTCAAGACAAAATCATAACTCATTCTCCTTTTTCTTTTTTTTAGTTGTACTTGTACCATATTCTTGTTATGATTTATGAGACAAGGGAAACACAACGATATTAATGTTCGCCCGACTATTTTTCTTCGGGGCATTATGATATTAATGATATGAATGTGAAGGAAGTATGCAGCATTCTAGAATCTCCATCCATGGCGCTCAAGAGCCATTTGTTATAAGCTCTTAAGGCCCCTGATGAGTTTCTGGCAATGTAAATGGCTGCTGCAGCAATGTGATAGGATAGACGAAACAAACTCGGACTCTTCCACGCTTATTGCTCTATTTTCATTGTATCAATTCGTACTCTTGATGCTTATTATAAAAGAATTAGCAGAAATTGAGGTTTTTTTTTCCTTATGTCTTGTTTTACTCTTTTGTATATACATTCTTATATAAACATCACATATTTGTCTTGATTTTTGAGGTTGTTCTTTTAACCACTCCCCTTTTCAATTTCTAAATCATCATTCATTTCATCTTCTAACTTTACTATCATTTGGGTACTTGTATCTATTTATCAAATTACTTCATTCATAAACCTTATATTGTGCATTTTATTTGACAAAAACATGTTTGATAGATCACATTTGTTAAAATTGATAATCAAATCACTAAATAATATTTGTTGCTTTCACACGCGTTGTAGGTGGGGACAGCGACCTACGAAATGGTAATTAGTGACTTATTTGCTAAAATGTACTTGAATTGAAGAACCTAAAATGATGTGTTTTCTTTCTACTATCATAATTTTTCAAATATGACCAATGAAACTAAGACCATATTTACTATAGGTGAAACGTAATAAATTAATAGTAAATTGATTAGTACGATAATAAAAAATGCAATTTGATTCATTAGTAGAAGGTGATTAATCAAACTGTGTTCGAAAACTAAGTTATTATTTATGTCACATAAAGAAAAATATTTGTTCGTGTCACGTGAAGAAAAATATGAATTTGTCATATTTATTATTATTGTAATCGTGTTGGTAATGATAAGGACCGTTTGTGTTTGTGAGGTGTTACGAATTAATAGGTCAATAACATTTTCTTGCAATTTCCCAAAATTTATCCAAAATTTGAATCAAAGACCGAAAAAATGAGCGTTGAATTGAAATGGGAAAGGTATAAAGGCGCGAGGACAAAAGACGACTTCGTTGGCCGAGAAAATTTCCAAGAGCCGCCCCGTAGTTCAGGCCGCTGTTGCTTCTCGGATGGTCATTTGATGGAGTGGTAGTATCTCAATCAATGGGCATCAAGAGAGAGAGTAAAAGCTCCGCTTCTGCAACATCGCCGTGTGCTGATCTCAGGGCTGCTTATCACAATTGTTTCAATCGGTTCGTTTCCATTTCCATTCATTCCCTAAACCCCTTTTGAACCCTAATTCGTTCGCACTTGGGCGATGTTCTACCGATCTCCCGTTTCTAATTTGCAGATGGTACTCGGAGAAGTTCGTAAAAGGTAATTGGGATGAAGAACCCTGCGTCTCCGAGTGGCAGAAGTACAGAGCTTGCCTCTATGTATGTCTTTGAACTAACCTTGATTATTACTAGGTCTTGTAAATATCATTATTTGTGATTGTTTTGAGATGTGATATATACTCTAATTGACAGGAACATTTGGATGATAAGAAGTTGAAGCGTTTCTTGGAAGAGGAAACGCTTGTTCATTCCTCCATGAAATCTGATGGGAGTTAAGGATCAAGATAGTCTTCCTTGTTGATGGTACGCTTGAATTCATTGGTTCCTGCAATTACACTGACAGTTTATCTTGTTTGAGGCCATTACGAACTTGAAAACCATGTCTACTGTAATTCGCCATTGTTAGGATCAAAATGGCTGCACATTGAAGTTTAGTTTCTATCTCTCCCTCTTGACTGTACCACTATATTAGAACAAATGGAGGGTCTTGCTAATTGTGATTTAAACTATTTGAATTTTGAAGAACATCTGAACTTTACTTACTTGGTAGATTTCAACTAGACCAGCTTATTAGGATGACTTATTAATTGAAAATCTTTTGTGTTCTATAGTGGGGTTCTAAGAGCCATTGTTACTGAACCAAAGAGTTTCGTCTATAATGGGATTCTTCTTTCTAGGCCATTTGTCTTCTCCTAGAAGCTTGTAATTTTAGTTCTGCAGTGGTTTTGTTCTATTCAAGCAGAACTCTCCTCTCTGTTCAAGCAAATTGCAGATAATTAGCTGTTAATATCTGCTGTAGCTTCCTTCTTTTGATGAGACTCGTATTGAGTAATCTGATAAGAAAATGAGGAAGTGCCATAGTGGAGCATTATGCTCACAGTGAGCTGCATTGATTTCCACTGTTTTAGAGTCAATATGTGGAGTGGAGTAAACTTGATCGCTTGATTGTGTGATCGCTTTTTAAGCGTTTAACTTTGAAAATAAGTTATTTAAAAAAGAAATATTGAAGTGTTTAACCATCAATTCAAATTAACTTTTGAAACCTTTCAAAGTTTATTTTAAACAATGTTTTGTTAAAAAAGTTAAACAAAAACGACTTTTTGAAAATGAATTTTTTCTCTTGTGTTAATCTGATTTGAGACTCATCCACACGCTGATTGGTATTTAGAAACTTTTCCTACCATTGAAATGAAAAATCTAGCTTTCATTCTAGAGTATCTTTTTCCTCTTTCTGAAAATCACTCATGCGTGCTTTTTTCCCAGTTTATTCTCTACTTTTATGCATACTTTTATAAACTGATCTGCCCATTCTTTTTTTGAGTATTCTATTTCTTTTGGCGAGAAACTGAGCTTTCAAATGAAAGAATATACAGTGGTGTAAAGAAAATCACCACAAAAAGAGGAGACCTGAAAGCATACCGAAAGGGACTCCAATCCAACAAAATTAAGATAAATTCATTACCAGGAAGGCATTAAACCTCGCTTCTCCATCCTTTCCAACTCTCCAAACTCTGTAAAACTCCTATTGTTTCTCTTCGAGCATTCTATGGCTTAGAATCTCTCATCACTTGTATGATTACCTGGAAATGGAACCCATTTGATAACTCAGAAAGTATATCATCTTAACATAAGATAAACTATATAGTCATTACGTTGAATTTGGATGATACTCCTGTCCTATTACTATTATTATTATTATTATTATTATTTGGAGACAACACAGAATAGAACGGCATCTCAAATCCTGTAGTTGATAGTACATGCTCATGCCAAGTGAGCTATGCTCCTTTGGTGTTTGACTCCAAAGCTGAAAAGCTTGAATTAGAGCAATGCTCAAAATATTTCCAAAATTCTAGTTCTTCCTTTGATATAGTTAGCCACCTGATGAGACTCAATTTTATTTTGTTTATTGGAAGAATCTTCTGAAAAAAAAAAGAAAGAGAAATGTATTTTGCAATATTGATTGGTTATCAGACGATTTTGACAATTATTTTAGACTTGTTAACCTGACTTTTTTTTTGAAAACATCCCTTTTAATATCTTAAAATCTTCTAGTTATTAAACTAATTTTAGGATAGGTAGAAATATCATACTTCATTTATACTTAAAATGTTATTGTGATTGAACAACACAGAATGATACACCTTTGATCAGAAATGTTCCCTTTTCCTTTTTTTGTGTGTTTTGTTTTGCAAAAAGGAGAAACTAAAAATGTTTTAAATGCCAAATTATAGAAACTATACGATTTAACTTTATAAAATTGCTAATTTGTGTAGATAATGGGAATATGTTTTTCTTTTTTAAGAAATTTTTATTTAAACTCTTTTATAAAAATTATTTAAAATAAACTTTGAAAATGTTATAAAAATTATTTTCTATTCTGTATGGAAAAAAATAAATCAATTTTTTTTCTTCAAAATGATTTATTTTCAAAATTAAACTACCCAAAAGTTATGTGTACCCAACCAATTTCTCTCTTAAAGTAAAATCAAACTTGGCCTCTATTTTAAGTGTATAAGTAATCATCCCACCCCAATAAAGTATAATTTGATTTCCCTAAAAATTTTCTAATCTACTTCATTTTAGCTATTTTATAAATAATTCGTTTCTTTACTATTATCAAAACTTTCTTTACAATTATTAAAACTTATCTTCTATTTTGGTCTCAAAATTGTATAAGAATTATACTAATCATTATTCATTGTCTTTATTCTTTTCGGACCAACAATTTTATATTCTCAATTATTTTAAATAAAAGGTTTTGATTATTCTTTTTAAAAGAGTGCAACACAACACATATAATATATTTTTGAGGAGAATGCTTTCCTATATTTGACTTTTGGTTTTAGAATAAACAAAGAAGTCTCATAAAATTGATTGTTAATATAAAATTTTGTGATTAAATAAATCGTAAATGAAATTAGTATACCCAAAACATCAATTCAAATAGTGTTTATAATATATGAAAAGAAGACCTATTCAATTCTCTCACCCATGTCTCTCAATATCATATGGTTTTACTATTTTTGTAAAAAGATCTTTTATTTGTTTGTCTCTCGATTTTAGAGTTCTATTTTATTTATACGTCTGAAGATTGAGTTTTGAGTTTTATCTCGCCTTTAAATTTTAAAAATTGCTATAAATAATTTAAATATGACAAAAATAATAAAATAGCAAAATGAAACCACTCCTCATCTTGTTATATAAATTTGCTACTTACCTAAGGAGAAAAAAAGTTCAAAAGTACTTTTATGTAATTAATTAATTGACACTAAATTCAACGAAGAAAAAAAGAGGTTTTTTTTTCGTTAGAAAAGGACATTTATGTAAAGATTGAAACTTTAGGATGGAAATTGGAAGGTAGGCGAGGTTGTTGGGTATAGTAAATTTCATTTCCACAATCAAGAGCCGCGTGTGTTCTTCTTTTTCACCCATTTGATCTCGCCGATCTGTCGGCCCCCTTTGTCTCATCATCCGCCTCATTTGCCAATCCAACGATTCATCTTTCAATTTCGAACAACCCCTTTTACGGATTTGCCTGAATTCGCTCACACTGTAATGAAAACCCAAATCAAATATTCAATTTTTAAAATTTCTTACCTTTCCAAGTTCCCTTTTGGCACATAAGACAAGGTATTAATATCTTTCACGCTTTTCCTCTGAAAGAAATGTAAAACCCATCGAAGAACATTTCCAAGGGAAGAATATGCTCCATTCCCCAGATTGATTTTGGGCTCTGTGGTTCATAATCTTTCGTATTCTCTCTTCCCTTTTTGAGTGATTAATCTATTACTGTATCTACTTCTTTTGGGTTGCAACAGTTTACTTTCTATTTTGTCGTGGAGAAGCTGCCCAAATTATTGAATTTTGGTACTGTTTCATTCTCTTTCTTGTTTGCTCAATTGCTTCTTATAATCCTGTACTGATTTGTTGGGTTTGGGATTGTTGGTTTATTTATTTTTTTTTTTTTCTGTTTGTTTTCTATTGAACTAATGGATTTGATTGTGATTTCTGAAAAGGGGAATGGTGTTTTATAATGGGGATTTCTTATTGTAGATGATGATATTGGATTCCTTTTTACTTTCTTCATGTTCCCTTTTCCTGTTTTGTGTTGTGGATTCAGTGGTTTACCAGAGTTGCTGTGAACCCTTTTATTTGTGGAGGTTGTGTTTATGATATGATTGTTGAAACTAGTAGCAGATTGTGGGTTTGTTTGATGCACAAATGAAGTCTGGGAATGGTGATGACTTAGGGGAGTCTGATGGGGGAAGGTTGCTGGAGGAAATTGAGGCAATAAGTAAAGCTTTGTACTTGCACAAGGGCCACACGAACTCAATTGTTTATCCACCTGATGTACGGCCAGGATCCCATTTGGCTGAATCAAAATCAAGATTCAACCAGGGATATCACAAGGATGGATCATCATTGGTGGATGAAACTGAAAGAAGGTCATCATCTTCTACATGGAACTGGAAGAAATCTTTGAAAGCTCTTACCCATATTCGGCATCGAAAGTTCAACTGTGTATTCTATCTCAAGGTTCATTCCATAGAAGGTCTGCCTCCAAGTTTCGATAGCTATAGTTTAAGTGTGCATTGGAAAAGGAAGGATGAGGTTTTGCAAACGCATCCGTCTAAGGTTTTCCAAGGCATGGCTGAATTTGATGAGACTTTGATTCACAAATGTGTTATATATGGTGGGAAAAGTTTGGCTCATAACTCGGTGAAATATGAGCCTAAACTTTACTTGATCTATGTTTCTTTGCTTGGAGCACCAGGGCTTGATTTTGGGAAGCATTGGGTTGACCTCACAAGGATTTTACCTCTTACCTTGGAGGAGCTTGAGGGGGATAAATGTTCTGGAAATTGGTCGACCAGCTTTCGCCTTGCAGGCAATGCGAGAGGTGCTAGCCTACATGTCAGTTTCAGTTTTTTAGTTACTAAGGACGATCCAATGAAATTGAGTGGTCCTGAAAATGTTGTCCAACTCCTGAAGTTATTGCACCATAAGTCAAGGCTTGCTAACTATGATGCAAACCGTAATTCTACTAATTTAAACGGGCTTCCAAATCCAGATGGAAATATTTCACATAGTCGATCTGTTACCTCTACTCAGTTTTACGAAGCAGAACTTTTTGATGAACTAAATCCAAAACTGGAACTCTCCGAGTCAATTAACCTTTTGTACAGTAAGATGGATGAAGCGGACCAGCATAAGTCTGAGCATTCAGGTTCTGAGTTGGCTGAGCAGCTTGAATCAAAATCTAATGAGGAACAGAAGTCTGATGAAGCAATTGGTGGAGGTAGTAATGACCCTGGTGAGTTTTCCATTATTGAATGTGGGATAGAACTAGCTGGGAAAGAAGATAGCTTTGATAAAATGACTGTTCAGATTCCTGAGGGCTTGAAAGTAGAAACTATTTCTTTGGACGATATCATGGAAGACGAAAAAGTTGCCACTGAGATTAAGTCAAGTGTCATGTTGAAGGATGCAGTTTGTGATATTCATGTAGATGACTCTACTCAGGATGACTTTGATAATGAGGAGAATAAATTAAAACTGAAAGTAGAAGAAGTTGCTTCAGATGAGTTGAGTTCGGATTCTGATCTCAAGTGGACCTCACAGTTGGTGGAGACTGATTCTCCATTAGCTGTTGGCGAGCTTGTCGAACATGAAAGTGATATGGATGCCAAGGAGAATTGTGCTAGAAAATCTCTAAGCCTTGATGACTCTTATGAATCTGTGGCCAATGACTTTCTAAAGATGCTGGGGTTGGAGCATGGTTCTGCGAGGTTTTCAGATCCTGATATTTCGTCTCCTAGAGAGCGTTTATTGAGAGAATTTGAGGAGGAATCCCTAATTTTTGGTAATCCATTATTGGACTTCACAGCTACAGAAGAGGATTTTGGAGGTGTTGATATGGAGTTTGCTTCCGAGAATCAAGATGAGGATTTTGATTTTTCTTCCATTTATGTTGCTGAAGAAGTACAAGAGGAGGGGTACCAATCCTTGAGAAATAGAAGGAATGCCAAAATTCTCGCAGACTTGGAGTCGGAACATTTAATGAGAGAATGGGGCTTAAACGAGAGTGACTTTGAACACTCTCCACATTATAGTTCAAGTGGATTTGGGAGTCCTATAGAGTTGCCGCTACAGGAAGAGCCACCAAAGTTATCTTCACTTGGGGAAGGTTTTGGTGCATTTCTTAAGATGAATGGTGGCGGATTTTTACGGTCCATGGGTCCTTGGCTCTCTCAGAACACTAGCATTGGACAGAGCTTAGTCATTCAATGTTCTGAACCGGTTGTTTTGCCTGCTGAAATGGGCCATGATATCATGGAGATAGCACAGAATTTAGCATTGGCAGGAACTGTTAACCTTTCTACTCTGGCTAAAAAGTTGATGCCGTTGGATGATATAACCGGGAAAACTCTCCACCAAATGGTATTGGAATGTCCTCTCAGCACAACATTGCTTGAGAGGTCAGCAATTGCAATTTTGATATGATTTTTAAACTTTTTCCAAACTTTTTCATTATCTCAGTTCCTGACTCATCTTCTTTCTGTCACAGGGAGCCTATGATCGAGCACAACATGTTGTGTAGTTCGGTTCCATGCTGCGAAAGGAAAGACATTGAAGGATTGCCATCTCATCATAAAGATAGTAGCCTTCGATCACTTATGAATTCCGAGATGCATCAAGACCTTGTGTCACCTGATGATCTAGCACTTCGGGCCATGGAAAAGATCGAAACCCTCTTAATAGAAGGATTAAGAATACAATCTGGGTTGACAAATGATGAGACGCCAGCACGAATCAGTGCCCGTCCCTTTCATTGTCTGCCAGCCTGTCGACTGAGGCGTTCCAATTTGGGTGGGTCTTGTAGTTCGGAAGGATTAAAGGAACTGCAGTTTATGGATCGCCCCGATACAACAGGTGATGTTGTTGGGTTGATGGATCTTTCTCTAACATTGGAGCACTGGTTAAGGCTTGATGCTGGTAACATTAATGATGATGATCAAAATGGTCAGCACATTATGAAGACTCTCGTGGCCCATGGTGCTAACTATGCAGATATAATTGAAAGACTATCCAAAGATATCAACTCTGGAATATCCAGCAAAGAGCTGGGATTGTTTGGGAACAAGCTTGTGGTGGCTCTCATGGTGCAACTCAGAGATCACTTACGGGACTACGAACCAGTTGGTGGCCCGATGATGTGCATAATGGAGGTCGAGAGGTTTTTTATCAACACATCTCGTGACACAGCCAGTGAAACGAGCAGTGTCAACAATGGGAAAGAGCCATTGCAAACACAGGAAGATAGTCCTGAAACTAACCCGACTCAGGTGAAAGCAGACAAAGGACACTTTGTTCGTGCATTTAAAATCTCTGCTATTCATCTTTTGGGTGTAAACTCTGTGCCTAATAAGATGCAATTCTGGGCAACCACGATGCAGCAGCAATTGGGATCACGTTGGTTGCTTTCGAGTGGAATGGGTAGAAACTTCAAGCTCCCATTATCCAAGTCGAAAGCAATCGTTCAATATTCGTCACTTGGTACCAAAGCTCCAATTGGCGACATCTTGTGGAGCATTTCCTCTGAAATACACGAGGGAATGGTTTCTGCTTCATCAGGTTTGAGTTCACATAAAAGAAACCCTGATGTCGTGATCCCGAACCAAAGTATTAATCTACATATACGTTGTAGTTGATCAATCGATTGGCCTTGTATTGTGAATCAGAGTTTTTCCTATTGTATTTACTTCCTTTCTGTTTTACTTGTAAAGGAATTGGTGAAAGCAAAAGTTTTGAGTGTCTTCATAAGATTACTTTGTATATTTGCTTATTCCAGATTCATTTTTGTATATCTATGATTTTCTATATTAACAAATTTTCTGTACCATGTTCTTTAATCTCGACTTCTTGACTTCAAGTTTGATTCCTACCGATGATTTCATTCACCCATTTGATCTGTATCAATATAAATTCGATAAAAAAATCTGTCATCACTATATGTAACAGTGAAAAATGATGCTGTTTGGTTCTGGGGCCTCTACTCCCCACAGAACTCCAAACCAAACAACATCAACCTATTGAACTGTTTGAATTTCCCCACACTAAATCCAAATTTTCTTATTAAACATTGAAAGTTTTGATGTAAAAATAAACAAATCAAGAGCTTTCATGAGTATGAACACCCTCGTATGTCGTTATCACGTATTTTGGATCCTCTCGATCTCTTTCGACTCTCTTCTTCACTGGGCAGCCTTCGACCGAGCATTTGTAGTAGTTCCTGCATTTGACAGATGGTTGGTTAAGCCAATTCAGATTAACAATTAACACTAACCCACTTGTTTTCATTGGGTTTCTTGATCATCTTTGGTCTAATGTTTCTAGCATTAGAACATTTTATCTTAGGACAAAATTTAACGCTAAATGAAGAACATTACTAGTCCTTTTGTTTTCTTACCTTGGATTTGGGCTGTTCTTCACCATCTTCTTCCCATATTTCCTCCACTTGAAACCATCATCCAAAATCTCAACTTCTGATTTTGTCTTGAATGCAAATCTTTCTCTAACTTCCCTCTCTCTCCCATGGTCTCCTACAAACACCAGTCAAGATCATACACGAGATGAGATCACAACCTCAAAAGAGATAATATATTTACCTACTCATTGGCGATCTCATCAAGTTTTGACAAGTAGGAGAGAGAAATGCATAAAGGGGAGAGGTAAAAGAGATATTAGTACCACTACTTCTAGAAATATAAAAAGCAGTACAATCTTTAATGGTGGCTGGCGAGAAGACTCCACCTGAATGATACAGAACCCGAAAATATAAAAGACTCACAAATGCTAAAATGTAATAAGAGTTATGTGCTTACTGCTGCTAGGCTCTGCTTGCTGAATGGTGTTCCCAACAAACTCATCAACCTCCCCCTCTTGATAAACTGGGTACATCACGGAGTCGGTCAGAGTCGAAGAGTTTTCGTTCAGCCATCCATCAAACATCCAATCCGTAAACTCGAACCCGGGCTGCTCGGAAAGATCACTCTCCGACGTAGTGAGGTGCTGGTTACTATTGTAAGACATGTAGAAATTGAGAAGCAAAAGCAAAGTAAACACTTCTTGGTTTTGAAATTGAAATTAAAAAAAAAAAAAAAAGTTATGGTAGAACACAGAGAAGCAAAAATATGAAGTGAGTTTAGGTTGACAGGCAGTTTCCCACTGACCTTCCTCCAAACTTAGGAAGCTTCAAAGCTAATGCTTAATATAATGAAAGATGAAGAGACCTTCAAGTGTAGAATATGAAATTTGTGGGGTATGCCATAACAGATGACTTTGAGTAGACTTTTGCGACTATAATATGTGTTCATTTCACTTCAACATTATTATCCTTCTCAAAACCCAACCCCTTCATTGGGCAATAGACGATATTGATTCAATTCAACCTACAACTAAATCAAATGTTTACAAATTCATCTCGACCATCTTATCTATTTGTCGAAGATATATATCTTAAGTAATTGACGGTTTAGTTGACATGAAGCTTACGTTTTTGTAGAAAACGTATTTTGCATAGTGAAGGATTATAAACTAACAATATGGTAATTGAATTAATTTGTTAGGACATGGATAATAGTGAACAGTGTGGCCAGAATTATGAATTGTACGGACCATTCAATATATAACACAAGATTTGACATGTTTGAATTTAAGACGTATTTATAAAGACTTTTCAAGTATTCTAAATTAATTTTTTTAAGTACTTAAAAGTTATTTTAAATAGGCTTTCAAATAGTTTGCGTTTCAAACCTAATAAAAAAAAAAAAACGTGTTCATTTTTTTTATAGAATTTTCAAAGAGGCGACATATTTTTCTTTTGGTCTTTGAAAGCAACCACTTTTGAGGCTTCTATACCTTCAAAGTCCCACAAAAGTGGTTTGTCTGGATCAAGAAAAACTTAACACAAACTCAAAAGACCTTGGAATTATGAAAATCCTGCTCTAACTTTTATGAACAAGAAGCCAACAACCTTCATAATTTGTATACAAACTCCAATCATGCAATTGTGTGGAAATGTGAAACCATTTTCAACTCCATAAAATTTCAATAAGAAAGGAAAAAAACCATATATTTCTTTGGTCCTCTTATTGGCAAATTGGTTCTTCTTGGGCACATATATAGTTAGAAAATTATTGGAAAATTCAATAGTAAACGAGTAACTCTATCATCGGTACACCTTAGAGGTAGATCTAAAGTTTGTTATAATTGCAAATTCTTTTGCATTGTGCAATATTTGCTAATACTTTGGACTTAATTTATATATTTACAACTCCCATTAGTTGTTAGGTCATGATGTTGCATAAAATTATATTATCATTCCAATTGTATCGCTTTAATTTGAGTAGTAACTGTAACGAAGAAAAAAGACATGACTTTTCATTCAAACATATCTAAACCATCACATTATGATGTTTCATATCTGTGATCAAGATCACCCCTTATACACGATGGAAATACCACTCTATTGCGTAACCACTTTAACCTAAATAGTTGTAGATAAGAAAATAATACACGGTTTAAGTTTTTTTTTTTTTTTTTTACTATATTTTAAAATAGTTTTAATTTTTTTGCTACACATAATTTTTCTTATTATTATTAATGGCTTCACTTTGGCTTTTCATCTCAAAATTTCGTAGCTTTGACCAAAAACTTAAATTCATTTTCAAGAATTCCCTGACATCATATTAGCCAAAATATCACTTCACTTTCAAATTAAAATGAGATTGGTTCTTACTTACATACATTATTGTGCTTGACCACTTGTTCCTTAGTCTACCAATGTCTCTGTAAAACACATCTAAACATTGTCTTTGAGGGTGTGGGGGATTAATAGAAGGAAAAGAAGCTGAGGTATTATCCACCTTTAGGTTTAGTGTCTCAAATTGAGTTTTATCAAACCATAAAGTGATTTTTACTACAAAATTTGGAATTACTAATAAAAAAAAAAAATCAAATTGTAGTTATACTTCCTTAATACAAAGAATTTCATTTTCTTACAAAAAAAGAAAAAAAAAAGAAAAAAAAGTCATTGATAATATTTGGTCTTTTGAATAAAAATGTTAGTGGTATCAATAGTTTAGCTGTGTTTGTTAATTGAAAAACACGAATTTGAGAAAAAAAATATTACTAAGGATGCGTTTATCTCGAAAAAGTTATCAGAGAATGAAAATTGACATTTGTAAAACTTAATGATAAATAATATAAAGTTTCTTATCAAAATGAACACATCACTCGGGACTTCTTCAATGAACTATACGAGGGAAAATTAATATATAATGTTTAGATATTCAAACATTATATTTTAATTTTTAATGATGAATAAAATACTGCTTATTTATATCACGATTTTGAAGTTATACAATATTTTAAAAATATCTTCGATTTTCTTTCTTTTTTTAACAAATTTGTGGGCAGAGGGATTTTAGCTCTAAATTCGACAATACGCATTTGATGTTCAGTTAAACTAAAGCTATACTAATTTCGTTAAATACCTAAATTTTATAAAAGAGATTAAATATTTTTTTTATTATTATTTATATGTATCGCATATCGTTTTAAAATATAACAAAATATTTATAAATATATTAATAATTTAAAATCTAACATATTTATTCATGTGATATATATAGTCTTAATTTTTTTTATTATTTTAATTAGTATTAAGTTGAAATCATTTTAAAGTTACTTCATTGTTCAAAATCATATCAGCTAAATTATAATTTTCTCCCTAAACCAAAATGGTTATAAATCAAAAAGAAAAAAAAAAAAAAAAGAGAAAGAGAAAACTATTAAAAAGTCAAATTCACATTATCCATAAAAGGAAAATAATAACAATAATAATGAGGAGAAGAAGAAGAAGAAGAAGAAGAAGAAAAGTCATAGTCAACGGAAGAGGAGGTCCCACCATTCAAATTTTGGTTGAATTTGTTTTGAGGACGCAGTTTGTTCCCTTTACAGTTTCCTTTTGAAAAACTAAAAACGAAAAAGAAATATCCGACTCAAGAACGGGAATCAAACGGTGGATTACCTTACGTCATCTGGCTCACGTATGCTACCACGTGGCCTTCCACCACTGCACCACCTCCGCTCTAAGGTACAGCGCCTATCGCGGCGGCTCTCTCCCCTTACCCTCCCGTTACAACCACAACCCCTAATTATAAAGATCTAAACTCAAAGGGTGTGTTTGGGGGAAGAGTTGGGTTATGAAAGAGTTAGTGTTATGATAAAACTAGGTTTATCATAACACTAGTTTTATCATAATCCTTGTTTGGAAAAAGAGTTTACAAATGTAGTTTTATGATAATATGTATTTGGGAGAAGGGTTAGGTGGGAAGGGTTAATGGAGATTTTATGATAAGATATGTTTGGAAGAAGGGTTAGGTGGATAGTGTTATCATATATATATTTTTTAAATATATAATATAGATTCGATATACAAATTTCATAATTTTATTTTATTAAATAATCTTATTTTTCTTAAAATCATTTGTCTTAATTTTCTTAATTACTACATTATTGACGTTAATTCAAGAGGAATGTATTTTTTTATCGATATTATAAAATGTTACAATCTCATTATTCAAAATGAAATTTGTATATATTTTGTTTTAATTTAATCTCTCCCATTCACATTTTTAATCTAATTTTTTCATTAAGTTCTCAATGTGATTTGTTAAATTCAGCTTTATGTTTTTTTATAATATATATAATTGAAACAATAACTCATAACTTCATTTTTACATTTTTTCCAAATTTCTTTCGTAGTCAAGAAAATTAACGATCGATTATGCATTTCTTATTACATAATTATGAGACTGTTTTAAATTATGCATTCCTTATTACATAATTGTGAGATGGTTCAATAAATTAATTTTATAGCCCTTTTCAAACAATTTTGTAAATAAAATGAACAAAAAGAGAATGAATGAATCAAAATTTATTTAGACTAAGAAAAGCTGAAAATGACAAATAAGAATTTTATTAAATAAAAACTTATTAAGGTAAGTATCACAGGCTGTGAAGAAAGGTCATTTTGAAGTAGATTAGTGTCAGACTAATTCTACACACTCATTGCAGAAATTGATGAAATATAGTAAAATTCCAATGTTATTTATCATCTAATATATCAAAATCAAACCCAAAAAATTAAAGGTAAAAAAGGAAAAAAAAAAAAGAAGAAGAAAATACAATCCCAAGAACAAGAAGAGGAGGCAAAATCCACATTCTAGATACAAATTTAGTTACCTTTTTCCTAAAACTCCATATGTATAATCAGAGAGTGATTTTAGTTTTTCAAATTCAAAAAAAAAAAAAAATCAAGAAAAAAACGAAAAACACCTCAATCACATATAAATCTCTTCCCCTTTCAAGGGGATATTACTTAGAGGCAAAGAGAGAGGGAAGGACTAGTGTGAAAAGTATTTGGGAGGATTATGGAAACCCTAAAACTAGGGTTTCCATAAATTGGACCCCAAACAAGGGTTAGTGTTATGGAAACCTAAACCCACAGTGATAAATGGAGGCCCAAACAACCCTAAAGGTTCTTAAAATTTTGTATTTTGTTCTATTTTCATTTTAAAATATTTCATTTGGATTAAAATCTTACTTTACTTTGGTCTTAGAAATTTCTAAATTTATTTTAGTGTCTGGATAATTAGACTGTTTTAAGATACTAAGTTTTGTATAATTAGAGATGCTTCATTGGAGAACTTAAAATTTACTATTTTCTTTTTGGCACATTGACGTTATTCTACCTCAATTTCTTTATTCATACTAGATGTGATATAAAAAAACTTTTATTACCGAAATATTTCGTGATTTATTGAGGTTAATCTTTTTTTTTAAAAAATTAAATTAATTATTTTTATTTTGTGATTTATTATAAGAATATTTATCTTCTATATAAGTTAAATATATTTATAAAAAGAGGATTGTCAAAAAATAAATTAACAAAATATTTATCGTATAAAACAATTTCAAAAACGGAAAAACCTCACGTGCTCATAATAGAAAATATAGAAGATATCCCGTATTGACATTCAACAACAATTCTTTTTTGAAGATCTTTTGTATTTATTAACGATTTTGAACAAGTAAATAACAGGTGAAAAAAAAATAGATTTGATACACCAAATTAAATAATAGTTTGAAAAAAATAAAAGAAAAAGAACTAAATAATAGCTTGAAAAACAATAAAAAAAATGAAAAGAAAAAAAAAAAGAAATGAAAAGGAAGAACAAACCAAATAGTCGATTTTATGGATTTTTTAATTTTGTTATATGGATTATAAATATATTTATGAATTTTTTTTTTTTTGTGGAATTTAGAGTGAATATTGGCAATGAAAATATGTATCAAAATTTTTGAAATTAGAGTGTAGGTTTGTATTGGTGGTAAAGAAGACGAAGACCCAATGACTTTTAACAAAATTACTTTATGCTAATTGGGGAATTCAAAAGCCATCATTAGTTATCCCAACATAACACTAAACTATAACTCTCCCAGTTCCCCCATATATATTATATATATTCTCTTTTCTTTCTTTAGTCAAAAAGTTTACCTTCATTAATTCCATTCAATCTACACCACTAGCTCTCCTGTTCAAGTCTTTTTTTATTTTAATCATTCTTGTCATCTTTTCTTTAGAAACAAACCCTTTTTCTAAAATTAAAAATTTTGGAATATTTTGTCCGGATATGGTTGTCATATATGATACCATGTTCCTTTGAATGTATTGTTGAATTAAATGTTGTGATTCTATAAAGTTAAAAAACTAACAGATATATAGCTTCAAAATTTCATGGTTATTGTGTTGCTTCACTCGTAATATAGAAATAAATTAAGGTGTACAACGTCTTGCTTTGTATCTTACACTCTCTACTCTCATTTATGTTTGATGCGATTTATTTACTTTTAATCTTTATCATGTTTAGCTTTTAATTTAAAAAAATGCATGACTATAAAATGAATCTTAAACAAATCCTTTAAAGATACTAACTATTCTCGTATTAAAAACAACTTAGTCATTTAAAAGATTAAGTATGGAAATATCTCTTACGGAAGATTTTTCACTACAAGAAAGTCTAGAAGGGTATCTTTTTCAAATTAAAATAGAGTAAGTATTGCTTATTTTAATAAAGTGGGGGTGATGAAAGTATTACGAATGCGTCAACCTAGCTAGTGGAAATGTTCAGTAAACCAACTGCATATATTTTTCTTTTTTTGAAAAAAAAGGTACCTATTGTTAGATACACAAAGCTTCCTCTAATTAGATTGATCTTCAGCAACACACTATCAATCTGAGCTAATGACAAAACCATACAAAAAGAAACACAATAACCTTTTTCAATAAAAGTATGAACCCTAAACCAATGAGAACATTCCTCTATATACTCACAACTTTAAGAAGGAAAAAGAATTAGAGAAATAAGGCTCACTGCTACAAAAATGGGCTTCCATGACATAACCAAATTGAGAGGAGAAAATGAAAAAAGTGTCATCAATGTTAAAAAAACCGTGTTTTTGGTGAAAAAAAAAAAAACAGAGATTTACAAATTTTTGAAAATTTATGACAATTTTAAGTATCATCAATCCATGACAACTTTGAAGTGTCATTGAATTTAAGTGGTTCTAATTTAAGTAAATAAAACCAATGGGTCTTTTGTGAATAAGACGACATTCACAAGCAGAACTACACATCTCTAGAAAATTCCAGTCTGTATATATAATTTTTAGGACCGATTGGAATTTACAAATGGCACATTTAACACAATAATCATTGTTGATGCCTCAATTTGGTACCACTGCAAATTAAGATATAAGTTAACATCGGTATAATGCTTAGTCACTGACACTTAGCTTCGACAATAGAAAGCTAATAAGGTAAAGAATTCAGAATATTTTTCAACTAACTTCAAATGTTACAAAAGTCCTAACGTGAGAGTCAATCCCCTGATCTCTCCTTCCAAGAATTTACTAATTGGATGCTATTTGTGACGCAGTTTTTGGGAGGAAGGGAGACCAATGGAAACTGTCATGCTACCTCTTTAATCTTCTTTACCTTATTAGCTCTCCCAAATGGTTATTGACTTTATAGTGTTCATGCCATTGCCTATGCAACTATGCACTTATGCTAAGATTTAATTGTTTTGCACACGACAATAATTTAATTCTTTCCAATATTACAAATTCAACTACTGGTACCATAAATTCGTACCTCTATTTTGGCAACATAAAAAATAGTAATAATTCAATGCTAAGTTATTAATTAAGACAAACACATAATTGCAATCAAATATGCCACAAGCATGCCTCCAATGGACAAAATCTTTGCAAGCCAAAGAAAACTCAAGAAAAGAGGAATGGTGGAGGGATAATCACTAACGAGCAAAAATAATTCAATAATGGAGAACACAAAACTGAAAGTGATGGAAGAAACGAAGGCGACGAATCGATGAGGGTGTATCGTCGATTTTTCTGCATCCTTCCATAAGCCATTGGGAGGGTTGATAGCTGCCTGAAACGCCATCGTCGCCACTACCGACGCCACCACCATTAGTGCCTCTCTCTGTCTCATCTTCTGCTGCTTGCTGAGGCTATTTTTCCTGTCAAAATGGCTGGTGGGCGACGGCACTATGGCGCCGGGTACCTCCGCTGTGGTCGAGGCGTTTTCTTCTTTGTTGCTTTGGAACAGGCCATTTAGTTCCATTCCATTTGTGTTCACCAAAAATTTTATCATCTGCATTCATATATTTGAAGTCTTTTAACCATGAATCTTATATAGATGATCATCTTTCTAACATGTAATTCTTATTCCTAACCCACATTTAATTTGATAAAAGCAATGATTTAATACAATCTAACTCTAGTGGTGCTTCCACTCGACCTCTACTACACAATAAAAAATTAAGAAAAAAATATTTTTTTCTAAAAAATAAAATGCCTCGTAACAATATTTTATTAGACTATACTTGAATGCATTAAGATAGATGCATTGAAGTGAGCATCCAAATTTTTCTCTCGTTCGATAATAGTGAAGGAGCAATTCCAACATCGACAAACATTCGTTACCATTTTTAAAAGATCAATAACCAATCATCAAAGGGACATTGTTAAAGACTTAAAATTTATCAAACCAATGAGATCATAATCATCATGCTACAATAAAAGTTTGTTTAAATCATACAATAATCCCTTCCTAAACTTAATTTTAAGTTTGTTTAATTATTTCTGGGCTATATGATTATAAGCCATTTTAGCAAAATCTATCTAATGTTTGACCACCATTTAAAATTATTTTTTAAATATCAAGAGAAAGAAAAAATTAAAAGACACATTTTAAATTTTTTTGAAAGTTTCAATTAATTTTTACCTTGGCTACCATCCAACGAACTCACCGCTCCACCACCCTCTATCGTCCCACGACCAAATCTATCGTTGCTGCTACAACCGATGAAAAGACGATCATCATCGATGACCACCTTAGCATCATGGTCGCAGCCACATCCCCAGTCACCCACGAATGACCGGCAACTAGAACTACTTTAAAGTCATCTTTTTTGTAAGTTAAACCAAATAAACTTTTGAAAGAAAATGCACTTTTGAAATATATATTTTCCTTAGGCACAAACAAACATTTCGGAAATATATATATATATATATATATATATTTGGTTTGAAAGTTTAATTTTAAGTATTAGATAAGGTCGGGATTTAATTTTTAATTTAAAAAATTTAAAAATATAATTGCATCTATCACATAACTCTAGAGACCGTTTTTGCAATATGGCAAGAAAAATGATATTCTTTAGAAGGAATTATATTAATTACCTCAGTCTGTTTGTTAGAGACAGCTAAATGAAGTATAGAGCATCCAAGATCATCCTTGTCATTAATAAAACCATAATCTACAGCATCAACAACCAACACCTTCAAAGCTTCCAACTGGTTGTTCTTCACACACAAATGCAAGGCGTTTCCCCCACCGTCGACAATGGTTCGAGCTCGAGCAGCATCCGGGCTAGCACGCACGAGCTCTTTCAAGACATCAACATGGCCATTTACGGCAGCAAGTTGAAGAGGGTTCCAGCCATCTGCATTGCGAAACAAGCACGTATGAGAGTCGACTTGCAGCAAAAGCCTCACAATTTCGACATGGCCCTCTGCAGCTGCTAAGTGAAGGGGGCATGATCCCTTTGAGTTCAACACTCGAGTCAGGTGAGGCTTCTGTTGAAGAATCCGGTCAGGGAATTTGGCGAAATCGTGAGGCGGTGGATTATCGGGTACGACTGTTTCGAGAAGTCGAAGGGATTGTTGGAGCAATTCTAATATCTTTTCTACGTTGCCCAACATTGCTGCTTCTTGAAGCTTGTTTTCTAATGTTGCCATTCTTTCTTTGTTGTGTGTTCAACCTTTTTACTTCCACTTCATTTTCGGATGGTGTGGTTTTATAGTTAATTTAAAGGGGAATTTTTGTTTCTCACCGTAGGAAATTGAAATCTCCTTTGATCACACGGTTTCTTTTCATGCATGTGTGTTGAGTTAAATTTTAAATCAATCAATTTGTTTCTAAACATTTGTTTAGGAATAATATTGAACTAAAGTATAAATTTTGCTATATTTTAGAAATATCTTCAATAATTTCGATTCTCTTATGTGGATTTAAGTTTTGAATTTAATTGAATAACTTAAGGTGAACTTTTAATTGCAACAATGTAAAGGATTAAAAAAGAAACCTTTTTTCTATTGGAAATAAATATTAAAAGTGTAAATGGTATTTTTTTTTTTTTTATGTAAGTTGGATCTTTTTAAAAAAAGTTTTTATCTTACAATAGAAAACTACTTTAGAGTTTGATATGTTGGAATAAATAAAATAAAAATAAAGGTAAAAATTAAAGTAACATTTCATGGATAAATAGAACTTTTTTGAGTCACAATGAAGCAATCTTTGCAAGGAAGCAATTTTGGGACACAAAAAATGGTGTATGACTTTTGTGATAAAAGTTGCCTCCCTTACCTTCTTTGCGTGCCTCTGAGGTTATTTGTAGACGAGTAGTACTTAGGTGTACACATATTTAATTACGTGCACCCTTCGATTACAAAGAAAAAACATAATTAAATTTGTATATTTTAGAAGTTTATAACGTGTGTGACACGACTTACAAATAAATATTGGAGTAGAATTAAGACATTCAGATTCATGTCATTTTTTATAGTGTAAATTATTGTAAATTATGACAAGAGAATGTTAAAAATATTTATAAAATATAACAAAATTTCAAATGATGAACTTCGACAATAACTATTTTGGTTGGTTTTACTATGACTATATAAAAATAATATTTTAGTTTAATTAATAGGAATTTGAATATGTAAACTTTTGGATAGAGAACATAAAACCAAATTATGGAATTATGTCAAAATTATTAAAAGTTAAAAAAAAAAAGAAAAAGAGAAGGATTCTTTGCAAAGAAGTATTCTTTTAGAAATTTATCTTTTTAATAAAGAATATAGTCTCTTGCATTTACATGTTTGCTTTTTACACTGTCCTTTTCTTTTTCTTCTTAAATAATTTATATATTTTTACATTATTCCTTATTTAAGGAAAATTAATGTATAAATAACGCAACTAATCAAATTAAATGAGATAAGCAAACCCTATTAATAAGCACACAATACCACTTTGACCCAATAATAGTGACTTAGACAATAAATGGACACATTAGAGCCCTATTGTTAATAATTCATACCTGTTATATTTATTGTTTATCATATCAATACTTTTACAAATTGAGTGACTTAAAACTCACTAGTATTTAAAGTATATTTTAGGGATTACAATTTTCTAGTGATAATGAAGGGTGCATGATGGTATTTTTGTAATATTAGAAAATAAATTTTCATTCACTTTTCATATAATTATATACATAGAAAGGTGCACAGATTCATAAATTGGAAAATGATATATATAATGAAAAATCCATTAAATTAAAGAGTCCAAAAACCAAAAGAAAAGTACTTTTTGTCTAAAGTTCAACATTTAGATTATGCGAGACGTTTGGATGTACCCCATAAATATTCTATTGGCTTGTTAATACTTTTTCTTTCAAAAAAATGTGCAAATTATGTACCTTCGACTCTTTCAATGGTAGAAATAAAGAATAATTAAGTTTATCGCTAAAAACAAACCTCAACTAAATAAAATATGAAACCAGATTTTTAAAGTTATAGACGTCTGTCAGTGCCTATTACTAATATTGAGAAATTAGATTTAAATTTTACTATTTTTATAATATTTTGGAGTCATTTATCTTTTATTAAAATTTATGATGATTTCCTTCCATATCTTTTTTAAGAAACACTCTTTGACACATCTAGCTAAATTATAAAAATAAATTTGTAAGAACGGTTTTCTTTGTTGCTTTTGAAATTTATCTAATTTCTTAAAACGTAAACAAAACATTGAAACTTAACCATAGTATTTATAAATTAAATTTTCAAAAAACGAAAAATTCAAAATAGTTATCCAACCGAAACTGATTTTAAAAAAACTATATGAATAAATTACAAAATATAGTGGCCAATGAATTTCCACAACAATTACAAATTACAAAGTACTTTGTTGTTTTCTTGTTGTTGGTTACCACCTTTCAATTGCAGGCGTCGGAGGATTTAAGGCATAGTACGTAACAATATAAATTCTTGTTAACAACGTTACAGTGAGGACAACACAAATATCATATACAATACCATACGATTCAAAAAAATATATTAACAAAAAGTAGTCAAATTGATGATCAAGTAAATATTCATTTTCAACTCGTTGGATATTTTATAAATTTTTAAAATTAAATCTCACAAAATGAAGGTATTTCATATAAATATAATCAAATAATTATTAATTGAACCTATTTAACATAGTGGCGGATGATTAAACAAAATATCCACCCAAAACCATTGAAATTGTAACCAAAATACCCTAAATCAGTTTGTAAATAGGAAATGTAATTACGACAAACAATGTGACGAAGAAAATTAGAATCAACTCGAATAAATTATATTATGCAACTCTTATCGACGGTATGCTGAATATGATTCAATAAAAGTATGTTAGTTATACATTAACATGCAAGAAGAAAAACTATATTATCATCTTCAAAGCCATCCTTTTAAACATTAAAAAGTTGGTCATAAGTAATAGATTACATTATTCAAGATATTTCAAGCAATAAATCACAAGGATTTGTGCTTATGATTAAGTAGACAATATATATCACATCATTGTACAATATGATAACAAAGAAAATACGTGAAGAGTCTATGATCGATCTCTAACGAGATGCAAGTCGTTTTTTTTCGATATACATAGAAATAGGGAGCACAACAACACTAAGAACAAGAGTAGTTTTGAGCATAACAATGACATGAGACATTTGAGCTTCGGGAGTCAAAGCTTTAATGGCGGACCAATAAGCAACAACGATGGCTGATATTCCAGACCCCATTGTGAAGTAAATGAAACTCTTAGAAACAGACCAACTTTTTTCGGAAGACTTACCCAACAACACTATAAACTGCATCGCCGAGCACGCGAAACAAACAGTTACGCCGCTCATGAAGCTGATGAATAAAGAAGGAGATTTCGTAGCCATTATGGATTTGCCTGCTTCGTAGTTCGGGCTGTTGTCGTCTTGCCATACGCCGCCTGGAGGATTCGTCCCGGCTTGGAAAGCCATGGCTGCAATGAATGTTGTTGCTACCATTAGAAAATCCCTATCCCTTCCTTCTCCTTCCTTCTTCTTCTTCTTCTTTTGATTTTCTTTATCCTTTTCATTTATAGTTTGATCAGTTTCTATTGAAAGTACTGATTCATCTTCAACTTTTCTTGACATTGTTAATGGAATTCGGAAATCTTTAATTTGTTTGTGTTTATATATACTCGGTTGTTATTGATCAGAGAGTTCTATATATGTACTTGGCTAGCTGTTGGAAGTAATTTAATTATTAATTTATATGTGGGGGTAATAAATTAAATAACACAATTTATGTTTGGACTATTTAATTCCCATTTCATGTAATCTGAATTATGTTTAGTTTTGGCAAAATATTAAGATCTGAATGGATTAAAAAGTTTCATTAATTCACCAAAATTCAAGAACATACAGAAATCAAAACAAAGGATGATATATACATTATTTAAGAAGATGAAGATTTATTAAAGTATTCTAAGTAAAGTGAAATGGCAGCCAAACCAATAGGAAACCCCAACATAGTAATAAAAGAAATAACATAACGAGTTTTTTCCTCTGAGTCAGGTGTGTAAGCTCTAACAGAGCATCCATAAGCAATTCCCATGGAAGAAATGGCCAATCCCATAGTTGAATAAAGAATGAACCTTGAAAATGACCAATTTTTGGCACCAACTGGCCATTTCTTAAGGAACAGAACAGCAAATTGCATTGCTGAAAACACAAAGCAAGCTGTAATTGTTACCAAATATCCACTGAAATCAGAAGGAGATTTTGTAGCCATTATGGATTTCCCTGCAAAGTACTTCCCCTGTTTATCGTCTTCTTGCCATACGCCACCCGGCGGGTTCGTCCCGATTTGAAATGCTACGGTTGCAATGAATGTCGTTACTACCATTAGAAAATCTGTGTCTTCTCTTATCCAATTATTGTTGTTCATCATCTTGTTCTTCTCATGACCTGTTTCTGTTGTGTCTATTGTAATTGCTACTGATTCAGCTCCATTGTTCTGTCTTGACATTGTTGGCTTTGTTGTTTTCAATAGCTTTTAAATGGATATTTTTCTTTTCAAGTGATGTTTTTCTTACTATAACCAAAAGTTGTATTTATAGGGTTTTGGATTTGAAGAACGTGTGAATGTGTGAGTGAGTGAGGAAGGAAGATGGGAGGAACCATCTTCCTTCTTCTTTTAGGCAGCCAAGAAAGACTGACTACACCCTCATATTTTCCTCTCCAAGTGGAATATCCACAAAAAAAGTGAGAATATTTGAAATTTCAAATGAAAGATAATGTTTGATAAATGGAAAAAACTTAGCGGTTTCGTGAAAATTAAATCTATTCTCCATTTTTTTTTTATCATGATTAGTATCAGATTTATGCAGAAGGATTTTTAACAATATTTCGAAAAAAAAACAAAATTTTAAAAATGATTTTTTTAGTTTTTAAATTTTGAGTTATAGCTTTTAAAGTTACGGATAAAAAGAAAATATTAATAACTATAACTGAAACGCTAATTTCTTGTCCCTCTTACTAGAATAAGAAGACAATGAAAACTTACCATTTTTGGTTACTGATTGGACAGATTAAGAGGAACTTAGATATTTAATCTGAGTTTTAGGAAGTTTGAATATTGTTCATTCATTTAGAATCTTGATTGATATGAGTCAGTCAAGTTGGATGAGATAACATTATTATATTTTGCTTTTGCCCAGAAATTCAGTACTTTGGCTACATGTGACTGTCCTGTCCTGTCAAATCATTTTGTCAACTTGTTGAGTAAATTAAATTTGAAACCAAACAGCGTATCCTAAACCGCAGCCAGTGGGAAAATGGTTTCAAGAATGGATAATGTAGCTACCTAATTTTATCATATTTTTTTTTATTATTTTTTAAAATATTAATTATAGCAATAGTAAGATATTTTATTCATTTATTTTGTTAAAAAGAAGGATAAAATCTTTTTGTAATAATATGAAATCTTATGTTTTTTTAATTTTTTTATTAAAATAGAAAATAAAGTCATCAATGAGAATATCTATTATTTAAAAAAAATTCAAATCATTCTTTGACTTATCACTTTAGGAAAAAGCAAATTAATTTATTTATACAAAATCTCTTTTGATTTATCATATTAGGAAAAACAAAATAATTTATTTTATACAAAATTCTTTTAATATCATATTTGATTTATCTTTATCATTTTAGGAAAAAAAGCAAAAAATTTATTTTGGACAAAATCTTTCAATATCATATTTTTACTATTTTAGAAAAAAAATTAATAAAATTACATAAAATCTAATTTGATTTTATACTTATTAAATTTTTCTAAATTGTGGCACATCCCGGGTCTATAAATAAGGTCCTTTATCATTTGAAAAAAAGGAGGAAAAAAGTGTATTAGAAAGAATCTCTACGAGAGAAAATAATTTTTTTTTTTACTTAGAGAATCTCTGCATAATTTTTTGTTTTGAAAATACATATTTCTCTACAAAAGGTGGGTTATTACTTCTTATCGCTTTATTTTTTTATGAGTTATTTTTCAATTTTTTCCTTACCCTAAATCTAATCCCATAGAGGAAAAACTTAGTTGGAGATTGCATTAGGTAGGGATTTATTCCTAAGGATCCGCACCTCATACAACAAGCAAATCTTCTTCGGGATTGAGTTCTTATGTTTATTCTTCTCTTTTTTTAAAATGTAAAGAGAGAAAAAAATTACATAAGGAAAATTCTTTTTTTGTTTTGCTACTTTTTTTATTCGTTACTCTAAAAAAAATCTTTTAACATTTTTCTTCTTTATAAAAAAATAGAGAAAAAGAAAGAAAAAGTTATAAGCAAAAAATCTTATATTTTTATTATTATTATTATCATATTTATTATATATATATATATATATATATATATATATATATATATATATATATATATATATTTTTCTTCTACTTTTAGGGTGGCGGCAACCTTGCCGCCGCCGCCACCCTCTGTTCTTTTTTTTTTTTTTTTTTTTATAATTTATTCATTTTTTTAGTTTAGTTTTTTTTAATTTACTATTATTATTATTATTATTATGGACACTTGTAAATATGACAATTATAGTATCATAAATTAGGCCCATAGCACATCATTTTTACATTTGCAAAAATAGCAAAATTGAAGCTCAGCCCGCATTTTAAAATTACGAAATTACGAAGTTACCCTTCTGTCATTACTGATATACCAATATATACGATTGATACATCAATATATACGGTTGATACATCAATATATACGGTTGATACACCAATATATATCGTTGATACACCAATATATACCGTCAATACACCTGATTTGATGTACTGCTTGTACACTTTTTTTTACTCTTTAATACTTCACCGATACATATTATTAGTTTAAAACACTTGATATGTTGTTGATACACTCAATCAATTAAATACACTTGAAGCACTAAGAATGATACACTTTTATATAGCGTTGATACACTTGTTATCGTTTCTTGTTACACTCGATAGATTTAATACACTTAATCACTTGCTAAACTTTATTGATACATATTATTAGTTTGATACACTTGATATGTTGTTGATACGGTTGCTCAACTGTTGATATACTCAATCAATTAAATACATTTTGATGCACTAAGAATGATACACTTTATTATATCATTGATACATATTATCATTGATACACTTGTTATTGTTTGCTGATATACTTGATAGATTTAATACACTTAATCACTTGCTGATAAACTTTAAAAAGAAGGTGAATTTTATTCAAGACATTAAATTTGGCCACCGTTTTCTAAAACGGGTGATACGGGGTGCTAACACATTCCCATACACAATTGACTCCCAAACTCAACTCTAATTTTTTGTGTAGACCAGTTTTATTTTATTTAAAATGATTCACTTTATTTCGGTGTCCAATCACACCGTAAAAAAGATTGGTGGCGACTCCTTTTTTTCGTTTTTAAAATAAATCTCTTTTTAAGGATGTCGGCCGCTCCGCGTCGTCTCGGGTACGTGGAGACAGATAATTTATTAAAATATGGTTATTTCTAAAACTTATTACAAAAATAATGCTATCCTAAAAGAATTTATTATTATTTTTTTTTTTAATCTGTTGAAGTAGGGCGAGTTTTGAGCCTCACCCTCCTCGCCATTTCTTTTCTTTTCTATTATTTAAAAAATTTTATTTAAATATTTCTATTTTTTATCATTTAAAAAAACTTACTTAAAATATTTTTATTTTCTATCATTTAAAAAAACTTATTTAAATATTTTTCTTTTCTATCATTCATTTAATTATTTACTCTTGAAAAAAATGTAAAATTTAATTTTTACTATTATATTATATATAAATGTATGTATATATTTTAAATAATTCTTTTGAAAACTTAACTTTAACTATTTTAAAATCATTATTAATATTAAATGGTTGAGAGAAAATAAGTCTGCAAAGTAAAGATAATTTCAAATTTGATCCTAGTCTACTAAATATTAGGAAATTCATATCCTAATTGAGGTATGATAAAAATAAATCTTAGTATAATGGTTCCATATGAGTTATCTAATAATTTCTTTTCGGTTTTTTCTTCATCCTTATTGTTTAATTTTTTAATTTAATTAAAATATGAGGAAAGAGTTTTAAGGAATTAGTTAAAATGTGACCCATGAATGTTAAAATGTGTTAAATTAAGAATTTAAATAAAAAGAAAGTAATTGAATTAAAAAATGTTCGTGGTCGTCGTTTTAAATAAGAATTATTTTAACTAATTTAATCTTCTCCCACATTTTAATTAATTTAAGTTTTTTAAATTTAATACTAATTTATTTTTCTTCCTCTAACAAAAAAAACTCACATTCTTTCACATTTTAACTAATTTATTTTTCTTTCTCTTTCGAGTTTATGTTTATGCCAAATTAGATCCTACCTTCTATTTAAGTTTTCACATAGAGGTTGGTCCTAATCAACCCCATCGACGCTATCTATCATATGACCATTTGTAAACAACACAAATGATACATATTTGCCTATCATTTTTTTATTGGTTTTGAATTTCTCGTTGAATACATGCGTTTTTTCCTCATATTAATACTTCTCCTTCTTCATATTCTCATTTCTTCTTTGATTTCTTCATATCTTGTTCCATAATTTTTTTTCTTCTTTGTTATTTCTCATATTCGTGCCATTTCCTTATTCTTTTTTCATTATTAGGTATTGTGTCATCTTTAACTTATTATTTCACTACAAATCTAAACGATCATTTAGCAAAATCATTTAGATTTTGTACCCTCACATTATATTAATAGTGTCTAAGTTAATAAAAAAATTGAACATTAAAAAAGTAGTAAGAAATTATTAGATAACTCGTATGGAACCATTATACAAGATTTTAGTAAGATTTATTTTTATCCTACCTCATATGAATTTTCTAATATCTAGTAGGTTAGGATCAAATTTGAAATTATCTTTAATTTGTGGCCTTATTTTCTTTCTCAACCATTTAATATTAATAATGATTTTAAAATAGTTGAAGTTAAGTTTTCAAAAGAATTATTTAAAATATATATACATACATTTATATATAATATATTTATATATAATATAATATAATATAATAATTAAAAATTAAATTTTACATTTTTTTTCGAGAGTAAATAATTAAATGAATGATAGAAAATAGAAATATTTAAATAAGTTTTTTAAATGATAGAAAATATAAATATTTAAATAAGTTTTTTTAAATGATAAAAAAGAAAAGAAATAGTGAGAGGGCGAGTCTCCATCTCTTTGTTTTTTTTCTTTAAATAAATTAACTTGGGCGAGTTTTGAGAACTCGTCCTACTGGATTAAAAAAAAAAAGAAAAGTAGTTAGTAAATTCTTTTATGATAGCATTATTTTCGTAATAAGTTTTAAAAACAACTGTATTTTAATAAATTATCCTTTTAAGAATGGGTTCAGTGCATGTCTAACCCCAACTAGACAGTCCAACAGTCCAAGTTGAAGTTCGTATCTAGTACATCATCGTTGACGAAAATATATATGTAGATAAAAAGTTACTTGGTCATAGAAAAAAATGATTAGGTTGAATTTCGATTGATGCTTATTTTAATTATTTTTCGTCATGTAATGTAAGTGAGTAAAGAACCCTTAAACTCACGTTTGCATTTTCTACATTTGGTAGGGATAAGACAAAGTGGAATAGAAACCAACAAGTCCTTTTAGGATATATGCTAAAACATACTTAATTTTAGAGTTTCTACTATCGAACCACAAAAAAGGAATGAACCACAAACATAGTTGTTGGTATAGATGGTGACTTTTAATTCTTTTAAGCATTTCTTAACTTTACTTTCACATATTTCCAAAATTTCTCTCATTCAAATGTGATATCGGTTCATTCATGTCTCTCTCCTAAATTCGAGAGTTGCATCAATTTATATTGTGCAATTTTCTAAATCCTAAAATAAAAAACATAAATAATGTGAATATATGAATAAAAATTAAATAGTTCGAACTTTGAAGTTTCTTATTATCAAATTCAAAACATTCCACTGAACAAAACAAGGAAAAAGTGGATAAAAAAAGACGATAATAATGAAACCAAATAATAAATCACAATTAAAGTTTATTAACTCAAAACTTAAAAGGAAGCAAATTACATTGAAAAGTTCATCGACTCGAAACTTAAGAAAATTAAACAAATTACATTGAAGTTTTTTTTTTAAGAATTAAAGGAAATTAATACAAGATAAAAAACACATTAGGAAAATGATATAACTCACAAGAATTTCTTGACTAGGTAGTAAAGTAGAATAAATGGAAGGCTTATAAGATAGAGTCCCAAACTAGACCATATGGTAGCAGTGATCTCAGACATTATTTTTTCATCAGGTGTCAAAGCTTTAACAGAGGCCCAAAAGGAAACAATCATTGGCGCTATTGTACATAGCATCAGTACATACATAATCATTCTCCTAACTGAATAAGTTTTGAGGTACCATCTGAATAACATCACACTTAACTGGATCAACGAAAATGAAAGACATAATGTCACTCCCGCCATGAATTTTTTGTACTCAGAAGGTGATTTTGATGCCATTATTGATTTACCTGCAGTAAAGCCATTCTTGTCCTCTTGCCATACACTGCCCGGTGGGTTTGTTCCTACTTGGAATGCCACGGCTGCAATGAATGTTACGACAATCTGTCGTGAAATTGACAAATAATAAGGTGAGGAAAAGCAAATGAAAGTTCCATCCAACCACTCATAAGGGATAGAGGCCAGAGGGAGAAATTAAACAAAAAGAGCAGAGAAATCGAAGGGCTTACCATTACAAAATCAACATCTCCTGGTCTCATCCAACCACTGTTCATCTCTTCTCCATCCTTTCTGTTTTCAGTTTCAGTATCTATAGCTACTACTGTTGCCTCTTCATTCTTTGCCCCTGCTTTTGACATTATGGAAACTTTGAAGACCTTTAATTAAACATATATCCAAACTTTTTATATGAATTACAATTTATAAAACCCCCTTCTCATATACTTATATTTATAGGGCCGTGGCTAGCTTTATGATTTTGGTGAAGTAATGAAGTCCAAGTTGAGGTTGTTGATATGTACTTTTTCGTTTGCAATGGGAAGATGCCGAGAACTATCTCCTCGTAGCAGCCAGAAGACAGTACATATGCATGTAGGCACCACTCACACATAATTTCCTTTCCCAACTTGAGGATTAATATATATATTATATTACAAGTGATAGGATAGAAACAAAAAATCACATTTTATTGTTTAAGAAATTACAAAACTCTTAGTGTATCTCTTGGCTTATATATAAACACTAATTTCATCATTTATCTTTTAAAATTTATTGGATTTTAGTAGAGCTCAATTTTAACTTTTTTATTTTTACATATACTTTTAATATATCTTAAACGGTCTAAAAAAATTATTTTAATCAAACTTCAAAGTATATGAATCAATATAAAATTTTAATATATATGAATCTAAATAATATTTTTCAATTGACATATATATATATATATAACTTTGTACAAAGGTTGGATCCTACCTTCAAAATATTGTGAAATAATTAAAATGCATAGGTCAGGAGGCTTATATTGAATGACCTCATTCAATCATTTTCCCACTTACGTATTCCACCCAATTTCGTATATCCCCTTTTTAGTTGATAGATAGGATGCATGCAGGCAATGCAGGTCAAGAAAGCCAAGTGGTTCATCTTGAAAATCAACTAAAAGTGATCGGAGTTAGGCAATGACTTTGATTTTAAATCACTTGGCAAATTTCAACATTGAATTGCATTTTGTTTTAATTGGTTTCTTTGTTATTGGAATATTGAAAACTTTTCATGTCAAAACAACTTCTTCAACCAAATCTTCCCCACGATTTTACTTAAATCTATCTAATTTTATCTAATGTTTTTCAACTTATACACTTGGAACCAAACATGTTTTTGAATATAATAAAGAAAAAGAATTTATTTTTATTTTTTTCTAAATTCTTTGTTTTTTCAAAATACTTTTTGGATCACGAACCAAATGGAGTTTAAAGTGATTCACTGGTAATATATGTTAGTTACGTCCGTAGACAGAGGAATTGAACAATTAGCTATCAGATATAATGATTCAAATTTCATAACTCTTCTAAGATTAGAGATCAATTTATAACTCTAGACTAAAAAACATAAATAATGTAAATATGAATACAAATTAAATAGTTCAAACCGCGGTGTATATTATCAAATTCAAAGAATTCCACCAAGCAAGTGAGAAGTAGAGAGTGGGAGAGAGATGACTATGGAACCAAATAAACGAACTTACAAATGGAAGTTTATTAACTCAAAACTTAAGGAAATTAAACAAATTACATTGAAGCTTTTTTCCCCAAATGAAGGAAATACAAGATATAACATAAGAAAATGACATAACTCACAAAAATTTATTGAGTAGGCAGTAAAGTAGATCAAATATTGGGAAGACAATAAGATAGAATCCCAAAATAGACCATATGGTAGCAATGATCTCATGCATTTGTTTTACAGGTGTCAAAGCTTTGACAGATCAGGCCTAAAAGGAAGCCATCGTTGGCGTTATATATATTGTACATAGCATCAGTCTGTACATAATCATTCTCCTTAATTGATCAACATAAAATTTAACTGGATCAATGAAAATGTCACTCCCGCCATGAATTTTTTGTACTCAGAAGGTGATTTTGTAGACATTATTCATTTACCAGCTGCAGTAAAACCATTCTTGTCCTCTTGAAATACGCTGCCCGGGGGGTCGTTCCTACTTGGAATGCCACCGCTGCGATGAATGTTACCATCACCTGTCGTGAAATTAATAAATTATAAAGATAAGTCAAAAAAGTATCAACAGTAAATATTGCATACAGATATTTACGTGATTCACCGATAAATTCAGGATTGTAAATAGGTTCGGTTAGGTTATGGTGTTTTGAATGACTCGAACGTAGCATCCATGTGACGACCCAACTTTCGATATTTCTAACTAAGGTCGTTATTTGAAAATTTGTAAAATTAAAAATTAAAAATTTTTTATTACTAAAGTTGAAATTTTATTTAAAATAACATTGCTGACACAAAAGAAAAGAATAAAAAAAAATTATCCTAACATCAAGTATCCTATCAAAACATTTGAAAACAAATATGAGCTCAAGCAATCCTCTAATCCCAAATGCATCATCACAGGTCCCATTTGTCTTCATCAATTTGGCTCTTGCTTTACCTGCAAAATATAATAATAATAATAATAAGAAAGATGAATATAAAAATACTCGGTAATTAATCCACTACCAAGGCCTTTTGGATGAGTTGTTGAACTCATTCCAACATATATGCATAATGTACGAATGTAAATATAGCATAGGTAATGACCTTGAAAGATCACAGATCATAACATAGGTAGTTAACCGAAGAAAGTGAACACAATACATAGCATACATATATATTTGCCAGGAGAGTTAACAATCACCGCTAATTTTAGCATGCATTCAATAATCAATATACTTTAGCATAATGTGATAGTCCAAAGTTTCTCAATGCGAATAATATCCTTTAACACGTAATTTATTCCATTATAAAATAACATGCTTAAGTGGTAACATACTAGAAAAGATAATTATTTACTTTTGAAGGTGCAACTCAAGAGTATATCCCGTAAAAGAATCACTTACCTTAAAACTTTTAGAGTTTAACACTTGATTGCCAAATAATTTCCAAATTAAACCTAGGCACAACGAATTTAATCAACAATTTTATCCAATAAAATTATCAATTACGTACAATCTAACTTTAGTTCCCCCATTTGCTTACTCAAATGTAGGTTAAAAACTAATTTCGAACTATGGTCCACAAATTAGATCCAAAAAGTATCCGATTGACTTCAATAAAAATAAGAAATAAAAAAATCCCCAAATTATTTCAGAAAATAAAAAACTTTAGACATTACTCAAATTATTTCTATAAATACTACATTAGTGTAAAGGACAACCCTATTAAAAACTATGATATATTAAGTTTATTTTTTATATTCAAAAACACATTTACAATAAAATGTTATTGTTTTACTTTTTCATTATCATATGTATATCACTCTATTTGTTCGACAAAATTAATGGAATCTCATTTTAAACGACAAATAAATTTACATAGTTCATGATCAAGACCACCAGTATTGTTCAACTGACATATATAACATGTACGTTGTTCAATATGTTGTCAAAATAAAAATGCATAGATCAGCAGCTTTATATACTATGACCTCATTCCATCATTTCTGCACATGTGCATTCCACCTAATTTTCTATAACCTTTTAATTGGTGGGATGCAAGTCAAGAAAGCCTAGTGGTTCATCTTGAAAAATAATAAAAAATGACTTAGGGCAATGACTTTGATTTTAGTTGGCAAATTTGAACGTAACACTTAATTGCATTTTGTTTGTTCTTGGAATAATATATATTGAAAAGTTTTTCTATGTCCAAGCAACTTCTTCAACCAAATCCTCACACCACTTTTTTCTTAAATTTATATATCCTAAGTGTACTCGAAGGGGTTAAAATCACTTTCGCCACATACGTCAAATGGCCAAATATCAAATCCAATTTTTATCTTCTATATACTTGGATACATTGACATGAATATGTATTGGTATTTAATTTGAAATATTCTAAAGAGAAATAGAAATTATTTTTTTTCAATTATATTTTTCATATGAAAAATACTCTTTTAAGTGTTCTATGTTCTTTATACTCTCTAATACGCTCATATCGTCATTATGACTTGACCATAAGAAATGTTATAAGGATCTTTTACGGTTCTAAATTTCAATATAACTTAAAGAAATTTAATATTTATATGCCCATTTTTAAGTATATAAAAAATGTTTGTCCTGCTAAAAGATTATTGACTAGTAAAAAGGCCTAAATTAATCAGTTGATTTTAAATATAGTTTAATACAACAATGACTTTTAATTGACTTGGATTATACTGATTTTGACTGAAAGATGAACACAAGTTTAATTTGAATAATGTTGTTGCACTCATCTTGAATAAATCCATTATTACTATCTTTCACAGCTCTACTTCCTCCCCACTTGTGGCCTACTCCTTTGTCCTTTTATATACATATATCATGTCATCTTGTCCAATAAAGTTTTCCTTACAAACAGCAGCATCGTAATACCACGGCTCCAAAAAAACCGTTTCCAAAATTGTAATAATTGGAAACATTAAATTTCAACATTTCTTTTTTCTCATTTATCATTTACACTTAAATAAATAAACCGCTTTAAAAGATAATAAGTAGAAGAATTGATCACGTAGCGAATTATTAGTTACAAGTTTAGTAGAATGGACAACAAAAAGATAGATGATATTGTTGAATACATTACGTATTCTTTTACAGTGAACGATGTAGATTAATTGCTAATGAAACTTTGTTAGGTGTGTAGTTTTTCATATTTGCTAAGCAGAAATAAAAATAAAATTTTAAGTACTTGGTAATTTCTTGGATGATTGGCCATATTTATTCCCATATGTGGTTAATTTGAACAGAAAAAAGAGTGACATTTTATATTTCATAAAGAAAAATCATTTAATATGTATACATTCGTATTTTTTTTACATGTCATATTGTTATAATCAATTTTAAAGTTAAACAAACAAAAATAGTTAGACATGACCTTGACTCAATAACTTAACTCTGCGTTCGAGACCCTAAACCCTAAATCCAAATTTATTGATTCCACATGTAAAATTATAATTCTATTAAATCAATTCAATTCAATTTTGCACAACAAACAAACTCAAACCGATAGTTTAAGGAGGACGAGAATGGAGAATTTAAAAAAAAAACTTTTTATATATAGGAAAAGTACCGTAAATGACAAAAGGATTGAAATTAATATTTACAAAATATATCAAAATTTCAAACTCAATCAATAATAGTATTTATTGATATTATTGTTACAATCTATTTGAAAATTTACTCTATTTTATAAATATTTTGATTTTTTTTACTATATTTAAAAATATTATATATATATATATATATATATTTATTTATTGGCACGTTGTAGTTTAATAAATATAAAATAACATCATTGCAATTTTTAAAATAATTAAGAAAGATTGGATAATCAGGTTTTTGATAGGCAACAAAAATGGAATGGAATATTAATTGACAACGACAAATAAAAAATTAAATTAAATTAAAAGAATTAATCTATGTTTAGGTTTCTAATTGAAAAGACAGAAATATATAGTTCATAGTTTTAAAGAAATACATGAATTGACTGAGTTGGTATGAGAATGACACAGTACTAAGAATGAATGGCACACTCTCAAATTTTTATTTAGAATTTCTTAATGGAAATGGAATATTTTCAAAGTATAATAAAATAAATTAAAACATTTACCATGTTATAGTAAAAAATACATGTGTGTTTAGTTTGGTTAATTAATGGATTACTTTTTTGTTTTTTTAAACATTAGACATGTTTTTAAATTTAGGAAGAAAAATTGAAAAATGAAAATTCAAGCTAGCTTTCGAACAAATACATTTTGTTTTAATAAACAAAAAACAAAAATTGAAATAGGTCTCAATATGATAGTTACGGTAAGAGTATGTGTCTATCATTTCAAACTACTTTAAAAAAAATTTCAAAATCTATCGATGTCTATGATAGATCGATATCGATAGACGTCTATCAATGTCGTTTATCCTTGTTAAAATTTGAAATTTTGTAAATGATTTAGTTCATTTAGATATATTGAAAAGAAAAAAAAACAATCATTATTTAAATCTCAAATTGTGTATTTTTACGTTTAGAAAAAAACATGTAAAATTGAAATTAATAACATTTGCTTATGCCAACATCATATTCACGTAGCATTAATATTAAAAAAAAACACTTAATAAAACGGTACATACGAGAAATTAGTGTGTGTTTCACAAATAGACATTGAAGATGGATAATGTTATGGTACGCCATACTATTAATTAGTACGTACGTGAAGTTCAAACGAACATGTGTCTATTACAACGTTATTCGATCATACGTATGACAATTTGAGTTAAAAGAAAGACAAGTGGGCGATGTTGCAACTAAATTCAAAACGTATTTGGATCATAGGATTGTTAATTAAATATATATTGGATCAAAGGACTTCGGCATTGACTTGCAATTTGGCGAAGAACACTAACCAAGCAGCCACTAAATTTGTATTTTAATAGACCTTTTGTCTCTATTATTGTTTAATAAGATTATAATAAAATTAATTTTTATTCACCCATCAATTTTAAGTTTTTGAAATTTTGAATCAATTTCCGTAATTTAAGATGATATACTATAGATTTAAATTCTTGAATTTAGTGTTCTTTCACTGATATATTGGTTTTCACTAGTTGGATCTTCTACGTGTTATATTTCAAAGTCATAAACAAGATCAAACGGCTTCCCCTTTTATCTTCGTTACCTAATCCATTTTTTCTCGACTCCATCTCTTTCTTATCCCAGTCTCAATTATATAAAACACATATAAACATCAATAAATGTAATCAACCAAGGTCTACTTTTCAAATTATCACATATGGATTTAGTTTCACAAGGAAATTTCCACGAATTGTGATCTCCCTTGTCCAACTTTGTGTGCATGTGTATATATATATAATAACAATAGCCAAATGTATCCACAACTCACTCATTCTCGTAAGAAAGAAAAGACAAGTAGAGTGATAATAATTAAGTGAATTTTGAATGGCAGAAAGTAGAAGAGAGAAGCTTAATGAAGCCGCCATTGAAGGAAACGTAACAACCTTGTTAGAGTTGCTCCAACAAGATCCACTTTTATTAACCAGACTCAATTACCTCAACAACTTTAACGAGACTCCATTGCACGTGGCTTCTCTTCTTGGTCACCCCACATTTGTTCACGAGCTTCTCAAGCGAAGCCCTCGGTTGGCCAAGGAGTTGGATTCTCGCGGTTGTTCCGCCCTCCATTTTGCTGCTGCCGAGGGCTTTTTAGACATTGTCAAGATTCTGGTGCGAGTTGATCCTGATATGTGTTCTATGCACAACCAAGATGGCATGAACCCAATTCATCTCGCCGCCATGAGAGGCCGGGTTGATGTCTTGGCTGAGCTCGTTCGAGTCAGACCCCTAGCCGCTCGAACTGCCGTGGACGGCGGTGGAACGGTGTTGCATTTGTGTGTTAAGTATAATCAGCTTGAAGCTCTGAAGATGTTGATTGAAACTATTGGAGTGAAAGACAGAGACAAAGGGTTTATTAATAGTCAAGATGATTATGGGTTCACTATTCTTCATTTAGCAGTCTCCAACAAACAACTTCAGGTAATTATTATTTGAAAAATATTTTGATGCATCCGACTCGTACATACAAAATATATCAAAATTTAAGATATTTCTTATAATTGCAGACCGTGAAGTATCTAATCAACAACAATAGAAAAATCCAAGTAAATGCAAAAACCTCAAATGGGTTGACAGCTCTTGACATCCTATCTCAAAGCCATAGAGACTTAAAGGACATGGACATTGCAGAGACTCTCACAGACGCCAAAGCCATCCGAACCACAAACAAAAAACTGCTGTCAGTATCGCCGTCTTCTAATTGTGTCGAGAAAAACAAAAAGACAGGGCTTAGATGGGCCTTTTCAGCTTTATTCCACGGTGGCGATTGGTGGTTTGCGAACGAAAGAAGCGAGTGGCTAATGAAGCAAGAATCACTAATGGTCGTAGCATCTCTAATTGCAACAATGGCTTTTCAAGCCGGTATGAATCCTCCTGGTGGCGTTTTGGATGATGATTCATCGGCAGCTGGAACATCTGTAATGGCGACAAAAGACGAAGTAACATACCGGAAGTATCTTGTGGCTAACACAATTGGGTTCATGACTTCGTTCATTGCAATTGTGATGATTCTTATTGGGTTGCCTAAGAAACGTATTTGCATGAGGATTCTGATTATGACAATGTGTGCTGCTGTGTGTTCCATGGCTTTCACTTATGGTTATTCCATAAGGTTTTTCACTCCATTATCATCACCCGGTAATATTTCTCCTGCACCCTCTCCACATCCTGTTCAAGCTGGTTCCGTTATCGATGCTCATAAGCCGAAGTCTGTCATCTCTTGGATTTCGGTGCTTGTTGCTATAGTGGTGACTTCTTCCATGGGGGTTTTCTTGATCGGGAAGCTCCTTTACGTTCATTCTCGACAAAAAAAATCTACCGAAAACCCTGATCCGCCACTATAATTATATATAGTAATTCACCTAATATCATCTAGTAGTCAAGTATTACTCATTTTTATAAGTTATCTACAGTACATCCTGGTTCGAAAATTCGGTCGGATGACAAATATCCTCTTTATGATGTTTCCATTTCTTATTTATCGTTTGTTGTTTACCCATCATCGTTTCAATTCATAATAAGAATAAAACATAATTACTGTATATATCTATGGGTGATATAGCCTTTTTTCTAACTCATTACTTATTGTAATAATTTAACCTTGTGCTAAGAAAACTGATCTCTCCTTTATCTTTCATTTAGTGAAGTTGTAAATGTAGATAAAGCCTTAGCTTGTTGGGAAAACCTTAGGAGGTAAAGGCCAAAAATAACTTAATAGAAAGATATATAAACAATAAATGAAAATATTTCATAACGAATATATGGAAATATTTTCCAACGCCCCCACCCTAGAAATAACCTTTTTGAAAATTGCATCCGATTGACAAAAAAATTTAGAAAAAAAACAGCTCATAACATCTCTGTTTTGCATATGACAAATATGAAAAATAATTAGATATATCATAAGACTATCAAAGGGCAATCAGAAGGTTGTTTGCTTTTAAATTTGATTCTTTTGCAATTTAGAAAATATAGTGATATGTGTCTTATTATCATAATTTTTTTTGCTATTTTTACAAATGTTCCTAACTTTTTATCCAAATTCATTGTTTATGGTTGTTTTTAAATATAGAAAAATAAACTAAAATATTTATAAACATAACCGTACGATCTTTTCAATCAATCTTCAGATTAATCAATACTTCTGGTTGTTAAAAAAAAAAAGAACATTTTGATAATTAGCCTTTTTACTCTAACATTATTATGATTTTCTAATCCAACCAAAAAAAATCACTTTGAATACTAAATTTAAACATTATTTAAAGTAGATGTAGTAAAAGGAGGGCAATGATTAGTACCTCCTCTCATGTGCTCCTCATCTCTCCTCTCTACACAAATTTTATTTTTCAAGTAAATAGTAATTTTTAATTAACTTTATTTAACTTTGTTTTGTGTGTGGTGGTGAGATTGAGAGCACATAAGATAAGTGTATTCTTAATTTATCTCAATTTTGTTTTTAAAAAAGTATTTAAAAACTGTTTAAAAAATTTGGAAGTCAGGTGCTTGGTTGACTTTCTGAATTGTTCAAATGGAAGGAGTTCATAGATATATTTTTGAGCCTTTGTTGTGATAGCCATTTTGAAACTTTTTGATAGATGCATTGTTCATAAGAGTTGAATTGTTTATAGGTGAATTGTTAATTTGGAGGGAGGTCGTTGATAGGTGAATTGTTTATAAGAGTTGAATTGTTTTGAAACTTTGTTGTGGTAGCCATTCCGAAACTTTGTTGTGGTTGTCATTATAAAACTTTATGTATATAGATGATATGCTTTTGGGCTATGTTAGTTAATTAGAGGATGTTGAGTTGAATTTTTGGAAATTTGATGGAATTGTTTATATTGATTTTGTAAATGATATGAATATTTGCAAAGTTTTGGAAATGATATGGTGAAAGGTTTTATATTTGATGAACATTGTCGTTTATATGTACTTATGGAACAATTGTTGGACCACCATACAGGACCAATAGGAGCATAAACAATAATAAAAACATAATTGAATTACAATTTTAAAAAATAGAAAAATGCTTGACGGTTTTAAGATGTCATAAACAATTGCATTCTTGACGGTTTTTAAATGTCATAAACAATTGCATTCTTGACGGTTTTTAAATGTCATAAACAATCATTTTCTTGACGGTTATCATGTCATTAAAAAGCATACTCTTGACGGTTATTAAATGTCATAAATATTCATATTCTTGAAGGTTTTTGTCATGGATACTCATATTCTTAACGGTTTTAAATTGTCATGAACACTTATACTCTTGACGGTTTTAAACTGTCATAAAAATTTGTATACTTGACGGTTATAAACTATCGACGTTCACTATTCTTGACGTTTTTACCAATCGTCAAGAACTTTGACTTTCTTGACATTAGTTTCAATAATGGTTTTAAAGCCGTTAAGAATAATCGTCAAGAGAGTCTGTTTTTGTAGTAGTGAAAATTAAAAAAGAAAAACACTAATTGCATCTAAGGGAAGGCATAACATCCCATCAAATCTATACTGTATGAGATTTAGAAAGGAAAAAAAAGGTGTCCGAGTTTTCTAGGGTACGTTTTGTTTGGTCCTTGAGATTTTAAAAATAGGTTTAAAATAATATTTATACAATAGATTTTCATTTTTTAATTCAAAATTTCATTTAGTTATACAATTTATAAAATTAAAAAACTAAAAAAAATTAAAAAAATAGATTTAAAATTACAAATGTATATTAATTAAAAAAAAGGGGAATTGTCAAATATGACAAAGTGGAAAAAAATATTTACACTCCATATCAAAATCAATTATAGTGAGCTTTTGTCCTTTTAACAGTTTTTGTTACGAAATATAAATAGTTTGTTTTTTACTATTCTTACAAAATCCAAGAGTATTTGAAGGGTTTTTTTAAAGAAAAAAGACGTTTAAAGATATGTTCAAAGATATATTAAAAAGTATATATACTTTAAAAACTTTAATATAATCATGTAAGGAGAATATTGTAAAAAGAAAAACTATTGAAAATATTAAATATAGCAAAGTTCTATCATTAATATTTTTATCAGTATTATCTATCAATATACTAATAGACACTGATAAAATTTATTAGTGTGTATTAATTATAGATCTAAGATTTTGATATATTCTATAAATATTTTGATTCTTTTTGTTATATCTGAAAAATCTCTTTTATATAGTCGAAAACAATATTTTAAACATAGTTTTGTAATTCAAAATTTCGTATAATTAATAATAAAAAAAAGATGAAAATTTGTCAAAAATAACAAAATAGACAAAATATTTAAATTCAAAAAAAAAAAAAAATCTAAGTGTAATAGTTTTCTTGTCTTTTAGTAATTTTTTTGTGAAGTATAATAATTTTGTTTCTTTTTTTCCATTTTTTAAGAAAACCCCAAAATAGATCATGGATTTTTAAATAATTAGGACTAAAAAGTTACGTTCTAATTACTCAATGATCAAACGCATATATTCTAAAAGATCGAAGGACTAAAAGAAGAATGTTATAGAACGAGAGTATGATTTATAGAGGTATATCTTTTATCTCTATATATCTCTTGTCTTCTTTTATCTTCTCTACTATATTAAAAGCGTGTGAAAGGGAGAATTTTTCGCTTCCCATATTGCCCTTCTTTCTCAAGGGAATGCCTTTTTTTTTTTTTTTCGGCTTTTGCTATATCATCGCAAAGAATCAATCAGGTATGTATACTTTTTGTAAAACAGTAAATTCAATTTTGTTTAATTTTCCCTCTTCTAGGGGAGACGAGTGAGGAAAATTACAAAAAAAGTCTTATCCTTCATTCGTAAATTTACTATAATAGCAATATTTGTAATATATATATATATGTGTGTGTGTGTGTGGTTGATCAATTTGATGATCTTTGTCTTGTGAAATTACACCAATATTATTATTGATTAATCTTTAAACTTAATTAATTTGACATGTACTAGTTCAATTACAATAACACACATGAATTAATAGATGTTGTTAAGGGACATATTTGTGGACGACGTTGCTTCTCTATTTATTTGTGGATGCTATATGGATTCTCTAGCTAGTCTAAAAAATTATATATCCAAAAGGAATAATCAAAAAGTAATTCTCCAATTGTGAATTATTTTTCTATTTTTAATTATTATTGTGGTTGAGGTCGATCTCTAGTTAAAGGGAAGACCATAGAAATGAAAGTCGAATTCGACTATATTGTAAGTTTTTTAAGATGTTGTTATCTACTTAATAGGAGAGTCAGGATTTTAAGTATAAGGGCACAAATTCATATAAATATAATTTAAGATGAATCAATATAATATTTAAATTATATAATATTATCGCCAAACCTTCCAAAATTGTTTTTTTTTTTCTTTTGTGTAATATAACGGTTGATTTTTAAACATTTTTATATTGTATGAGTTTTTCAGATATCGATCAATTGGGAGTTATATGTCTATTAAACATTCTAATTAATTAAGAGATTTGTTAGAGTAAAAGTTGAGAGATTAGATATTTATTAGTCCTAATTTGAAAAATGAAATAAGTAGTAAACTTATACTAGCTAGCATGATATTTAAAATAATAATAATAATATAGAAGTAAATAACAAAATTAACCCAAAAAAAAATTGTTTATATGCACTAATTCTGAAGTACTTAAAAACTTAAATAATCAAATAGTTATAAAACGAAGGAGTATTATCGAATATAGAAAATTGAATCAAAATGTGACAAAATTTTAAATCTATCATAGACACCAATAATAGAAGGTGATAGGTATAAAGTATAATTATATTTTATGAATATTTTCAATAACTTTGTTTATTTACAATATTTTTTTCAAAATATGTAAATGGTCCGTACGATCTGAAGTGCCCCGTTGCTCCTTTATAGATCCGTCCTTGTGATTATATTGATATTTTGAATTCGAATGCTATATTTCAATTGTCCCATTTTACAATGTCAATGTTACTTTTTTTTACAAACCTTTTAAAATTTGTATAATTAGACCATAAATTCTTCAAAACTTTGGAAGGAAATCCAGATTAGAAACACATTCTAAAGATTTAATTTCTATACCAAAAATAGTTTTGGAAGGTAATTAGTGATATGACCGCTTCTAAAACTTTTAAAAGACCTTTTAAAGATGAATATTGTTATAGATAGCAAAAAAAAAATCGAAACAATTTACAAAATATAATAAAAAAAATACTTAAAATATGTAAAGAGAATTTGATAAATTCATCGGTTTTAACGTTTGATCGTACTCCTAATTATTATTACACTATTTCAGCTTCAGGCGGACGTATTTATTCTTTTGTTTTTAAAATTTATCTAATTTCTTAAATCGTGAACAAAACGTAATTATTTAATTGAAGCCAATAGCATTTATAAATTAAATTTTCAAAAAATGAAAAACTAACAATTAAATTTTCACAACATTACAAATTATAAAGTACCTTTTAATTGCATGCATCGGAAGATTTAAGGCGTTGTACCTTAAGTTCTTGTTAACAATGTTACCATAAGGACAATACAAGATCAGGTATAATATCATATGATTAAAAAAACATCTATTAACAAGAAGTAGTCAAATCGATCGAGTGGATATTGATTTTCACTCGTATAATATTTTATCTTTTTAAAATTAAAGCTTCACAAAATGGAGGGGTTTTTGAGTTAAGATATAAATATAATCAAATAATTAATAGTAACTTAATTATCAATTTTGTGCATTTTTTCAGCGCTGGATGATTTAACAAAATATCTACCAAAACCATTGAGATTGTAACCAAAATATCCTAAATCAGTTTTGTAAATCGAAAGTGTACTTGTAACAACATTAACAATGAGACGAAGCAAATTAAAATCTACTCGAAGAAATCATATCGTGCAGCAATTCAGTCAAGTTGGATGAGATAACATAATATATTATATTTTGCTTTTACTCAGCAATTCAGTACTTTGGCCACATGTGCCTGTCCTGTCCTGTCAAATCATTCTGTGTCAACTTGTTGAATAGATTAAGTTTGAAACAAAACAGCATATCGGCCTAAACCGCTGGTGGGGAAATGGTTTCAAGAATGGGCTCAGTGCATGTCTAACCCCAACTAGACACTGCAACTTGAGGTGCATATCTATATTCATCGCCCACGCTTTTTCTTGTGTGCTCAATTGATGCATATTTTAATTATTTTCTGTCAGTGTGAGTAAAAAGCCCTTAAACTCATCTTTTGGTTTTCTCCACGTTTTCAAAGTTTGGTCTATATAATATCAATAGCCAAATGTATCCACAACACACTCACTCTCGTAAAAAAGAAAAGACAAGTAGAGAGAGATAATAGTTAAGTGAAATCGAATGGCAGAAAGTAGAAGAGAGAAGCTTAATGAAGCCGCCATTGAAGGAAACGTAGCAATCTTGTTAGAGTTGCTCCAACAAGATCCACTCTTATTAAACAGACTCAATTACCTCAACGACTTTAACGAGACTCCACTGCACGTGGCTTCTCTTCTTGGTCACCTCACATTTGTTCATGAGCTTCTCAAGCGAAGCCCTCGGCTCGCCAAGGAGTTGGATTCTCGCGGTTGTTCCGCCCTCCATTTCGCCGCTGCCGAGGGCTTTTTAGATATTGTCAAGATTTTGGTGCGAGTTGATCCTGATATGTGTTCTATATGCAACCAAGATGGCATGAACCCTATTCATCACGCCGCCATGAGAGGCCGGGTTGATGTCTTGGCTGAGCTCGTACGAGTCAGACCCCTAGCCGCTCGAACTGCCGTGGACGGCGGTGGAACGGTGTTGCATTTGTGTGTTAAGTATAATCAGCTTGAAGCTATGAAGATGTTGATTGAAACCATTGGAGTGAAAGGCAGAGACGATGGGTTCATTAATAGTCAAGATGATTATGGATTCACTATCCTTCATTTAGCAGTCTCCAACAAACAACTTCAGGTAATTATTATTTTTAATATATTTCAATGCATGCGACTCGTACATACAAAATATATCAAAATTTAAGATATTTCTTATAATTGCAGACCGTGAAGTATTTAATCAACAACAATACAAAAATCCAAGTAAATGCAAAAACCTCAAATGGGTTAACAGCTCTTGACATCCTATCTCAAAGCCATAGAGATTTAAAGGACATGGACATTGCAGAGACTCTCACAGACGCCAAAGCCATCCGAACCACAAACAAAAAACTGCTGTCAGTATCGCCGTCTTCTAATTGTGTCGAGAAAAACAAAAGGACAGGGCTTAGATGGGCCTTTTCAGCTTTATTCCACGGTGGCGATTGGTGGTTTGCGAACGAAAGAAGCGAGTGGCTAATGAAGCAAGAATCACTAATGGTCGTAGCATCTCTAATTGCAACAATGGCTTTTCAAGCCGGTATGAATCCTCCTGGTGGCGTTTTGGATGATGATTCATCGGCAGCCGGAACATCTGTAATGGCGACAAAAGACGAAGTAACATACCGGAAGTATCTTGTGGCTAACACAATTGGGTTCATGACTTCGTTCATTGCAATTGTGATGATTCTTATTGGGTTGCCTAAGAAACGTATTTGCATGAGGATTCTGATTATGACAATGTGTGCTGCTGTGTGTTCCATGGCTTTCACTTATGGTTATTCCATAAGGTTTTTCACTCCATTATTATCACCCGGTAATATTTCTCCTGCACCCTCTCCACATCCTGTTCAAGCTGGTTCCGCTATCGATGCTCATAAACCGAAGTCTGTCATCTCTTGGATTTCGGTGCTTGTTGCTATAGTGGTGACTTCTTCCATGGGGGTTTTCTTGATCGGGAAGCTCCTTTACGTTCATTCTCGACAAAATAAATCTACTGAACACCCTGATCTGCCGCTATAATTATATATAGTAATTCACCTAATATCAGCTAGGAGTCAAGTATTACTCATTTTTATAAGTTGATACACATTCTGATTCGAAAATCAGCCGGATAAAAAATAATATAGTCCTCTTTACGATGTTTTCATTTTTTGTTTATCCATCAATTCAATTCACAATAAGAATAAAACATAATTACTATATATATCTATATATATGAGAAATAGCATTTTTTTCTAACTCATTACTTATTGTAATTTAACTTTGTGCTAAGAGAACTCTTCTTGATGTTTCATTTAGTGAAGTTGTAAATGTAGATAAAGCCTTAGCTTGTTGGGAAAAAACCTTAGGAGGTAAAGGCCAAAAATAACTTAGTTTGTGATTTCTTCAATTTTAGAAATGATCTTTTCGATCAATGTTCAGTTTAGTCAATACTTCTAGTTTATTTTGTTGTTTTAAAAAAAAACATTTTGTTAATTAGCCTTTTTACTATAACATTATTATGATTATCAAATCAAACAAAAAAAAAATCACTTTGAATACTAAATTTAAACATTATTTAAAATAGATGTAGTAAATTAAAACTACTCATCTCTCCTCTCTACACATATTTTATTTTTCAAGTAAATTATAATTTTAAAAAGTAATTTTTAATTAACATTATTTTGTGTGTGGTAGTGAGATCGAGGACACAAGAAATAAGTGTATTCTTAATGTATCCAAATTTTATTTTTAAGAGTATTTGAAAAACACTAAATGCATATACTTAACATCCCACCAAATGTATACTATATGAGATTTAAAAAGGAAAAAAAAATTGTCCGAGTTTTTTAGGGTACGTTTTGTTCGGTCTATGAGATTTTAAGAAAAGGTTTAAAATAATATTTATATAATCTTTTTAATTTTTTAATTCAAAATTTCATTTAGTTATACAATTTATAGAATAAAAATATTATAAAAATTAAAAATATATTTAAAATTACAAATTTATATTGAAAAAAAGGAAATTGTCAAATATTTACCCTCCATATCAAAATCAATTGTAGTGAGTTTCAAAAGTATGTTTAAAGATATATAATTAAAAATTATATATACTTTAGAAATTTTCATAATCATGTAACGGGAATATTGTAAGGGAAAAACTATTGAAAATATTAAATATAGCAAAGTTTTAGATTTTATCGATAATATTTATATCAGTATCTATCAATATACTAATAGACACAAATAAAATATATTAGTGTGTATTAATTATAGATCTAAGATTTTGTTATATTCTATAAATATTTTAATTCATTTTGTTATATTTGAGAATTCACTTTTATGTAGTCAAAAATAATATTTTAAACATAGTTTTGTAATTCAAATTTTAATATAATTAATAAAAAAAAATAGATGAAGATTCATCAGAAATAGTAAAATGGAAAAAATATTTAAACTCCATAAAAAAATCTAAGTGTAATAGTTTTTTTTATTATTATTTTTTTGTCTTTTAGTAGTTTTTGCTGTGAAGTATAAATATTTTATTTTTTTATACATGGATTTTTAAATAATTACGACTAAAAAGGTAGACTAAATGCATATATTCTAGAAAATTTGAAGACTACAAAAATGTATGTTATAGAAAGTACCAAACACACCTATTCCTCAAAGGAAAATATATTTTTTCAGGAAAAACAATCTATTTTTTAGTGTGTGTGTGTGTTGGTGTATGAGAGTATGATTTATAGAGATATATCTTTATCTCTGTATATCTCTTCTCTTCCCTATGTTCTCTACTATATCAAAAGTGTGTGAAAGGGAGAATTTTTCGCTTCTCATATTGCCCTTCTTTCTTAAGGGAATGCCTATTTTATCCTCTTCCTCTCACCCTTTCGTGATTTTTACGATGACGTTTGATTACTTCTTTTATAATTTTGCTATGTCATTGCAAAGAATCAATCAGGTTTGTATATTTTCTTGTAAAACAGTAAATTTAGTTTTGTTTAATTTTCCCTCTTCTAGGGGAGACGAGTGAGAGAAATTACAAAAAAGTCCTCTCGTTTATTCTCAAATTTCTCAAATAGAAACTCTCTGCTATCACCTCTTCTGCCAAGACTTCTCTGAGGTTTAATCTTCAACGTAATTGCTGGGGTTTGGTTCTTCTTAGCTTCCTCAACCCTACTTGATCATCGTATGGTTGATGATCACTTTGATGATCTTTGTCTTGTGAAATTACACCAATATTATTATTGATTAATCCTTAAGCTTAATTAATTTGGCATGCACTAGGTTAATTACAATAACACACATTAATTAATAGATGTTGTTAAGGACATATATATTTGTGGACGATGTTGCTTCTCTATTTATTTGTGGATGCTCTATGGATTCTCTAACTAGTCTATGGACGTGGAGGAAAAAAAAAATATCCAAAAGTAATAATAAAAAATAATTCTCCAATGTGAACTATTTTTCTATTATTAATTATTATTGTGGTTGCGGTCGATCTCTAGTCAAGGAAAGATCATAGATATAAAAGTCAAATTCGACTATATTGCAGATTTTTTAAAATGTTGTTATCTACTCAATAGGAGAGCAAGTATTTTAATTATAAGAGTACAAGTTCATATAAATATAATTTAAGATCAATCAATATATAATATTTAAATTATACAATATTATGGCCAAACTTTCTAAAATGTTGTTTTTTCTCTTTTGTCTAATACAACTGTTGAATTTTAAGCATTTATATACTGTATGGGTTTTTTAGATACCAATCAATTGGAAGTTATATATCTATTAAACATTCTAATTCTAATTAATTAAGAGATTTGTTAGAGTAAGAAATAGGTAGTAAACTTATACTAGCTAGCTTGAATGTAATTTAAAATAATATTATTATTATAATATGTGCCAGTTCTCAAATACTTATAATTTAAATAATCGAATAGTTATGATATGAAAGTGTATTGTCAAATATAAAAAAAAATGAATCAAAATATGATAAAATTTTATAAATATTTTCAACGACTTTATCATTTACAATCATTTTTTCAAAATAAACCTCAAAATGTGTAAATTCTGATACAATACGAGGTGCCTCATTATCCCTTCGTAAATACGTTCTCGTGATTATGTTGATATTTTGAATCTGGTTATTATATATATTTCAATTATACCACTCTACGATGTCACAACATTGCTTTTTTTATGAACCTTCTAAAATTTACATAATTAGAACATAAATTCTTCAAAATTTTGAAAGGAAATCTCCGCTTAAAAAAAAAATTGAAACTATTCACAGAATATAAAAGAAAAACCTTAAAATACGTAAATTGAATTTGATAAATTCAACGGTTTCCTAATTATTGCAATATTATTTGAGCTTCGAGCAGACGTCTTTCTTCTGTATGTAGATTACAATGGCGATTACGACAGCACCAACGGCAAGAACAGTGAGGAGCGCAGTTTTGACCTCGTCTATCATGGACGACGGCGTCAAAGCAGTTACCGACGACCCATAAGCGAAACCCAATGCGGTGATTATAAAGCCCAAAGAACAGTAGATAAAGTTTCTGGAATCGGAGAGTTTGTTGTAAGGCAACTCATTCATCAGGGTCATAAGTTGCGCTGCTGATAATACCATCGCTGTTGATACACCCACGATGAAAACCAAAAACTGAGATGGGTTTTTCGAGGCCATTATCGATTTTCCTGCTTCAGACCTTCAACCCCAAACATTCATACAATTCCCTCAAAACCTTATATAATTATTTAGTTTTGGAAAATAGTTGATTAGATACTTCCATTATAGATTTGGGGTGAAATTTTAAATTTTAATTATTCAAGATTAGTTTATTAACTAAACAATGCATTTAAATCCAAAGTATTAGTATATATGTATAGGACTTTTCCATAAAATACAAAAAATCTACTATTTACATTCTACATAAACAAAATCACTAAAAACGAAATCTATTATACGTTATTTTATTAAGGGTAAATATTGTTATAGGTAAAAGAAATATTCTTTACAATTTTCCTATATTATATAGCTACATTTTAAAAAATTATAAATATAACAAAAAAGAAATTTATAAACCATATTTGCAAATAGACCATAAAAATGTGTCCATAGTAGAAATTTATCATTGATAGACAATGTTACGTGTTAATATGATATGATCACATATTTACTTAATTGATTTTAATAGGTATAATTAGATGATTTGTGGTCAAAAGCTTGATTATTGCTTAGCTATAAATTGTTTTCAAATCTCTTATATTATTGAATTAGTAAAAGAAATATGTGTGGTGTGGATCTAATTAAGGTTTGAGCTGTCAAGAGTTTAGAGAGTAATCATACACTTTTTTCTTTTCTTTTTTTTTTTTCTATTGAAACTTTTAGTCAAACTTCAAAAACATATAAAATTGAATTCTATATCTAATAAGTTAAAAGATCGATCTAACTTCAGATAGATCTGTATATTTTAAAAAATGAAAAGTAGATCACAGTCGTAAATTTTACACAAAATTGAAATTATAAGAACCTATCATATTAGACACATGGTTGAGAAGTTAATAAGTACCTATCAAACAATTTTTTAAGTTTAGGAAACAAAATCTAATTTGTTTACGAAGAATTAAAATAGACCCAAATCTAAATATTTCAAAAATTAAATTTATAATTATTCTTGAAACTAATTTTAAAAAATCAAATGATTAATTATCGAAAAGGCTTTTGTAACCTTTTGAAGTTAGAGAAATTGAATGTTGGAAACGTTTTTAAAATTTAATAATTAAGTGCTAAAACGTCCTAGTTTTTAAAAATTATTTTTTTATTAATTAAATTGTTAAAAATATCTTGATCGGAATAGTTACTATAGTTTATCTTAAATAGGCGAAAATATTTCGTGATATTTGTAAATATTTGAGTTCGACTTACTATATATTTTGAAAACAATTTTTTTTTTGTTAGTATATTCTTAGACATCCAGGTCGAAACCATTCATTTCAATAAATATTTAAAATAGTTCATATAGCCGTTGATGTTAAGTCGCTTATTATCGTTTTAAAAGAAATGTCTTGATTTTTTGTTTATAAATTTTGAGAATCTCATTTTGAATATAAAAAGAATTTTGTGATCCAACCAACTTCAATAAAAAAAGGCTTCCAAATAGTAAAGGTAAGATTTATTGAAAACATGAAGAACTAAAATTAAACAAAACTTTAAGGATAATGAATATAGGGAGTCAAAAATGATATGTTAACTATGGTCGTTTCAAGTATACAGACCCGTCTTGCCAAACGCCACCGGGAGGGTTTGTTCCGGCTTGGAAAGAAATGGTTCCGATGAATGTTATGATTACCATCAGAAGCTCTATATCTGTCTTCTGCCATGATTTCTCTGATGAGGTTTGATTTTCAGCTGCTATGGTAGTTTCTTCATCTTCTTCAACCCTACTTGCCATGGCTGATCAATCTGATGATTTTTCTTTTCTCTTTTTTTTTTTTTTTTCTTTTTTCTTTTTTCTTTTTTTTGTGAAAGATCAATTGTAATGTCCTTTAAACTTTGACAATGGGCTACAACAAGACACATTAAATTAATAGATGTTGTGAAGGACATTTGTGGATGCTAAGGATTCACCGGTCAAGGAAAGATGTGGAAGGATTTTAAAAGGCAGAAAAAATATCTCTTCAGTTGTTAATTATTTTGTTGATTTTGTATTATTTTGGTTGAGTTTTCATTTTATTGAATTAGGATTTTATGGGTTTTGTTGCCTTTTTATATTCTTGTTAATTCCATTGATTTTATTATTAAATGTATACCAAAAAAAAAAATCCTTCCGACAAACATATATAAACACGTTTATACACTTTAGAAAGTAATTTTTAAGACTTTCTAGTAATTTGTAATTGGCATATATTACCTCTTAAAATTAGAGATTAGAAAAAATTAGACGAAACTATGAATTTATAATCCCTCAAGGTTTGAATTTAAGAATTTAAAAGTAAAATTGTTTCTACAAGCCAATATAAATCCTTCCAATGTACTTAACTTTAAAGTTTTTATGATTGGTCAGAAAAAATGCACCTTATTGATATATAACATAGCTTTCAATTCTTTTAAGGTTTTTCGTAAAAAATATTTTTCATGTGCTTAGATCTTTGATATAATCTCAATTTATTCATATCTTCTTACTCAATTTGAATCATTACCGAATATAACCACTAGATGCAACAATTTTTCGATGACGTGGAGCTTGTAAACGAAGAATTTATATTCACTAACAAACGGATAATAATGCGAGATAAATCACAAAATCATAACAATGAACTTACTCTACTCCATTGTGGTTGCACTTTCCTTCTTGTTTTTCATCTTAAGGTTTTAAATAGTCTAATTCAAACCAAATAGGCTTCACCTATTCTTGATTAAACGATATTCATGTAAAATTGAGGTTGAAGAATTTAATAATTAGTAGCTTTCTTTTTCAATGGAGTGCAATGATAGTACCCATCTAAACGATTTGTACCTTGCAAATTTGGATTCTCCAACAAATATCTATGATTTTTCGATTCAATAATGAGGTATTGGTGAATTTTAATTCTCTTCAATGATGAACTTAATTAGGTGACATGAAGACAATAATAATAATCCGTGAAGTGGCAGAAATTTAAAGAGAGAAAAAATGTGTGAAGAAAGTTTCCTTAATTTTTGTTTGGCTGTTGCTATCTTCCTCGGCCCAACTTGACATACTGATCAATCTATGGGTATTTGGATACTAAATAAACAGTGTAAATTAAACAAATAGTCAAGAACGATGCGTAAATTTTGAGACATTTTTGAAATATTCCTAAATATCTATGAAATATATTTACAAAACAAAGCAACGATTTTTAAGATGTTGAATATTTATAATTAGAAACATCCAAAGATTTCAAGTATTGTGAGTCTGTAAAATGATTTTAAGTTACAACTAAGGGTGAGAAACTGAGAATGGTAGGCCGAAAAACCAAGATAGCTATCGAAGTCGGTCGGTATTTGTTTGAAAAAATCCAAAATTTGGAATTTTCAAACAATATTTCAAGGAATTAAATCGACAAACCGACTTTTATTCCTCAATCGTCAATATCACTTCAAACATTTACTAAACCGACCTAAGTAGTATGGTCGAAAAATCAACTCTGACCAACCAATAACCATCCCTAGTTACAACCATGCTTAATGCAATGAGAAAAATGAGGAATGCTCGAAACAAATCCTCACGTTTGGATATTTAAAATGTTGGGGAGTGGTTAGAGTTTTCGTTTTTCTATTATGACTATAACAAATTATATGTCTATAGACGCTAAAGCAGAAAACTAGTCTATCCAGTCATTATAACTGAGATGAGAGATAAAATGAGAGCAACTGACCTTCAAAGAATAATGAACCCGCACGAACGTACCAAACCTCCCGTTGTTGCACCTGTAACCCGAGCAGCACGTAGAATAATGATATCCTGACAAATATAAACTTTTCAACAAGAACACGTTATAACACATTACAAAAGACATAGTTTTCATACAAATACACAAACAGAAAGGAGTTTGTCCACAAATGACATAGAATATAAATTTCCAACCTAATCATAGTCCTAATTTAAAGTTTAAACTAACCCTAATACACAATTAGTCTACGCTGAGATCCTAAGGGGAACAATCTTTGAATTCCTTTTCTTCTTTTTTTTTTTTTATCCCCTTTTTTTGTTTAACTTTGGTTTGGGAAGGGAGCGGAAATTGTTACTAGTAAATACCACACTTGCTCTATGTAAACCGCATCAGGGTCGGATTCTCTTGTTGCTGCAAGAAGGACATTTGTACTGCTTAATGTGCTCGGCTCTTGCCGGAGTGATCTTCACACATTTCCCATGAAACCATTTCTCACATATGTCACAGCAAATCCAGAACTCGTCTGATGCATAATTCTCTCCACAAGCTCCGCAAAGTGTTTCTCCGTGTTCTTCCTCGTCTTCCTCTTCCAAGCCTTCCTCTTCCTCGTCCTTCGATTGAACAGCTTTTGTATTTTTTATTTGGGGTTCGGAACTCCGCTGTATATTGCAAATATATGTGCCAAATAATATGCTTAATAAGTTGTCTCCAACATGGATCAAATCAAATATTAAGCAAAGCGAACTAGTAATCAAATAATACTCGAGTTTAGTATGCTGCAAATTGGTTTCCTACAGGCTCCTCAGCCAAACCATTAGAGAAATTAAAAATCACTAGTTTTGTGTCTATAACTATTTTAAGCCGAATTGGCTAAAAATTAAGAAAAAGGAGAAAGCTGGATAAAAAAAATTCTTTCAAACCTTTGAATTTGATTTAGATTTATTACTGCTATGATTTGAAACTGATGATTTATCCTTAACTTGTTTTTTGGCTGTCCCTGTCACTACTTCAAATATTGTTGGAAGATCGTTTATCATATTAAATAGACGCTTCCTGCAACAAAAGCAACAGAAACTTTAATTCCCAGTCATGGAACCTTCATCAAGAAACCAAACTATCAATGAGATAAAAATGAGAGAATACAAGAAAATCAAGAGAAGACCCAAACCCAAGACCAACGAAAACACCGCCCAAAAAGGAGCCAAACTAAAATAAATAGATTCAGTCACGATCCATGTTCTAAAGAAGAAACATAAACTACGCAATATATGTATGTGTTCATTCTCCTACATTCAGTATTCAATCTGAAACAAAGCAAAGAAAGCAATTCATAGATTCTCGCTCACAAAATTGAAACAAGAAGTAAATTCATCATCCTCCTGAAAGTTATAGTCACGTTTATATGCATTTAAGAGAGGTTATTGTATCTGTCCTAAAAATAAATAAAAGGAGAAAACTATAGCTATTGCTGTTAGTATATTAAAATGAGTTACTACTACAAGCCTACACCCCTCTATGCTATCAAATAATACAATTCAAGAATAAAACATAAAGCCTGAAGGACGACAGATGCCCAGAATATGCAGTACACTAACATGGTAATCTCTTCTTATCTTAGTCGAAACAGAAACTTACAAACTTTTCGTTCCGGGAAAATGCACCCAGCAATGGGATATAAACCGATGAAAAACCAAACCTTTTTCCATTCATATCCAAGTGTCCAAAGTGGCTTACATTCACCTCGGCTATTCTTTATGAGACAACCACCTAACTCTAATAGATTTGCTAGTCAAATACATCCTAGGTAGGTGCCCATTATAATTTAAACTAAAATTCCTCAAAGTTTGTTACTCACTGACCCCAATGACCAAGGCCAAATAGCAGTTGGTTAGAATCAAGCTTACTTTGAGATAAATGAAAGATTAGAAAAGGAAAAACAAACTAGCCATAAAAAAAAGTGGTTTAACGAAGTAAAAAAAATTTAACACTGACACCCAAATAGAAGCATTAAATCTATCAAGGGATAGTTTAAATATCTCTGGAAGCAAACTTTATATTGTGGGAGATCAAAATTTCCAGAAACATAAATCTCACAAAGAAAAAAGGGCAGAAACATGGAAATAGAATCAGTATCCCATTCCAAAGAAAATTGCAACTCCTTTAGAAAACCCAGCATATATATAAAAAAGTGAGCCCATGAAGCCACAGCATCAATAGACACAGTGAACATCGTTTTCTATAAAATAAGGCCACATGCATGGCAAGCGCATGCTTAGTAAACTTTACAAGTTACAAAATGTAGGTTAAAAGACAGTCCCTAAACTATCATGTTTGTGTCTAATAAGTCCCTAAACTTTAAAAAGTGTCTAATAGGTCCTGAGCTTCCAATTTTTAGTCTAAAAACTTCTTGAACTTTCAAAGTATCTAATAAATCTTTGAAGTTTTGATTTTCCGTTTAATTGTTCACTAACATATTTAACACTTTGAAATCAATAGATTAATTATATTTACAATGGGATCTCGTATATGATAGGGCCCACAACTATCAAGTTCCAACTGAGTCTTAGAAGTTCATAAATTTTTTAAAATTTTCAAATATGTTAAGGACCTACAAATACAAAAATGAAAGTTCAGGAAATTATGAGACATGAGTAAAATTTCATGGACTTAAGATACTTTACACAAACCTGAAAAATTAAGGGACCAAGCGTGTAGTTTAACCCAAAACATATTGGAAAATCTCGTATAGCTAATAAGCATGCTTTAGTTTAGGGTATTTTCATTTAGAAGATAATATAGAAACGATGGATTATCATTTTAAAAAAAAAATCATTAAATATACAATGCAGGAAGATTTATTGTGGTTATTGTATATCTAACGATGCGTGCCTTATCAAAAAAAAGATCAAGAATCCACAAAACATGCTTCCAAATGACTCAACGTTGAATATGAATAAGAAATTAAAACTGGCCATCTTTACGTTCTTAAATGTTTTAACGCATGGTTTTGGCCACAGCAAAAATGTGTTACTTTTCTCCCACATCTGTTTTCATGGTTGATTAGTCTTCAAACAAGAACAAAAAAGTTCCTTGACACTTAAAATGTCATGCTCAAAAGTTGTCCCAAATCTGTTCATCCAATATGTTCAACAGGTGTTGTGTTTCATGAGTTAGGCAAGTAGCCAACGCATGTCCAATATATTCAAGAAGTGTCAAAAACACATATTGCACGTTCACAATATCCAAACTAAAGTGTTTGTGTGTCCTTGTATAAAATATATGGTATGAGAAAATAATAAGTGTACAGGTTGTAACAAAATCTTAATAGAAAGTGATTAGCTATAAAAAATTGAACCAAAACAATAACCAAAATATAGCCCACCACAAAAAACCCCCATTATAATATATTAGATACTAGAAGGCATAGACAAAAAGATCACCAATAATGTGAAATGTGAAAGTGTTGAACGAAATACTTAGCTAAGAACTGCTTGAAGAAAATTAAACTAGAGAGAGAGAGTTGAAAATCATACCCAAGCCTTCACTACAGCCAACAAACAGCGCAAATGATACCATGTGAATCATTAATATAAAATAAAGAAGACTAGATGAGAACACATACCTATCTGTCTTATCAAACCCAAACCTAGCTCCAAAATAAAATGCCACAGAGAGCAACCAAACATCACTATGAACCGCAACCAATGATAGCCAGTCCTTTTCTTGCATCCCGTCTCTAGCAAAATTTATGCCAAGTGCAGGTTCTGGGAGCTCTGGAGGCACCTCTTCCGCAGGTAAATTGACTTCCCATTGCTCACTCGGAAATCCATAAAGGCAAAGATTTTCTTTCTCTGTAAATGTGGAGTTCAAGAAAATTTAGGTTATAATACATACATGACTTCCTCTGGAAATAGGCAGAACAAGCAAGAAATCTATTAAAAGTAGTAAGTAATACAACATGCTTAGTTCTATCTCAACTGTAATATATGCATCAAAATGTTATTTACACGCTAACATTTGAATATCAAAACAGAAAACCCGCACTCATTTCAAAATTACATCACGAGATTAGCATTAAACCCATTGCTGACCAGCTTATAAAGATTCCATTGAATCAAACCTTTGCGTTTCCATATAAAACATATGTTCTAATTTAAGTTATAAAGTGCATCAAACACTTCATAAATCATACACATGCACAGCCTTGTGAGAAACTAAAAAGGAAAAACAAAACCACGAAGAGAACTGTCAAACTAGCTAAGGAAAAATAAGCAGCAGAAAACTGTTAACTAAAACAAACATCAAAATCGATCAATATCAATAGCTCTTTAAGCAGACAGTGGTCAAAACTATGTTCCTATTAAAAACTTCGCATCTCTCACAGTCTCGAACTAAATGCAAACTAAATCCAAAAACCGCAAAGAAAACAGCAAGAAATCAAACCAGGATCACATTGCTGGTAGAACTCTTCAACATCTGCAACCAAAAAAGGCAAAACAAGTAAAAATCAAGCGAAATTAACAGAAAAGAAATAAAAATTATCAAAACACGAAGAGTAATGAAATTGAGAGGAAGAAAAACCAAAAGTACGAAAAGCGCGAAACAATTTAGAAAAGAGAATGAAGTGAAATTATCACCAGTGGTCAGAGCTTTGATTAAACCAGCTCTACGGCCCTTGAAATCCCTGAACACCTCTTCCACGGTACGTGGATTGTACGGAGCACCGCCGTCCATAGCGAAAAAAGCTCACAAGTTGAAAGTAGAAGTTAGAAGAAGCAGAAGTGGAATAGAGAGTGAGGATGAGGAGAAGAATTGAGAGAGAGAAGAATGAACTACAGATCGAGAAGCATGGGGAGAGGAGGGGGGTGGGGGGAGGGAAAGCAAAAGGAGGGAAAAGAAGAGAAAAAAACAGCCAAATATTTGACCTCTGACTCTGAGGGAGGACAGTGTGGGGAGGGAGAAAGGAAGAAGAGAAGAGAGAGAATGGGAAATGAATGAAGGCCGGATTTGAATCGGAGGAGAGAGGTGAAATTAAATTGAATTGGATAAAAAGGGGAAAAGTCCGGAACGAGAGGAATTTTGGGCCGAGGGAGGACGAGAGGAAGAAAAAAAAAGAAAAGAAAAGAATTGGGAAATGAGCCCTAAAAATGGAGGAGGAGGCGATACTACTAAACTCTGATTGGACTTCGGGGATTAGACGGAGGTCCCAGAAATTTAATCTCAAAAAGATTAATTTCTTCTTTTGTGGGTTCTTGCTGTGGCTGACGTGTCATGTGGGTCCCACCAGTCTTGCGTTTTCTTTTTTCCTTTTCTTTTTTCTTTACTCATTGGGGCTATTAGTCGACGTGGCCCTAATCTGACTCCTTGTTCTCTCCTTAAAATCGTGGTCGCTGCTATGTGTTTTATCGTTCTTCGCTTTTCACCTCCGAATAATTCTATTCCTCATTGTTTTCTTGCTGAGAAATTTTAGAATGCCAAATAATTAAGTAAATTCAACTAATTTATAATATTTTCTTGTATTTGAAAATAGTTTAAAAAGTTTTTAAAAAATTGGATTTTTGAAACAAGTTAAAAACTTTGGGGTCGTTTGGAATAAAGGTTGGGTTATAGAGAATTATTGTTATTATAAATCTAGTTTTATCCTAACAAGTGTTTGTATTTGGAAGAATAGTTTAAAATTGTAGTTTTATAAGAAAGTCGAAGAGATAAGATTATTGAGAGTTGAAAAAGATTTCAGATGAATAAGAGAAGGAAACAAGGGTTACAATTCTTCCTAATAGTGATAACTCTTATATCAAACAACCTCTTATTATGAATTAACAAAAAACTTATAACTCGAATGCAAACTATCAAAGTTAATGCACCAAAAATATTTTTAAATTTATCCTTAATATAATAAAAAACAGTTACAACTAAATAACTTGGGGCTTACGATAGTAATTTCATGTTCTTAAACAAACGAGCCTTAGTTTTTCAAATTATATGAAAATCACATGCATGAATGCAGATTCAAACGCAAATAAATAGTAATGTGCTAAATTATACATAATCAAAATTTTAGTTTCGACTAACTATACTTTTCGCTCAACAAAAGCTAAAAGCCATAACCTAAAATGACCACAAAACACAAAAGAACTCAAGTGAAAATGTACAAAAAAGTGAGGGGAAGAAAACTCAAATCCTGATTCGTGCACAAAAATCAGCAAGTTCTTTTTGAACCCTTTCGATCTCGGCTTCGGCTCGAACTCTCGTATCTCCGTAGCTTGAATTCATGGTGGCTCTCAGTGCTGCTATTCGCCTCTCATAACTACGTATCTATGTCGTTCAAAATGAGTCGTTGGTCATAGATGTGTGTGTGAAAATAAGAGCAGAAATTAATAAACAAAACCACACAAACACCTTTCTGTAAGGCCACCGGCTAAGACCGCTCCGACGGCATATTTTCTTCAATACTGTATTACACACATTCAGTTTTTTTGAAGCTTCTGATATTGGTAGATGAAGATATTCCCACACGTCATTCACCGTCATTCTTCCCGTCCTTTGTCGCTGCAGACAAATTACATTTAATCATTAATGAATCACCAACTTGCAATTCTTTATATTTGAATATTATGTCTAAAGAATCGTTAGTTTTCAATTTTGTACGAAACTTAAAGTAAAAAGAAAATAGTAAAATATTCTACAGTGAGAGAAATTATAAAAAGAAACCTGTGCAGCAAGGGAGGGTCGTCTTGGAGGCTGCTCCTCCGGTTGCTCCGGCGGCTCATTTTGGCAGTCTGGAGTGGTTTGTTCCATTTCTTCATCTTCTTCAAAAACAATAAACGGAGGAAGGTGTGATAAATGAAATTGAAGATTATAATTAATTAAAATTTGGAAGGAAAAAAAGAAAATTACGAACCAGAATTGTCAGGAGAGAGTTGAAAGAAACCATCAGTATTGAGATTTTCAAACCAATCAATTCCAACACAAAGGGCATCGTAGAAATTGGACATTGGATCTGGAATCATATTGTAATCTTCCAATATTTGCTTCAGACAATACTGTAGTAGAAATTGCTTTATCTCCTCACAGCTTTTCTCGCAAAAACTAATCAACGTTCATTTCAACAACCCTTTAGTTAATTTAATTAATTCTAGTATCATAATCAAGATTAAATAAATAAAACAACACTTTGGTTTAAATTTAATTCTCTTACTCGAACATTTGATACTGAGGACTTATATTATCCACATTAACAATGGGTTTATGCTCCAATATTGCATGGCTAATCATCCCTAGCCTACCATGAATCTCTAGTTTTCTGCTGTTCACTCCTGCCAACATTTAGATTAAAAAAAACGATTTTAGGTCGTAAAATTAAAATTTCTAGAGTATTAAAGAAAAAAATGAAACTAAGCTTATAAGATTTGGCAGAATAAAACCTAAAAAATTAACCCTAAATTTTCATTAAGTTTTGTTCAATAGCAATTTAGGCCACAATCATTTGGTTTATGTTTTAAAAATTAACCCTAAAAAAACTATTTCAACTTGTTAAACTTTGACTATGAATTCAAGTAATTCTTTAATGAAGTTCCAATGGAAGAAATAAGGAGAGAAACCAAACCCAAATTAAAAATAAAAATAAAAAATAAAAAATAAAAAAGTAAACAAAAAATATAATTTTTGCCAAACTAAACTCTTAGTTTCTAAAAATTCGGGTTAAATACACATAATTTTCACTTTTTTCTTCGTAATTAAGCAAGGTTATAAAAAGAAAATTACTAATGAATATATATCTACACTATATACAAAAGTTTCAACAAAGAAAAATAATTTTCGGACTATTCTACCTAGAAATACCAAATTTCACAAAATTATGAATGTGAAAGGAAGAACATTTTCTTAAAATTTTATACATGGTTTCATCGAAAGAATGTTACCCTGATCTTCCAAAAATCAAGGTAACAAAGCACAATATCATACACACTATGTTGAAAACAAAATTGAAAGATAATTTGGATGAAAAATTAATGAAGAGGGAACAATACCATTAGTATGAAGAAATTCTCTAAGAACTTGGCAACAACTACATAGAAAAGGAAGAGGAGTGAGAGGCCAAATAGGAAGCAACTTAGATTCCACGTCACTTGGAATATTCATATAATTATCGTCCTGTTGATGATCTTCCTCTTCCCCACCAATATTGGACGGCCCCGCTTCAGAATCATACTGCCCGTCACCATAACTAAAACGCCTCAGTAATTCCACCATTCCCATGTTCCCAAACCCATGCCCCGCTGGCTGCTCCGCCGTCGATTGCAAATCCTCCAGCGTCGGGTTTTGGTCGTTCCCAAAGTTCAGGATGTTTGCGTTGATGGAACTCTCGTATGGATAATCCTGATCTTCTACTTCGTCGAACAACGCCGCCGCCATAGGATCCGCTGCCATGTGATCGGTTGGGGTCATTTGCGGCGGCCGGCGCTGTCGAGAGCGGCGCCTTGGAGATGAGAGCGGGAAGTTTTGTGATGCGAGGGAGTTTTGTTTTGGGATGAAATTTAATGGAAATGAAAGAAACGACGCGAGTGTGTGGCCTGTGGGTAGTTTATTTATTGTTACCGTTAAAAGAGTGCGTTGGCGGTTATATTATTTTTTAAATTTCTTGTCGATATTTGATCATTTTTTGTTTGGTGTTTGATTTTTTTTTTTTTTTTTCCTTTTATCATAATCAATTTTTATTTGACAATGTATCCTATATTATAAAACTTATCTATATTTTATAAATAGTAAAAGTAACCAATTTAAATGTAAGTAATTCTTTGATAGTTATCTAATAGTCGTATAATATATCTAATTATTTATTATATTTGTCATATTTGCAATATATAAAAAATCACGTGTTATGACTTTTTCTTTTAAATATAGTAAAATAAACTAAAATATTTACGAAATATAATAAACTTTTGACGTGTTTCTATTAGTAATTAATGTAATTGATGGAAGCAAATATCAGTGTCTATTAATATCTATTATTAATAAAATCTAAAATTTTATTATATTTTGTAAATATTTTATGAGATTCATCATTTTTTTTTACAATTTCCCAAACATTTAATGGGTAATTACAATTACTTTCGTGGTTTATAAATTTGTATCAAACAGTTTGAATCAAAATCCAATTTCTGAATACGCTCTGAACTTTTATTTATTTAGACTCCCCCTTTTTCAATATTTTTTTTTCAAATTTGAGTTCAATAAACTTCTAAACTTTTTGCATTTGCATCCAACATCCTTTTCTAAAATTTTAAAATTATGATCAATTGAACAATTAACTTAGATACAAAATTAAAATTTTCATTAAAGAAATCTTAATTTTAGTTTATTATATTATTAATTTATTGTTGACTTTTTAAAAACTTTTTCTTACCCAGTAACTTTAGAATATATTTTTGTAATTATATATCCACACATTGTGTAGTTTATTGCATGATTATTATTATTGCTATTATTATTATTATTATTACTACTTTTTAACAAAATATAGAAATTATGCTTAACGAAAATCAAACATTTGAATTATAAAATATAGAAATTACGCTTAACGAAAAGTTTAGATGTACGAAGATGATATTTTTATAAATTAACTATAAGTAGTGATTAATACAGAATCGCTTTTATGATGATAGTGTGTGGTTCTTGGAAGTTGGAATGCTCCAAGATTTGTAGCCACACACACCTACTTCCCACTCCTCTGACAAAGAATCTCTTCATAAATCCAACCTTATTCAAACTTTTCATTTTATAATGCTTAAATTAATCCCAAAACTACCCGTTGAAAACGGTGAAAGTGTTTTAGCTAAAACGAGATTAAAACAGGTGTGATAGTTGATGATTATAAATTAAATATCCTTGACATAATTTATAACATTTGCAAATATAATGCAATAAACTATATTATTTATAAAATATTTAAAAATTTCAAACTCATATCAACCGACAAACATGGTTAAAATTTAAAATTTTATGTAAATTTTTTAATGTATTTTTGTTGTTTATAATAATTTCTCTACCAAAAATTTGTTGCATAAATAATTTAAACAAGACGTTACATGAATGTAAACAAGTTAATAATATCTTAAATTAGAAATGTCATTATATAAGTGAAATCATTAGTGAAAAAATTGAGAGTGCAACATTTATCCAGCGAAAAATTAAAACCTTATGGGTCCAATAGAGAGATTTAAAAGAAAAATGGAAGGCAGAATTCAAGGATTAGATTTGTAATCTAAAATTGGTTTAGCTCTTTGGGCAATTATAATGGACCATGGGCTGGGCTAAAAGCCACAACATTGATTTACCCTTGGGCTGGGCTGGGCGGCCCAAAAAGTGGAGCATTTTAAACCCCGCCGAATTTGTAATCATCTATTTTCATATTTAAGTTAGTGTGGTTATTTGAAAAAAATATAAAAATAATAACATATATAGTACTACAATAAAATAATTACATATATATCACAAAAATAGTAAAAGACTAAAATATCCACATTCAACTTTTGTTTTAGACATTTCTTGTCAAATTTCTCAAATTAAAAATTATGACGGATAACATTTATCAGTGACAACATCTAACATTAATGGCATCTATTACTGGTAGCTTGCTAACTTTCAATTTGAAAAATGATTATTTCACACATTTTTTCTTAATTTTTTTCACGTTTGAAAGCTATCACTAATAGCTACACAATTAGTGAATATCACTAATAGTTGTTACCAATTGATATAACTGATAGTTACTATCAATGAAAACTTATCACCATACGAATATTTTCTTCTTTTTTTTTTAATTGAAAGCTATCATTAATAGCAAACGATAGTTGTTATACATTGCTATCACGATAGATGTTATCAATGATGGCTTTTAATTTGAGAAATATATTATCAATTAATATAATTGATAACAGCTATCAGTAATAACTTGTATCAATAATAACCACCGAATGGTAGAGTAACTTTCAAATTGAGAAATATGATATTAGTTGCTACAGTTAGCTGCTATTAGTGATAGCTTTCATTTTAAGAATTGTGATATCAATTGCTATCACTAATATCTTCTATCAATAATGTTGTTATCAATTGATATTCTTGATAGCTATTATAAGTAATTTTTCTACATTGCCATCGACATAAAATGATATAACTAACATTATCTATCAAATATTGCATAAAAACATTTTGTATAAGCAATATCTTATTGGTAAACATATCAATTTGAATTGATGAGTTTTCATTAGGCTATCAATTGATATTTTTGTTAGCTACTATATTAATGATATTTTTTGTTGCTATCGCTTATAATATTATAAGTGATTAGCAACAGAAGGATATTATTGATAACGTCTATAATTAATATTCCTAATAGGCTACTAATATCAACAACATCAAAGTAACGCTACTATAAAGTGACATTATGGTTTTTTTTAGCACAAATGGACAAAGGAAAGATATCAAATTAGCATGTTATTGGTAATAACCTTGAATCACTAATAACATAATATCTATATGATAGCTTCTATCGTTGATAGTATAAATAAAATTGATATAGTTGCAACTTTTGCTAAAATAAATAATTGATTTCAGGTTATGCTATCGACATTTATATCATTTAGAAATTCAAAGTTCAAGTTATCAGTGATAAATTCATGAAAATTATATTGACATATTAGGCATGATACCATTGATAAAAGTCATCACTAATACCACATGACCTCAGCGTTAAAAGTCATCATTGATAGTATGAGAGGAAGGGAACAAAAGAGCAAATTTGGCTTTTTAAAAAAATTTACTATACGATCGATAAAAAATTGTCATTTTTGAAAATATTGTTTCCTCGTGGTATAGATTATATTTATTTTATAATTTGTGCTATTTGGTGCAATTTCTCTTGAGAAAACATATCTTAAAAATTGTTTGTTAGAAACAATGATTTTTTAAAAGAGTTAGAAAATGATGATAATTTTAGAAGGACGGAGACAAATTTTAGAGATAATAAAATGTAAAACAACGTTTTATTAATGATAGATCAATATTTGTAATATGGTGTATTAGTGATAAACGTTTATAGTCGGATCATTGATATATATTAATATTAATATTTTGGATATGATGGTAATATTTACGGGTCTTTCTTAAAAAAAAAACATCAAAACTATTGATTAGAGGAATACGTCTTAGATATTTATTATCTTATACATTATTTATTAGAACAATTGCAAAAGACATACAGATAGATTTATCATCTTTTAAATTTGACTAACTTCATAGTTTTATATAGGGAAACTTTCATGAATGTAACAAACACCCAAACTATTTACGGCATGTGTAACAAAGCTCGTAAAATTAACAATTTTTTAAATATTTAAGGTTTGTCCTTTCATCTCCCTTCTCTTCCTCGCGATTTCTTTTATCGTCTTCCTCCTATGATTTCTTTAATCGTCTTTCTTATTTTCTTTTTTTTTTTCTGCTGTGATTTCTTTCCAACGTATTTATTCTTTTCCTCTTCTTGTTTTCTGCTACGGTTTCTTTCCATTGTCTTTCTTATTTTCTGATTTTTTTTATGTCATTTAATATTTCTATCGTATTTCTTCTTTTTCTCTTTTTTTTTTTTCGCTGTGGTTTCTTTCCATCATCTTTCTTTTTTTTACGTCGTTTAAATTTAGATAACCAAATCTAAACGATCATATACAAAAAATAGCAAAATCTAAAAGATAGTGTATAAAGAATTTTGAAAAAAAAAATTTATTTAGATTGGAGTAGCCAAATGTAAACGATCATATAAAAAAAGTAAACGATCGTGTAAAAAAAATATCTGATCGTATAAAAAAAATCAATGTATAAAGAATCTTGAAAAAAATTATTGGGATTGGAGTAACCAAATGTAAACGATCGTGTAAAAAAAAGTAAACGATGGTGTAGAAAAAAAATAAAAAGATCGTGTATAAAGAATTATGAAAAAAATCATTTAGATATGAGTAGCCAAATGTAAACGATCGTGTAAAAAAAAATTATTGTTTAGAAAAATCTAAATGATCATGTACCAAAAGAATTAAAAAAAAATCGTGTACCAAATTTTGAAAAAAAAAATCGTTTAGATTTGGGTCCCCAAATCAAAACGATCGTGTAGCCAAATTTAAACGTAACAAAATTAAACGATAGAATTGGAAAAATAAATTATAGCTATACCTAAACAATTGCGTATCAAACAATAATCAAATCCAAACAATCGCAAATATATTACGCACGCGTTATTGACGGTGTGGTTGACAGAGCATTTTTTGTATTTCACACGGTGGGCCTCTGAGCTTTTTTCGTTTTCGAAATTATTTTATATAGTGTAAATATTTTGCCGCTTTGTTATATTTTTAAAAATACCCCTTTTATATACCACACATTTTTTATTTACATCTAATTTTGATTTGTAAAGATCTTAAAATCCATTTGTTTTAACGTCCCAACATTTTGTCGTTATTTTTCAAATTTAATCCATACCATAATATCTAGAGATTCGAAAATATATGTTACATCTTATATTTTGATAAAGTTTTGAACATATTGAAATGAATATTGAAATATAGAAGATCAAATAGTAAATTGAAACTCTTTATTAAAAATTGAATAAGACGTTAAAACAATAACATTAGTTGATCAAGTTAAAACCTTCTTTTTGAATTATGTGAACCCTTACCTTATTCCTTTTTTCTCCAAATTAGATTTTAAAGTGTTAAAAAATTAAAGGAAAAAGGTATATCTTAATTTAAAAGTGTAATATTAGAAATGGGAATGGTATAAAAATAAAGGCAATCATATAAAATTGAACCTTTGATAAAATATTTGCATATTTATGAAAAAACTAAGTGTAATTAATTTTGTTTTTGAATAGTTTTGTTCTTAAAATTTTTCTATTTTTGTAAAAATCCCATAAATTAAACTAATAAATTTTTATGTGTTTGTTTTGGCCTAATTTTATATCTATCTGTATCTATACTACACTCAAAATGACCAATGCTCTATTTAAAACCTTACAATTTTGAGAAATTTCAATTTATAATTGATGGATTTTAAACCAATTATCTTTTTGTTGTTGGAGAGAATTATTTTAAAATCTAAAATAATTTCGTTAAAATTTTTTTGGACAAGACGAGACTAGAGGATTTCATTGGATAAAAATCTATATCAATAAATTCTTTAACTTCTTTTTTTCCTTTTCAATTATCATCCAAACATAAAACTTAGAAGTACATTCATATAATATTTGGGTATTTTAAAAAATATAAAAAAGTGGTAAAATATTTACATTCTATAGAACAATTCAAAAAACGGAAAAAATCCAAAGGCCCACTGTGTAAAATAAAAAAAATATCTCGTTAATCACGCCGTCAATAACGCGCGCGTAATATATTTGCGATTGGTTGATATGTGATCGTTTAGATATGACTACAATTTATATGCGATCGTTTATATATGACTACAATTTATACGCGATCGTTTAGATATTACTACCATTTATTTCCAATTCTATCTCTAATTTTGTTACACGATCGTTTAATTTGGTTAGGTTTAAATTTGGTTACACCATCGTTTAGATTTAGGGACTCAAATCTGAATGATTTTTTTTTTCAAAATTTGGTACTCGATCTTTTAATTCTTTTGGTACACGATCGTTGGTACTCGATCTTTTTAATTCTTTTGGTACATGATCGTTTAGATTTATTTACACGATTGTTTACATTTGGTTATCTCAATCTAAATGATTTTTTTTTCAAGATTCTTTATACACAATCTTTTATTTTTTTACACGATCGTTTCCATTTGCCTACTTCAATCTAAATGATCTTTTTACAAGATTTTTTATACAGGAAAAAAATCGCAGAAGAAGAAAAGTAGAAAGACGATGGAAAAGCGAAAAAAGAGGAGGAAAAGAAGAAAAACGATGAAAATATTAAACAATGTAAATAAAGAATTGAAAAATAAGAAAGATGATGGAAAGGGATTACAGAAAAAAAATAGAAAAGAATAAAGACGAAATCGCAAGAGGAAGACGATGAAAGAAATATGAGAAGGAACACAGAATCACAACAAAAAAAGAAAAAAAAAGAAAAAGAAAAACAAACTTAGAATATTTAAAAAATGGTTAATCTTGAGGGTTTGTTAAAGGGACAGTAAATAGTTTGTGTAAGTTTCCCTATAATATGTTTGTTCATTTTAAACAAAATAAATAATTCAAAATAAACCAAATCATAATATTTAAAATCATATGGACGTCTTTCTTGAATACAAGCCAAAGGGTAAAAAGTGAATAGTTGTTAAGTTTTCTCTTTGGTTTTGAATTTTTCAACAAAAGTCTTTTGCATTTGGAGAGAGGGAACAATTTTAACTTCCCTCTTTGCCTCTAAATTTTTTCATAAAGACTATTTTACCCTCCACACTCTTTTACTGTTTTTCGTACTTTTCATGTTTTGATCTCTTTTAATTTTGTTTTAAATTTACACTTCTCTTTTTACTATCATATTTTTCAACCATTCATACTTCACATCATTTCCTACTTTTCTTTTTTCACCTATCTACTTTCTTTTCACCTTCCACGTTTTTCTTCTTTTACCCATTTAATTATTGTACATTTTTCTTTTATCATTAGATCCTTTTCAAAGACTTATTTTGTCCTCAAAACATTTGTTTTGGATATTAGTCCTTTTGTTTTGAATTGTTAATTTATTTTCTTAAAAGTAATAAAAAAAAAATTCAATTTATAAAAGTCTACGTATTAGAAAGATACAAAGTTGTTTAAATTATTTTTTTTTTAAAAAAATCTCAAATAATAACTTTTGTTATAGATAATTATTTTTTACTCCATACCATTTAAATTTATAAATAAACCAATAATAGCTTAACTTTATGAATTTGAGAACAAGAGGTCTCAAATTTAAATCTCTTCGTATATCGTTACTTTTTATACTTCACAATATCTAAAATTTTGCATTTTTAAAATTTTAAACCAAATGTATGAATATGTACCCTATCTAGTATAACAAAGACTTGTAGCAACCAACCAAGGTTAGCTTTTAAGAGCTAATTCTAATATAACTTGCACATACCCTTATCAATCAACTATGCATGTATAAGATGATGTGTTAGAATTATGAAAACGACATTTGTTTAGAATATCATTCACGTTGGATTCATGTGGTTATTAACAGCAAAGCCCAACACTATTCATTTTTTTTACTTAATTTTGTTTTTATACTTTTAATTAATTTTTACTAAAACGTAAGATCCAAATAATAATTAAAATGAAAATTTTCAAATAATCCCTCATCTTTAAATTTCGTAACGATAATGCGAATCTTAATTTTGTTATATTTTATTAATATTATATTTTGTTTTGGCAATAATTTTTCCAAAGTTTCATAATATATCAATGTAACGCCGTAAGGAAGAGGAAAACAGCTCCGACAAATATAAGATAACTACGGCAAACGAAATTGATCCGAAACGGGTGATTGGATAATGGGCGTAATCGACTCCGACATCTGAAGTACAGAGACAACGACAAGAAAACGACGTTGTTTTCATATCTCTCCTCCCTTTTGCTTTCTCATGGCAAAATTTTCTTTTCAATAAAAGCCCTCGATCTATCCAATCCATTCATCATATATTTACATACATGCACAACAAGTGTTCGACGAAATGCGTAGCCGATTAAAAGTATGAAAAAGAAAAAAAGCCTGAAATCCCACAACCCACAACCCACTTCCACAATTAATGAATGATGGGTCAACTTAATTCACCAAAAATCAAGATATACGTTAATATTAACAAAGAAAGTGATGGATGTAAATGAAGAAGAAACTGGTTAATTAATTGAGGGGTGTGGTGTAGGGAAGGAGGTAGCACGTGAAGAAGACAGAGACATGAAGGGGAAAAAAAAAGGAAAAGAAGAAGAAAGCAATGGGTGAGCCACATGGCACTGCACGTGGGTGTGGGTGAGGGTGAGGGTGAAGGTGAGGCTCCAACGCAACGTTAAAGGGAAAAGAAGAAAATGGGGAAATGATGATTTAAAGAGGACTTGGGTTTTGGTGCTTTTGTTTGTGTTTTTTGAATAACAGAGGTTTTCAAATCCCAAGGGAGGGGGAGGGGGGGGTGGGGGTGTATGTGTTTTGGGTTTCTTTAATTTTGTATATTGGGATCTGAAATTTGTCCATTGGATCGGTCTCTTTTTTCAGAGGATTTTTAGTACTTTTGGCAGACTCTGTGGGACTCGTTTATTATGGAATCCCAATGATGATAAAAGCCAAGGGATCGGTTGTTGATTGGAGTTTGAAGGTGGTACACTACACAAACACAATACAACAAAATTAAAAGGAACCCGCCCCAAATCCCTTTTTTTAGGGTTAAAAACTTGGGAGAAGATAATAATATTTGGGTGCACTCTACTATCTTCTATCTTTGTGTATTCTACCAAACTGTCAAAATACATTCTAAGTATTTACTAAATATTAAAAGAGTTGTTATGCCACGTTGAGAATGCTCAATAGAATGATAAATTCTAAAGACTAAATAAAAAGTTATGTATATAAGTTTGGCTTTAAATTGTCACACTTAAAACTAAAGTTTAGTTGGGTTAATTTTAGTTAAATTTTCTTTTTATATTCTTTTCTACTTGTAGTGCGAGATTAAAAAATGTAAATAATGCATAACTTTGAGAGAATGCTATGGTCACTAGGAATGGGAAGATTTATTGCATGTGATTGCAACAATTTTTTTCACATAGTTGGTTTAGTTTTGGTGAACTATTACTTTTCTTTGAGCTTTTGAAATTTTCATGTAAATTATTGTATAAATAAAGTAAAACAGAGAAAGATAACAATCAAATCAAAAATTGATAGAACGGTATTAATCAAAACCGAGTACTATCCTACTTGAATTCATGCAGTTAAAAAAAATGTATAATCATGTATTAATCAATTTAATCAATCATACTTAAAATTAATGATGATGTAATTTAAAAAAAAAAACTATGGGTCTCAATTTTGCAAATTACTCTGTATATATTCTTGTAAAAGAAGAATATGAAAACAAAAAATTCTAGAACCAAACAAGTTTATTATTTATATGGCATAGATATTCATAATAATAACCTCATGAAAATGTAAAAATATCCATTAATGTGGGATAGAAGTGGAAATTCATAAAATACCATGGATAATTAGAAAAAGAAAAAGAAGAAGAAGAAGAAGAAGAAACAATGATGAGGAGATGAGAGGAGGAGATTGTTATGCAATCCCGAGGAGTACTGGGCGCTACTATCAAAGCTGCATTTTCATGGCTAATTGTTTCTGCTTGGCTCTGTTTTCTTGTCTCTTCTCTCTTCACGCTTACAGACCCACCACTCTCACACCTCAAACCCTATATACATTTGTTAATTTAAAGTCCGTTCGATAACGTTTTTGTCACGTACATTTTACTAGTCTTTTTTTTCGATTTTGTTTTAATCTATTTTCTATATTGACTAAAACTTTTATCGATAGAGACCAATTTTATCCTACGAGTTCGAGGTTTTACTTCTTTTATTAATTTTTATGCTTTATATGTCTTACAATTTCATTTTTTTTTTCTATTTAGCTATATCTATTTACATGTTTAATTTAGTTTTAAATTTTTTAAGTTTGTATATTATGTTGATCTTTCAAATTTAATTATTTAATATGTTTGTTTAAATATTTTCTAAATTTTAAAATTTAAATTTGGCATGTTTAGATGTTATTTTAAATTTAAAATTATTATTTTTACTTCCTTCAAAATCAGTTAAAATTTTATGATATATTACTTTTTAACTAAAATGTTAATTTATGTTATCTTTAATATTCCACGACTACTACATTTACACAATAATATAATGGAGTTCAATTTGAATAAACATCATTTAAGATAAATAAATTAAATAAAAAATAATATTTCAAATCAATTTTTAACAACACGTAATCAATTTGTTTGAATGAGACTTTTATGTATTTGATATTGATAATATTAATGTTTTTATAGCGATTTTAATTTATATTTTAATAAATTTTATATATTTTTATAGTTAAATTATATCTAAACTAAAAGATTAGAAAAAAAAAATAATTAGAGAAACGGCAAATGATTATCAAACAAATTTCTGTTTTTTTCTTAAATGAATAGGAAACAAAAATAGTTATCAAATATTTCTTGCTTTAAAAATAGAAGAAACAAGATACGAGAGACAAAAAACAAGAAATGAAAACATGATTAAATTGACCCCTAGTTTCTGCATTTTGCTTTTTAACAATTTAGTTTATGAATTTTCAATCTTGTATCAATTTAGTTAACGAATTTTGGTATGTAACGATTTAGTATTTGTACTTTCAAATTTATTTGCTTTTGTAGCAACTTAGTCCACGACGTAAACAAAATCCATCGAAATTTGATATCAATTTTTATTGTTTTATGATGCAAACATGGTATATTTATAAAATTATTAAGTCTCTAGTTACTTAGTTTATTGATTTATTTTCACCCATATTTCTACGACATGGACTAAATTTTTATAAATTTGAAAGTCTAAAGACTAAATTGTTGCATAGTAAAATATACAAACTAAAACTTAGAAACTAAATTGTTAATTTTACATAAGTGTAGGAACCAATAGTGATTTTAACTTTCAACTTCTTAACACTTAACGAATCAACTTGTAGTCTCGATTAAGATATTTTTTAAAAAACTATTCATACATCAATACTAATCATCAATTTTATTAATAATGACAATTTGAAGAAGCGTACATATATGCGGAGAACCTAAACGCATGGATCATATTCGAACGTAATTTTAATAAAATGTTTAAATTGATTCATCGATGTAACAAATTATAATTTGAAATATTTATATTTTTTTGGCACAATATTTTTTAAAACTGGGTATGACAAGAGTGTTAGTGAAAGTTCAAATTTTAATTATTACAATCCTCAAAGTCTTGAAGGGAAGTGATGCACTTTTTTTAATCTTATATTATCATTCTTATTATATGCCTCAAATTGCCATCAAAATATATTAACACATCATAGATAATTGATATATACTAACACCTACAAAAGGACATCTAAAGAAGCAAGAGAAGAGTACATCCACAAATGGAAGTAGAACCTAAGAAAAAAACAATTAAATAATCAACCATTTTTGTTTGGTTTGCTTGGGAATAAGGTTATGTAAATATAATTTTGATGGCTAGCTATATGCCAAATAACTTTTTCAGAGATAAGGACAATAAACAAATATAATCGAACACAAAAATAAATTAAGTTGCTGATGGGAATGTTTGGGTTTTGTTTTATTTACCTTCTTAGGAGCAAAAGTGAATTTAGTTTTTGTTTAACTAGGAAAAGAAAAAACAATTAAACTCCTTAAGATGAGTCAACGTTTTACCTTAAATGGACTCAAGTGATGGAAACGTATAATCACATGTTAACATATTAAAAAAAATCGTAAACAATTAATTCATAGGTAGACGACTCTCGTAGATCAAACTCTATGACCTCTTAGTTAATTATTAGAACTATATGATCTCTCTTTTTACCGGTACTATCCCAACTCATGATCTATGACATATAGTATATGTTGTGATTGAAAGACATGTAACTTGAACTTGCACTCTCAATTGCACTAAAGAAACAATTTACTTTAATAGCAGAGTTGAAATGAATACAACCACAATTCAAAATTGATTGACTAATTGGATTGCTTGTTTTCTCGTACATTTAATTACCATTGTTTTCACATTTTATAAAAAATGGTTAAATTTTTAGCCAAATATTTTTTTTTTCTCATTTTAGTTTGAATTATAAAAACATCTTAGAAAGTAGATTAAAACAAACCAATGACTTTTGTATTTTACCTCTTGAATTTTAAATAACGTAAAATTCCAACTACACATTTACGAGTTTGGATATTCAACATTTTTTAAACATTTACAAATCTATTGAACATAAAATCAAAAGTGAAAAAATTTACTCGACGCATCTTAAAATTTATTTAAAACGTAAAAATTTTCAAAAATAAATTGACCACGTAAACAAATGAATGTTCTAATCTAAATTAATGTCATAATCCAAAACGTTAAAAAAAAAAAAAAATTCACTCATCCTATTATAATAAAAAAAAAAAAAAAACATTGTCCTTTTTATTTTGGCTGCATTATTCAAATTCAACCATACAAATTAGCAACCACTTTGTATTGTTTAAATTGTCTCATTAAGCAATGGAAGTTTCAAGATACAACAGCAACATAATGGCCCTTCACTCACACTCTTCAGCACACATTTTAATTAATTTATTTTTTTTCATGTACCTTAAATTTTGTCACATTCAATTATTTAATTTGAAACAATTATATGTGTGTGTGTGTATATATAGTTCAAAATAATTTTAAGAGACAAGCTGGACCATGAGAACGACGTCACTTTAACAATTTTTTTTTTTTGTTTTGTTTTATTGTTTTCTTTGTCTTTTTTCTACTTTTCAACGTGTGGGATCTAATTTGGAAGCTATATGTTGGCTAATAGCACTCTCCAAATCAGCAAAAGAGTTTGTATTAATTGCATTATTTTACATTGTTCAGTATTCCAGATGTCTATTTCTTAATGATATTTATTTATGCTTTTGTTTTGTTTTTTGTTCTTTAAGTTTTTTGATTATTTTAATAGATATTTTTATTAAGATATTAATTAGCAGTTCTTATCATATGTAGGGAATAAACGTGTTATCGTTTATTTAGGAAAAACTATTATTTTAATCATTAAATTTCGATGAATATGTATTTTTTTTGTTCATAATTTTAAAATGGAACGTTTTTAGTTTTTAAATTTATAATTTAAAATGTCATATATAACTATTTAAAACAAAAGTATAAAGTTATTCGAGGGATTCCTTAAACTTATTTTTAAAAATTCAGGTATTTCGAAAATCGGAAGATCAAGAAAGTCTATTCTTCTTAGAAATTTGAGGATAAACCTATTTAGGAACCTTATCCACGTATTCATCAAAATCTAGAGACTAATTAAAAGGTAAAATTTTTTATTTGTTTTATATGGGTTCTATGCATGTAATTTCTCGATTTAATCGATCTCTTCTTGTTTGTAATATCTCCATTTCATTTCAATCTTAGATTGAGATGAAAATTAAGAGTGCCATGCAATATTGTTTATTGGTACTACATTAGATAGACTTAAATAGAGAAATTACAGTATCAAATATAAAATAAACATTACATATTACATTACGAGTCTCTAGTACATTAAGTATTTAATACTTATATTCTAATAAATGTGAAAACGTTTTTTTTACTTGTCTTTTTATAAAACAAAATCTATCCTTTTTTTACACTCATATCTATTGAACAGCTTGAAATAGTTTCACAAGTTCACATATATACTTTAAAATGAAAATTTGGGTGGAATAAACATTTGAGTGAATATGTGTTTACGGTCAAAAAATAAGAAATTTAAATTTTGACAGAAAAAAGGATTATTTTCTTTTTTTGACTCATCAAGCTTATTAATTATAGAATCCTAAATTTTTAGTCGTGCTCGATAATACGACATACTTGTTATTAAATTCAAAAATAAAAAATCTGTAATACCCAAAATAAACTTACCACATACAACCCTCGATAATACAATATATATGGTCTATTAAATATGAAATAGAAGTCCAATTGTGAATATGTAGTTATATTGCTAATGTGTATGTTTTCAATCAAAAAATTATAGTGTTTGAACTTTAATTCCATAAAATTTAGTTTCAGAACTATTTTTGTGACAATTTATTAATGAATAATATTCTAGTCGTCCATGTAGTTTATAATTTGTAGCATACGATTTTTAGTCAATTTTTATTTTCTAACAACTTAGCTTTTATAGTTTATAAATAAAGATCTCTTATTAGTTCATCAATTTACATGCATAATTTTTTTTATTAAATCGCTACTCACTTAAATTTAAGAACTAAATTACTATTTTTCAAGGATTAAATTAATATAATATATATATATATATATATATATATATATATATATATATATATATATATATCAAATTTGGACAATTGAATGCAATGCAATATGGGAATATCCAGATGCACTATGGGGTCCGTGGAAGGTCCGGCAAGTAGGAGCAGGAAAAGAAGGCGTGTGAGATCTCATGAGCGCGCACGTGTTAAGGTGGTGTTGGTAATGAGTCAAAGCCAACAAAGAAGTGAATGCTTTCACGTGTCAAATTAAGGACCCTGGGGTCCGAATCCCCCTGCCTCCGCTCGGACCATAACTAAAGTATGTTGGGCCCGCCCCTTACCCGTATCATCCCCACATCCGCCGTTCATTTCAAGGGCCCGCCCTCCAACTAAATTAAATTTTCGCCTTAGCTTCTGTTGACTAGTCAACAAGTGCACCATAACTACCTTTTCTAGTTTTCCTTTCATTGTTATCATTTTTAATTTTTCTTATTTTTGTCATATCTTATGTTATAACCATAATAATCTCCATGTTTATATAAATGTATGGTTATATGAAGTTGTGTATGCTAAACTTTCTGTTGAAAAAATGGGATAAAAAAAAAAAAGACAATAACGATTGATTCTAGGATTAAAATATTCATTGATGATACACTTGTGATTTGAATAATTCAACAACGATATTAAAACTTTGTCGATATTTAATTATGATATTTTATAAATGGTCACAAAATATAAAATGTATCGTCTACTTAGTTTGATAGGAATAGAAATACTATCAACAATATTATCTCTTCAAGAGTAAAAACAATTTATTTATTAATTTAAGTTATTTCTATATATATTTTTATGAATATATCTATTATTATATACCCATAAACTAAAATATAATCTTGATATTGATATTAAAATTGATATTTCAATATTCGATTATCATTTTTTTAAAGTATAGGTGAAAAAATAGACCATTTCTTTTCCAAAATATGTGAGCTAAATAAATCAAAATCAAGTAGGTAGATTAAACCGACAGTAAACAATTAGGACATATAAAACAGAAGATTCAAACCACAATAGATAGAACAGAATGTAAAATGATAATAAAGCGCCACTTACGTAGTATAGATACATTTTTCATACAATAAGATTCAAACTACATATCTCTTAAATCTCTAAAACATTGCTCAACTTGGTTTTGAAGAATACATATATACTCTTGCTCAAACAACTACCACTAATCTCACTTTTTCCAACATAAAAATGGAATCAAATCTCTTTCTCAACAACCCTTAGACATTTTGGACGAAAAAAACAAGCACCAAAATCTCAAAAGAGATACCACTAAGAAATTAATTCCCAAACCCATAGTCTCAAGTTCAAAGAAAGAGGAGTTTTAGTTTAGGCACACATGCCCTAATCCATATTAAAAAGAAACAAAAAACTCAAAACCCTTTTACAAGAATGGGAATTAGGGTTGGTGTTATGGTCCTACATGTTGGGTTAGACTCTTAAAAAATCATGAATAACTAATTCCATACCATATAGGGTTTTTGAAAACTTTGAAAGTACACAAGAAAAAGATCATCAAAATATGATATCATATTGTTTTTAATTTAAATATATAGCTTTAGTGGAAGCCACCTAGGGTTTATATACCATAATTTAAAAGAAAGGAAAAAAAAAAAAAGGAAATAATTAAGAAAAAGAAATTGAAAAGGAGTTGGCTTGTTCTTTACCTCCAAGATAGGGTGCAAAAAAGGGCCTATAGAGGATGCTCCCATCATGCCCAATGTTCTCTCATCAATCAACCACAATTGCAAACCATGTGATCTTGATAAGTATATTGGAGGCACATCATATCTCTTTTTAGACGTCTCTTTTTCTATGCTCAATTTGTGGGGTTTGTTATATATTTATCTTCGATATTATGCGTGCTTCGTATTTTCTTGATCAATAAAGAATGATGATTATTCCGATATAGTTTCATAGATCAAATATAGATAAAATATATGTCTAATTCAAGCTCTTATATACATCTTCGTTGAACTAAAATAAATATCTTTCTCTATTATTTAGTTGATATATAAATAGAGATCATGCATACATTAACCATTCCAAATAGGTCTCCTAACTTTAAATAGTATAAAATTATTTCTAAATTTTGAAAGTCGTAAAACTATTTTTAAAAATTAATAAGTTTATTAGACATCAAATTGTGTATAATAAATATTATTAATATTTTTTAAATTTTGTATCCAATAAACTTGCGAAACTAAAAAAAAAAAAAGTAAAAAAGTCTACTACTTAGTTACCTCATCTGTGTTATTAAAATCGAAATTTTATTACTTACTACAAGTTTTTGAAAGTTTGTGAATTTAATACAAATAAGTTTTGATGTTAAATGTAGAACCAAATTTGGAATAATGCAATATAAACTTCAATATTTGTAACATTTCTTTTTGAATTACTTCTTTTTTATAAATTGCCTGTTGATATATTTATATTTTTCTCGTTTTCGATATCTACATATCACACTACAAACCACTAAAATATAGCTTGATATATTTTCACAAATATCGATAATTTTTAAATTACTAATTGACAAAAAACTTAAACTAACCCGTGACACTTTAATATAATATCTAATCATAATAATATTTTATTATTTTATTTTTTCTAAAAAAATTAAAAAACAAAAATTAGACGAAGATAATTAAAAAATAAAAAAATTAAAGTATATATTAGAAAACATATAGAACAAGGACTAAGACTATAATAAATAACTCTTGCTACCAGAAATATTATGTCAAAACTCTTTATTAATTATTACAATATTTTCTACCTATAGTCTTTATTATTTTACATTTAGTATTAACATCTCAAACACATATTATTTATGATCCAAACTAAAATAATATACACTTAATATACTAATTATTGTAATCCAATTACAACAATCAACTTGTTATCCGGAACGTAGGTTAAAGTTTTAAAATTTATAATTTTGAAAATTTAGAAAAGGCCTCTCTTTAACCACAGGGTTAAAATCCACCTTCACTCAAACCATTCCTTCCTTGCTATCTATCACTTCAATCTCCTTTGTCCACTCAACAGCCTATCCTTTTAGCCTTTTATTTAAATCAAAACTTTAGTGTATGTAATGTATGTATATATATGTTTAAAAAATTACTGATTTAAATAAAGCCTATCCTACAAAAGTAACATATTAGAATTACAACCATAAATATTTTGAAGTCCAATAGCTTCCTATGGGGCATGGGGGGTCTACTTTTTCTCTTGATGAATCATTGAGAATTGTACTTCACTTTGCACTTGTCTTATTAATATATAAATAGTTATATATTGGTCTTCAATTAGTTATTTTCCATGGAAATGGGGCAGTGGAAGACATTAACAGTTGCTTATGTACCTAACAAATTATTATAACTATAAAGTGTATCTAAATTAATTTATAAATTCATTGTTCTGTTCTTATAAGGAAACATTATTTATATACAAGAAATTATCGTAAATGAAAAAATTTGTTAAAACATTTACAATATATAACAAAATTTTATATTTTACCAATGATATACCGTTAATAGTCAAATGATAGATTTTTTGATAGACATTGAATAACTATAAATGTCTAATAAAATCTAAAATGTTTACAATATATATGTGTTAGTAAATACATTCGTTCAATTTATTATATTTAAAAATGATCGTTTATATATTGTATTAAATTCGAACTAACTAAACTCAATTGAGTATCCATACGACTGAAAAGTAGTACTATAAAGATAATAATATATCAACAATATTTTATTACATGTGAATGCTCAAAATTTCTATAAACCACAAATATAAAGTTTTGCAACTCAATTAGTATTTATAGGTTAGTAACTTTAAGACATATTATACAATTAGAGTTCTGTCTAATCATAGGAGGGTTAGAGGTCCAAGCATTAGCCAACTATGTTTAAGTCGTAGTTAAACCATGTATATTTAAACATGAAAATATAAAGCGTTGCAAGATACACGCTCTTTAATTAAACTTTGAATTAGAATTCGCTATTTAATTATCTTTAAAGCTTTGAAAATTTTCATCGCTCGCTTTTTTGAACTTTATGTATTCTAGGTGTTTTTAGTTTAAATAAGAATGAAAATAACGTGACACTGTAATGTATAAAAGTGGAAAACATGTGTAACATTAAATAGTGACAAACTATTTACACTTGTGTATTCATATTACGATGTTTTTTTTTGTTAAAAATAAAAAAAAATTTGACAAACTATTTACACTTCATATAACAAAACTACTAAACGATAAAATCTATTACACTTGTCTATAAAGTGTGAATATTTTGTCAAATGTTATATTTTTGACACATTCTCTTTACAATACCAGCAACCAAGAGTTACGTAAATGATCATCTTTTCTATTATAAGATAAAAAGTATTTTTTTTCTTTACAATTTTAAAGTTCGATATTTGCTTTCAACAAAATTCCTAAGTTCAACCTAGAATTGTAAATTTTCAAAATCTAATGGCATAATTAAAACCTAACCAAAAAGTTTTGGAATATTTTGTATAATTTAACATTCTTTCCTAGAAATTTATAGAATTGATTATTTCGAAGCTTGTAAATATGTAATTTATAAAGTTTAAAACAATTCAGTCTTGTTTTTTAAAACTTTTAGTACTTAATAGAGGTCCATAGAAATAAAATAATTTATACCCTCTTAAAATAAAAGGCGTGAATTACTTTATAAAACAAAATTGTAATTCGACAACTTTGAAAAATTAGAGTGGAAGGATTTAAACCACGCAAAGTCTATTGTTATTAGAACATCTATATACCAATATCAATAGAGCTCAACTTTGACACTATAGTTTACAAAATCATTAACTTGATGTTTTTATCCCCTAAAACAAAAGCATACTTGCATTAATCAAATATGGTGCCACGTAGATTAAAATTAAATAAATTAGGACAATCCTTCCTATGTTAAAAGTAACAACCAAACTGGCAGATTCCTAGAGAAAGAAAATGAGATGTCTTGAAGATAGATTTTTTTACAAATAATCCTAAATCTCACACCTCTTGTTTAATTATTTATGATGTTTTTTAAATTGTTAAAATCATTTTATTATTTTTAATTCATTTTAAAATGCATTTAGTTACATAGAATTCAAACAATGATATGAAAGTTTAAGTGTAAATTTTAATATTAAATTAATTTTGAGTAATAAAAAACTGTATTTCGAAATAGATTTTAAATATGACGGAAAGTGATCTTGAACAAATATGCACTATTCGTTTAAGAGTTAATTTAAAATCATACCCAACCCTGATACAAGGGAGTAACATGATTTTTTTTTTCTCTTTCTCTTTTTGAGATAGCTAATCACATGCGTTCAAAGTTGATCAATTCTACCATTGTAGTAATCAATATTTTATCTCTACTTTTTATACTAAACAAAAAACCAACAATAACTAAGTTACATCTATAACTAAAAGAAATATCTAAATATAATATTTTAATTTATTTTCAAGTGAGATGAACATAACATAATTAGTATTAAATTTATCATATAGAGTATAATATATATACATATTTAAAATGAGTGGGCATCTAATTTTGGTAAAAAAAAAAAAAAAAAAAAAAAAAGTGGCATAAACCAATGATGTGAGTGATATTTACGATAACCGTTGTTGGTACGAATGCAATTGTATATATTTCCGCAGCAAATACTTAACGCTTACCGATCCTTTTCCTCCCCATCCAATTCAACAGAATCAACGGCTCCAAATTCGAATTACGGAGGGACATTTTCGGAACACGAAAAAAGTGAATTCAATTGCCACGTACACTCCACGCCCTCAACCACCCTCTATATAACTCATCTCCCCGCCCCCTTCATCTTCAACTCGTGCCATTTCATCTCTCTCTCTCTCTAAAGAAGTTCTGTCTCAAAAACAAAACAGAGGTTGCAATTTGTAGTAATTTAACGATGAAGAAGTGGGATTACTACGAACACAAAAACCCATCTTTTTCCTCCACTCTTCTTGACGAAATCTACCGATCCATCGACGACGGAGAGAAAAAACCCACGGGAGAGACGAAGTTCTACAGAGAAATGCCGACGGTGAAGAAACAGATTAAAACCAGAGCTTTTGAAGACCAAGAAATGGCGAATCTCCGGCGAGCTTGCATGATAGAGAAATGGATGGAAAAGAAAGTCAGCGAAAAGGCCAACGTTTATAGTAAACAAGAACGCTACAGGAAAACGCCTCACGATTTCGACCACGATCGCGATACTCTGTTTTTCACCTCAACTTCCAGTTCTTCCGATTCCAGCTCCGGCGGTTTCTCTTCTTCCGACACTGAATCAGTGTTCGCAACCAGATCCTTAACCCCATCATCCTGTTTTGCCTCCTCAAGACTCAAGGTAATTCGCACTGGTGCCTGTGTCCGTCCGGCGGAAACAGAGAGAAAGAAGATTCAGTTTCAGGGAAAAAATGACCGCAAAGTGTTAGACGAATTTTCCAAGTCAAAATCAAGTGGTACGAAGAAAGTGAAGCAACCAATTTCACCAGGGGTTCGACTCGCCGGATTAATTAACTCCCTCTTCACCGCCGGAAACACCCGAAAGTCGAAGAACACGACAACAACAGAAACAAAAGTTAAAACAGGGGAAGAATCCACATGTTCATCAGCTTCCTCATTTGCAAGATCGTGTCTAAGCAAAAGCTCTGCTTCTTCAAAAGGAAATAACACAAAAAGATCAGTTCGTTTTTGCCCAGTTAGCGTAATCTTCGACGAAGATTGCAGACCCTACGGCCACAAATGTCTTTACGAAGAAGATGGATCGAATCTAATGCCGGTATCAATTCCCACCGCCTGGAAAATCGGCCGCTCACCGATTGGAAAATCAGCGGAAAAAGAATTAAAATCCCAACTCACAGAGAACAGCAGAAAAGTAGAAGCTGCAGCCAGAGAGCTTATAAAGAACTTAAACAGCAACACCCAAAACAACAACTACGACGACGATGACGACAATGCTAGCTGTTCAAGTTCGGATCTTTTCGAATTGGAACATCTGGAAATGATCGGCCAACGACGGTTCAGCGAAGAACTCCCAGTGTATGAAACAACTCACGTTGAGAAAAATCGTGCAATTTCAAAGGGGTTATTACTGTAATAGTGTTTAGTTAGATTCGGATTAATTTTGTGTGTTAATTATATCTTTAATTTTGTAACTCGAAAACCATTCAAGTTTGTTCAATGCCAATGTCACTACACATTTTTCTCAAAATCTTGATGAATGGATATTACGGACACCGATCACTGTCACTCATTTTGATATATATTTTGGTTCGTTTAGTTTCGTATTAAAATGTCCAAATAACTAAGGATGGTTTTTTTCTTTTCTTTTCTTTTTCTTTTTTTTGGGGGGGAAAGTGAAGATCGATCCATTAAAAATTGTAGAAATTGAAGGGGAAAGAAAAGGGAGAAATGGGGATGCGTTAAGAAGAGAGGGAGAAACATGAAAAGAAAGAAAGAAGGAAAGAAAGAAAAAGAAAGAAAGAAAGATTCGAGATCGTAATCAGAAGCAAAATGAGAGAGAGAGTTGAAAGAAAAAGGGAGAAAAAGAGAGATCTATTAAGCCATGGGAATAGAGAAAGTGATCATCAAGAGAATAATAAAGCTTTAATGTGCTTTTCTTTCCTTTTTTTCTTCCTCTGGAATTGGACTCCCTCAACTTGGACTCTCACTTACTTCAACATTGCGTTAGCATCTCCACCTCATTAAATACTTTACAATCCATTCCTATTGTGTTCTTCTCATCTGTTTGTGTTTTCTTTCTTTCTATTTTAAGTAGTTTAGAAGTTTGAACACTTTAGTTTTGAGACATTATTTTTTAGTTTGGCCTAAAGACTCAAAATGGTGTGTTGTAAACACTAGCTTAGAGTTGCCTTTGAAATTAGTATTTGTGATATTTTTCTTTAATAAATTTTTTTGCAGTTGGAGGTAAATGGCGTACTGTTATTAATAAAACCACGTAGACTCCTTGTGCCGATCCTCTTATTTTGAGTACGATTTTCTTGTTTTATATGCATGTATCTAAAATCTACGAACTTTAAACACACTTTTTAAAATAATATTGAAAAGAAAAGACAAGTTATGCCTAATTTAAGATAAGGCCTTGTATTTTCAAAATTGATTCTATGTTCTCGTTGGAATTTTGTTAAATTTCAACTATATATTTTCTAGGAGATCGTTGGATGACTTTTTTTTTCCTTGTTACCAAAAGATTAAACAACTTCATCATAGATTAAAAAGAAAATATATCAAAAAGAAATAATAAAATGCAAATTTGAGTAAATATACTTTCTTTTTTCAATTAAAGTGGAAATTAGAAAGGATACATTTCTTGAATTTTTTTTAATATAATTGGAAGTTTGAAATTAAAACCACATATATGATGGTCATTGACATACACGTAATTTTAACACATATTCATACTATACAATTTAACCAACAATACAAATATTTTTATACACATTGTGGCACCAAAAAGGTTATGTTAAGAACATAGCTAGGGAGCTTTCCATAAACAAATAAAACAAATGTTGTAGGTGCTACAGTTATATGTTAATAAATAGTGAGCAAGGGGACCATATGAGAAGAGATGATAATCATGCACGACATGTACGAAACTTTATGTTAAAAACAATTATTGAAAAATCAGGCTCAATTATAAAGGATATGTTTTAATGATTCATGCAAAATTGTTAAGCAAATTGAAAAATAATTCATGAAATTAAAATGAAAAATTGATTCGTGACCTATATTCAATATTTATTATTAGTACCCATAACCAAAAATTAAAATGACTAAAATAATCGATATGCCCAACAAACCAAGTGGATAAAAGAAAAAGAAAACATCTAAATTAAAAATAGCAAATTTAAAATATAATTATTTCACATCCGTTTAAACATTTCATCTTTTGTTTTTGTTTTAAAAAATTAAGCTTATTTTCTTTTTATGTCTCATGTGATTTGTATATTTCTTAAATACAATAGTTGAATTCTTAGTTGAAATTTCTAAAAACTTGAATTCTTAGTTGAATTTCAATTTCTAAAAACAACTTTTGGAAAACTATTTTTTTTTCTAGTTTTCGATTTTTTGCTTGATTTTTTAAATAATTGATAGAATGTATATAACAAGGAAAGAAAGTTGGGGTGAAAATAGTGTTTATAAACACAATTTTTTAAAAGAAATATATAAAATTTCCACTTACCTCTACATGTTAAAACTAAAGATGAAATTAACAAAGAAAATGAAGACATTGTCTCAATAATGAGTACGATAAGTAAAAAATAGGATTGAAGTTTTGAATTTCTAACTTTAGAGAAGCAAAATAAGTCGTTTAGTTGACAATAATTAACCTGACTTTCTCTTATAAGAAACCGAGCATTGTGATGGGAACTATAAAACAAAATACAATAGCAACTAAGAGACATTATTTATGTTCGACTTTTTTGGTTGGATTTTGTGGGATTTGAACAGTAATGACCGAAAAGAACAATGAATAAGGAAGATGTGTTTTTGGGGACCAAACCTATAATTGGCTTAAGAAGCAATACCATAATTTTTCTCTTGTATGGACCAATTTTTTTTAAGGGAATTATTTGATTGGAATGGGACGTTCATATTTTTATTTAGATTTCAATTATTGAGGTGTAAAATTAATTTGCATTCATACTTTGGTTTGCTTATTTATTGATTCTTTTTTATCCGTTCTAGAATTTATAATGTATACATAATTCGTTAGGAAGGTATGGGATAATAACCCGAACTTCGATTATACATATTTAAATCACATAGATAAAATTATAGAAATATTTTGTTTAAGTATTTAGTGAGAATAACAATAGAGTATTAAAAGATGTTAATTATTATTAAGCTAATTAAACTTTAGCTAGCGATGTTTGTGAGAGTTAGCTAATTGATCCATTTGATTTTTATGGTATTTTAGATTCAATTAATTTAATGGTAAATATTCTTATTATTTAGATGGTTATTCCTATAAGTTATGAACTCGGTAGAAGTGGTTTTTTTTTTTCTTTTTTCTTTTGGGCAAATGAAGGCAAACAAGCCCAAAAACTCTTGCACAACCATGAGTTCATCCTAAAGGAGAGTGAGGAGAGACAGGCTAGAAAAGATACTTTTCGGACCAAAGAGCAATCTTGAGAGGACGTCAATAAACCATGAGGGCACGAACAACTTTATTCTCCCTTAAGAGGATCAAAATATTACAAAAAACTTCAACGTTAACAACATTTTTAACATCCAAAATATTCTCAATTGTAACATTAATATCAGAAATGGATATCTACGTTCTTACTACTTTAGTAAGACGTATTACCACTCAACCTCACAGGGAGGTGGAGTTTGTTTAGATTCATGAGTTTTGAAGCATAATTCAAACTTTATAGTTGTTAGTATAACCTAAGTTAAAAAAAAAAATTGAACAAGCAATTGTTGAACTCACATGGTTTTTTCTTTTATTTATTTATTTGCTAGAAATAGGAATAAAATCATAAGCTTCTCTTCATATTATATAAATATAGGGTTTTTTTTTTTTTTTTAATTCCATTGATAAGTTGGTTAGTTTTTGGTGGCACACCTTTTTAGATTTAATTGAATATAATTTCATTTTAAAAACAAAGAATTAAACTCGTGAGAATTACTATTACGTAATAGACCCCATATTATTATATTTTATTATTATTATTTTTTAATCTTTTGCTTTTTCAAAAACACTTTTGAAATCAACTCAACGTTCAATGGCATATTTTTCAAAACCTTCCTAAAATTTCAAGAATGATTTTGAGACTCAATAGGAAATTACCACCAAAGACAAATGTTAGTCAATGGGTAAGGTTTTTCAAAAAAGAAGCAAAAGAACCACAAAAAGACATTTACAATAACATTAAATAAAATAAAAAGGAAAAAAGAGAAAGATATACTATTAGAAATGTTTTTTACTGTGGAAATTAAGCTAAAATTTCAAAAACATTTTTAAAAAAGTCATAAATCGAAAGAATTATTGTCTTCCAATACAGCAAAATGGGCCAAAATATCTACGACACATAACAAAATCACTACATATCAATAACAGACATTAAGAAAAATTTGATAAACAAAAATATTCGGTGTTTATTTTGAATAAATTGTTATATTTATAAATATTTTGAACAAGAATTAGGAATGAAAACAACTTTTTATAAAAAAATAAATGAAGGATTGTTGAATGTGGAATGGAGAGATGGAGAGAAATTTGAGAGAATATTTCACTTTGTAGGGAAAAGGGAAAGCTGAAAATTGAAGTAGTGAGTGAAATGAAACTAATAGAAAACTCCTTCATTGGGATCTTCAACTATTCTACCTTCTGTCTTTTGTTTTCTTCATTCTAGCTGACGTGGCACTACTCTTTCAAAAAGTCTAAATTACCCTTCACCAACCTCATTTATTTCATTTTTACCCTTCCTTTCATATTCTCACCCTCACCTTCTTCTATCTTTTCACTTGTTTCAAACTTTGCCTTTTTATATACCATAATTACCTTTTGTTAACTTCAAAGTTTTGGTTATCATCCCCTCAAAATTAGTTAAAGTTCATAAAACACAAACATATTGACTTAGTTTTTGTTGCATTGTCCATTAATATTTTAAATAACAACACTTACTTGCATGTATTAAGTGTCAAGCTTCTTTCTTTTGTCTTTTTGTTATTGAAAGGATACATGTAAACATGTACAACATGAAGTGTACCCAAGTATTATTCATATGAAAATAGTAATAATAGATTATCATGATATTCGCGAAGTTTTAGGTATTGCATGTCTAATACTTGTAAATTTTAAATATCGTAAAGGTTTTTTTTTTCTTTTTTGTATAATGAAATAGAAAGAAGCATTTTTAATGGGGTATTTATATTGTTAAATATACGATAAATATATCATTTCACTAAGAGGTAATTTCTTCATTATCTCTAAACTGTTGTTATAATCGATAATTATTATCAGTTATAACTTTCTATTTTCCACCATCACGAGTGTTTCTTCTTAGTTTTCTCAGATTCAAAGTTACCATTGTTGGTAACTATTGATGATAGCAATTAATAGATGCTATAAATTGTTATTAATTTATATCATTGATAGATGCTCAACGATAACATTTAATTTGAGAAATGTGTTATCAGTTGTTATCATTGAGAAATGTGCTATCAGCAATTTAACTGTTGGCAACCATCAATAATGACTTATATTAATTATAGTCTTTGAAGAGCAAACTTGACATCTTAAATTTTTTTACAAATTAACAAATAAATACTTTTTATTTTTACAAATATTTTATTTTGGATAATTTTATTTTATTTTCTAAATTGCGGTATTTGCTATCATTTTCCCATTTTTGTTCAGAAAAAGGGATAGTTGTAAATATAACAATTATATTCAAAATAATAAAGTATATAGCAACATTTTTAAAAAATTGCAAATATAGCAAAATCTGTTAAAATCAATCACTGATAAACCATGCAACAAATGTTGGTCTAATAAAACATAAGAGTCTATCAATGATAGAACTCTATCACCGATAGATTTTTCTATATTTGCAAATTTTTAAAAATATTTCTACATACTTAATAATTATTCTAAAAATTGCAAATATAGAAAAATCTATCAGTGATAGCTTTTTATTATTGATAGACTCTTATGATTTATCAATGATAGACCAACATTTACTACATGGTCTATCAATGATAGACTCTTATCATTGATAGATTTTAACAGATTTTACTATATTTTCAATTTTTTTAAAATATTACTATATACTTAATTATTTTGAATATAATCGTTACATTTGCAACTATCCCTTACAAAACAATTTTTTTTAGGTATATTGTATCCTTTAACGAATAAGGCTTTTATTGAAGCCCAGCTTTATCAATGGGCCAACAGAATTGGTGGAAGGCCCAAGTATTAAAATTTCAAGCTAGGAAAATTGGACGAAACAGAGATTTAGGTTTAACTTCCATTTTAATTTTTACAAACTATGGAATTAAATATGTTAATCATATCTTTAACCATAAAATATTTTTGTTTCTATTAAAGAAAAATTAGATTGTTTCATTTGAATAAAAATGTATCGAAAACGATCTATTAATATAGTACATTTTTTAATAAAATTAAAACAAACAAACACCCATAACATTTTTCCCGTAACATTTTTCTTTTGAGGGAAACTTTACATCTATGGACAATCAGTCCGCGTCTTGGTTTTTTGTGAGAAATTTTACAAGAACAAAAAATAGAAATAGGAAATTGGAAAGGAGAGAAGCCTTTTCGTCCATGCCTCGCCTCATATATATCTCTACTTAGAAATTACAAAATCATTCACATCCTTACAAAAAACAATTAAAATGTAAAAAATAAAATAAAATTAAAGAAATTGTCAAAATATTTATAGAAAAAATCAAAGTGTAGTTTATTTTATTTTTCTACTTTTAGAAAAACTCCTTAAAAATTAAAATTAATCACGTGAATGATTTTAATTAGAATAGCAAATAATATAACGCAAATATAATCTACCATATCACTTGTATAATTTAATGATAATTTTTTAAAATACATTAAATTGGATTATTTTAAAAAAATATTTATGAAAAATATAACAAAATGAACCAAATTACGAGATATATCACAATTTTACATTCCAGTGGTATTTTGTAGACGATGGATTAATGTAATTTGAGCGATGACAAGTGGAGAGGTGGAAAAATAGAATTATTTAAGAAATATTTTTAAAAAATGTCAATTGCGTGAGCAAAAAGAATTTTCGGGAATTCTTTAAATTGAAGCCAACCGTCGGATCTACCTACCGTCCACCAGCTCTATCAGTCACAAGGGCGATAATCCACTACTACAATTGTACCCATTCCATTGTGCATTCCGGAAGGTATTTACTATTTTCATTCGAATAAACGTGTATAATATTTTTTTTTCTAGAAAAAAGCTCTAAATCAAATATTAATCAATAAAAACATGTTTTTAGTCGAATTGTGACCTTTCAATGGAAAATACAAGCTTTTGTACAGTTATGTTTAAATTGATATTAAAATAGTATTACATTTTTAATAATATACAAGTAATAAACTAAAACTAAAAAAATATGTTTCGTTTTTTAACGTTAAATTTAATGATATATATATTGAAAGGAAGATTACATGTAAATTTTGGATTCAAATAGAGAAGGAAATAATTCTAATGTATGACAAAAACTTTTTTAGGAAAGGAAATTACACAAAGAAGATAACTCAGGTAACCAACACCATAACGAGCTACATAATTAGTAGCCCGATTACAAACATGGAGACAAAACCAACGAAGTGAAAAAAAAAAATGATAATTGTTACCTATTATATTATAATTGTCCATTATAAAAAGTTTTTTAGAAATAGAAAAAAACAGACAGACTAATTACGAAGAAAAAAACCACGACAAAATTGATAAAAGGGTAAATATTTGCCAACGGTGAATTATTGTTCAACTATATTGTTGTTAGATAATTTGTTGATATTAAATTTGAGGTGGAAAAAAAAAAATAAAGGTTTGGAAAGGAAAAATTAAATATAATGATGATTGCGAGCCAACTAACAAGGGGCACGTGGCTGGATGCTGGATCATACTCTTCTCTCTTGTGGGGTAGCTCTCCGGTTCTCTCAACTGAATACGCTCACCTTCCATATTTAAATCCCAATTCAATCTCCTCCAACTTCCAGCATTCAATTTCCCTCTCCCGTTGCATTTCTCCGCCGGATCACCGCCGGATTTCACTCGCCGGCTCTCACTGACCTTTCTGGTAGGTTTTCTAGTTGCATTTCTGTCTTCGATACTGCTTCCCGCCTCTGTTCTTCCACTTGTTTTGTTGCCTATTTACTTTCAAATGGATTCTGGCGCGTTTCTAGATCTGGATTCAAATTTATGTTTGGCTGTTAAACATCGTGCTTTCTCGATCTCATTTACTCACTGGTTTCAAGTTCATGCCGATCATTGACATTTGTTTGTGGATCTTTTCGAAGCGAATTGTTACGTGCTATTGCAATTGATTGAACTTTTTTTTTTCTTTTGGAATAAATCTTTTTGTGTGTATGAGTGTTTGATCTGCTATGGTTTGACCTTCTGTGTTTTTTTGTTCGGCATTGATCTTAGACGGATTTCTGTAATGCTAGCAATAATAGTTCAGAAACCGTGTTTCAACATCTTAAATGATGTTCTCAATACGAATTTTCTAATCTAGACATTGCGTCTGCGTAGAAGGATTAATCAATCTACTGAAAGAGCAAGTAGAAAAGATACTTTGTAAGAACCTCTTAGGTATTTACTTAAGAGTACTGTACAGTGTACAGATAAGAAAGAAAATCCATGAGGCTAATTATACGACTTAAGGATAGAAAGTATAGGAAGAACAAGTAATTTGGTTAACTAACCCTATTAGTTTGAGTTACGTGACAATCTTTGCAAGTTTTCCTTTCGATGATTCAAATTTGTTCGTTTTTCTTTCTGAGTTTCAACAGTGATCTAGTAGGCGTAGGCTGTTGTTGTTGGACTAATATGCTCCCGTTCTCCCTCCAGTCAGTTGAATGTTGCAACTCGAAGGATTCAGTTTTAAGAGATTGATTTATTTAATGTTCTTAGATAATAAGAATTCGATTTATTGAATGATATAGCAACATCGCCTTGGTTCACCTGTAATGCGCATAGTGTTTTTGTTGAACTTAGTAATAAAAGCGACGAATCCTTTAATTAATGAGTTAAGTTAATGATTTACTGTTCTTGACTAGATAATCGACTCTAGTAGTTGGGGGGCAAAATGTTAGGGGAAGTGCATTCATGGTCACCTGATCTCATTAATTACTAGCGTTGAATCTGTGTATAAACCCAACAACATTACTCTATTTAATCTTTTGTTGCACTTTTATTTAAATCTTTGCTGGGCTGTTTTTCCAGGGAAAATAAAGTTAACAGTGAAAAGATAAGAAGAATCACACTGCTATTGGCAGGTCCCTCTGAAGATCACCATGGCTACTGGACAAATATTTTCTCGCACGACACAAGCATTATTCTATAACTACAAACAACTTCCCATCCAACGGATGCTTGATTTTGACTTCCTTTGCGGTGTGTATTAGTTCTTGTAACTTTGCTTTTTGCCAGATTGTCGTATCAGGTGGCTGTGGTTTTTGTACTCTGAACTGAACTAATCTGTCTGACTCACTTTATAGGGAGGGAAACACCATCAGTTGCTGGAATTATCAATCCTGGTTCTGAGGGATTTCAGAAACTCTTTTTTGGTCAAGAGGAAATTGCCATTCCTGTGCATTCTACGTGCGTGATATATTTCCCATTCTTTTGTAATAATTATTTGTAACCTGTCTCCTTTATTGATGTATAATTCTAGTTATTAATATCTAAGTATCGGTCACTATGTTTCAATGGCTTCTAGTACGGGGAAACTGTTTATAATTTAATTGCTACTATACCACATTCCTTTTCAGCTATAGGCCTATAGCATCATATTGTCTTTGAAAACAATAACAGATAATAACTTCTAAGTTGTAGATTTAAATGTTTTTATGTTGAAGATTCATTAATAAGCGCTAGTTCTCCGTACAATTTGTATCTTTTTTATCTCGTTTTACGGAAGTTGTTATTTTTACATTCTTTTATCTCATTTGTAGAAGTGGTTTAAGTTTTATTGGTTTAGTAATCAGAACAAATGAATTAGCATCTGAATTTATTTATTATTTTTTTTTCTCAGGATTGAAGCAGCTTGTGCAGCACACCCTACTGCTGATGTTTTCATCAACTTTGCATCCTTTAGAAGGTTAATAATCGTTGTTTGCTGATATTGTGATGTAGTGGAGGTTTTTGTTCCCACTCATAATCAGTTTGTACTTCCGTGTAGTGCTGCCGCATCCTCAATGGCTGCTTTGAAACAGCCTACCATCAGAGTTATAGCTGTCATAGCTGAGGGTGTTCCGGAGTCGGACACTAAACAATTGATTGCATATGCACGGGCAAACAATAAGGTAAGAATGTTTTGATGCTTCGAGTGGTATTGATCTTTCCTAGCTTTGGTAATACAAAAGTAAACATTATTGATCTTATTATGTACATCATACAAAATGCCACATTTATAAACCAAATGCTGAGTGGCGCGAAGAAAACAGGGCCAAAAGTCGTGTAATCTTCATTGATATTGAATGATTTATCTTCGCCTAATCTGCAGGTTGTTATTGGCCCAGCTACTGTTGGAGGCATACAAGCCGGAGCATTTAAAATTGGTGACACTGCTGGAACGATTGACAATATTGTACAATGCAAGCTTTACAGACCGGGATCTGTTGGTTTTGTCTCTAAATCAGTAAGCAGCCTCTTATTCTTTTTCTTATTTCTTGTTGTCAGCTTACTTCTTTCAACCAAATTGTGCTCTTAACTTTCAAGTATGAAACTATGATATTGGTTGACCGTCCGATAAATGTTATGGCCGTTGTAGATCTTATTTCAATTTAGTCTGTGTGTTCGACACTGTTCGCGCTACTAGTTAGTATTTTCTCCTCATTGACCGTCTTTCTCAAGATTGTGTTACGTTTCTCTATTGAATTGTTGAACCTCATTGACTTCTTTAAAATAGTTAATCTACACATTAATGACACGAGATATTTTGTTATAATTCTGCAGGGTGGAATGTCTAATGAGATGTATAATACTATTGCACGTGTTACCGACGGAATTTATGAAGGTACAGTCCACGGCACCTCACTCGTCTTTTTCTTTGGGCTGTTTGAAATTACATTTGATCAATTCTTGTTCTGTACAGGTATTGCAATTGGAGGAGATGTGTTTCCAGGTTCGACTCTTTCTGATCACATTTTGCGGTTTAACAACATTCCACAGGTATTCTGATTGACATCTCTAAAGATACCATTCAATTTATCTAGTCATCTCCGTTTGGCCGTTCAAGTCTTGCACTGTGGAGACTCGTTGGCTGCTTCTGCAATTTGTAATTTGCATTCAATGTGTGTTTTTTTTCCTTTCGGCCTATTCTTAGGTTAAAATGATGGTTGTGCTTGGAGAACTTGGTGGTCGAGATGAGTATTCTTTAGTTGAAGCTTTGAAACAAGGAAAAGTTAACAAACCAGTGGTTGCCTGGGTTAGTGGCACTTGTGCCACATTGTTTAAATCTGAAGTTCAATTTGGTCATGCTGTAAGTTGATTTCAGAGTTACTCCGCTTAGAGTATTGTTACTGTTTGATGTGGTTGGCTGACACATTATTTGCTCCCTTACCTTTCGTATAGGGAGCAAAAAGTGGTGGTGAGTTGGAGTCTGCACAAGCAAAAAATCAAGCTTTAAAGGAAGCTGGAGCTGTTGTTCCCACATCATATGAGGCCCTTGAAGCTGCAATTAAGGAAACATTTGAAAAATTGGTAAAGTTGCATTGTATGACTTTCTCCTATGATATCAAGGAGAGCTATTTTCGACCACCCTTGTCCTTATATTTGTATGAGGGGGATAAATCGTAAATGTTCCTCGATTATACTAGTTGCACTATCAGATAATTTATTTTGCCATCTAATCCAACCCCTAGGTTGGAGACGGGAAAATTACTCCAGTGAAGGAAGTGAAGCCTCCTCAAATTCCTGAGGATCTTAACTCAGCAATTAAGAGTGGGAAAGTTCGTGCACCAACCCACATTATTTCCACCATTTCTGATGACAGAGGTGTGCTTTCAACATGATCGCTATATTTTAAATTGGGAGGGTTTAATTTGGTTTTCTAAAGATTTATTTACTAATTTTAAAAAGGTGAGGAGCCAAGATACGCTGGAATACCGATGTCTTCAATTGTTGAGCAAGGCTATGGCGTTGGCGATGTCATTTCACTCTTATGGTTCAAGCGCAGCCTTCCTCGTTACTGTACACACTTCATTGAGGTTAGTAGCTAATTTCTTGAAAATAAATATCACTTTATATTGTTTTCTCAGTTCACTTCTAGTGATTCCTCTAAACTAAAAAGACATGTTTGAAGGATTGAAACATATTTCTGATCATTTAATCAATTTAATATTTTGATTCCAAATTTAATGATCAAAAGCATATTTACAGAGTTTTATTATAAAAAGGAATAACCTAAAATATTACCTAATTATCCAATTAATCCTTGAACTTCTTACATCACGAACATAACTAAAATCATTTTAAAATTACTCAAAAACATGTCTAATTCTTAAATAATTTTAAAATCACTCCAAAACATGTTTAAAAGTATTTATGGATACTCAAGCTTGTTGAATTCAGTATTTTTTTTTTCTCGGCATTCCACTATCATGAACGTGTTGTGAAAACTCATGCCCTCAACAGATATGTATTATGCTCTGTGCTGATCACGGTCCTTGTGTATCTGGAGCGCATAACACCATAGTAACTGCAAGGGCTGGAAAAGACCTCGTGTCCAGTCTTGTCTCAGGTATTTTGTAACTGTCATTTCATTTCCCTTCTTATGTAATTTCTCTTTCTCTTTTTTCCACGTCATGGCTTTTTACTCCCGAAGTCCGGTTTTTTCCTGATGTAACTATCTGAAAATAGGTTTACTTACTATCGGACCTCGATTCGGTGGTGCCATTGATGACGCTGCTCGGTACTTTAAGGATGCTTATGACAGAGTAAGAATTTAGAACTTTTGAAACTTGGTGCCTACGAGTCTGTACTCTTTGTATGATCCTATGGTTTTTCCTGCCTTCTTGTAGGGTCTTACGCCTTATGAGTTTGTCGAAAGCATGAAAAAGAAAGGAATTCGAGTGCCTGGAATTGGTCACAGGTACACACCCCATAGTTTATTTATTTAAAGAAAAAAACGTAATGATTATAAAAAAGGACCTTAAAAGAAGAGGGTTTAGTTTGTTAACGTTGAAATTGGAATTGTGTGTAAAAAAGGATAAAGAGAGGAGACAATAGAGACAAGAGAGTGGAGCTGCTACAGCGATTTGCAAGAACACATTTCCCAACAGTGAAGTACATGGAATATGCCGTGGAGGTTGAAACTTACACACTCTCAAAGGCAAACAACTTGGTTCTTAATGTGGATGGTGCAATTGGTTCTCTTTTCTTGGATCTTCTTGCTGGCAGTGGAATGTTCAGCAAACAAGAGATTGACGAGATCGTCCAAATTGGTTATTTGAACGGCCTCTTTGTCCTTGCTCGCTCCATTGGTCTCATCGGGTAAGTAAATACCAATTCTTCTTCTAATTCCTTTTTCTATCTTTATTTTTCCTTCTATTTGTTTTTGTTTTAAACTTACAACAACTGCGGTTGAGTTTCGACGAACACACGTCAAACCAAAAAACACACAACTAACTCCCCCAACAAACGTCCATTTCAAAATCCTGACTATGTTTCGTTTACCCTCCTCCCTAATCCAAAATCAAAATCACAAGTTCAACTATGATTAATAGCAGCATTTTAGGCTAAATTAGTCTAGTCTTGTATGTTCTCAATCGTGTCCTCTAGGGTAACCAAATTTGAAGGCATCTAATGAAGCTACAAAGAAAAATTTATTGTAAATATTGGTGAAAATATTTACAAAATATAATAAAATTTTAAATTTTATCGATACACTAACACTATTAGTATCTCAATGCATTTTATCTATTTTTTTTCCTCTCAATTTTTGTCGATTTTTAACCAAATTGTTTTTAAAACTATTTTCCAGTTTTAAATTAGGAGTTTATGACTCCTAATCTTGTGTTCAGTTATAGAAAATGTATTGAAACTTGGGATTTCCATCAATACTCATTTCATTTTCTTTATTTCTATTTTTGAAGTTTTGGCCTATAAACTCTACTCCTCTACAAGTTTTTTTCATTTTGTTGATACTATTTAAAAATGTTTAAAATCTAAACCAAAATTTCAAAAGAGTGTAACTTTAAAATTTGATGAGCACTTCGAGTGAGGACTTCTAGTGCGGATGCAAGAATGGTGAACAATGTACCTTGAATTCCATAGAGATATAAATAATTGATCTCTTATTCTCATGTTTGAGGATTTATCAAGCACAAACAAAAACCAAAGTTAGATGGATTGAGATTACAATTCAAGCTTGTTTTCTAATTTAAAGAATTTCTTTCTAAATGATAAATGATAGTTTTAACTTACATTTAATTTTTCTAGAAGCACCTAATTTGCCTCTTTGTTTTCCTAAAAATACAATAGGAAAAGCATTCGGTTGAAAGTGATAGTTTTAGAAGTGATATGTTTTAGACTTTGTTTAATAACCATTTTATTTTATATACATATATATATATATATGAAAATTTTGCAATGTTCATTCAATACTTTGTTTCCATCTTAAATAAGAGCTGTATTTAACTAAATTGTAAAAACAAAATCTATTTTTTAGTTTTAAAAAATTGACTTAACTTTTTACTTAAAAAAGTAGCTAGCAAAGCAAGATATTTAGTAGTGTAAAAGATATTTATAGGGCTAATTTTTTTTAAAAAAAGAAAACTTTCATAAATATAACAAACTACTAAAATATTTATTGTCCGTGTAACAAAATTAATAAAGTTAATCATTTTTAAATATTTTAGGTTTGTCTTTCTATCTTTTTCTCCTCTGTGTTTTTTTTATCGTCCTCTTCCTTTACTTTTTTTTTAGTTGCGATTTCTTCCTTTTTTTTTAAGTCATTTAGATTTAGGTAACTGAATCTGATTTCTTTTTTTTTTTATATTGTATTTCTTGTTTTTTTTTCTTTTTCTTTTTCGCTGCGTGCATGTCTTCTTTTTTTTTTTTCGTTCATCGAGTGCATCGTCTTTTTTCTTTTCTTTTTTTACATTGTTTAGGTAACCAAATGTAAAACATGGTGTTTAAAGAATCTGAAAAAAATCGTTTAACCATTTAAATCCAAAGTTAAAAGATTGTGTGTAAAGAATTTTGGAAAAAATCATTCAGTCAAATTTAAACAATAGTGTCCCAAATTTTGAAAAAGAAAATCGGATTTGAGATAACAAAACCTAAACGATTGTGTAACCAATTGTGTAACTCAATTAATTAAAGGATTGTGTATCTAAATTAAACGTTAAAATTGAAATAATAAATTTAAACGATCGTGTACCAAATAATAGTCGTTACCAAATATATTACACACGAGACATTTTTTGTATTTTATACCGTGTATCTCTGGATTTTTTTGTTTTTAAAATTGTTATACACAGTGTAAATATTTTTTTATATTTTTAAAAAGATAAAAAAAAAAGTTTACTTGAGAAAGTGTTTAAAATTTATTATTACCTATTTCTTTTTTAACGGGTGAATATACCTTTTAAGTTATTCTCTAAAAATGATCTCGCCTGATTACCTTCTTCTTGGGAAATGGAACTTGAATTGGCAGACATACATTTGATCAGAAGAGATTGAAACAGCCTCTATACCGCCATCCTTGGGAAGATGTCCTCTACACCAAATGATAAGGACTTTTATACACATAAGACCCGGCCAAACCTCAATTTCCAAATTTTTGTAAAATTATTATCACTACGGATACTGTTGTTTGTTTGTTTCTTTTCTTCTTCTTTTTTTTTCCCTCTCCATTTTTCCTTCATTACCCTTTTCTAGATCAACGTATGTGTCATGTCTTGCTCTTTAGTTTTCTAACTGTAATTCATAAGAAAAGGATTGTAGTGTTTTTATTCATAAAATAAATCGTCTCCGTACATTTATTCGTTTTAGTGTATTTTCTAGCTCTCAAGTGGTGGTGGCTGCAAGTGATGGAATACTAAAAGTTGAATATCTTAGATAATTTGATATGTAAAAAAATGTATTTCCACTACAGTTAAAATAGTATTAAATAATTGATGAAGCTTTTCTTAAACAAATTAAATCAATTAAGCTGAAATCCTTGGTTTGACACTAATTTTATTGGAAAACACTCGTTTTTTTTCTTGAGTTATTTGTTCTTTGAGCATTTTTCTAACGATTTTTAAATGCAAAATTCTTATAGAAAATAATTAAAACTATTTACCAAATATGGAAAAAAAAAACCCTAAATAAGGTCTAGAAAATTTTGAAATTGTTTCACGATTATTCTTTTTAAATTGTAGCTGAGCTATTAAATGCCAAAACATCTAAAAATTAAACTAAAAACAAAAAAGAAAAAGTAATCTAGAATTTAACTTTTAAAAATTAAATCCAAAAATTTATTTTAAACGACAAACCATCTAAAAATATTTATAAATATAATAAAATATTACAATCTATTATGATAAATCACGATAGATCAAAATAAACTATCATCAAGATTTGATATTATCCACTATAGATAGATAGTAATGATTTTATTGTATTTTTTAAATATATTAGTTAATTATGCGTTATTTAAAAATAATCATTTTACCTATAATTTTTTTGTTATCTATTTTCTTTAATTAATATCTTAAAAATAATCGAGCCAAAATTTGAAAATCTGAAAAACAGTTTTCAGAAAAATAATTTTAAAAACAATTAAAAATAGACAAAACATGAGGAAGAAAAAACATACTCTTTTAAAACCAAAAACCAAATTCAGCCATTACTTTCTGGTTCTTATTTATTCCATTTCCTAAATAAAACTTCTGAATTTATTTTAATCTTCCATACTGTTTAAAAAAAATCAATTAAAAGTTGTAAAATTGATTGAAAAACGAAAAAGAAAAAAAAGTGAGAAAAATTAAAATTTGAGCTTTTTTCTTTTATACTTCAACTCTTTGAAATCAGTTTAATTCATCGAAAAAGAAAAGAAGATCACCAATCACAAAAGTTTCCAAAACCAAAAGAGTAAGAGAAGAGAAATACCTCATCAAATTGGTGACCTATATAAATAAAATAACAATGTTATAACGGTGTGAAATATACGTAAATATATATCTATATATATTCCTGTTATAAACACATCTCATTTCAATAAAGCATACTCACATTAAAAGAAAATTGATCGTGTTGAGTTTGAGGATATGAAGTAAATGTTATAAAATCGATTCCAACTGCTTCAGTTGTGGGTCTTCAATTTCGGTTTCCTCCACTTCTGGAGAGATATAAGCATCAGCAATGGCCTTCCCTTTAGCTAACACATCAGCAGGAACAGTTTGAAGGAGCCTGTAACAAAGGAAAGAAGTTTAGAAACACAGTCATAAAAATATTAACTAGTTGTCGGATTAGATTATGGTGTCGATTGCAAACGGATGAATTCTAATTTCTAAATGATAATTTTGTTAAGGATCCTGGAAAAATGGACGCCATAATCTTTAAAATATGAATTACTTCTCTTATTGCTAATTGGTTAGGAGACGAAATTCAAGTTATCTTTAGAATGGATCTCGGTTTACCTACCAGACTAAGTCTTTATGCCTTAGAATTTGATGTTAAACCTAACTTATACATGTATTTGTCTCTTAGCTATGTGCGTTTAGTTTTTAAACTTACCCTCTTAGACCACGCATTTACTTTTGTAAATCAACAAACCAATAAACTAAATTCAAACTATATTAGATCAGATAAATTCAGGCTTCCAGGATATAAATCCAACTTAGAAAGTTTTGATTAGATCAGATAAATTCAGGCTTCCAGGATATAAATCCAACTTAGAAAGTTTTGATTGAAACTTGAGACACCAGATCATATATTCCTTGTTAACGAATCAACAGAAGGTTACCTGTCTAGAGCAAGAACGGCAGTGTCAATGTTGGTCTTCATTGACTCAATTGAGGTTCCTTGATCATTTCTTGTAGCACGTAAAAGCGAAGAATCAAGTTCTTCCAGAGCTCTTCGCAAGTTTAAAATGTTTACAAAAGTTAGAAATAGATCATCATTTAGTAGACGCAAAAAAGTAGAAGATTCAGATCAGTTTACTATCCATATCATTCATAATAAAGTAATTGCTAGCCCTCACATCACCTCATCAACTACAAGAAGCAGCAGAAAAAATGAGCATGTTTAATGCTTATGTTTCCGGCTTTTTTAGAAGTTGAGATCCTCAGTATGTTGTCATTCTGAAATTGACATTATCCTCAAAATCACACATTCCTCTTAACTTAAAAAGACGCTAAAAGAAAACCTGAGACATCGGTCAACGTTGTCGAACGCAATGTTTCCATTTCCATCCTCTGATGCATATTGTGCGACCTATTATTGAAACAAAATTTCCACAATTCTATATGAACTCATGACCAGAAATAACTCAAAAGAAGTAAACGCGATAAAAAAAACTATTGCTGTAAGTAACTTCCAATATGAAATAGCAGTCTGCAATGAGGATTTGAGTGGAATCAAATTGTCAGAGGAGCAATGAGGAATGTATATGCATATACACTGTTTAAACGAGGCAAAATTGCCCAAACAAGCACGGGCATACTATTACAGCTGAAACCAAACCTTTAATAAAGAGATAGATTAGATTAAGTTCGATCCTATCAATATATTTTCTAGCACTTTTCTCCGGGTGAGAAACACAGGAAGTAACATATTAAATAGAGAGGAATAATATTGTAGGAGTTTGATCTTATTTACAAGTGTTCTGATATCAAGCTTCTTTTCAAATATTCTTTAACTAACAGAATCGAGTAATAAATTTGAAAACAGATTATAGAAAGGAAAACGGATATATACAAACACTTCGACGTCAAACGGAGTAGGAGAATTTGAAAGAGCAGGTAAAGGATCGAGGAATGTTCAACAATTCCAGAAGGTTTTCAACTTACTGCTCGAATATTTACGCGAAGAGATGATGCAAGTCCAGAACGCAAGAGAGATCGGCATGTCGCATATTCTGGTTTACTACCTTCCAAAATTTTCCCTGCAATGGAAAAGAAACAGTTAACATTACATAAAATTGCGTAGATATCAATAAACATGAACGTTCTTACAAGTGAAATTTTGAACGACTGATCAAGTTTCACACACGAACAATGCAAATTCGGATTACAAAGTGAAAGAAAAATCCAAAACTTCAGAAACGAAATAGTTATCATGCTTAATTACCGACGTCTTCGATTTGTAACTTGGTCAATATGACGGCAGGAACATAAACTTCAAGCGGATCCAGCTTTTTCCTGAATAGAATGCATCAGAATCAGTTTGATGAACCTCAGCAGATAGGTAAAGGCTCAAACTAATATCACACGATCGTTTACTTCTTCACGTATTTGTCCAGAAAGCTTCCAGCAGAAGCACCTGCATAGATAAACATTAAAAAACGCAATTCATAACGGTTTATTCATAGAATTTGTCCGTCAAGTAGAACTAACACAACCGGCTATAATTCGCTGAACAGAAGAAAGCATACGGTCAGGAATCAGGAACAAATTTGAGAGGACGAGAGAAATGGAGAACAGTCGCCTACTCTCCCGCCAATTGTTCGAGGACAGTGCGCACCTCACTCGGCAGTGATTCTTATTATTGGCGGCGGTGAATCTCAGCGGCAGAGGCGGAAGAATGGAGGCGGAGAATTTGAACTGCTCCGAGCTAATTAGCGGAGGAGTGGTGGATGTCGCCATTGACGATAGAACATTCGGCCGACCTTTTTCCCTCTCTCAGTCAGCCAGGGAGGAATGGCGTTTGTGGAGAAGGAGATTCCGTCTCATCCATTTTTATCCAATGCAATATCATTCGGCGGGCTTTTTAAAAGCCCAGCGGCATATCGGCCCAATAAGCTACGAACGGCTCAATACATCAAACTTGGAAAATCAATTGCAAATATAGCCGTTATATTCTAAATAATTAAGCATACAACCTTTTAAAAAATTGTAAATATAAAAAAATGTGTAAAAATTTATCAATAATAGTAATCTATTACTGATAGACTATGTAGCAAAGATTCATCTATCAACTGTAATACTTTGCTATATTTGTAACTTTTTAAAAATATTGTTACATACTTAATAATTATTCTAAAAATTACTATAGATTGTAATTAGTCTTATTTTTTCTTTTAAATGTTAAAAGGTTTTTCATTGACGACTTTAGTTGATAATAACTTAATTTCATATTTTCAAATTTGTAATAATTTAATAGTTTTTTAACATTGATAAGTAATAATTTATTCAAATTTGTAATAATTTAATAGTTTTTTTAACATTGATAAGTAATAATTTATTCACTATACTTTATAAAAACGATGTATAGAACACATGAAAGAAAATGGCTGACTTCATAGTTGTGTTTCACTCCACAAAAGAACATACTCTAAAAAAAAAGTGGGCAACCTTAAAAATAAATTACAATCTTAGTGTCACTTGGAAGACAATTCTTTAAACGAAAAGAATCCTCTATGTAAAGTAATAAAGAAAACGACATTGAAAATCCATACTAAATAAGAAAATATGTGGTCAATCTGATATTGTTTATCATAGAATAAGTTGTTTGACAAAAGGCAAAATATTTTGTCCATGAAAAAGATAACTAACTATGGTTTCATTTTTATTGAGATTTAATGAAATTTCTTACACATGTAAATCTATGAATTGAACAACAAAGGGTCCAAACACATTTTGGTGAAGTTTTAAATGATGTAAAAGCATGTAGATCGGGCTATTAAGAGTCGAGATGTGATGTTTGGTTGTGATTGCCTTAGCCAGGCATATGAACAAGGTTGAACCACAAGACTTAGCCTAGAGTAGAGGCAAGTTGGCCTAGGGCATATATGAACAAGGTTAAATCTCAATACACGTACATGTTACGTGTATCATCGAATGAAATTTAGTTTTGTATGTATTAAGTTCGGTTGAGGATAAAGTGAAACTCATCGAAAGCCTGATAAAGTTTCAAATAGTCGAGCAAAAAGTAGATCATGGTTATCTTACACAGTTGGAGTTGTAAGGTCATGGCAATTGACACGTCTCACATGTCTTCAAACTAGTACTAGCAAATGTTAGGAGTGGGTTATGACTTCTTTTTAACTACGTTGGTTGCCGTTTTATGCTTATGTCACTTATGAATTTATACAACATCGATCAAGGGTGAAGATTGAAATTGAATGATATTCAAAAAGAGATCATCGATCCAACCTTAATTTGAAGTGTAAACCTCTTAATACCTTCGCAAATACAGAAGATTTTACCTTACTACACGCCATTATAATATCCATTACATATCCAATATATTTACTTTCACACATACAAAAGAAAACTATTCTCTAACAATATATTATGAAATATGAAACAAAGTTGAAACACTAGTAATAATTCCTTTCTAAACCAATTATATAAGGAAATGAAATTCACCAACTCGATTCCGGTATTAGTACATTCCAGCTATATCATTACGCTATGCTTATTTTGTCATCTAACTCTAATTTATATATTAAAAAGGTAATCAATAATACAAACTAAATTTTCTCCTTTTTCTTTTTCTTATACCAAATAAGTGAAAAGTAATAATCTTGATTAGGTTTTTTTATATTAATGGTGTCTTTAATTAAAGTGTGATATATTTTAGGGTCCTTAATATTATGGTATATTTACACACCACGACCACAACTCCCCCCGTTCAATTGTTTGCATCCAACAACCCCTTGACCATGTATGAACTTTGCTGTCGCTTCAGTGTAGATGTGAGTTTCATTCAACAACCTGAATCAAAATTAAACCAAAATCAACACTGCAAATTCAACCCTTTCTAAAATAATACATAAATTCAAAAACTTAAAAAATATAATCACCTTTGAATCAGATTTTATTTTAAATCATTGTCACATTATTTTAAATTCAAGAAATAATCGCAAATACAATGAAGTATAGAGTAACGTTTCAAAAAATTTGTAAATATAGCAAAATTTGTTAGAGTTTATCGATGATAGAATTCTACGACTGATAGACCATATTGCAAATAGTAGTCTATCGCTGATAGACTAGACTATATCAGTAATAGAAGTCTCACGAATAGATTTTGCTATATTTGTAATTTTTTTAAAATGTTGTTATATACTTAATTATTATTCCTAAAATTGACACTGATTATAATTATCTAAAGTTTTGAATAGGGGTGAGCATAGTAGATCGAAAAACCCGCCAACCACTCTTGACGGTCAAGATTGACACGAACATTTACTAAACCAATTATAATCAATTCCATGGAAATTCGTTAAAAAACTAACTACAAGCAACTGATGCTCATCCCTTTTAAACGGTTATGAAGTGCAACGAAGGATAATATTGAACTTACGCTAAAGAGACAATCTTGTTGATAATGGTGGAAGACACAATTGAGGGGCCAGTTAAATAGAGCAACTCCCCATTGATTCTATCCTCAATTCTCTTATCCAATTCCTCAGATTTTATACAGAAAGGATGATCTGATGCCTGTTTTTTTTTTTAAACATAACTAAGTTAATTAATTTATAGACTTAGCTAATTTACATAATTTATATAGTGTTAAATTAAAATTAATATTTATCTCATACCATAACCCATCCCCATGTGTCTGCAAAAGATGGTATGTAAGCCGTGTAAGCAATCACATCTGTATCAAGAAAATACAAAGAGAGATAGAGAGTAATTAAAATGGTTATTTTAACTTTAAAATAAGGTTTTAATTAATTAATCTAAATAAACTAGCTGTGTTTCAAATTGAGTATAGTTAATTTTGTAATTAATTGAGAAAGAGAAACTTACAGTTGAAGGTCTGTTTGATTGTGTTATAAATTGAGGTAAAAACCTCTTTGTGGGTGAAAATTCCGGCTGGTCCTGCCTGAAAACCTTACAATTGTCAAAATTATTCTTAAAGTAAAATATATGTGTTGCACATTTACCAATTTTTTTAAATTAATAATGGACAGAAAATTCAATTCTTCATATCAAAAGGTTGAAAAGAAGAAGTAAACTTATTGTGTCTAAATTATTGTATTTACAATGATTTTAAAAAGATATAATAAGAGTGAAAAGCTGACCTGAGTTACAAAAATGCCATTGTGGTGAAGTTTAGGTTTGAGGATGTCATGATAAAAGGATTTGGTGTAGAGTTTGTAGCAAGGCCCGTCTTTAACAGGATCTGCTAGGTCTCCTATTATTACATCATATTTCTCCTTTCTCTTCTCCAATTCCACCCTTAACACAAACACAACCCAATTTCAAATCTCATTTTTCAAACATTATCCAAACAATATGTTAGTTACATAATTTTTATTCCAAGATGGGTACCAATTTTAATTTCAATTATATATATATATATATATATATAATTTGTGTTATAATTAAATAATTAATTAACTTACCTTGCATCGTTTATTACGAGATGAAGTTTCTTGTGACAAAAGGCCTCTCGGTTCACCGTCAAATGTTTACGACAAAAATCCACCACATCCTATAAGCAGATTTTATAGAATAAAAACTAAATAAATAAATAAATCTGAGGTTAATAACCTTTTTCGTACAATTTAATTTTAACTTTTTTCTTTTCGGTATTGATTCATGTAATTTTGTTCTTTCAATGTACATTTGAATTTATGATATCTTAATCTCTAAAAAAAATTTCGATACAGTTTAAAATTTAGAACAAAACTACATATATTTTGTTTAACGGTCAAATACATAACTAAATCTCGTTGTATGTAACAATTTGATTAATATAGTTTAAAATATAGTACAAAACTATATATATATTGATCAATGATTAAATAGAGAACTAAATTTTGTTGTATGTAACTATTTGATCGATATAGTCTTTACTCTGTATGTGATATATTTTGTTCAATGGTTAAATGCATAACTAAATTTTGTTGCATGTAACTATTTAATTGATATAGTTTAAAATCTAAAATAAAACTAGTATTTTATTCAACGGTTAAGTATGTGTACACTTTTTGTTTTGTTTTTTTAGTTCGATAACATGTTAATTGATTCAATTAATTAAGTTATATTTAGATTAACAAAATATTAGATCGTTGGCTAATATAATTTACCTGATCAATATCGCACATAACAACCTTCTCTATTGATTTGTGTTTAAGAACTTCTCTTGCTGCTGAGCCTTCTCCACCTCCCATTATGAAGACACTTTTTGGGCTACAAACAACGACCATAATAAAACAAATAAACAAAGTTAATCCCAAGAAAAACTTAGCGTCATAAATATAACATTTTTATTATATTTTATCGTTCTTTTAAAAGTAAATATAGTAAAATAGGTTCAATAAACTCGTTTTTAAAAATTGGAGGTTGAATGTTTTACCTTATAGTTATATATATTTATTTTTTCTATTGATTATTCACTTTTCTTTGCATAAAAAAATGGTGGATAAGTATAAATGACACTTCATGTTAGACCCTCTTAAATCACACATCCATATTTCAAATCAAGAAAGACCCTTTTCATTGATTTTTTTTCCTTTAATTTAATATTGTTACAATTTTTAAAACAAATTTCAATTAAGAAAACAATCAATTATGACTTGAGAGGAAATGATATTTCGTAAATTAATATTAAATTCTCATGGCATAACTAAAGACTAAAGTAGACATATAATCTGGATTATTATTATATTGATATTTGATGTCTTTATTTTTTAACATAGATATTTAATATCAAAATTATTATAAGATAATATTTTAAAATTATATGCTTTAAATTGGAAAATAGTTTTGCTTTAATTTAAAATATTGTATCAAAAGTTTAAAAAAAAATGAAAAGAAAAATCAACACCAAATTTGATTCAGCTAAAACGATTAAAAAAATTTAAACGTAAACACAAATCACGACTCAACTAAATAATAATGTAAGCATCTTTTATAAGTATTAATTTTTTAATCAAACTTACATTTACAAATATAAAAGTTAAATTCAGAATATCAACGTATATAAAAAAAAATTAAAAATTAAAAATATAATAAAGTTATTAGTTGATAGATTTAATCATATAAAAGCCTATCTAATACAAAAATTATTGTATCTCCAAAATTGTTGCTTGGTACAATTACTGATCTTAATCAATCATTACCAACAATGTTGAGAGATGATGATTTAAACATTAGAAAGTTTCATTTTTGTACTTTCAACATGCAAGAATGAGGAATAATTTTAATATTGATAGTACAAATTTAATTAATAAATAAAAGTAAGATTATAATTTGAGTGAAAGTGAAAACAAAATAATGAAGCAAAAGGAAAGCGCACTTGGAATGGCATAACAGAGGGGGATGAATTAAGCATTCATGATAAACAAACTCGTCGGCCTCAGCACTTTGCATCTTCCCATCGATCATCAATGCCTACACTCACAAACCTTAATCAGATCGTTATTATACAAAAAGAAAACCGAAACCGATTCAAAAAATCACGAAACAAAACTGGAATTCGGAACTTGAATAACGCACTTTTCCGAAACGCTTCGTATCTAAAAGAGCGATATCCTGAAACTCACTGGTTCCTTGCTGCAGAACACTGAAGATAAGAGAAGGATTATATTTATATGAAAATCCAAGATGAAATTTGTGAAGAAAAAATCAAGAGATTTCGGAAACTAATAAGGAAAATCAAATACCGATTAAGAGCGAAGGACCATTTGAGGTTTTCGTCGATGATTTCTTCGTACCAATGGCAATCGTCGCCATTAACATTGTTGATTACCGATTCGTGAGAAGAATTATCGTCATTGATGTAATTGGTTTTCTCTTCGAAGTTTCGATCGACTGATTGAGAGAAGCCATTGGTGTGTGAGCTTAGAACTGCAGGACCCATCGGTTTAAGGAGGAAGAAGGAGAGAAATGGGAACGTAATAGTTGATGACGAAACAGAGAGGTTGGAAGTTTTGAAGGGGATTTTTGGGATGCTCATTGTGAGGATCCTTTTATAGATGCAACCGTTTACTTTTTTTTCTTCTTCACTTTTATTTATTTGTTTACTTTACTTTGTTTGAAATATATGCCTTACAAATTATCATATATAACAATTTGTTTGAAATATTTATTAGACACACCAAAATTTCACATTCGATAACGAATATATATATCGATAGACATCTATTATTCTCTATCAATACCATCTAAACATTCAATTACAAAACTTTTGATTTTTAAAATTTATCTTTTTACTCGACACATAATCAAAAGTTTAGTTTAATGTTATATGAGATACAGAATCCAAACTTATATAAATTGAAAATTTTAGAGATCTATTAAATAGTGTTGAGAATTTAATGACCTATTAGACACTTTTAAGAAGACCACAGCTCGATTATAATGCAGTAACAAGCTCTATTATCATCTTTGTCGATATATTAAACTTTTGATAAATTAAAATACTTTCCTCATCCAGTTTGGATCTTTTTAGTTGGAGTGTATTGTACCTTTTAACCTATTATCATTACCTTGTGCATTAGAAACCTAGTTAAATATCTTATCGACTTCAATGTAGTCTTTTAAGAGTTGTCAATCACTTCATGATTAGCGATCTTTTGCACAAGAAGTTAATAAAATGTGTTTTATGAACATGATGATCATCTTCCAATACATATTAAATGTGGCCATGAAAACTGAACTTTATACATATACTACCTATATCGTCAAATTCTACGTTTTATTACTTATAATCTAATTTTCTCAATCATATATACATACATATATATGTACATACATACATATGTACATATCTACATATGTACATACATAGATAGATACACATGTACATACATAGATAGCTACATATGTACATACATAGATAGCTACATATGTACATACATAGATAGCTACATATCTATACACATATGTACATACATAGATAGCTACATATGTACATACATAGATAGCTACATATCGATACATACATAGATAGCTACATATCGATACATACATAGATAGCTACATATCGATACATACATAGATAGCTACATATCGATACATACATATACATATACATATCTATACATATATATATACATATACATATCTATACATATATATACATATACATATATATACATATATATACATATACATATATATATATATACATATCTATACATATATATATACACACATATATATATATATATATATATATATATTTCCTTTTTAGGTTTATCGATCTAATTTGATAATTCTACGAATTTTTCTTCTACTCTTATGAAACAGGAAACAAGAACACTGTCAAATAATTTATTTATTAAATAATTTAAACAAAACAAGAAACAATAAGGCAACTAAATATGTGACCCCTCCTTAGGATTTGCATAATAAATGAATGAAAAAGTGGAGGAATATGTTAGGGGTTGGTCCCACTGTTACATAATGAGGGATAATAGGATAGGATTGAGGAAAAAGGGCTTTTTCAAGCGTGGGGTGATTCCACTATCAATTTTTTTTTTTTTTTTGTTGGAAACTCCACTTTTAACTACCTACCATTTTCTCTATATCTCATTTTATTATTTTTATTGTTTTTATTATTATTATTTTGTCTCTCATATTATTGAACCAAAAGATATTTGGTAAGATATTAGGTAATGGGTAAGTGAGTGTAGAATTTATATTTTGCAATGTGTATGAGGGATCATCAAAGATATGAATGATCAAGATGTCTCTAGATATTAATATATATACATATTGATATGTATTGTAGTCACTAATGGATTCAGTAAGAGTGAGCATTGACATCCAAAAAATCGATTCAATTGATTGAAATTGATTTAACCGACACTTGATGGTCGATTTTATTAAAAATACGGTCGGTGGTTGGTTTAATTAAAATGTTTTGGAAAACAGACCAAAATCGATCAAAACAAACCCGTTGAACATCGTTGTTAGTTTCCTTTAGTATAAACCAACTAGGTCAATTTTCAACCTCGGTTTTTGTACAAAATAGCCCTTGACCGACCGATGATCATCCCTAGACTCGAGCAACTTTCATCAAATTTATGCTCTTTATATAACATATATATATAAATAAATAAATAACTGAAATAATATAAATTCCTAGTAGTTAGTTTAGTGGTATAATAATCATCCACCCTCTTTAGATATAGGTTCAAGTTGATCTTTTAGTTTTCTTTCATATTATTTTTACTAAAATATAAAATCTATTAACAAAACTTCTACATCTGCTATTGATTATAATATAATATAGTTTTCTTTCTTTCGCCCTACTGAAAGATGATTGTTTTGGTTTTTTATCGATCGATAGTTTTGTTTCATATGTATGTGGAATGAGGTTAGAGAAATTGAACCAACAATGGATGAGCAAAAGACCATTTTCTTTTTTGAAGAGAAAAGCAAAGGACTTAAAAAGACAATATAAAAACACACATGGCATTAGAGTTGGCATTGTGACACTATCACAGAGACAAAATGGTAAGACATTACAAAGCAATGGTTGCACCACACTTTTGTCCACACAAAGGAAAAAATTAGAAAAAATTTATTATCTTAAAAAAAATACAAACTATTTGCATGACAGTTTTTTATTGGTAGTTCCTTGAAATGCATAAAGATAAGCGTACTTTACATACCACTAAAAACTGTACCATTTAAATAATAATTATATAATATTTTAACACGCTGCTCCTTGATAACCAAGAACAGACGATGTGTGTATATATATATATATATATATATATATATAATAAAATAGTTAAAATATTATAATAAATAAATAATAATAATTTGTCGCATGTCATACCATGATAGAGTAATTTAGTAGGATGTCTAGAAATATGTAGTGCTCTCGATGCACCTAATATTTTTCTGGTTAAAAACTGTACGTAGTCTATATTATTTATGGTAAGCCTATGTTTACTATTATTGTGATACCTATATATGACGAGAGTAATCATTTTCGTAAATCTCTTATCAAGAGATCATTGAAGCATGAACTAGATGTTCATAATAAAATTTTCATATCTTTTTATTAGAACCTGCAACATAAACTATATTTTTGTGTACTAACTTTATCGTTCATTCCAAATTTACTTTCAAGTGAAACTGTACCTTTCATCTTTTTAAGATTTAATTTTTACTTTTTACTTTTCCAAATTTACTAATAATAATGATTAGTTTTTTTTTCTTTGAATGGACCGGCTGTTAACTTATTTCAAATAAAACTTTACCAAACAATATGCTTTTGAAAATCAAACCATAGAATAATCTAAACAAGATTAGACGATTCGATATTTTTCAGTATAAAGTTGACTTTTTTTTTTTTAAGTTTATTAGGGTGTGAATGTGAATATTTACTGTTTAAAAGTAAATATAATATCTTAAAGTGAATATATATCCATCAAAATGGTTAATATATCATCATAGATTAAAAAAAATGAGAGGGTTCAACTTCATAAATGATTAATCATTTTTTTTGTTATATATTTATAAAAAAAATCATATCGATTGATTTCATTTGAATATCAACAAAATTTGAAATGTGAAATTAATTTAAATAACTTTAAACAAGCATATGCAACGATATTCAATAGATACATCTACAAAATTAAAATTTTGATATGCAAATCAAATGTAATTAGTGTCAAAGGCAATTATAAAAGAGAGTTGAAGGCATGGTTTTGGAGTAATAATGAGAAAGGGACAAAGAAGCAAAGGAATTGAGCATTGTCCCATTTGGTGGTAGGCGGGCGGCTTCATTTCATTTCAATCGTTTTCAAAAGTTTTTCTTTTTCCTTTTATATATATGATGAAGAAAAAAGCTAATATTAATTTTGAAACCAAGGGGATGTGATATATTGAGTCAATACACCATTGTGGGCCTCAAACTCAACTTTTTTTTTTCTTTTCTTTTCTTTTAAAGGTCAGCAACTTTCAAGGGATTAATTGTGTTTTGACTTTTATTTAAAAAAAAAAAAAAACAATTTTGCGGGTTCAAACCGCCATATAAATGAAGAATCGAATCATCAACATTTTCAAATAAATTAGTTGATGGTGTATTTTTTGAATTATTTTTTAATTAATACTTCTCTCGCAATTTGTTTAGTTGAGAATGTTTTGCAATTAAAATTAATTTTTTTTCAAATAAAGCAAAATAAATTAAAAAAATTATAAATACACAACATGTTGTTGTCTATTAATGATAGACTTCGATAAATTATTATCTTGTATCACACCTAGACACTTATAGATATTGATAAATATCTATCAAGGTTTATTATTGATAGAATCTGAAATTTTAATTCATTTTGTTATATCTAAAATTTTATTATATATATATATATATAGGTAAAATATCATATAGGTATTGTAATACAACTAGGGGTGAGAAAAATTGAACCCAAGACCTCTTGTTCACAAATACATATAAGTGTCATCAAGTTGAGTTCATGATAGCTAGTAAAAATAATTTCCACCAGAAAAAGTATATCGTAAATATTTTTAACCGATAAGGATAGACATCCCTCTGTCATCATCTAACAAATTTTGTTATAATTTACTATTCACTGTCATTTTCATTTATATATTAATACAATGGCGCACACGCATAGGCATGCGACTTTATCTTTAACAATAGAGATTTATAAATCAACAAACTAAAATGAAAGAAGTAGAAAAAGAACACTTGTCCACAAAATACAATCATTATCATAAGAACAAAAAGGAAATTTGAAAAATGAGAAAAGAAAAAAGTTTTATGACGAAAGTGGACACATAAAATGAATAATAATAATAATAATAAATGAAAAAGAAAAGAAAAATTAATAAAAAAAAATGAAATTAAAATGAAAAATTGAGTGTTGGGTTGAGGAGAGAGCTGTAAATCATTAGGCAAAGCGACATAGGGAGTCAGGCGTGCTTTGGTGCTCTCCACTACATTACATTTTCAAAATATATGTAAAGAGATTTCTTTTTCTTTTCCCTTTTCACTCCCATTAATTAATATATACACAATTTTCACACTTTTCGTTATACACAACACACACACACACATTCTCAACTTTTCAATTTGGATTTCACTTGAGAAGTGGCCCAATGACTACCGAAAAGCACATGTCTCCAAAAGTGGTGTGCCTCATCAGTGATTTGCCGTTATGTTGTCTGCTTCTATGCCACTTCTTACGACCTTAATTCGATGTTTAGAGATGTGAACATAGGTTTATATTAATTAAAAGTTGATTTTTGTTAAGAGGCTTTTTGGGTTAAGCAGTGGATTATTTATTTATGGTCTTAGATTATGTTTGTATTTGAGGTGTATTTTGATTTACAATAGTACGTGTTTGATGTAAATACTATTTTTAATTTGAAAATAAAATAGTAAACACTACAACAAAAAAAAATTACAATTGAATCATATAAATGAGATTACGATCCTATTTAATATTAAAGAGAGTTTTGAAATATTGTTTATTGTATAGAGTTTTGAAATATTGTTTATTGTAATTAATTTGTGACTTTTAAATAGTATTTAGATGGTTATCTTTGTGTTTAACAAGATTGTCCCAGTTTGAAAAGTTTTTTAATTTTTTATTTTGTGTCTATTAAACAATATTAAAAATAAAGTGAAATTAACAAAACATAAATCGTGCCTAATTATAGAACTTTTAAAATTGTTTTATTTTAGATGCTAGAATGTCATGAATTTGTTATTTAACACTCAATTGTATTCGTATTTATGTTATCGATAATTTTAGCTCTAGAATTTAGATAAATCTGTTACATAAACTTTCTAACTCAACTAATGACCCTAAAACTGTAGTTTAATATTCCGTTCTCTAATAATAAAATTGACTTCCTTTAAATCATGCAAATCTTTTTGTCAGTTCTCTATCGTTTACATTTCTACTGTAAACGTAAAGTTTATAATACAAAAAATTTAAAAATATACATTAAGATCTAAGGACCTACGAACTAAAGTTGAAATTTGTATTAGATGGTTTTTTAGAAGTTGAAGAAACAAAATAATATCCACTTTCAAGCTTAAATTATGAGCCATTAATTCTATTTTTTAAAGAATAATTTAAGTAAAAAATATTTAAAATGGACAATATTACATCATTATTTATAAAGAAATGGAGAGATGTGATCCTCCTCGGACATCAGATGGTGACATTTGTTTAGTATTGGGAAATGGTTGGAATGGATTATTGTATTATGACTGTGGGAATAAAAAAGACGATCAAATTCCAAAGATATGGACGAACGCACTTGAAATGGTTTGGTTAGTGCTGCATCTTCTCCAGTGGGTTGCTTTTTAATTTCACCCTCAACAATCAGAATAAAATCTAATATATATATATGTGTGTGTGTGTGTGTATGATTATTAGAATCAGATTAAATAATATTGTTCGAATACATGTATTTATCTATTTAATTATTACTTTTCTCCGTTGCAACAGCAACAGGTTAGACGGAAATTTGAACTTTTTCCTTTTTTTTTTTCTTTTCTCTGTTTAGACTAAAGCTAACAACTAGCAAGAGTAAGGCAGAGCTTAACTTAGAAAAAATAATGTTCATGTAACATTTTTCAAATACAGCGTAATAAATTAAAATACTTATAAAATATAACAAATTTCTAGATTTTACCAATGATAGTCATCAATGTCTAACTATCAGTGTATTTAATGGACATTGATAGACTTTTAGTTGTGTCCATCAATGTCTATCGTAGATAGAATTTGATATTTCGCTATATTTTATAAATATTTTCCAACAGTTTTATCATTTTCAATAATTTTCTATATATATACACACATATTTCAATTATTCATTAATTAATTAGATATAATGGGCACACTGTATAGAATAATAATGTTCAAACTAAAAAATAAATTAGATAGGATAACAAGACATAGAAATTGAAATAACAAAAAACTTATGAAAACCTCCCAGCTTTTGAAGATTCAAAAGATAATGAAGAACATTTCTTATGAGTCTTATGCTAAAAATTATTATTCGGTTTGCAAGGGTCGCAAGCAGATTATAATAATAAAATAAATGAAGAATTGATTTAGAACTTAGCGTAAAAATTATTAATTTCGAAATGATTTAAGTAGCATTTTCAAATATGATATAATAAACCAAAATATTATAAAATTTCAAATCTTATCAATAATACACCTTGATAATTTGTATTAGTGCTTGTCAATACACTAATAAACTCTAATAGATTGACAGACACCGATAGAAATCTATTAATGTTTATCATTGATGGAATATATGAAATGTTGTTATGTTTTTTAATTATTATAGGCAATTTTATCATTAACAACCATTTTTCATAATGTAACATTTACCTTTAATTATATTTATTTAAAATAAAAAATGCTATCATTAAACGGAAAAAAATAAAATTGGAAAATTTTATAATATTTTTAAACGTTCAAACAAAATGTAGTATAAAAGATTCAAATACATCACTAAGAGGTTGAAGATATATACTATATCAATTGAGCTATGTTCAAAGTGAACGGTATTTTTTTCAAATAAGAATAAGAAAGAAAAAAGAAAGGGTGATATATTAGAATAATGAATAATATCCAAAGGTACATTTTTGGATGAAATAACATGTACGATCAAGAATATGAACCTTTGGCCAAAGTCTGAGAACATATGCTAGGCCAATTGATTAGCTGTATACTTATGATATGCATCATTGATTTTTTCTTGAAGAATGAGGATAAATAATAAAATAAAAGAGAACTCATTTTATTTTAGTTTTATTTTATTTCAAACTACATGTGTATGTGTATGGATGAGAGATCTAAACTTTACATTTTTAATTTGGTCAGTCATATACCAAATCAATTGAATTATCGGAATTGAATAATTAATAATGTTTCCTAAAACTTTTTTTTTTTTTTTCTAATTTCAACTATGAAGAATTTGGATATATAACAAAGATTGAAAACATATGTTACATCAATTTATTCTCTAAAAAAAAGAAGTATATTGATATTAGAATAGTTACTTGTGTTTATATACATTTCTTTTAGATTAAAAAATATTTTGGATGAAAATTTTTGAACCAAAAAAAGGGAAAATGATTCGGTTAAGGATTCCATCCCATTATTCCTTTAACCAAAATTCAAGACTATATGTCACACCCATTAATTAGCTAATACTCGTTATGGATTGTTTTTTCGTTGAGAATCGGAATCTGAATTTTTGGTCTTTTCGCCTAGTACATATGTTAAGATCAAGTGAATTATAATTAAAGTGGATGATTAAGAATATAAATTGGCATGCATGTTTTTTTAGTCAAACAAAACGTAGGATAGAGATTTAATTTCTTACTTTTATAATCAACGCATGTCACACCAATTGAATATGTTCAAGTGGGGTTAGGGATAATGTTCACAAATAATTATTTTTGTCCCAATAACATGTAGTGTGAGAAATTTGAACTTTTAATCTTTTGATCAAAAACATCCGATATGGTAAAATGCGTTTTTTATTTAAAAATAAGATAAAATCAAAAAGTTTAAAACAATAATAAAATATTACAATAAAGCATGAGCCTAAAAAGAAAAATCAACTCAATGAAGCAAGAGGAGGGAGATGAGAGAAGGAATGAAAGCATTGAAGAAGACCCATTTTAGATCTTCTAGCATTTTTTTTTGTAAAAAATGTTATTATTTGGATGTTTAGTTTAAAAAAAAAAAAAGAAAAAAAAACCATTAGGTAGAAGGTATGAACATAGCAAATTTGTTTATCACAATTATCAGTTGGTGACGAAGATATTTGGTTTCTCTACTATTTTTCATCTTATTAGGTAGGCTTGCTTACACTTAGTGTGATTACTATGGTAATTGATTGATGGTGACATGTGAACCAAGAAAGTTAGTTATGTCTTCAAGACTTTGCATGAATAAGGTGAATAAGTTGTGTGGAAAAAGTATCGAATTCTAAAGTAATGTAGTGCATTTGTGATAGTGTAAAAGAGCAAGAGTGAGAGAGAGAGAGAAAGAATAGAGTGTGAGGAGCGAAATAATGTAAACTAAAACTATAGAGAGCAAGACCCAACTTTACATACACAATGGTCTCTCTTAATAATTTCACATTTAACTCATTTATTCTATGCTTAATTAGTCACGAGGGACATTCGGTTTTGCTACCAAACTTGCTACCGAACTTGAAAGAGCATAGGAAATATAATATATTAATAGCTTTCCTTGTACTTGGTGTTATACTTATTACCATGGTAAAGAAGATTGACAGTAATAATGTAATTAAGGCTAGTTTGCAAAAAGTATTGTAATTAAGGTAAAATTTACAAAATCATTCATCTAATCCTAATAAAATTTTATTGATCGATTACTTATAATGAGCTTGAACTACTTAAAATTATAAATTTTATTCGATTTTCCATTATTTACTATTTCTTAAGGTCAAGGAATAATAACTATAACAATAGTGATACGAAATAATTCTAATCATGAAATTGTCCAAATTTTGAAATCACGTAAAAACTTTACTTTTTCTTTATTGAAAAACCCTACCAAACTTATATCCCAAATCAATAAGTATTATTAACATTGTGATTGTGACTTGAAATATGTGATGTATGAATACGAGTAACCATTTATATTCTACAAAATACAATATCTAAAAATATGTGATGTATGAATACGAGTAAGATGGATGCTGAGTATTTTTTATTGCTTAGTTATGTTTGTAATATTATTCATTAATAGTAGATAAGGTAATGAAATTAAGCTAATCTTAAAACACCCCTGGTCGGTTCAATTACTCAAAAACATTGGATTGGAAAAGACTCAGCATTTGTAGAAATGGATATTAATGATAATATTATTATTAATTAAGAGGTACGGCAAGTGTGGTAGAACCGACTCCAACACGAAACTTAAAAAGAAGAATGACTGAGTGGAGGCTATGCCATATTGCATAACGAAGATAACGACATTAAGAAATGCAATTCACTAAATTAATACAAAAACATCACGCAATTAAACAAAGTTGGGTAGACAGAAATTGATTTTAGAATTACTAAAACCACTTTTTGACAAATTTGAAATTAATCTAAAATGTGCTTTTAAGCCTTAAATTAATTGTGAGGATATAAAAATCGCAGTTTAAAGTGAATTTTAGAAATTAAATTAACTTGAGTGATTGAAAAATATAATTTGAAATGATAATAGACCTGAAATGACTCCTGTGTACTAAATATATAGTCTTTAAACTTCTCAAGCCACTAACATCTTTCTTTGCCCACATTTAGGTTGGTTTCCAAACTTATAAATGAGTTGAATCAAAGCAGGACAACATCAAATTAAATTTAACAAAAAAAAAACCCACAAAATGACCAAAAAGCCGAAAGTCCAATTTCTAATGTTATTTTTGTCGATGACCCATTTTATCATTTTTATCAAATGATAGAGGTTGAATTCTTAGTAAGAAGGTACTTTTTTCCATCGTCAAAATGTAGAATAAAATGTAGTTAACAAAAATAAAAGAAAATAAAATGATGATTCCAAGGCCAAAATTATTCAAACATCGCATCAACAGATTTATCCACGTACTAAAAATAAATTGTAGTCATATAAGAAAAAACCCAAATGTGGCATAGGAAGAACACTTTAAGGAGCAGAAAAAGTAAGCAATAACAAAGACAGAATGTTGCTAAGAAAATAAGACCTTAAAATATCAACAAAAACAGTAAAGAAGTAAGAAGAAAACGTATATAATATCCACACAACAAGCTATAGAGGACAATGTAAAGTGATCTAACACAATAAAAAATAGAATGAACAAAAAAACAAGATTAGACATTTTTTCTTAGTACAAATAATGTAATTAATGATACATTTAGTTGGTAATACAGCTGCATCAGCACTAATGCAATAATGTTGGAGAATATTCCAAACTCCAAGCACATTAAAAGAGCACAAGAAGCCTGACAAACTTCAAATTGGTATTAATTTGAGCATTATTAGTACATAATTCCCCAAGGCCCACCAGACAAGGCAAAAGGGAAACATATATGCTCATTTGTGATGTTAATCATAGAGCATAGCAGCATTGCTTTGGATACTAATTTGATTCACGAATGAAGGATAAAATTTATTGTGAATTCAACTGATAATTAATCCTAATAAAAAGAGAAAAAATCATGGTTGCATTATAGCATCTATTCCATCATATGTTGTCATATTCCATTATCTACAGAGTTCAAAAACTTGTTTTAATTTCAAACAGAAGTTACAAGAATGTGAACTTTTATGTTAATTATTATATCGGAATTCATGCTTTAGTTGGATACATACTTATTTGATTTCTTAGATTTAGGCATTGAAAAAAAATGAAATAGATAAGAAAAGTAAGGAAGAAACCCTAGAAGATTGAATCGCAGCAATACAAGTGTGTTGATTTGACGGCAACTGAAGCGACGCTGGAGCTACGGCCGATCATCGGAATGGATAAAGAAGTAGAACAGCGAAGCAGAGAGCAGAATAATCGGCAGCTACGAGACTGCGGGAGATTAAGTAAAACCCTAACTTTTAAACGTAGGTTTATGGATGTAATGGATAGATCCGATCAAAGCAAAGTTGTTCAATTGGGCCCAGATTGGATTCGGTCCAAACCTTAAAAAAGAAAAATAGATGCAAATATAACAATTATATTCAAAATAACGAAATATACAACAATATTTTAAAAAAAATTATAAATATAACAAAATCTGTCAAAATCTATCGATGATAGGAGTCTATCACTGATAGACCATGTAACAAATGTTGGTCTATCACTAATAAGCCTTAAAAGTCTATCAATGATAGAACTCTTCACCGATAGACTTTTGCTATATTTGTAATTTTTTAAAAATATTGCTACATATTTAATAATTATTCTAGAAATGGCTATCCATTATAATTATCTTAGAAAAATACATTAATTCAAAATAAGTATATATCAAACTTTTAAAAAATATTATAATGTAAAAGATAGTTTTTTTATACTTAATTTAGTTGAATTAAAGTAATATATAATATATATAAAAGGATGGAAGTGGAGAAATTTTTAATCCCATTTTATTCTTTTATTATAATTTTTTATTCTTTTTTGGTGACAATTTTGTTATTCAATGTAAAAAGGAGGATTCAGACAACCAATAATGGATTTGAAGAAATTTTTTATGTCAATTTTATCTTTTTCAATGTAAACTTTTATTTTATTACTTGGGACAATTTCGTCGATTCAATAAATTTTTATTTATTAAATTTAATATTTTATTGTAAACGCTAACGTGAATCATATGATTTTTTAATAGAAAAATATGAAAATTTTCAAGGTTAAATATCACTATTTTGTATTTTAAATGCAATTTTTTTATTAAAATCTTAATTAATAATTTATCTGTCTTACTCTTTCACCATGATTAGTAAGATGGTTTTAAAATAATATTTGTATCAAATTTAAAAGTAGTCCCTTTAACTTCCATAAGGTTTTTGAATATTTTCCAGATGATGTATCTTTGTTTAATTGTCATAATGGTAGGGTTTAATTGTAATTATACGTAAGATAGAAATCATATACTATAATTATACTGTTTTATTACAAATTGAAATACGTGTCTGTTATTATTTGAAAATGTACAAAAAGACTAATTAAGTTTGATAAGTTGCAAATATGAAAAGATTCTCAACATAGGAAAAGACAAATAATATTTATGTATTTTATATAAATGACTGTGTGCGGAGGTTGAAGTGCATTTGCATGCATGAAGGAGAAGCCCGAAACAATGATAATGTGTAGTGAGTTTTATGTTTTGTTATTCCAAGTGCTTACTTAAGTTTCTTTTCGTTTCTTTTTACCTTTGTTTAATAGTGTTAAAAAATCATTTTATTTTATTTTCTTATAATTTGACTTGATGTCATAGACATGAAAGGGAGGTTCTATTCCATGCATTTAGTTAAAACATCTAGCAGAAGATTATCAGCCAATGATGTACTCTCGATGAGCATATCTTCTTGAAATCAGGGATGGGGCTACTAAAAAGAAGTTTATGAACGAAGTAAAATAGTAGAGATGAGGAAAATTTTTAAATTTAGAATTATCTTGTTAATATTACTTAATCTTACGTAGATTGTATGGATTTAAGAATTAAATATACTCAATAATTCGTATGCTCCAAATTATGTAAGTCTTTCCTTGAAATGAGTGGGTTTGATCATCAAGCTTTTAAATTGTTATACTAAAAATAAAATTATTTAATTTTATTAGACAATACATTTTTTTATTGCATTTTTACTTAGACTTTCTATAATTAATTTTGTTATTCAGTACAAAGTTAACAAACAAAAATGTCTATAAAAATTAATTTTATAATTTCCTAGCTTTCTAACACGATAAGACTTTTGTGCATTGCACGTGTTTTAAATTAGTATAGTAAAATTTGTCAAAATCTATTATGGATAATAATATAATAAATATTAATTGATACTAATAAATCATAAGAGTCTATTAACAATAAGAGTCTATCACCAATAGGCTTTGTTATATTTACAATTTTTTAAACATATTATCACATACTTATAATTATTCTAAAAATTATTACCCATTATAATTACTAAAAAAATCATATATAGCAATATTTTAAAAAGAAAAAATAGACTAATAAACTTGGCTATATTTATAATTTTTTTAAAATATTATTATATACTTAATTATTGTTTCTAAAACTATTATCTATTATAATTACTCAAAGAAAAAATTTAAGAATGTATTACACTAGAAATGTTGCAAATATGATTGTTTTTTAATGTGTATATCGTTATAGTTTGAATTATAGCAAATAATAGTAAATATGTTAGAATTCATAATTTTTTCTCAAAAAAAAAAAAAAATAAGAATAATGGTATCCATAACCATAATAATAACTCCAAGCAATATGACTTAATATTTAGATACAATCAGATTGATCATCCTCTGTTCATTAATTAAAGTGCACCTTTTAGTTTACAAATTTAAACGTAGATCTCATATATCAATACAAATGCATAAATAAAAGTAAACATCATGAAACAAAATTATATGAAGATTCACTTTTTAAATAATCATTAATTCATTCTCGTTGAAGGGATGAACATGGCTTAAATGAAAAACTATGAAACTAAATAACATCAAAAGTATACGGACATTATCCATACATACTAAGATTAGACAATCCCAATAATCTAACAAAGGTATACATTCATAGAAATTTTCCTTGGAAGGTCTTACAGTAATAACTCTTCCCAAAGGACATTTACACTCTATTTCACTCTTGTATTGTTTGTATATTTAGTTAAAGCATACAATTTGGAGGACCTGATTTTATCATCGACCTGGAAAGCCTACTACTATCCTGTACTAGCCAAGGATTTTTACTCCTGCTGTACCCACCTCCATTCTCGGAATGGTATCAACTATCTTAGGCTGGACGATGGCATTTAAACCATTTGCCTCGTCTCCATATGTCGAGGCGTGAACTCCGAGTGCGGCTCTACCTGAAGGATCAAGATTTTTAGACCAAGCAGCATCCCATTCGACGGCCTTCGCCGTACTGCAAGCAATACTTGGTCCTCCCGGGACAGTCAGACAAGCTGAGTTCTGCACAGTCATATAAAGTGCAAAACAAGATTGGTGAATTGAAGTTCACTGAGACGTGTGCTAACATTGTTGTTGTTGATGGAAGTAAATTACCTGTGGGAAGAACCTCTCAAATATGGTTCTGTAGTAGTAGGCTTCCTTTGATGTTGGAGTATTTTGAGGGAAGATGTGTTCAGCATTCAAAATCATTTTATCAGTCACCTGAAACCATGTATTGAATAATTAATCGACGCTTATGAACATTACTTGACACGTATTAGAACTCCGATGGTGTTTGGGGTACCAGGTAGAATAGTGAATGATAAAGAATTAGTCAGAGATTTGTGAACTCCTAGAGCTCTGTAAGAAGTTATAAAATTGATTCTTTTATTAGTGGGATTTACAAACTACTTAGACTAAACAAGGGATGAAGTTTATAACTCTTCAAGCTATTCTTACCGTCGAACTCTTCAGGCCATGGTGTGAGCTGAGAAGTAGTAATTGTGAACCCCATTACTTGTTTGGTCCAAGAAATTAATGGATTCCAATTGTTAAAAACCATCAATTTTAGATCTTATCAACTACTCATATTATTGAATGTGAGAATCCACAGCTCCCTAGACTTCGTAAGTCTTTACTTCTCACTATTCTACTTCATAAGTTTTTACTTCTCACTATTCCACTTCTCATCTCAAACATTCGTAGGAAGGCAATAGGGAGGAAGAGATTTAATTAAATTACATGTTGATCAGCATGGGCTTTAAGGCCATCGATCCAACTGTATCCAACGCCATCACTGAATTGTTCCTTTTGCCTGTACAAAACATTCTATGTATAGGAAAACAGGTTACTTTACCATCGAAGTGATAGTTTTTGTATACTATTAGAGGGGGTTTTTTTTGTCAAAGACCTTAGGTAGATAAGGTTGTTGTTCGTCATCGAAAGCTCTTCTGAGAACCCATTTCTCAATTCGACCTTGATCGTGTTTGATCTGAAATTGATTAAAATATTAGATGAGAGTTAAGAAGATTTTGGGGAAAGATCAAAAGTGCTTATCATGATATGACTATTGTGAAGTAGTTTTTTCTCTAACCATTTTCCATTCTGGATCAATGGCCATTGCAACTTCGATAAATTTCTTATCTAAAAATGGAACTCTAATTTCCAAGCCCCACGCTGAAGTCGCCTTGTTTGCTCTTAAGCAATCATACATGTGAAGGGCCTTTATCTGAAGAGAGAGAAACAAAAGCTTGAGCTTATGGATAAAAAACAAATTTAATATTATATCACTTAACATACTTAAACTCGTATACCTTATGTAACATACTTAAACTCGTATACCTTATGACAACTTTCACGGTGAAACTCTTCCTTATTAGGAGCCTTATGGAAGTAGAGGTATCCACCAAAAATCTCATCAGCACCCTCACCAGAGATCACCATCTTTACTCCTAGTGACTTAATCTTTCGTGCCATGAGAAACATGGGTGTACTCGCCCTGATTGTAGTTACATCATATGTTTCTATATGGTAGATAACATCTTCAATTGCGTCAATCCCATCCTTATATATATCATCAAAGAAGATACTTGAGATCATTGTAAATAAACTAGGTAATAAAAATGGGGGTTAATCCATATTTGTAATCTGTAAAGTTGTAGATATATAAGTCGTACCTGAACTGTGAAATGAAACTCATGGTGGACGGTACCCAAAAAGTCAGCAACTTCTCTAGCAGCCTTCAAATCTGGTGAACCCTGAACATCATAAGGATGAATCTTCATTTCCTCATGAGAAACAGAAAAGTGTGTGAAGTATTATCTTAAATCACCGATTAACCTAAAACCTTAAACTGATGGATGAAGGATGAAGGATGAAGAGAAATAACATTGCAAGGATTGAACAGTAACTCTTGGAACACATGCTTTAATATCATTTTAAATCACAAATATTAACCCAAAAACTTAAGTTGATAGATGAAGGTGAATTTAACGATAGAAAAATAAACCAACCTCAAGGCCAACACAGAAGGAATGAAGTTGTGTACCCCAATGCTTAGCAGCTCTTGTGCCAGTTAAATGACGAGCTGTGATAGATGCAACCAACGATGAATCTAGGCCACCAGATAACAGAACTCCAAAAGGGACGTCCGTCATCAGCCTCTTGATCACTGCCTGAGTAAGTTAACAATGTAATCGTGTTATTCTAGTAGAATTTCAAAAGACAGATAAACTTAAGTCTTGTTTGATAACTATTTTGTTGTGTTTTAAAATAAACCTACATATACTGCTTTTACCTCTAAATTTCACTCTCAAATTTCAAAAACTAAAAATAAAAAATAGCTTTTAAACTTCATTTCTATTTAATAAAAATGCAAATCATTACAAGAAATGGAAATTAGAAACTAAACTTAATTTTCAAAGAAGGCCTTCACTAATAAAGTGTCTTCAAATCTAGTACATTAATTCATACATTCTCCAATGCGCGTCTCAGAACAAGTGGATCGTATGGGGTCGATGGAATATCCTCAGAGAACCAAATTGGATTATACCATCTTTTGAATCCTGCTTCTTTGCTAGAGTACAAGTGACCAGGTGGAAATGTCTCAAAATGTTCGCAATCATCATTCAGACCTTTGAGTTCCGAAGATATCCAAACTGAGCCTAACATAATTTAAATTAGACTATTTAATTAGATAACATCTATGTAGATGTAGATTAAAAAACACACATACATATATAAATATGATCTAGAAATGTTTCGATTACCATCGCGTCCCCAACCAATGTAAAGGGAAGTAACACCAATTGCATCACGAGCAGCGATGAAACTGTTGTCACGTGTGTCCAATAGCACGAAAGAGAACATTCCGTCGAGCATGTCCACAAAATTCTCTCCATATTCTTCATACTACAAATAGACACAAATCATAAAAGATCATAATCTCAACCATGGGTTACTACTCATGGAAATTAAAATCATATTATTATTATTATTATTCCAACAATCATATCTTATATTAATACCAAATGTGAGATAACATCACAGTCACTGCCGGTTCGAATTTTGTGGTTCTTCAATTTCTTCCTCAGCTCCTCGTGGTTGTATATTTCTCCATTCACCTGTTTCCAAGCAAAAAAAAATTGCACAGTAGCACACGATAAGATAAGAGTTCATATTCGTGTGTGGCTTTTTCGAAACAAATCACGCCCTAGCAAATAAATTAAATTTGAGGGCGGGTGGGAAGAAGATCAACTATTCAGAATTACAGTCCTTTTTCTTATCAGATAAAATGGGTTGAGAATTGTGAACTCAAAGGAGGCACCAACTCAACGGATTTACATAGTATCAAATATCAATGAAGAAGGTTGGGGAGTGTACCGTGACAACAATGGATTTATTTTCATTATAGAGGGGTTGATCACCGGATGCAGGATCGACAATGGCTAAACGTTGATGGGATAAATAGCAATCTTTGTGTTGGTAAAGCCCACTCCAGTCTGGGCCTCGGTGTTTCAGTCTGTCAAATCAACAAGAAATAGTTAATTGATATCAGTTATATATTAAAAAACTCTTCTATAAACCAATGCTGATTAATGATTTGACTGGGTAACATTCTCTTTTATGTTTTTTATTTTGGAAGATTAAGTACATATTCTCTGCATATCTTACCTTTTCATAAGATATTGACTTAATGTTTTATGCATTTGCAAGAAGTATATAACAAAGTAACGAACTTTTTAAACTCCATTTTGAAATTATGTAACTACCATAAATAATTCTTGGAAGTTCAAATCTTCTCCCTGTTTAATATGAAGAACACACAAACTACTTAAATCCAGTCTACATATCAAACAATATTTACAACTACAATACGATCGAAAGTACCCAAAGAAAAATGGATTTTTAGGAAATCAATTGTATTTCATTCGTAGTTTTATAGATTAAGAACACTTGCCGACGAGAGAGTTCAAGAACGCGAACACGTTTGGCCTGAGAATCATCGGAGCAACCAAGAACGGCGAGAATTCCACACATATTGAGTAAAGCAAAAATAAGAAGAAACAGAGGGAAGTTTGAAAGAGAAAAAATAGGAGAGGGAAATAAGTGAGAATTAATATGGAAAATGGAGAAGAAATCGCAGAGATTAAGACGTAAAATCGTTGGAAAGACAAGGTCAAGCATTTATTATGTGTTAAATGGTCAAATTAATTTCATTTACTATTCTGTTGATCTTCCCTATCTTTAGTACTTCTGTGTTTCTTTTTTCCTCTTTTTATCTCTCCATATTTGCCTGAGACGTGTCCTTAGGATTATTTTACTATCGGTTATCCCTCGTCCATATCAGTTTAGATTATATTATTGAATGTTTTGATCGATTTATGAGACTAAAATTATTCAATTTTCCACTTGTTTTCCCTACTATTTCCACGTTTTACAATCCCATTTTCGATTTCACACCCATTTTATAACTTTTTAGATTTCAAGTAATTTTTACTAAATTACAATATTTTAAACATCTGATTAGTTAGTCTCTCAATTTTAGTACGTAATAAATCTCTTCAGTGTATGGGATTATTTTCATATATCTATATTTTTGATAATTTTGTATTTTTATGTTTTTAAGAGGTAAATGGTTACTTTTGGATCGTCCTTGAGTTGAGAGGTGGTTTTGTTGACACTTAAAAGCTGCCATTTTCATGTTTTGTGTTTATCCGTTAATGTTGGAAAACTAATTGAGTCGGCACCGTTGGGATTTTAGGAAACAAAATTTTATCAAGGACCTTCTTCTTCTTCTTCTTCTTCTTCTTCTTCTTCTTCTTCTTCTTCTGTGGAAGCCATTTTTTGACCTATTTCTATTTTAATTTCTCTTCTTAATTAATTAGGGTTAGTTATTTTGTATGATTAATTAATTGTTCTCTCTGTTTATGAAAAAGAAAAAACAAAAAGGAAAAAGATTGTCTCAACCAAAAGTCTTAAAATGTTGTGGTCAATTAAAAAAAAGCCAATAGAAATATATATATATATATATATATGTGTATATATATATAATTTAAAAAGGATATTAATTAATGTCAATAAATAGTTTATTTAAATTAATAAATAGGTATTTTACTCTTCTAAAACAAAGTTAAAAATTTTATTTACCTTTAACAACGTATTGTTCTCTAACTCTTTTATATATGTTCTATAAAGTTTTTATTCCTTCCTAATAAGAATGTAATTTACCACATTGACGTCGGATACTCAGAAATATTGAAAATCAATGAAAATACTAACAAATATTTGATATTCTACAATTGAAATCTTTATTTTGTATATTATTAAACTCGATAAAAAGAGGTTAATTTTAATCATAAACTTTGTATCAAGAGAATCCTAAATTAGGATGGTAACATTTATCTAAATTTAAAATATAATGGGGTGAAATTGAGAAGTTGTAAGGTTAGAGTTGATATATCTTAGATAAGTTTATAGGATGAAAATGGATTGTTTACTTTACAAGTTTTAGTAGCAGCTTCAAACTGGTCCACGTGTCTATACTTTTCATATGTAATATTTATTTCGTTTACAAGAACCGACTTCTCATCAACTTTATCCCAACGTATATGCATCCGCATAAATATATAAGACAATAATAAATAAGGTTATTATATTTTTGTAGACTATTAATTATAATTAATTTATACTCATAAGTATAAATTATTTTAGTTTATGATTAAAATAATATACGTTCGATTGCTATTTCAGTTTGATAATAAAAAAAAAAAGTTTAGAATATTAATATAAAATAATAAAAATTATAGTAAATAAAAAAAACAGTAACAAATTAGGAGTTTTGAAGTAACATTACTGTCGTAAATTGAAAACTTTTAAATAATATATCTATTGCAACAAAAGAGTGATTATTATATTCATCTATTTCTTTTTTAAATGGCTTCTTATAATTTCTATATAACATCTACTCCTCAAAAATAAAAATAGTGAAACGAGATTATTGATTTTTAGTGTTATTTTCAAAATGTTCTCTAAAATTAATATTGTAAGTTGATGAATATTTTATTAAAAAATTGCATTAGATGACAAAAGTGTTTAGAAAAAAGTAGTAATTAGTGTGTAGTATTTTTTTTTTATATTATAAATATAATAAGTAATTAGATATATCAAAGAGAGAGCTATTAGATGACTATTCACTTTTAAATTTGCTACTTTTGCAATTTAGAAAATGTAGTGACATAGGTTCTATTATCATAAAAAAAAATTGCTATTTTTTCAAACACCCCTATTTTATTTAGTATGGACGGTTATTTACAACCTGGTAGATAAAAAAGAAAAACAAAAGTCACAAGACAAATTAAATTTTAAATTTATGCAACATCAAAGGGTGGAAATGAGGTTGACTTCATCTCCAATGTCTTTTGTATTATTTTGTATATTTAAACTTTGGAATCGTTTCATTCTAATGTTCATAGAAGTAAAAGTTGAATTGTGTATCAAATATATATGTAAACAACAATTTTTTTTCAGCTAATAAAATAAATGATGACATGTATTGTCAGTCACAATAGCACAGATTTAATTTTAGGCATAGTTTTAACCAACATCAAAAGTGACACACATTGAACACATTTAATAACAATTTCTTTTCAATCTTTGTCGGATATTGTTACTTCATAATGTTAGATGTTAGTTCTTTTATTGATAGAATGGACAAAATTTGTACTAATTTTAATTGTTGTGCATTTAAAAAGTCTTAAATTTAACCAGTCAAAGTTATTTTTTTATCAAAGTTGATCGACTACTAATTATGCAATATGGAAATACGTTTTCAAAAAGCTAGAGTTGAAATGTTAGTAGAAAACAGAAAAAGTAAAAACAACGGTAAATAAACTGAAATTAAACAAAGTTCAAAGTTTAAAATATAAAGGGGTATTATAACCTTTATTTGTTTCTTTGTCTACTCTCTCTTCATCGGTAGTTTTAAGGACCAAACCACAATTTAAAAATTAGAAAGAAAAATCAAATACTACATATCACAATCCACCGTGTGGAATACGTATTAGACACTAATTCTTTATCCAATCTATCATGTCAAATTTTCATACAAAAGAAAGAATTCGAGGAGCATGTATTAGATATTAGTGTAATTATATTAGATAACGATCTTAGAAATAATAATTAAATAGATAGCAATGTTTCATAAAAATTACAAATATAGCAGAAAAAATTTTGCAACAGACTTTTATTGTTGATAAAATCTACCAATAAACCAAAATGATAGATTTTAACGAACTATGTTATATTTGCAATCTTTTAAAAGATATTACTATATATGCAAATATTTTGAATTTAATTACTTTATGTGCAACGATTAATAGATATTATACGCTACAACTCACAAATCAACACAAATTAAAGTTCTAACAAATTTTCTCTCCCCAAATAATTATTAATAGGTATTATCCTAATCATTTACATCAACTTCATGTTTTGAGTAACATATCACTTCGATTGGTTTATTGAAAAGAAAAAAAAAACAAAGCGAATGAAATTCAAGCATTTAACGAGTTTATTAGTTCTAACTTAATGATAGTATTCGACTTATCTAAATTCAAATTGTTTTCAAAAAGGATATCACGAGGCTTTCTCCTTAGATGAGAAAAAGCAAACAGAAATAGAAGGCCGCGACGCCATTTACAATTGAACTCTATAATTGATAACATCTCATATATTATTACTATCAATCTCACTCTAAATATCGTGATCATCAAAAATGAAAAAAGAGAATAGAATGGTGGGTTGCCTTCCAACAATTTACAATAACTACATAAATTCCCATCAATATTTTAACCAACAAAAAAAGAAAAAAAGAAAAAAAAAAGATCAGTTAATTTAAATCTCCGGCACAATTATAATTTATATTAGTTTGTCATCCGGTAAGCATTTGATATTTTAATATTAATTTTGAAACATAAACCTACGAACACCACCTCTGAATTTCTTGCTTGCTTTTTTCATCTACTTCCTACCGATGTTTAAAAAAAAGTTGTCAAATTTCAAATTAGAAGCAAATATTAAAGAAATTATGTTTTATTTACAATCTGAATGTTTTAGTAATTTAGAAAAATTGCATATAGTTGTAGGAGTGAGAAAAGGAATCAACTCAACTTCCAAACAAAATAGTTAGAAAAATGCGTATTATCGAAAAAGAATAAGCTTAATTTTTAAATGAAATAAATAACAAATAAAACCTTCACCTATTCAGTTCAAATTATGTTTATTGTGTTCTTCAAAATTCAAACAAATATGAACAGCTTGATTGTTTAATTAGAAGGTGATATTAATTAGTTTATTTCATAGTTTTGGCAAGTTGTCTGTTTATTTCATAGTTTTTGCAATTTGCATTTTTTTCTCCTGGTAATGAAAACGAAGAACATTGAATTTGAGTCCTTAGACCACCTTGTTTAAGTAAATAAATAAACAAATAATTTATCTTTTTAATCTCGTATGTATATATCTCTGAGTTTTAAAAATGTTCCTTAAATAACATTTTATAAGGATATATGTACATGTATTACCCTCTAAGTTTTCATGTTTATAAAAATACACATTTCGTCCCTAAATTTTCAAGATGGTCCCTTCAATTCTTGAATTTTTTATTTTAAATTAGAAGACTAACTTCTACAAATTTTATCCTCTCAAAACTCAAGTTTTCTAATCTCGAATTATCATATAATTATTTTTAAAAAATCAAACAAAAAATATTTTTAAGACTTTTTAAACTCGGGAACTAAAAAATACATTTTGAAACCCGTAAACCTAACGTACCTATTTTTAAAAACCCGGGACAGAAATTTTAAAACTTAAAGTCTAAATGCACAAATTCATTACAACCAAAAGTAAAAAAAAAAAAAAAAAAAAAAAAAAAAAAAAAAAGGTCATTTTTCAATAAATATATAAATGATCCTGCCACATTTGAGTTGCCATAACAAATGGTAACACTTCAAAATAATCGTCGACAATTTTATCTATCCTACCATGATTTTTCTAAAAGTTCACGGTTTCTAAAGTGATTCAATACATCTGAAATATACTCGCTTAAAATTAAAATTAAAAAACAATTAAATATTCTTGAATGAATGAGTATATGTTACCTAACATAAAATTCCCACTTACCTTAAGAAAAGAAATAATCTATCAAATACTGTTAAAATCTTCAGGGACTTAATCAATATAAAATTGAGAATCTTGGCATCTATTCAAAAGTTTTTAAAGTTCCAAAACTTGATACAACATAAAATGTTCACAAACTTACATTAGCAGTCGGGTTTAATATTGATATATTAAAACCATGTTTAGCGACTTTGAAATTTTTATGATCATCTTAAACCTATTTAACTACAAAATTGATTTAATATTTACATTTTTAAATGCATTGTTCATAATATTAAAATTGATTTAAAATGTTTAAAAACATTTTACAGGTGATTTTAAAAAATGACGTTCCAGAATCAATCTCAAATTATTCACCATTTTAATCTCTACCATCGAACATGCTATTAGAAGTACAACAAGTGGATTAAAAGTATATATATATATAGCTAAAGAAGAAAATTATCACCGAGACATCGCATGTGCCTTGTAGCATGCTTAGACTAAATCAATCAAATAATTCACTTCACAGTAGACAATTAATTGAAATTGTGTCAACTATTTGATCCATCAATCGTGAAGTTACCTAACTTTACTACCATCATATTATTCTTACAACAAAATAACAGTCTATGTGTGATTGTGATAGAGCATGGTTAACAAAATAGACTACTAATATTTGATTTGTGCCTATCTAAGTAGATATAGTAATATATACCGATCTATCATATATAGACTAATATTTTGCTCTATTTTAATTTATTTTGTTAAGATAATCTTTATTAAATATTTATAATTATATTTCCTGAGTTCCTTTTAGTATCAAATTGTATAAATACAATTAATCTTCTCTAAAAATCCAACTGGAACATAACTAAATTTATCTTATCATGTAATTCTTTTGAATGATGTTCCATATTTTAGAGGTACTTCAAAGTCAAAAACGACTCAGAATTCTCCGTTTGAGGATTTTACATTTGCGTTTTAAGAAAGAGCCTAAATGTTTAAATATTATCAAAGGCTTAATCTTGAAAATAAACCATTTCTAAAATAGGGAGTGTTTACCACCACTACAAAATAATTTTGAAACATTTTAGAAGTCGGTTTAAAATAGTTTTTTCTTTTTTTTTTTTTTTTTGTTAAAAAAATAAATAAGACTTTGGACAATGTTTTTTTCACTACTCAGTCTGCCCTAAGTTAATTCACATATCAAAATTCTAAATTTCAAGGATAGAACTATTCGGTGTAGAATTTAAGGTCCGAGGTAAAAGTTAAATTCTTTCCCCTGTAAAGTCAACATTCACCCAAACCGAATCTATTTGGACAGAATTAATAATAATAAAAAATAAAAAATAAATAAAAAAAAAAAAAAAAAAAAAAAAAAAAAAAAAAAAACCAAAGTGATTTAAGAAATGGTATCTTTTTCAAAATAGAAAAATTGATTAGACTCTGAAACAAAACAAAATGTTTTATTTTTTATAATTTCTTTGAAACAATTCGATTTTATTTAAAACTTTTTTATAAAAAATAATGGCTAAAACAAATTCTAAGATAGACTTTTTAAAAAAAGAAAATCATATCTTAATTTCTAAATTATATATATATATATATATATATATATATATATATATATGATGTTTTATCTTGATCCCGAACTTTTGTACATATCTATTTTAGTTTCTAAACTTTTAAAAAGAATATACTTTAGTCCATGCCGTTAAAATTCCACTAACTCTTTAACATAATGACGTGATGACTTTTAAATTTGGATAACCTAAATAAAATTTCTCTTTTAATAATCAAGAGTTTAAATTTTTAGTGAAAGGTTATATGATAAAATGATACTTGATCGGAGAACTCAAAAAGTCGTCGTCTTCTAGATTTTAATCACCACCATTTTGACACATTCTACTCCACTTTCTCATTTCCTATGCTTGATGCAATTCATAGGTGCCTCAAGGTTGAGATATTAAATATTTTTGTGATTCATTCATGTGCTTTATATTCTATTCCTCCTAATTATTTCTTCCTTCTTGAGACGTATAAATACTTATTTACAATCTTGTAGAGTTTATTTTAAACAAATGTTGTAATTATTTTATTTCTCTAATTGAATTCTATATTTTTTATCTACTCAATGTTGTTCTATTGTCTTGCTTCAAGATTTCAATTTAAAAATAAAAAATAAAAATAAATGATGGAAAGTCTAGAGAATATGTGAGAAAAATAAAATAAAAAATTAATTAATCATATTTCTCGGTTGGCATAAAAGATTTATAGAATAAATTAACAAGATTTCTTGATTATTTATCAATTTAATTAATACGATGAATCTAGAATCTGATCGTCAAGATATAGAAAGTCACGTCATCATTCCATTAAAGGGTTAACGGAATTTTAACAGCATGGACCAAAATAATTTTTTTTTAAAGTTCAAGGACCAAAAATAAAAGTTCGCAGACCAAAATGAAACAAGAGGCAAATTTTAGGCACCAAAACAGGATTTTAACCCTTAATTTAAAAATTAAACACTTAATGAATTCTAAACGCACTCGTTATGAACTATTAAATTATTAGATTATTTTTTAATAAGCTTTCAACCCCCATAATTCTATCCATAGAAACGTACCTTCAACTGCTTCAATAATCTCAGCTTTACAAAAATTTGGCAAAACTCAACGTCCATTGCTCCATGAATTAAGAGCCTCGTTCGCTAGCTTCCACACTCCAAACTAAAAAGGCAAACAAAAGTTAGATACATCATTACATTACCTGTCAAAATGCCACCCTAACACCAACAATAGCTGTATCGAACAAGATGAAAAGGAACATTAGAGTTGATGTATTCAATAAAAACCTCTATCCAATCCGGACTTGCTAATCTAAGAAGGTTGAACAAAAAGTATGATAAATTAAAACAGTAAACAAAAAGTATGCCCACGCACTTATGTAACCAAGGGAACAAGACGTATCGCTAAAGATATTATGTAACATGCTAAATTTACATTTTTACCTTAAAATTCAGTTCTATAGTTTTTCACAAACCTTTTTCGTTTATACTTATGGTTCCATTCTTCACGACTATCATCTGTTCCACCAACAGTTTGTTGATTATATTGAGCAAGCTCGTTGTGCTTGGAATATCTAGAGATGAAACCAGAATCTTTTTGTAGGAGTTTCTGATTGCTGGAATAGCTACGTGCCAAATCTGGCTTTGAGCCACTATGATGTTTCTTAGTATGACACTTTAAGTTGATATCAAATGTATCGATTTTATCTTCTTTTTGTTTGTATCTTTTATGCTCATTCGATTCGGCATGACTGCAACATTCATCTGTCCTCCCACCAACCTCCCTGAAGCCTCTATGGTAATGCCCAGTTCTCTCATTAGTCAGTAATTTGGTGCTGCAAGTCAAGCCGTCTTTCTCCAACTTTAATCTCTCGTTTAGTCTATTTATCATTGCAGCTTTAGGAGAATGGGAACTCTTCATTTTCTCGTCATAGAGCCAATTTATTTCGTCTTGGGTATTTTCTTTGCGCAGGTGTTCCTTTTCTACGAACATTCTGTAGTCTCTTGATCTTCCATCCTGCTCATGTTGACCTCTCTTCTTACCAACATGATCTTTTCCCTCACTCCCATCCTCATTGGAGAAAGGCATTACCCTAGTGAGTGAAAAAGTCGAGTTAAGAAATAATAACAAGATAGAAATTTACATAAATGAATGATAATTAGCGATTACAAGAAATCTATGCTTATAATCCAACTCCATTGAACGTAATCCAAATCCCCACTTAGGACTCTAGGACTCAAGGATTGAGGACATTCCTGATAACCAAACAAAATAAATGCTATAATCGAAAATAACGTGTTTTGGAAAATTTTCAAGTGTTTTGGAAAAGTCAAGAAATAAATTTTAAAGATGTGAAACAAGATATCCTCTCGATGTTAGAATATTTTCTATCTATTTATTGTGAGTTCAAGATTTTGATTTTCTTTCACTAAATTTTTGGGAGTTCAAGATTTCCATCCAGGCAGACTCAAATTAACTTTTGATCTAGAACTTAAAGCCACTAGAGTGCAGCCTTAAGTCATTTTGAATCACATAATCTGATTGGGAATTGAGAAAAAACTAATTTCCATGTGCATTCAGCTAATAATCTATCTCATCATCAATATAGTAGAAATATAAAAACAAATGCTACCTTCCAGAAAGGATGTACTAACTTTCATAAACTTTCTTTCCTATTGGAGTGAAACGTTACAAGTGCTAACCCAATATATAGGCCACAATTATGTATCATTCGCTGTTTGATATCACCAAATATTAAAAAGATTACCTCCAGGTACGATTTTCTGGGATTGTCCTGTTTTTATCTGTGTCACTAAGGTGTACAAATTCTGAATTACCAGCACAGAACTCTTCAGTCTTCCGAAGTGGTGGAGCATTCATGTCTCTCATGCCCACGAATCCACTGCAAGATTCAACAAAGGTCAATTAATAAAAACGGAGTAAATACATGCCCCTATTAATTGGTCTCAACATTTCAAAAGTCAACATTTGAACCCATGTAAGTTGTTCAAATCCGTTCTTAACACTGCTAGAAATCTGGTTGGGAGTATTCCATCGTGTGATTTTGCTTGCAGGGCTTTGTTAATTACTATCTGTTCATTTTTACTCATTCAGCGTAGTTCGTAAAACAAACAAGGTTAAGTTACAAACAAGGTTAAATTACAGGTTTGTTCCCTGAATTATCACATGTCGAATAAGTCTATAAACCTGACCTTTTTTTTTATTATTATTTATTTATTTATTTATTTATTTTTAAAAGGAAATTCATTCAAAAGCTAACCAACAGTACAAGCCTCGCCAAAAAGGGAAGAGGAAAGCCAATCCGGCACAACCAAATAACTTTACATGGTCAAATAGGTTTTTGAAATTTTAATTTGTGTCTAATATGTCCTTGACAAATTAATTTTCAATTTTGTGTGCTCATGATTTTAATAATGTTGAACAAGTCAAGGAACCAAATGCAGCAACTGATTAAACATTTTTTTAAGTTCAAGGCACCTATATGAACAAAGTTGAAAGACCTATTAAACATTATTTGAATTTCAGGCACCTATTTTACATAATGTAGAACTTAAAAGTTCAAGGAATAAACTTGTAATTTAACCCACAAATAAGTAATCATTCTCGGGCGTCTCCGTTTTTTAAGAATACTGTCATTAGGGAAAAATCAACGAATACAATGGCATCAAAGAAAAATGTCAAAGCCCCAAAAGGAGAGTTTTCCATTAAAGGGAATTCAATCGAGCAAAATAGGATCTAATGAACAATTGTAAAGAGAATTTGATGATGCCCAAAGAGAAACATAGAATCTAATAAGTTACCCAACATTTTGTTATCTTGCTCCACCCCACTAAATAAATTATTATTTCTCTCCTCCCACAACAAAGCACAAACACCAGCATGCTATAAGAATCTTTTCCTCCCCCAAAACAAAACAACGGATGGAAGGAACTCCTTTATCTGTCTGTAATCCCTATCACAACTGAATTGAAAGTCAACCCCCCCCCCCCCCCCCCAAAAAAAAAAAAAAAAACTCCAAACAGCCCAATATACACAAACGTTTAAAATGGACAATGTAAAGCAAAGTTGTGACATATTTAGCATATCCTGTTAGATTTATAAGGTGTAACTAATAAACGTACCGAAACTATAGTTCTATGGACCAGTTTAAACTATTTTTAAAGCTTCAAAGATAAATATCATTGAAACATAATGGCCAATATAAATCATTAATCCTTATTACTTACGAGAAGAAAATTTCATTAATTGAAGAAATTTACAAACTGGATGGGGAAATAAAACGACAGTAAAATGGGAATGTAGGAGAAGGAATCCTTCAAAAATCTTTTGAACTAGAGTTTCAAAGAGAAGCTACAAAATAAATGTTACCCCAAAGTTTGACATGATAGTCTTAAACATATTAAAAGATCATTCGGTTTCTCTCCAACCAAAAAAGTATCTGTAAACTCAATAACAAAAACCCAAAGACAAACAAATTTACCTTGGGGCAGGATATCCACCATAAACAGATGCCCAGTAAGAATTTGCATCAGGCACCATTGGTGCATTGAAAGACATGGGGCAACCATATAAGTTAGGAAATGAACTGACATGAGGCCAAGATGATGCATAATATGGCAAAGCTCCTGACAATATAATATTCAACACATTAACTTAAACCCCTTATAGAAAAGAATCCACACAATGTTCAAAATATGAGTGGAGTGTCGACTCATTACCCATTAGATGCATGGGATGTGGCTTTGAAGCAACTGGACAGTCTCTAATGAGATGGTCCAGAGAACCACACATGTAACAAGCACGGCCACGCTGATCAATCCAAGGACAAAGTTTGACATCAACTCAATGCAAGCCAATAAGTAAACCAAAAACATGAAAGAAAACTGAATTGGTACCTTCTTATGTCTTCTAAAATCTGTGAGATTTTGGATTCTGCCTTGCATATCTACAAGCACAAAAGAAATTTAGCAATAATGAGCATATAATTTTTGGCATTGAAGAAAATCTCCAGTTGTGTACATCCTACCAAAGTCATTGACCAGCAACCCACGCTTAAAATCCCCAAAAACAGGCTGGCTTTCCCCTTGACAATCATCAAAAGGAGGGAGGTCCAGAGGTTGTCCACCGAACTTATCTTGATGGCATGATTGAAATTGTGCTCTATCAACTTTAACCATCTGTGACCAAGTGGAATATGGTGACGAGTGCTATCAATCCAAATAATAGGAATAATGCTAAATGTGATTTACCATATTTCTTCTTATTGATGAGACATGGTCGTCATCCACCACTTCTTGATTACAACCTCTACTAGTAGCATAAGTCAAACAACGCATGTCCTGTCCTTCAATTCTTGATTCTTCATCTGTTTAAGAGGGTAAATAAATTGTTATACACTAGAACCTATCATCAATAGTACACATAGATATAATTTTCTACCTGGTGCTTCATGATTATTGTCTGAATCGCCCATCAGGAACTGAGACTCAAGGAAATGGGCAACATTTTTCCTAAGAGATAAATTTGGCAACAAATCTCCTAGTTCATATTTACTTGAGGCACACTTAGGGCACATTGTCTTTCGCAGAAAAACATGATGAATACCTGCACCAGCAATCAAAAGTTTGCATGGAGTATGTTAGAAAGCTACATAATACATAATAACCACAAAGAACGCACATCACTCTTATCATACAACTGATCACGAAATCTAAATCTCAGATAATTTAAGGGAGGAAAGACAAAACAAAAAAAAAGACTTGTTATTAAACACATCCCTGAACCAATCAGGAAGATGCTCATGCAATCATCTTCTCTTTCACAAACTTAGATTCTCCATCATATTGCCTCTCTGAGAATAGAATGTTGGTAGTGGGTTTGGTCGTCCAGTGGTTGGTGCCAAACTCTATAATACGTATGTATAATAAACAACAGTTATCTCCAGTGAGGACTAGCTTTTGACAGGTCAACAGTACTCTAGAAAATTTTGTTTCGCCCTCACTCTCCCCTAGCCTCGCCCCTGGTTTTCTTAAATCTTGGCAAAAGGTAATTATAGTGTCCATTGTTTATGTTCGTGATTTAATTATACCCTAAACTTTGATGTTGCATCAATTAAACCCTATAGTATCAATAAAACATTAAATTTTCAGAAGATGCTTAAGATATGATGGTGTGTACTAGACAAGTTCAAGAAACATTTCCAAATACAGAGGCAATAATATATAAACAATGGGTTCCAGAACTCACATTTCTCACAAAAACTATGCTTGCAGCAACCCATAATTACAGCATCCACAAAGAGAGAGTTGCAAAGAGTACACTTCAGATCTGAAGGAATTTCACATTTATGAATCACCGGTGCAATTGGTCTACAAGTTCCAACCAATAAAACCCGTTAGATTATCAAAATAAATGAAAACTAAAACCCTTATTAGAGTGAACGAGGCTAACTGAACATCATACTTCTCCAAACCAATGCACTCGCCAACATTAACTTTAATGTTCGTCTGCAGGTCAGTTCCTCCAACTGTTGTCCCATGATTTGAATATAAACAGACCAACTTTTAGATAAGAATGGGATTAGAAACTAAATACAACATTAAAAAAATTTGCGTACACACCTCCTTGAATGGCCTCACTAATGCCACTTCCTTCGGGCTGAATATATCCTCTTTCGGTCTCCTTATAATGTCTAAAAACACAATAAAATAATTCCTGTTGAGTAAACATAACTGGACGTGATATATTTGATACTAAACTGGGAATAACAATGGGGAAAGAAAGCGACCTAACAGCATCATTATTTTTATTATTGAGAGAAATTGATGAGTTTGATTTGCGAATAGGGTATAAGTCGACGCCAAAATCATCAAAATATTCTGTCTCCGCATCCTGTAAATTGTTCAAAAGGATCATTGAGCAAGGGCAATCAGAACATAAAACAAAATAAGTTAATCATTTCAAGACATGATGAGAGTGACTACCACACATAAAAGTGAATCTGCTATCAAACAAACCAACAAAAGAAGCATTGTTAAAACTTGACAATGCCAACATGGTAACAAGTGGATGGGACCCCCGTGTTGGGATTCAAGAAATATGCAACAGCTATCAAAATAAAATGCATACGCTGAATTCTTAGTATGCCTTCAGAACTGTGCAACTAAAGCTTGCAGATCTAATTGTAACAGATAGAAAAACTTTCAGCTTCAGATATTCATCTTAACATCAAACCAAATAAGAAATCCATAAAAACCATGTTCAAGAGCAGAACTATACATATATTCATTTATAAAATAATAATACTAATAATAATAATAATTAAAAGACACACCTACATCTAGGACAAATTCGAAGCATAAGGCACAAGAATAGTAACATCAAACGAGAATGTCACAGAATTGCTCGGAATCAGCTGCTGGCCAGTTTAGTTAACTATATTGTCAATCATCGGGATGAAGTAATACCCGGTTCCTCGTTTCATAGACCAAAAAAGCAAGAATATAGCAACTGACTAATATAGTAATGATCAACATACCACTGGACGAGATGATTTAACCATGTGAGTGTCTTTGACTTGAAAATTCCCAAACAAGTCGTGACGCACACTGCATTACAGTATCATGATATGGAAAACCGCCGATAATTTTCAGTTAGGATTGAATAAATAAAGTTAATAGGAAGTTGATGGATTCGTACTGAGTTGTGTAAGGCTCTCTGTAGCAGTAACACAAATTGAAAATTGTCGTGCAAAATTTTCAGTAAAAGTAAAACACGTTACTCAAAACACAATTGATTTTTCAACAACAAAAATATAAATATGGACGCAGAAGCATGCAGATGACGGGTTTGTAGACCCCAGAACTACCAATTTTGTCATAAACGACTCAATTCAGAAAAAGGGTATCTTACACATTGGAAGGAACTGATCCTGCGGGAACTCTCTTGATAATCACGCATGAACCACTTGGAATTTCAAGTTTCTCGTCGGTCAAATCTGCAAAGTAGGGAGTATCAAGAGCAACCTTAAACTAAACACCTTCGAAATAATGGTATACACACACACTGTGAGAACCAGAATGTTTATCACGTCATGAAATTAAAATAGGCATGATCTTAGCTGCCCAATTCCAATATGCGATAACTGCGTCGGAAAGTCATTACACAAAGGGTAAAATCTCAAGGGTCATCAATTACTCCGAACTGAACTTTATATTAAACCCAAGGACTCTACCACTCGAGTCCAAAACCATACAATCAGTGGTGGCAGAGAAATTAAGCATACCTTGGCCGGTTCGGGCATCGGAGAAAACGAGATCAAAGTTTTGGCAGGTGTCGAGGTTCTTCATGCGAATGGATTTAAGGTCGCCAATTGATATAGAAGGTCGGCCTTGGATATCCACCGAGTCGAAGTTCACGGAGCTTCTAAACTTGAATTGGATAGCCATGGACGAAACACGGTGATCGATCGGAAGAAACTCAGATCATTGTAGAGTTAGAAATTTTCAATTTTCAGAGGAGCAGAGATTTTTCCTTTCATCTGAATCCAACCGGCAAGCTTTGCAGTTGCAGTTAGGGTTCAATTCGGTAATTGTCGATGATCATAAAAATTGCGCGGGTGTCACGCTCGTGGTACCGTAGTACGATATACCTTCCTTTTATACCTTGCGTGAAATCCTCGTTTTATTCCACTTTTCTATGAAATATATAAATTTACACCAACAAATATGTTCATTTATACCTAAACTAATAATTATATCAATTTAAACTATAAATTTTTAAATTGCATCAATTTAAATGATGATAATTTGCATCAATTTAAACTATCTACTATAATAAAAATTTATAGTTTAAATTGATATATTATTTAAAACTCAAAGTTTAAGTTCATAACGGTGCAAGAAATTTAGATTTAAATTGATACAATTCTTAAAATTTATTGTTTAAATTAATACAATTATTATTTCGAGATTGAAATTAATACAAAGTCCAAATTAGTTTGGGAGTATACAATGATATTTGCTTTTTTTATTTTTTATTTGAAATTCTTTTTTTTTTCTTTAAATAAAATAAAATGTCTCTTATTTGGGTTATCTATTAAAAGATCTACTTTATAATAAATGAGTTAAAATAAACATTGCAAAACAGTCGGTGGTTTATGTGACCTTGGATCTCCATCACCTGGGAGATACATTATTTTAACTAGCAATATACATAAAGATTTTTTAAATATAACAAAGAAAACATTTCATTATATTGATTAATAAAATACAAGTAAACATGACATGAACATTCAAGTGTTTATACGGAAATTTAAAATGGTTTACAAATTTGAGTAAACATAATTTTATTTTTACTAGGTTAGTTTCCAAAGGTTCATTTAAACATTTTTTTATAAATGACTTATTTTTTAAAATAAAATACTTTGCATTACACCTTAAATTAAAAGGTTATAAATTAAAGTTCGGATGTTGTAATGTGAAAATTTAGGAACACAAAGTATTTTTTATTCTCACAACAATTTGTTTTTAAATTTACATTATTTGAAAACGATGATACATTGAATTGCATTTAAATCTAGATGTTTTTTTTATTATAATTGTAATTTAACCCAAGATTTGATTATAATTATCTTTTTTTCTTAAGAAAAAAAATGATTTTATAAAGCCACTGGGACAAAAGGATTACAGATACTTCAGACCAATCAGCATTAAGATTATTCAATCTGGCCATTTTAACAATTTTATCTTTACAGTAATTGAAAGAAATATAATTGAATTTTTGTTGCTAAAACCCTAATATGGACGATCCAGCTTTCGGCGGCGCTTGCGTCCTCCCCACATTCATTGTTGGGTTTTACCGTTCCAAGGCAAATCTGATTCCACGATGAAGCGAAACAAAACACCTTCACACATGGCTAGGATCTTGGCTAGAGGTGGATAACCTTAATTTCATATGTTTTTTTGTTTATTAAATTTTGTTTGTTTTTAACTTCTTCTCATTATGTTCATTTCCTAAAACAACAATAATAATAAAATATATAAAAACTATTTTATTTAGTTTTATTTGGCTTGGGTAGAACAACAATTATAAAACACAGGTGCCATCTCGTAATCATATTATTTTTTATTTTTAAAATTAAACGTGTTTTCGCTTCATTATTATCATGAGAACAAACAAAAAAATTTGCACGTAGGAAAAATATTTAATGTTTTAATGTTTATGAGCTCAACATTCAAAAACAAAAACCCCAAAGCCTAAATACAAAAAAGAAAAACCAAAAACAAAATAAACTTATTTTTGCTTTTTTAATTTGACTTAAAAATCCAAATGTTTTCATAAGATAGGCGAAAACCATTACCCATAAATTGTGGAGAAACAAGCATGAATTCTAGATAAAAACGACCCCCAATAAATAGATAAACAAAAATAAAAAACATAATTCAAACAAGGCAAAGGAATTAATTAGAAATTCGAGAAAAAAACCGAGGGTAGAGACAAATAGTTTGAAAATCTATTAAATATAAAATTTACATGTCTTGATTGAGATGGAAGAAAGTGATCTAACCAATTTGACTGAACTACAAGATTTACAGTGTACACAATCAAGAAAATTGTCACAAACTCAAAGTAATAATCCGATCAACCGCACTTTACAATAGACAGAATACAAGGATGAAAGAGTCATAATTTCAAATAAATTGAGCTCAATCAACGCATACAAACCTGAATTATAGGCTATTGATCAGCATCAGCATTGTTCTTTCCACTTCCCTGCAGCCTTCTCATCCATTTCTTTTGTGATGATGTAAGATCAACAGAGCCTTCTAAAGGATTAGGATTGGCAAGAGACGAATTTGGGGCTGGAAGTTCAGCAGGAAGTGCAGCGGCAGTGCTGGTAAAGGCGTTTAAGACCAAGAATGCCAATATTGGAGATAAATCAAGTGTCCCTCCAAGTGGTGGAATAATCCCACGAAATATGTTCAAATATGGGTCGCATAACGTGCTGAAACAGAAACAAACCATGACAATTAGCACAAAATTTTACATTGCAACTTCTTTTACGTATATATCTTCAAAACTTTTTTTTTTGTGTGTGTGTGTGTGTATAGTTTGGGAATCTAAGACAAACTAGAAAGGGCACCCCGATCAGCTAAAAAAGGGCACCTAAACTATTGTACTAAAAAATATTACAATTTAGTTATATTTGTTTCCGAGTAATATGAATAATAGTACTTGATTGCACTCCTTAGATCAATGCATTCTTCAATAACGAAAGGATAAAAAACAGAAAAATATGTTTGGCCAACTAGGAGCTTGTCTGCTTTGATGTGCTAAAAAAAACACATCTTTTAGACTTCCTATGCATTTAGACAATTGTTCCAACTTCCATACATGCATAGAGAAGTATTAGTAAAAACGGCTAAGCAAGAAAATATGCCAAGGAGACTCTTTAAAACTAATTATTGTATATTAATATTTAAGAAAAAGTTTGCATCCAGTTTTTGGCTAATTATTTTAGAGGCTTTTGGCTGGTCATAAACATTTCCTAATAACGTTTTCAACATTGTCCCTTCGGTTTTGGTTGGTCATCCTTTTGGTAGTACTAAACAAGTTCTACGGTTGGCAGTCTTTCTATCTTTTATCTAGCTCCTTTGTGGTGAAATGAGTGGCTGCCTTTTCAAGATACTTCCTCTTTTGACTGCTTTTCTTTAGTGTAAAACAATCTCAAGTTGGAAAACTTTGTTGTAACCTGTAACTCACCAATAGATTGTAATCTTACTGCTTCATTCATCAATATGGTACCCTCTTCTTTTTCTTTTTTTCTTTTTTTACTTCAATTTTTTTAAAAAAAAAAAATATGTTCTTGGCTTCCTTTTGTCCATAATACTTGCCTGACAGAAGTTTTAAGATCTGTTTCTTATGCAAAAGATAGCTAATGACGGAATCAGTAGCTTTTGATATGTGAATTTGAGTGTGAGTGATAAGACAGTCTCAACTTCCAACTTCTAAATCACTATGGTCAAACACCAAGTATAGATGTTTCCCTCTTTCAAGCTACAAGGATATAAAACCTTGGTACTATGTTCAGTTCAGAAATCTCGTTCCAGGCTCACAATCAACCTGGTGACAACGTCTTCTTCTTTCTAATTTTTCTTTTAATATTAATGTCAAAAACAAATCAAAGTTACCTTAGTGGACTAACAATGGCGGGAGGCGTATTCGGAAACCAAGTCAAAACCAGCCTGACGACCAAGAGTGTATTGTAAAGGCTCAAGAAATTCTGAATGCCATTTGCAACTACAAGTCCTGCCATAGAATCCCCCGGCAAAACTGCAGCAAAATTATGACTAGAGAGAGCTCGAAAATTCCTGGAGTTCATACTGTGGATCTGAAAAGAAGAATTCAACACAAAGTACTGCAGATATTAGAAAAAAGAAAGCACCGATGCCATATTCTAGCGGAAAATCAAACTAAACAAACGGATGGAAGTCCAAGATATAGTTGCAGTTAGCTACCTGGAAACGAAAACTCTGGAACTCAGAAGGCAACGAGAGCAATTTATGCAGAAATGGATTCTCAGAAGCGAATGAGTGAAAGAGTCTAATACAGCTTTCAGTAGTTGAGGCGAAAGATTCATGGAGGTCGCGAAGAAAATTACATGGAGAGGCGAATTCGGGTTGCCTTCGTCTGGATGGTCCAGAAGGTGTTTGAGAAAATGCGGGTGAGAAGGAGGAAATGCAATTTGGAAAGAAGTTGAAAGCTGTAGAAGTTCGTTTAGGGTTTTGAAGTGACGACTCGTGAGGAGTCATCTTGCTTTGCTCGGCGTGTCTGAGAGAGGCAGCTGAGGAAGACGAAGAGGATAATGGATTGAAGAGAGAGACGGAGAAGCGAACAGCAGAGCTCTCTCTCTCTCTGACGAAAGCCCCGCTGTGATTTCGAAGCTACGGGAAATTCTGATCCACTCGACTAGCCCAATACACGAGCCCAGTGTAAGTTCATTTAGGCTCCGGTTGGGATTCTTTAACCGCTTTTGTTCGGTAAATCAAATGGTTAGATAATCAATGCACGTGTATCGATATAATCGGAATATTAAAATTGAAAACGCTCATAAAATTATGCAACACAATCGGGGCGTTGAGTATGATCCATTACTTTTACGTTTTATTTTTTTAATATTGAATGACATTTTCTCTTTAAATTTCTTATAATTCATTCCATATTTGAATTAAGTTGTATAAATTAATGTAAATTTTTCAAAATTAGATTGATGTTTTTTAAAACTAAGATTACTTTGATTTTAGAATATATCCTAAGATGAAATAAAAAACTATTTTATATTATTTATTATCCAAAGAACAAGAGTATATCAATTAAAGAAAAAAAACAAATATTTGTAGTTACTAGTGAATTAAGCCGATGGCATAGTGTTTTTGTTTTTCAATACAAAGAAAAACAAACAAGTCCACGATAAATATCACAATAAATTAAAGAAAACAATCATGATGATGTCTAAAAAATCCAATAATGATCTTCTAGCAAAATTCATTCCACAAACATTTGCAATCATCGACAGAAAGGCTACATGATTATTAAAATCTCTTGGAGTGGGACGAAAATCCTTAATAATTTGTTGTTTCATCTGTCAATCATGCAAAAAAAAAAAAACTTGCTAGAGGAAAGAGTTTAGATGAGTGAAAAAAAAAAAGTCCTTGTCCATCCTTCTTTAAATCAAAAAATGGATTTCGAAAGAAATTGAGTTGTGTCTAAGAGAAAAACAACAAGAAACCAGGAGAACCAGTTTTAAGAAAGGTAATAAAGAAGCTCCTTTTACGGTAAATATATTAATGTTACAAAACCACTAAATTTTCAAAAAATTTAAAACCAATGTAATTATAATTAAAAGTAAGCCATGTTTTCTTTTAAAAAATAAATAGATAAATACGCTTCATATTTTATTACATTTCAATTATAATTAATTATTAGAAATCATTCTCATTGATATAAAACTCGAATAAAATAATGAAAAAACTAAAAATAAATTACAACAAAAGTGGATAGTGGTGTTGAGGTAGATTTTAAGAGTTCATTAGAGTGATTTAATTATCAGTATTACATTTGATTAACAACAAAATTACCCACCAAATTAATAATAAGAATGATTATAAATGAATGGTAAAGTAGAGAGAAAAAAAATTAAACTTAAAGATTTTATAAATATAGCACAAATATGTTATAATAATATATTTTTGGTTCATTTTCGAAAATAACAAAACATCAAAACTATTAATAAAATATATCGAACTTTGTCTAGTTTATTTAAATTATTATTATTACTATTTTGTTATATTTTGCAAATAGTTTTTTTTCCTTCACAATAATTCCTCTATCATTTTTCATATTAATATTAATGCATACATTTTAAAATTTAATTGATTAATTTTGTATGACAATTATTTTTTCTCAAATAATTTAAATTCATTTAAATTGCAATCATAAAAAAAAAGCACATGCTACAATAAATTATGAGTGAAAATAATTAAAAATAAAGATGACACTTTAACAATGGTAGGGGAATTCCCCGAACGAGGCGGAGAATCCCGAATACACGGAGAATGGGCAATGGAGTGAAGTAGGGATGTAATCGGGTTGGGTTGGGAGACATTCTCAACCCAACCCATATTTTTTGGTTGGTTGGGTTGGCAACCCAAATAACCCGAATTTAGTTTCCAACCCAACCCATAAAATATAGGTTGTGTTGAGTTGTCGAGTTTTTTTTTTTTTTCATTTCTAAATTTTAATTTTTGTAGGTTTTAATATTGTTTGTTTTTTTTAAAAAATCAAAATCATTATACATTCAAATATCAAATATACATAAATTCAAAGTTCCATACATCATAAATTTAAAATTTCAAGAGTTACAAACATACATAAATTCAAAATTCTTAAACATACATAAATCTAAACATTTGTCCTAAATTCAAAGTTCTTAAACATACATAAATCCAAACATACCCATAAATGTTCATGAAATACAACTTTAATAACAATCAGAAAGTTCTTAAATGTTAGTTGAAAAGCTAAATATAAATTTATAAATATCCAATAAGCATCCCAAGCATTTAAATTTGTAGGGTGAGAGAGAACAGAGAGGCCGAGAGACTAGGAAGAGAGGCACATCTTGTGTTTTCTTTTTTAGTCTAGGGTTTCTAACTTTCTTTTTAACTTTATATTTTATTAAAAAAATATAATATTAATATATATATATATATATATATATATATATATATATATATATTAATTCGGGTTGGGTTGGGTTGAACCGAATTTTCAATCATCCAACCCGAGACCCAACCCAACCCGAAAAAATTTAAAATTTTCAATCCAACCCAACCCATATTTTAAACCAACCCAACCCAACTCACATAAATAGGTTGGGTAGTCCGGGTTATTCAGGTTGTCGGGTTAATCTTACACGCTTATAGTGAAGATTATTTTTTTCCCCGGAACGAGGAGTATATTCCCCGTCCCCAACCTGACCCCTCGTTCCGCACTCGATATATATTATATAGTTAATTTTCATAAATACAACAAAGCTACTAAAATATGTAAGACGCGTGTAACAAAGTCGATGAAGTTAGTCATTTTTTAAATATTTCAGGTCTATACTGTCCTTTTTTCTCTCTCTATGCGATTTATTTATATCGTCTTTATTCATTTCCTTTTTTTTCCTTCCTTTTTTAGGTTGTAGCTAAATCTAAAAGATCGTGTATAAATAATTTTGAAAAATTTGAAGTAGCTAAATTTAAACGATAATTTAATAAAAAAAATCAATCAATTGTGTACCAAAAGAATAAAAAAAAATGTTTACCCAAATTTATATTGAAAACATTCGTTTAGCTAAATCTAAATGATCATGTACCAAATTTTGAAATAAAATAAATGTCAACGTGTAACCAAATTAAACGATAAAACTGAAATAATAAATCGTTTTGATTTAAATAGCCAAATCTAAATGATCGTGTACCAAATATACTACGTGGATCGTTAACGGGACATTTTTTGTATTTTATATCGTGGGCCAGTGTACTTTTTATGTTTTCAAAATTGTTTTATACAACATAAATATTTTGTCGTTTTGTTATATTTTTTAAAATACTCGTATATATTTATTTATCAAAAAAAGAACAAATTTAAAAAAAAAAGAAAAAAAAAAAGCCAAGAGTTCCCACCTCTTTTCTCACAATAAAATTTTGTGCTGATGAAAAATGGAACGGGAGTTCCCACCTCTTTTCTCACGATAAAATTTTGTGCTGATGGAAAATGGAACGGGAGAGTTGGGACAGAGACGGGAAGTGGCATCCTGTCTCCTTCCATGGACATCTCTAATTAAAATAACAAATTTATTTTAGTTTATGTGATTTAATTACATTAACTTAGTGTTGATTTGTCCAATAGTAATTGGTTTTCTAATTAAAAAATAAAATTTACCAACATGCTATCTTACTCTCTTTCTCAAACAGCAAAAGTGACAACAATTTTAAGCTACAACTTAAAACGAAACCCTACTCAACCTGAACCGCCCATGCCACAGGTTGAAAAAAAAATAGGACAACTAGTTGAACAGTGAAAATCTGTTATTTACTCCTACTACCTGTAATCTTCTCCATTAACTCATAAAAACCGACAACCAAATACACATATTCGAAAATGGTTTTTTCTTTGTTTAAAGACAATGTTCTTAAAGAAAAAACAACAATTTCATAAATTTGTTAGCCACAAGGATAATCGACGAGGACATGCAACATACCACCCAATAGGTAACTTGGTAACGATAACAATTAAAAGCAATAGGTGTCAAAATAAAAGTATTCAATACACCTCATTAACAAGACAAGTGACTGAAAATAACAATAGATTTCTCCACATCCATGCGATTTTTAAAATATATATATTTTCTTAAAAATAATCTTAGAATCATAATTCATCCCGTACCACCCATCTAAACCTAATTTAATAAATATATCAAACCTCTTAAAAGAGCTAGACCATGCTACTTTAATATATATAAGGAGTTGTCTACTTTTAATCCATGTAGTTTTAAATGTCTTGTTCCATTAATGCATTGTCATTAAATCTAGAATTTAATCCCTATACTCCTTTTTTTTTTAATGTTTTTACTATACACTATCATTTACATTATAAAATCGAAAAACAAATTCGCACACCACATGTAAATAAATTATGAGTTTTTTTAAAACAATAAAAAACAAACTATCTGTTGTTCATTATAAAAAATTCATCCAAAAGGATAAAAAAATCACTAAAAAAAATTATTTTAATACACGTAAATTTGTAAATATTTTATCAAATTTATCATTTTTTTTTTACGTTTTCTTTGTAAAGTACTCACCAGTTAACCAACTTTAACAAAAAAAAAAAAAAAAACAAAAGTTATAAACTAGCTCAACGAGAATTTAACTTTGAAATATATATTTGGAGGAGTGTTGTGATAAAATGTGTTTGACATAAACATTATGGAGGAAGTGTTATGATAATATTATGATAGAATGTATTTGGGAGAAAAATTATGTTGACAAGGTTATGATAGTGCTATGATAAAATGTGTTATGGAAGGGTTAGATGGTGTTGTAGAATTTGTATATATATATATATATATATATATATATATATATTAATATTATAAATCCAATACATAAATTTCGTATATTTAATTTACCAAATTGTCATAGTTTTTGCAAAACAATTTGCCTTAATTTATTTACATACAACGTTCATTTTGAACATTTTTTAAGTAATCGTTACGTGCGAATACTTTTTTAATATATATACATATATTTAAAATTCATATTCTAAATCTAATCTACAAATTTCATATATTTAATTTACTAAATCGTCGTACTTTTCGTAAAAAATTTGCTTTAATTTATTTAACTACAATGTTCGTTTTAATTTTTCAACATTTTTTAAGTATACATAACATTTCAATAAATTGGATTTTATGAATTTGACATGCAACTTGTAAACACGTAAATAAGTGCAAATAAAAATTGAAAATACAAAGTACCAGAAACATAAAATAACAATGAACGTTTCTACCAACTCTAGTTTTGTTTTCTAACGAAAATCTACAATGAATCTAATTTTAGGTTTATCTTCAATTTATTTTAGTATACTTTTAAAGTACCAACTTTAATTTTTATTATTTTTAACGTTGATTTATATACTTTCAAAATATTTATTTGGGTAAAAGCTTCACGAACCTACCGCAAATTTGTTATGTTAATTTACCAAACTTGATTTAATAACCAAAATAACGTTATAAAAATGAGAAAATATAGACAAACCACTTATAAATAATGGGTTTACTGAAATTACAACCCCACCCATTTTTAATTTAATCAGATATTCCTAATGGTTTTCTAATTGTTGTAATAATTTAAGGGTAGTTTGTTAAATTTTTGTTTTTAATTTTTATTGAATTGACATTCCTTAAATATTTAAACTAACTAAAAAAACCAATAAGGTTGAAATTGATATCAAAATTTTAGTTTCACTATATATTAATATGAATTAAAAATAGAGTTGATTAAAGGTAATTAAATCAAAATTTTAATTGTGTAATAACAATAATTTATCTAATTCAATAATAAATAGATAAATTAAAATTTTAATAATGTAACTATATCGAATTCATAATTAAAAGAATAAGCTGTGTTTTTAAAATAAAATAATTATAAACGAGGGAAAAAATGAATTGAGAAAGAGTTGGGAAAGAACTGAGATATATGGTTGAAGAAGAGTTGAAGAAGAGTGTGCTAAGGGGATAAAATTAGGTTTTGATAACCTTCTCCCAAACAAAGGTAACCCAACCCTTCCTTTATAATCCTTCCCCAAACATGGCTTTGAAGTTTGAAACATTGTTTCAATTTACACTGACAAAAGTTATTTTCCAAAATTTGATGGTAATATTATTATGTGCCCATTCCACGTTCAAATTCATAAGGTTGCGTGATTGCGTGGTGGCGAAAGCTCCGATAGATGCAAAAAAATGGGTCAGAAAAAGATAATGGTTGAGAATGAGACAGATTGTTCGACGGTGGTATGGTATGGTATGGTAGTAGGTTGAAAAAGTACAAAGAGAATTATTTTCAAAATTTCAAAATTTCAAAATCAACTTTACGTAAAAGTCAGTTTGGCGGGGAGGACGCTCCCACGTAGCGCGTGGTGGCATCCAAAAACGAGTCGTTTTGAAGTAATTAAATGGAAATAAATTTTTCAACGGAAAATAGAAAAGGAGACGTTGAGAAAAAGAAAAAAAATAAAATAAAAATCAAAGGCTATATGTACTGGGAAAGCAGTAGAGGGGTGACGTGTCGACTACGCTATAAATATCTCGCCCAGTTTCACAATTTAATTTCTTTTTCTTCTTTGTTTTGAGAAACTCAAGTGTACACCTGCCTGTTAGAGCGGGAACCCAAAAGTTTCTCCAAAAACAATGCCTATGCAAGTCCATTTCTTCTCTGCCTCTGTCTCTGTCTTGTCCATTCTTTGTTCTTAGGGTTTCAATTTCAATTTTACTTTGTTTGAAACCTGTTGATTTTGCTTGCTTTCTGCTCACGGTTTCATTTTAGCTACCCGAAAATGAGCCTACGCAAGGGCTCTAAGGTCTGGGTGGAGGATAGAGATTTTGCTTGGGTGGCGGCTGAAGTCCTCGACTTCGTTGGTAAACAAGTTCGAGTTTCAACTGCTACTGGAAAGAAGGTGATACCCTTCCCCCATCGTTTTAATTGGAGGAGTTTTTGAAAATTTTGAAGCGATAGGAAATGGTGTTCTTAATTGTGTTTTCTGGTTTTTCAACCTGTAGGTGTTGGCGCTTCCTGAGAAGCTGTTGCCGAGGGATGCGGATGAGGATGACCATGGTGGAGTGGATGATATGACCAAGTTGACCTATTTGAATGAACCTGGAGTGCTTTATAATCTTCAAAGAAGATATTCTCTCAATGACATATATGTAAGATGTAGTTGAGCAGTTCTTTGATTGATAGGTAGATAAACTAGTTATTAGTATGAGTTTTACTTAATTATGTTAAATGCGTATTTAACTATAATTTATTTACGGTAAGTTAACTTGGTTATTTTTATCACAAGGATTAATGGTCATAAAGGATTGGAAAATGGGGGTTATTTGAGTATTTTGTCTCTGCAGTCTCGTGTCTGGCCTGTGGGTTCAATTTCTGTTTTAATTTGATGACTAGACCACAAATTAGCATCTCTGGGTTTCTTAAATGGTATGTTGTCTGTGCTTGAAACAGGCATTGTATGCCTATGTAAGTAGGTCTTATCTATGGGGAAAATTTTACTTTGTTAGCATAGATAGCTTAGTTGCTAAGATGTCATTGGACGTGACCTAGCTCGGGCACTTTAGTTTGACATGAGTCCAGAACTTGTTGGACACACATTGGACATTTGTTAGTGCAACAACTGTGTTAGACATGCATCGAACATTTGTCGAGTAGGCTCAAAAGGCATATACATAACTTTTGAATGTGAAATACATCAAACTAACTTTTAAACATATAAATGGATCAACCCATTGACTTTGAATTTTCGTTTGGCATATAAATGATATACATTTTTTTAAAAGTGTATTTTAGTGAATGTGTCATTGTCGTGTTGTGTTCTAGAGTTTTAAAATATTGCATGTTGCTGTGTCCATGTTGTGTCATATCCGTGTTTTCCATATCTATGCTTCTTAGGATATGACCGTTGAAGTACTTGACTTTTAGTAAATTCATTTATAGAGCTCTGTCTCTTAGTATCACATCGTGATTGAGCAGCAACTATTATTTTTAGTTTTCAAATGTAGGACTTTATGCTTGAATCCTTTTCAGTTTTTGGTTTTGGTTAGAACTTGGCCATAAACGTCATGCTCTACTTGATCTTGGTGTTTAAGACAAGAATCATATTGAAATGGCAGAAAGCCTAAAAGTGAAAGGATGTTTTTTTTTTCTTCCAAATATCTGCTCATTGTAGGGCTTATAACATCATCAATATGATTGAGTCTTGTTCATCATAATCATGGCAGAATATATCATCTGGATAAATTACTCTATCTGCCATTGTAGTTGCTCAGATGCCTTGTTTTCATTATTTATTTTTGGCATCACTATAAATTTTTTTGTGAACTTACATATTCATGTTTGTTGCCTTTTGTTTTCTGTTAGACATACACTGGTAGCATTTTGATTGCTGTTAATCCATTCACAAAGCTTCCCCATCTATACGATGTTCACATGATGGAGCAGTACAAGGGAGCACCTTTTGGGGAACTGAGTCCTCATGTTTTTGCCGTCGCTGATGCATCATATAGGTAAGTGTAAGCGAAGTTTTAATGGATACCTGGAGTACATTTATATGATTTTGCAGTTGCTAATGCATCCTCTGTACAATTTTCACATGATGGAGCAGTAATGGGGCCCTCATTTATTTTCTTTCATTTTTCAGAGCAATGATTAGTGAGGGGCGAAGCCAGTCTATATTGGTCAGTGGAGAGAGTGGGGCAGGGAAAACCGAGACAACAAAATTGATTATGCAATATCTTACATTTGTTGGAGGTCGAGCGTCAGGTGATAACAGAACTGTTGAACAACAAGTTCTTGAAGTAAGGGTCACTTTCTGTCAGCCAGATTCTATGCTGTACCATTTTGGTTAAGATTTATATGTGATCAC